>NC_080164.1:122730098-123357359 GCF_950295315.1 Erinaceus europaeus | reverse complement strand
ATGCCTTGCCATGCAGAAGATCCAGTTTTGAATCCCAGCACCACACATGAAATGCTATGGCACTAGAAGAAGCTCTCTCCTCTTTGTTGCTCTCTGAAATGGGGGGCTGAGGCAGTGAGACTGCACATGTGTGAGCACACACACACACAAAAATAGATAAATAGATAAAGCAAGTTTGCTTTCCTTTCTTTTTTTTAAAATTTTTTATCTTTATTAATTGGATAGAGACCATCAGAAATCAAGAGAGAAGGGAGAGAGAGAGAGACGGAGAAAGACAGAGATACACCTGCAGCTGCTTTACCGTTTGTGAAGTGACCCCTCCCTCCCTGCACTTGGGGAGCTGGGGGCTTGAACCGGGATCCTTGAGCCAGTCCTTGCACTTAACCTGCATGTGCAGTTAACCTGCTGAACTACCGCCTGGCCCCTAGTTTGCTTTCCTTTCCAGTATAATTTAGGAAAATTTGGTTGGGGGGGGGTACGGTGATTTACATGCACAAACTATGGGTAGATAAATACTCCTGAAATCTGATAGTTTCATAAAGCAATGTTCAGTCACTAATAAAAATACTAAAAAAATATTACAAAAGCAAATATAATTATATATATGAATCATCCTTCATGCTGCCTAAAACTCCACTACCTCATATTCTTCCACATACTTGAGAGAAGAAATTCAATTATAAATCAAGGCCAAAAAAAAGACATTCAATTTTTCAGGTATCCCAGAGTATGACAACCTGTTTGAAGTACTCTCCACTATACCACAGAAAGTGATTCCTGTAGACTGTGTCTTCTGGAGTTCTTGTTCTGAATGTATGTCAGAGCTACATTATCATATTACCTTACATTTATTAAATCACATTATATACTACATAATATTTTCAGTCACTTAAATTTTTCATCTTAATTTTATTTATTTATAAAAAGGAAATACTGACAAAACAATAGGATAACAGGGGTACAATTCCACACAGTTTCCACCACCAGACCTCCATATCCCATCCCTTCCCCTGACAGCTTTCCTATTCTTTACCCCTCTGGGAGTATGGACCCAAGGTCATTGTGAGATGCAGAAGGTGGAAGGACTGGCTTTTTTTTTAATTTCTTTATTGGGGAATCAATGTTTTATATTCGACAGTAAATACAATAGTTTGTACATGCATAACATTTCACAGTTTTCCATATAACAATACAACCTCCACTAGGTCCACTGTCATCCTTCTTGGATCTGTATTTTCCCCACCCAGGCACCCCAGAGTCTTTTACTTTGGTGCAATACACCAATTCCAGTTCAGGTTCTACTTGTGTTTTCTTTTCTAATCTTGTTTTTCAATTTCTGCCTGAGAGTGAGATCATCCCATATTCATCCTTCTGTTTCTGACTTATTTCACTTAACATAAATTTTTCAAGTTCCATCTAAGATCTGCTGAAAATAGTGAAATCACCATTTTTTATAGCTGAGTAGTATCCATATATATACCATAACTTGCTCAGCCACTCATCTGTTGTTGGACACCTGGGTTGCTTCCAGGTTTTGGCTATTACAAATTGTGCTGCTAAGAACATATGTGTACACAGATCTTTTTGGATGGATATGTTGGGTTCCTTAGGATATATCCCCAGGAGAGGAATTGCAGGATCATAGGGTAGATCCATTTCTAGCCTTCTGAGAGTTCTCCAGACTGTTCTCCACAGAGGCTGGACCAATTTACATTCCCACCAGCAGTGTAAGAGGGTTCCTTTGACCCCACAACCTCTCCAGCATTTGCTACTGTTACCTATTCTGATGTATGACATTCTCACAGGAGTAAAGTGGTATCTCATTGTTGTCTTTATTTGCATTTCTCTGACAATCAGAGACTTGGAACATTTTTTCATGTGTTTCTTGGCCTTTTGGATCTCTTCTGTGGTGAATATTCTGTCCATGTCCTCTCCCCAATTTTTGGATGGGGTTATTTGTTGTTTTCTGTTGAGATTTGCAAGTTCTTTATATATTCTGGTTATCAGACTCTTGTCTGTTGTATGGCATGTAAAGATCTTCTCCCATTCTGTGAGGGTTTTCTTGGTTTGGGTAGCAGTTTCTTTAGCTGTGCAGAAGCTTTTCAATTTGATGTAGTCCCATAGGCTTATGCTTGCCTTAGTCTTCTTTGTAATTGGATTCATTCCATTGAAGATGTCTTTAAAATTATGCGGAAAAGAGTTCTGCCAATATTTTCCTCTAAGTATCTGATAGTTTGTGGTCTAACATCCAAGTCCTTGATCCACTTGGAATTTACTTTTGTATTTGGTGAAATACAGTGGTTCAGTTTCATTCTTCTGCCTGTTTCAACCCATTATTTGCAACACCATTTGTTGAAGAAACTCTGCTTTCCCCATTTAATAGTCTGGGCACCTTTGTCAAAGATTAGATGTCCATAGGTGTGGGGGCTCACTTCTGGGCTCTCAGTTCTATTCCACTGGTCACTATGTCTATTCATGTTCCAGTACCAAGCAGTTTTGATGACAACGGCCTTATAATACAATTTGAGATCTGGGAGTGTGATGCCTCCAGCTCTGTTCTTTCTTCTCAAGATTGTTTTGGCAATTCTAGGTCTTTTCTGGTTCCAGATAAACATGTGTAGTATTTGTTCTATTCTCCTAAAAAATGTGCTTGGGATCTTGATGGGGATAGCATTAAATTTGTATATCAATCTGGGCAGTATATTCATTTTGATTATGTTAATTCTTCCAACCCATGAACAAGAAATATCTTTCCACTTCTTTGTGTCTTTTTCAATTTCCTTGAGTAGTGACTCATAATTTTCAGTATACAAGTCTTTCACTTCTTTGGTTAGGTTTATTCCTAGATATTTTATTGTTTTTGTTGCTATAGTAAAAGGAATTGATTTCTGGATTTCAATTTCTTCTATCTTAGTGTTCGCATAGAAGAATGCCACTGACTTTTGAATGTTAATTTTGTAGTCTGACACCTTACTGTATTGCCTGATGATATCCAAAAGATAATTGCTGGATTCCTCAGGTTTTTCTATGTATATTATCATGTAATTTGCAAATAGGGAGTTTGACTTCTTCTCTTCCAATCTGTATCCCTTTAATTCCTTGCTCCTGCCTGATTGCTATGGCAAGAATTTCCAACATTATGTTGAATAGTAATGGTGATCGTGGGCACCCCTGTCTAGTATCTGATCTGAGGGGAAATGCTTCCAGTTTTTTATCATTGAGTATGATGTTGTCTGTAGGTATGCTATATATAGACTCCACTATCTTGAGGAAGTTTCCATCTATTCCCATTTTTTGTAGTGTTTTGATCATACAGGGATGTTGTATTTTGTCAAAGGCTTTCTCTGCATCTATTGATATGACCATGTGGTTTTTGGTCTTGCTTTTGTTGATGTGGTGGATCACGTTGATTGATTTACGTATATTAAACCAACCTTGCATGCTTGGGATAAACGTCACTTGGTCATGATGAACAATCTTTTTGATACACTGCTGTATCTGGTTGGCTAGAATTTTGTTCAATATTTTAACATCTATGTTCATCAGGGATATTGCTCTGTAGTTTTCTTTTTTGATTGTGTCCCTGTCTGCTTTTGGTATCAAAGTGATGTTGGCTTCATAGAAGCTGGAAGGGTGTATTCCAGTGTCTTCAATTTTCTGGAAGACTTTTAAAAGTAGAGGTATTAGTTCTTTTTTGGAGGTTTTATAGAATTCATTTTTAAAACTATCTGGTCCAGGACTTTTATTTTTGGGAAGATTTTTGATAACTGTTTCAATTTCATTAGAGGTGATGGGCCTGTTCATGTTATCTAGTTCCTCTTTACTTAGTTTTGGAAGTTGGTAAGTATCTAGGAAATCGTCCATTTCTTCCAGGTTCTCTAACTTGGTGGCATATAGTTGTTCATAGAAGCCTCACATGATATGTTGAATTTCTGTGGTGTTTGTTGTGATATCTCCTCTTTCGTTTACTCTCCGATTTATTTGGGTCTTCTCCCTTTTTTGTTTTGTGAGTCTGGCTAAAGGTTTGTTGATTTTTGTTCACTCTTTCAAAGAACCAACAGTTACTTTTGTTAATCTTTTGTATGGTTTTCTTATTTTCAATGTTATTGATTTCTGCCCTAACTTTCATTATTTGTGTCCTTCTGGTTGCTTTAGGGTTCCTTTGTTCTCCCTCTTCTAGGTCTTTACGATGTGCAATCAGGATATTTATTTCTGCTTTTTCTTGTTTCCTAATGTGTGCTTGTATGGCTATGAACTTCCCTCTCAGTCCTGCCTTAGCTGTGTCCCAAATATTTTGATAGCTTGTGTCTTCATTTTCATTGAACTCTTGAAACATTTTGATTTCTTCCTTGATTTCCTATTGACCCAGTAGTTGTTAAGGAGTGTACTGTTGAGCCTCCACATTTTGGGACTATTACTAATCTTTTGCTGATTGTTAAGTGTTAGTTTAATTCCACTGTGGTCTGAGGAGATGCTTGGGATGATTTTAGTGCTCTTGAATTTGCTGATGTTGTCTTTGTGGTCTAACATACGGGTCTATCCTTGAGAATGATCCATGTGGACTTGAGTAAAATGTGTATTCCAATTTCTTGGGATAAATGACTCTGAAAATGTCCAATAGTTCTAGTTTATCTATCTCCTCATTTAGCTCCCTTATGTCTTTATTGATTTTCTGGCTGAATGACCTGTCAAGTTGAGAGAGTGGGGTTTTGCAGTCCCCTACTATGACTGTGTTGCTGTTAATATGTTGCTGTAGCTCTTTCAGTAGACATTTAATGTATTAAGATGGCTTCTCATTGGGTGCATAGATGTTAACAATTAAGTCCTTGAATGAATTCCTGATCCTCTGAGCATCAAGTAGTGTCCATTCCTTTCTTTTTTAATCTTATCTATTTTAAAGTCTACTGTGTCAGATAATAGAATAGCTGTTCCTGCCCTTTTTTTGTGGGTCATTGGCCTGATAGTTTTCCATCCTTTCACTCTGAGTCTGTTTTTGTCTTGTTGAGTTAGGTGGGTTTCCTGTAGACAGCATATTGTTGGGTTGTGTTTTCTGATCTGTCTTCCTACTCTGTGCCTTTTAATAGGTGAATTCAGGCCATTGACATTTATTGATATCCAAGATTGAAGATTTTTTTTTAAATTTTTTATTTAAGAAAGGATTAGTGAACAAAAGCATAAGGTAGGAGGGGTACAACTCCACACAATTCCCAACACCCAATCCCCATAACCCACCCCCTCCCATGGTAGCTTTCCCATTCTCTAGCCCTCTGGGAGCATGGACCCAGGGTCGTTGAGGGTTGCAGAAGGTAGAAGGTCTGGCTTCTGTAATTGCTTCCCCGCTGAACATGGGCGTTGACTGGTCGGTCCATACTCCCAGTCTGCCTCTCTCTTTCCCTAGTAGGGTGTGACTCTGGGGAAGCTGAGCTCCAGGACACATTGGTGGGGTCTTCAATCCAGGGAAGCCTAGCCAGCATCCTGGTGGCATCTGGAACCTGGTGATTGAAAAGAGAGTTAACATATGAAGCCAAACAATTTGTTGAGCAGTCATGGATCCCAAGCTTGGAATAGTGGAGAGGAAGTGTTAGGGAGGTACTCACTGCAAACTCTAGTGTAGTCCTGCTTTCAGGTATATATTTTGCGGTAGTTTATGGATACGTGTGCACATAAGCTCTCTCTCACAGAAACTGGTGTATATCTAGGTTATGGGACTTTGTTGGAAAGTGAACTACCTGAGATGAAATTAGAGTGTACTATTAAAGGAAAGGTCTCACCCGAGTAATGAAGCTGAAGGGTTGTCATTCTACACGTGAAGTCTCTGGATACATTCTGAGCTGAAGCATGTTGAGGTAGCAATCGTTGCTTTGGTTAGGTTGTGATCGGCAGATGCAATATTATTTGGTTTGGATTGGGAGATGCATACGGGAAAGTGGGCCCTATCCAAGGGTTCCAGGACTGGGGGAAGTAGGGGCTCTATAGTGAAGATGTGAGGTTCCTGCTGTCTTAGGGTTCAAAAAGACAATCAATAGTTAATATTATCATCACATTATTTGTTAATTGGGTTAACTTTGAAAAGTCCCTTTGTTATGGTTTGCTGGACAGTACCCAGTATCTTGTATATAGCTGTGCTATTGGAAGCTTCTAATCTACTTGGTCTAGGCTTTTGAGAGATTCCGCATATCAAATACATAGCCTATATATTAAAAAGATTCAGTTTGTCTTTTGAGAAACTTTGAGACATACAATTGATTTCCCCCTCTCATATTAATTAGCTACTGATTTTAACGCCATTCTTGTAGAGTTTTAGAGTGTTCTGATATATGGCCTATTTATGGTGGTCTGAATGTTTATAGGAAAACTTTCGGAACTTCTTCCAGGGCATGCTTGGTGGTAGTTGATTCCTTCAACTGTTGCTTGTCTGAGGTTTTTATGCCTCCTTCTAGTCTGAATGACAGTCTAGCGGGATATAGTATTCTTGGTTGAAAGCCTTACTCATTGAGTATTCAGTAGATATCTTGCCATTCTCTTCTGTCCTGTAGTGTTTGTGTAGAGAAGTCTGCTGCTAATCTTATGGGTTTTCCTCTGTAGGTGACTTTGTTTTTTCTCTTGCAGCCTTGAGGATCCTTTCTTTATCCTTATTCCTTTCCATTCTAAATATGGTGTGTCTTGGTGTCTTTAAGTCTGGGTTAATTCTTTTTGCGACCCTCTGGGCTTCTTGAACCTGTATGTCTTTGATGCTGTCTAGACTAGAGAAATTTTCAGCTATTATGACCTGAAGAATGCTTTCTTCCTCTCCCTCTCTTCCTCTGGCAAGCCAATAATGCATATATTGTTTCTTTTGAAGTCATCCCATAGGTCTCTGCTGTTGTTTTCAGTATCTCTTAATCTCTTTTTGAGATCTCTTACTTCTTTTTTAGTTGTCTCTAATTTGTCCTCGATCTTGCTAATTCTGTCTTCAGCCTCATTGATTCTATTCTCTCTGCCCTCTACTGTTTTCTGAAGTTCATCTATTTTGTTACCGTGTTCTGATACTGTTTTAGCTTGTTCAGCTATTTGTGTTCTTAGCTCAGCTATTTCAGCTTTCAGTTCTCTAATAACCTTGAGATAATTAGTGTTTTCTTCCAGTCTCATTTGTTGTTTCTGTATTTCTGATGACCATTCTTTCAAACTCTATACTCACTCCTGTGATTACTTCCTTAACTAGTGTTTGGATGTTGACCTTGTTATTTTATGCTTCACCCTTTGGGGGCTTTAAGCTGGATTCTTGTCCTCGTTCATTTCTCCAATATTTCTTCTTGTTAACCATTTTATATATTATGTTATGATGTCCCTCTCTCAGTAGTTTTCAAATTACTGATCACTATAGTCTAGATTGACTTGTGTCCGTCCAGGTAAGGTAATTAAAGGGTTCACAGTTGTGGAAGTTAACAGTTGTTTCAATAGTATCTTAATCCCTGATTTGGAGCTCATTGGCTTAAAAGCCTCTTTTTGTGCCTTTTCTTCCCTGTAGGCCATGGAGCCTGAGGGCTTTTAAACTATAAGTAAGCTTCTTAGCTTAATCACTGACTCCTGACCAAGAGATAAAACAGGGTGTGGCAGAGATAATCCAGTGGTTATGCAAAGAGACTTTCACAGCCTCACTGCTATGCCATTGAGGGATAGGTCTTCTCCTGAGTTTCCTGGTTAGTTCTCTGTCCCCTGGTGTCAGCACAGGGCCTCCCTGCCTCTGCTCCAGATTCTGAGGGCAATAGCAATGAAGACTCAGAGTTGCACTTGGTGAGTCTCAGGGGAATCCTCTTCTCCCTTCAGCTGTTCCCTTATTGGTGGTGGTGTCTCAACTGATAAACTGCTGTACTCTCACCAGCCACTTAATCTCTACCTAGGCTCCTCTCTGTACACCAGCCACACGTGTTTGCACTCACTGGTGATTTGGTGGATTCCTGAAGTCATTCTAGTCCTGTCTTGTTTTGGTCCTAGGTAGTCTCCTTTGGTATTCCTAGTTGATCGGGGAGAGGAGAGAAATACATCTGCTGCTGCTCATAGCCCTGCCTCCAGAAGTGATCAGGCTCTGCTTTCTTACATACTGTTCCTCCCCCTCCCAACTGTCAGTTGGTTTTCCTTTAACTTTCCAGTGATATGTTTCTTCTCAACTGTCTTTCTTGCTCACTTCCCACCTTCTTTCTGCAATCGGAAGGTCTGCTTCCCCACTGAACATGGGTGTTGCCAAGTTGATCCATACTCCCAGCCTGCCTCTCTCTTTCCCTTGTAGGGTGGGGCTCTGGGGAAGCAGATCTCCAGGACACCTTGGTGGGGTCATCTGTCCAGGGAAGTCTGGTCGGTATCATGCGAGCATCTGGAGTCTGGTGGCTGAAAAGAGAGTTAATATACAAAGCCAAACAAATTGTTGAACAGCATCTTAATTTTTATCTCATAGTCTGAATATCTGCAGACCTGTTTCACCGCTTGTGAAGTGACCCTTCTACAGATGTGGAGCCAAGGGCTAAAGCCCCAATCCTTACACCGGTCTTTGTGCTTCACACCATGTGTGCTTAACCTGCTGCGCTATCACCCAGCCTCCCAAAGATAGTACTCTTCAAGTTAATAAATAAGAAAAGAAAAAAGGGGTGGGGTGGTGGCACACCTGTTTGAGTGCACCTGTTTGAGTGCACGTGTTGCAGTGCACGAGGACCCAGGTTTGAGCCCCTGGTCCCCATATGCAGGGGGAAAGCTTTGCAAGTTGTGAAGCAGTGTTGCAGATGTCTCTCTATCTCTCTTCCTCTCTATCACCCCCTTCCCTCATGATTTTTGGCTGTCTCTATCCAACAGATAAATAAAGATAATTTTTTTAAAATTTTAAAAAGAAAGAAAAGAAAAAAAAACACAAAGTAGAACTGGACTGGATTTGGTGTATTGCACCAAAAGACTGGGGTGGGGGGTTCCTTTCAGGTCTTGGTAGATGGTGGTTGAGGAGGACCTAGGCTGGGAGTGAGAGTATTTTGCAGAAAATTGAGAAACTTTCATATGTATCAATAACTGTATTTACTGTAAACTATTAATTCCCCAATAAAAATTAAAATGATGCTGAATTATGTTGCCTACATCAGTTTCTAAAAGTTTTTTTCATTGCCTCAAGGGTTATCACTGGGGCCCAGTACCAGCATTACGAATCCACCACTCCTGGCAGCCATTTTTTCTGTTTTGTTGTTGTTTTAAAATGTTTATTAGATAAGACAGAGAAATTGAGAGAGGACTGGGAGACAGAGAGAGGGAGAAGAGATAGACACCTGCAGATCTGCATCACTGCTCTTGAAGTAGACCCCCTGCAGGTGGGGAAGTGGGGGAGCTCATACCTGGGTCCTTATACTTGGTAATATGTGTATCTAACTGGGTGTGCCACCACCCAGCCCTCAGTTTCTAAAGTTTACAGATCAAAAAATAGAGATAGGAAAGAAAAGTGACAATGAGGAAGAATAAAACAACACTTATTTCTAGTCATATAAATTTTGTAGCATGGAAATAAAAACAAGAACTACATTTTTACCCCCACATACATGTTGTCGCAGGAGGGGAAATGGTTTATAGTACAATTGCTGGCACACAGTCACCTCCCCACAATAGGTGTCCACAAGGCAGTCTCTACCTCAGCCCAGGTCCCATTCCACCATCATACAGCAGGGCCCCAGAGCCTGTCCACCCCATCCCATTCCCTCCTTCCCCAGAGCACTTTGCTTTGGTGCAGTCATAAACTGTATTTCTTATATTACGTTTAAATGACTGCCGCTGTCACTTCCAAGATCCAAGTCTCTCTACAATTATTTATAATAAATACTTTGTGAGGTTCTGATTACTCTTAAACATTCTGCAGTGTAAGGTATGATTTTGTAGATTTTCCAAACCTTATATTCCCAAGTTCTAAAAACAAAAACATGTATATTTAGATACACACTGCCCAAGGCAAAAATAAATATTTCAACTATGCAAAGACAAGTCTTTTCCTGTCAATCTAGTCGCTTCTGTTTTAGTAAAACTTGTAGGTATGTTTCTAGATAGTCATAATGTTCATCAGAGGCATAATATATGTGCAGAGAAATGGAAAGTGGAAAAAAAACAGAATAACAGAGAACCCTGGATTAGTATCTTTGAAATCATTAAGATACCTTTCAGTGAAAATGACTAGAAATATAAGAAGGGAGTGTAAAAATGGTGGGGATAAGTGGAATGGTGTCTTAGTGGAGAAAATGTGCATTAAGACCTCTATGCTCCTCCTGATAATCTCAAATCACTTTAACTACAAATCTAATAATAATTTTTTTTTTTGCCTCCAGGGTTATCACTGGGGCTGGGTGCCAGCACTATGAAACCACTGCTCCTGGAGGCCTTTTTTTTTTTTTTTTTTTTTTCCATTTTATTGGCTAGGACAGAGAGAAATTGAGAGAGAAGGGGGAGAGAGGGAGAGAGAGAGAAAGATAGACACCTGCAGACCTGCTTCACCACTTGGGGAGGGTCCCCCCGACTTTCCCCCTGCAGATAAGAAGCCAGGCCTCAAACCAGGATCCTTGTGCGGGTCCTTGCGCTTCCTGCCATTTGCACTACCCACCCCCACCCCTAGCCCCATAATTATTATTCTGTACCAAGCACGCTTGGAGGTAGAACTTCACAGATTAACAAAATTTTCCAATCAAAGCTCTTGGAATACTAGATTACTTTGTTTCCAACGGAAAGTAGTATTTACCTTGTAAGCATGAAACCAACGAGAAGTATTAAAAGTGGTAGATCCAGGTTAAGGCGGTAGCGCAGTGGGTTAAGCGCATATAGCACAAAGCTCAAGGACCCAAGGCGTAAGAATCCGGGTTTGAGCCCCAGGCTCTTACCTGAGGGGAGTCGCTTTACAGGCGGTGAAGCAAGTCAGCAGGTGTCTAACTTTCTCTCCCCCTCTCTGTCTTCCCCTCCTCTCTCGATTTCTGTCCTATCCAAAAACAAACAACATCAATAACAACAATAATAACCACAACAAGGCTACAACAACAAGGGCAACAAAAGGGGAAAAAATAAATGGCCTCCAGGAGCAGTGGATTCATGGTGCAGGCACTGAGCCCCAGCAATAACCCTGGAGGGAAAAAAAAAAGTGGTAGATCATCACTGTTGGTTTTAACATTTTGAGTGTAATATGAATCCTTAAGTCTTTTTTTAAAACGTTTTTTATTATCTTTATTTATTTATTGGTTAGAGACAGAAATCGAGAGAGAAAGGGGAGATAGAGAGGGAGAGAGACAGAGAGACACCTGCAGCCCTGCCTCACCACTTGCAAAGCTTTCCCCCTACAGGTGGTGACCAGGGACTGGAACCCCAGTCCTTGTGCACTGTAATACTATAGTCAACGAGGTATGCTACCACCTGGCCCCTGAACCCTTAAATCTTTTTTTTTTGTACTTTATTTTTTCAATTTTTATTTGTTGGATAAGGACAGCCAGAAATCAAAAGGGAAGGGGGTGATAGGGAGAGAGACAGAGAGACACATGCAGCACTGCTTCACCACTCAAAAACTTTCCCCCTGAAGGTGGGGACTGGAGGCTCGAACCCAAGTCCTTGTGCATTGTAATACATGCACCCAACCAGGTGCACCACCACCTGGCCCCTCTGAACCCTTAAATCTTAATTGAGCAAAGTTTTTAAATGAGGATTGCCAAAATATGTAGATATGATAGTCAGCTTAAGGTTATGTCACTTAAATTCTCAAGGAGGCACAAGTTGACCTTAAAGTATGTAATTTTTTTAATATTTTATTTTATTTATTTATTCCATTTTGTTGCCCTTGTTGTTTTATTGTTGTAGTTGTTATTGTTATTGTCGTCGTTTTTGGATAGGACAGAAGGAAATGGAGAGAGGAGGGGAAGACTGAGAGGAGGAGAGACAGATAGACACCTGCAGACCTGCTTCACCTGCAGGTGGGGAGCCGGGGTTCGAACCGGGATCCTTATGCCGGTCCTTGTGCTTTGCGCCACCTGCGCTTAACCCACTGTGCTACAGCCCGACTCCCAGTATGTAATATTTTTAAAAGCAAATTGCTCAGGGGCAGAGGGAGAATTGGAGACCTAATGTGCTATGATGGAAGAGAAAGATATCTTGGTGGAGAGTGAGCTTTACTTTGTTAAATCTTGGGGAGAGGTATAACTGTACCCCAGGGGCAACAGCAACCCTGTAAATAATTTCCTCAATAATGTGGTGTAAAAAATTAAAGTAAAGGGGTTGAGCCATAACACAGAGGGTTAAATGCACATGGCAGGAAGCACAAGGACCAGCATAAGGATCCTGGGTCAAGCCTGGGGCTCCCCACTTGCAGTGGGGTTGCCTCCCAAGCAGTGAAGCAGATCTGCAAGCGTCTATTCTCTCCCCCTCTCTGTCGTCCCCTCCTCTCTTGATTTCTCTCTGTCCTGTCCAACAACAACATCATCAATAACAATAATAATAACCACAACAATGATAAAATAACAAGAACAACAAAAGGGAAAATAAATAAATATTTAAAACAAATTAAGATAAAACTATTTGTATTTTCAAGCTTAAAATATTAAGCCATACTATAAAATTACCTAAAGAAGCTACTTTATGTCTCTTTAGATGTAATGTCAGTTAAAGAAAAAAACAATTAACCTTAGACTTATTCATGCTTGAAATTTTCCACTATTGTTGCATCACACCCCTTTCTACATGTTCTAACTTCAAGCTGAAGGTGTAGATAGTAGGCACAGAGTAGAAGTTACACAAACTGTTGAGAACCCAATAGCCTTTAAAAATTGTTTTTCAAAAATGAGCACTTATTTCCAGCCTCCTCCAATTTCAACTATTTATCTGGATCCTAGAGTTTCTATAATCTGGAGCTAACACTCCTATTTTATTACCAATAATAGTGATTTTTCTTCCTTTCTTCAGGGTGAACCTATTAATTTCATTCATTCAATAAATATATACTGAGTGTCCATTATTTGGCAGAACCAAACCATGATGATGTTGTAACACAGGCTCCAGAATTAAATAGAACAAGTCAAAATGCAGGGTTTTTTTTTTTTTTTACTTTTTATTTATAAAAAGGAAACACTAACAAAAACCATAGGATAAGAGGGGTACAACTCCACACAATTCCCACCATCAGAACTCTGTGTCCCATCCCCTCCCCTGATAGCTTTCCTATTCTTTATCCCTCTGGGAGTATGGACTCAGGGTCATTATGGGGTGCAGAAGGTGGAAGGTCTGACTTCTGTAATTGCTTCTGTAATTGCTGAACATGGGCATTGTCAGGTTGGTCCATACTCCCAGCCTGTCTTTCTCTTTCCCTAGTAGGGTGGGGCTTGGGGGAAGAGAGGCTTATATCAGATGTCAGGCTCAGGAAAAAGAAAAAAAAACTAGTATAGTCTTGGGGCCTTTGGAATATAACCAAAATGCAAGGTTTATCAGTTACTGTGGGTTTCCCTAACCTCCATTTGCCTCTGTTCCCTAATCTGTCAAAAGGAGGTAATGTACTATTATCATAGATGTATCATAAAGATTAAGAGAAATATTGCATATCAGTGCATAGAGTTGTTCCTCACATAGTAAGACCTCCATTAAGTGTTAGATGCTATTAGAAGCATAATAGTATTTAAGGAAAGCAAAACAAAAACTGGGTAACTACAATTTCAGGGGAAGTCTAAGATATTGTGTAGGGTCAAACAAGCCAACTACTTTTTCAGGAAAGATACCCTAGAGGATGCAGCATCAAAGTTGCATCCTGAATATAAACCTGAGTCAGATATTTAGAGAGAAAGGAATACAGATTAGACAAGGAGATCTATATGTGAAAAGGCTTAGAATGCACTAACTTGGCACTGTAGAAACAGAGGATGTGCATGTGCAGAGGAAGAATGTGGGGAGGGGGGAATAAAAGAAAAAGAAGAGGAAGAAGACTCTGTACTGAATGAGAGCATTTTAGGGGAGCATGTCCAAACCTGCTGTTAGAGGACTATTATCATCAATTAACAAGAGACACTCAATGCTGTGAAAACCTGATTACTTAAGACATTTAACTTAACCTGAGTCAAGCATACTCACAAGCCATGGGACAAATATCCATGCTTTATCTGATGCTCTCATGCAGGAATTATTTGACATATTTGGACTTTTAGATTGTTTAGTTTAGAAGATTGTACTTTCAGGGATCATTTACTCAGTTTGTTAAAATGGTGTTATCAGAACAAGAAACTTTTGGGGAAAATTATTAGTTATTTAATAATGGTTTACAGGGTTATTATATGTATATAAATATATGTAGAGAGAGAAAGAGAGAGAAAAAGGGGGGGTCAGCAGTAAAGCTCCTGTATTGTTTGTGCAAGGCCTTGCTACCACATCAGAACAGCAGTGTTAAAATGAGTGAAACTCCATAGATGTTGCAGCAGTTCATTGCACACATGAGCAAGCAAGCAAGAAAGAAAGAGAGGAAGAAAGAAAGAAAGAAAGAAAGAAAGAAAGAAAGAAAGAAAGGAAGGAAAGAAGAAAGTTTTTTGTGGCCTCTGAAAGAATGAAAAAGAGAGAGGGAGAGAAAACAAAGAAAAAAAGGAAAGAGAAAGAAAGAGAAAGGAAAGAAAGAATAGATTAGGCTAGGGACATAGTGTATCATTTGAGTGCATCTGTGAGCCCAAAGTTCAATCTCTGGTACGACAAAAAAAAAAAAAAAAAAAGAAAAAAGAAACAAAAAGTAAAAAAAGTAGAAGATGATAATTTGCATAGCTTTCATCTCATAAGGGTTTAGTATTCCTATACAACTTGATAATTATAATAATAAATACATTAAAGAATGAGCAGAAGGTTTAAATAAAAACTTCTCCAAAGAGGACATACAGATTGCCAATAGGCATATGGAAAAAAAAAAAAAAAAACATCATCAGGGAGATGCAAATTAAGATCACAATGAAATACCACTTCACACCTTGAGAGTAGCTTACATCAAAAGCAGTTTACAGGGACCAGCAAATAGTTCACCAGGAAGGTGTGCCTGTTTTGTCATGCACAAGACCCAGGTTTCAGCCTGAACTACACCACAGTGGAAGAAGCTAAAGTACTCTGGAACCTTTCCCTCTCTTCTCTGTCTCTGTTTCTATCTGAATTGAAAAAAAAAAAAAAAAGTGTTCTCACTTGAGGCTGTAAAGCCCTGGTGAGAAGGAAGGAAGGAAGGAAGGAAGGAAGGAAGGAAGGAAGGAAGGAAGGAAGGAAGGAAGGAAGGAAAGAAGGGAGGGAGGGAGGGAGGGAGGAAGGAAGGAAGGGAGGGAGGAAGGAAGGGAGGAAGGAAGGAAGGAAGGAAGGAAGGAAAAAGGGAGGAAGGAAGGAAGGAAGGGAGGAAGGAAGGGAGGAAGGAAGGGAGGAAGGAAGGAAAAAGGAAGGAAGGAAGGAAGGAAAAAGGAAGGAAGGAAGGAAGGAAAAAGGAAGGAAGGAAGGAAGGAAGGAAGGAAGGAAAGAAGGAAAAAGGAAGGAAGGAAGGAAGGAAGGAAGGAAAGGAAGGGAGGGAGGGAGGAAGGGAAGAAATGGAGGAAGAAAGAAATAGGTGAGAGGGAGGAAGGGAGGAGTTAAAAAAAAAGCAACAATAACAAATGTTGAAGAGGGTACAAGGACCCCAGTTCAAGCCCCTAGTCTCTCCCCAGCCCCTGCAGGGGGAAGGCTCCACAAATGGTGAAGTAGGGTTACATGTGTCTCTCTGTCTCTTTCCCTCTATATCTCTCCCTTCCTTTTCAATTTCTGCCTGTCTCTACCCAATAATACATGAATTAAAAAAAATTAAAAAGAAAGTGTGGAGTAAAAGGAATTCTCTTACAGTGCTGGTAGGAGTATAAATTAGTACAACCTTTTTGGAAAATGCTACAATATTTTTTCAAGAAGGTAAAAATAGAACTATCATATACTTTTGAATAACTATCCAAGATCACGAACTATGTTAACACAAGAAGTTATACCCACAATATTTATTGCAGCATTATTTCACAATAGCTAATGTATAGAAGCAAACAAAATGCCTGTCAACAGATGATTGGGTAAATAAAATGTAGTAGATTTATACAACGGAATACTATTCAACTATAAAAAATAAAAGTTTGACATTTACAACAGAATGCAAAGAGCTTCAGTTTGTTATGCAAAGTGAAATAAGTTAGAAGAGAAAAGATAAGTGTAGAATGATTTCACCTTTGTCTGCTAATATAAAGATATAGAATTGATGAATAGACAAAAGAAACTAAAGAGCCAAAATAGTGGACACTGATAATTAACTAAGACTAGTGGGGGAGAAGAGGATAGGAGCAGGGAAACAAGGTGGAAGTGTACAAACAAAAAACTTGTAGCAAATATATGATTTGTTAACTGTGACTCAGCAATCTGTGACTAGATTTTTAAAAAATACATGAAATATCTGTACAAATTTATCAACCCAGTTCTTTTGTTAGCCTGGACCCTGCTACTTCGTGAGAGTGAAACGTGAAACCTCAGTTAACCCAGGAGCTACTCCAACAACAAAACTGTGCTAATTTGCAGATAACCGAGGTCTACACCAATGTACAGGAAGCGTGAAATGTAACCCATATCCAAAAGATCACTATCAGGAAAGTGGTCTTCCAGACACATTTGGTGCAATTTCAGTAGCTGATCACACTACTTAGACATTATAACATTAACTTTTTATTCTTCATGATTCAGGAAAGTTTCTTTATAAAAAAGACTTTATATGATTGCTTGGGTTTCATAGTTCTGCAAGTACCATTTTCACTTCAAAGGAGTGAATCTTTGAGCACTTCATGTGCCCACATTTATGCCAGATTGTGTTGTGTGCATTTAGCTAATGCTGAAAACTATGCTTCCCAAAATTCCCTCTCCTCTCTCAGTCTAGATTAGAATTGACAAAGTGGTCTGGGAGGTGGCACAGTGGATAAAACATTGGACTCTCAAGCATGAGATCCTGAGTTCAGTCTCCAGCAGCACCTGTACCAGAGTGATAGCTGGTTCTCTCTCTCTCTCTCTCTCTCTCTCTCCCCTATCTTTCTCATTAATAAAATTAATGAAATAATTTTTTTTAAAAATCGACTTAAGGGGCCAAGTGGTGGCACACCTGGTTGAGCACAAGTATTACAGTGCGCAAGGACCCAGGTTCAAGCCCCTGGTCCATACCTGCAGGGGGAAAGTTTTGAGAGTGGTGAAGCAGTGCTGCAGGTGTCTCTCTCCCTCTCTCCCTCTCTATCACCCCCTTCCCTCTTGATTTCTGGCTGTCTCTATCCAATAAATAAAGATTAAAAAATTTTAATTTTTAAAAATCGACTTAAAAGAAGCTGCATGAATTTAGGGGGAAAATGTGAAGCAAGGGTCCTGAAGTTCACTGCGGTCAGTTATGATGAACAAGGGACAGGGAGTATTGAGTACCAGCTTGTCCTCCCTCCCTTTGGTCATCACCCCGGCTGCTTTTTCTGCTGCTCAACTGTGATCCTAAGACCTTCATCAGATGCTCGCTGTAGCCCCATCCTGCTGAAAGTCATATGTAGGCATTAACTCCCCTGAGGCAGCCTCATTCATAGACCTCACCACAAGTTCCTCACCCACTTTACTGATGTATTTTGGCAGCTTTGAGTTCTTGGCTTCCTGCCTTTCTCTGCAAGCTTCAACTGGTCTATTAAGAAGGTATTTGGAAGTAATTATTGGTGATGATTTCTTTGAATCTGTGTCTCCCTTCTAGAATTTGATGTACACAGCTCCTTTTACTTGTAATAAAATCTCTTATTTTAAAAAAACTTATAATGACCTTATTATTTTTACAGAATCTGTCTAGTGAGGTAAGTTAAAAGATGTCAATGATGTACAAGTGGTAATTACAAATGGGATAATTGTCAGGGGATATGGCCCAGTTGATGGAAGAAGGGGCTCCTTCTCCTTCCCCTTCTCCTCCTCCTCCCCTCCTATTCCCCTCCTCCTTCTCTTCCTCTTCCTCCTTCTTCTCCTACTCCTCCACTTCCTCCTTCTTCTATTGAGATTTTATTGATCGATTGATACAAGAAATAGGAAGAGAAAGAGAGACTTAGACATCACTTTGGCACATGTGCTGCCAGGGATTGAATTTAGGACCTCACGTTTTAGAGTCCAATACTTCATCCACTGTGCTACCAACTCCTGGATCACAGGGGTGTGTGTGTGTGTATGTGTGTGTGTGTGTGTGTGTCCACAGCACTGATAAATTCTGGTTTATGGTGGTACTGGGGATTGAAACTGGAACCTTTGGTGCCTCATGCATGAAAAGCTTTTTATGCCCACTTTCCTGCATGCTTCTCTCAATGCATATCAAATAATATTGCACCCACTGATCACAACCTAATCAATGCAACTAGTGCCACCCCAGCATGCTTCACTTCAGACTGTGTCCAGAGACTTCAGGTGTGGAATAACAACCCCTCAGCTTCATTACTAGGGTGAGACCTTTCCTTTCATAGTATTCTCTAATTCCATTCCAGGTGGTTCACTTCCTAATAAAGTCCCAAAACCTAGATATAGACCAGGTACCCTGAGATAGAGCATATGTTCACAAGTATCCATAAACTAGGGCAAAATATATACCTGAAAGCAGAAGTACACAAGAGTTTGCAGTGAGTACCCCCCAACACTTCATCTGCACTATTCCAGCCTTTAGGTCCATAATTGTTCAACAATTTGTTTGGCTTTGTATGTTAACTCTCTTTTCAGCCACCAGGTTCCAGAGGCCAGCAGGATGCCGACCAGACTTCCCTGGACTGACGACCCCACCAATATGTCCTGGAGCTCCGCTCCCCCAGAGACCCACCCTACTAGGCAAAGAGAGAGGCAGACTGGGAGTATGGACCGACCAGTCAACGCCCATGTTCATTTGGGAAGCAATTACAGAAGCCAGACCTTCCACCTTCTGCAACCCACAATGACCCTGGGTCCATACTCCCAGAGGGATAGAGAATGGGAAAGCTATCAGGGGAGAGGATGGGATATGGAGATCAGGTGGTGGGAATTGTGTAGAGTTGTACCCCTCCTATCCTATGGTTTTGTTAATGTCTCCTTTCTTAAATAAATAAATAAATAAATTTTAAAAAAAAGAAAAGCTTTTCATATAACCACTATGCTACCTCACCAGCCCATCTGGTTTCTCCCTCTCTCATGTGGAACTCTCTTTACAAAAAATAAAATAAGCCCTAAAAAAAAAAAATGGAAGCATTTCTTCATGTCAATCTCAGTCCTAACCTGTTATCCACATTCTCCTCTCCATAGAGAAAGGTCTCATCATCTCCATGGAGAAATTCCTGTTAGGTGGGTATCTCAAATTAAAGGGAACTTTGTGCACTTATTTCTAGAAATATTTAATTAGTTACATATAAGGCACTGAACATGTTCACCATAAAATTGTTCTTAATGCTTGGAAACATTTAGTTGAGGAACTTGAAACTCCTCTCACCACCTTGTGTCCTTTTTTTTTTAATGATTATCTTTATTTACTGGATAGAGACAGTCAGAAATTCAGAGGGAAGGAGAAGAGAGAGAGACAGAGAGAGAGAAGGGAGTCAGGTGGCAGCACAGCAGGTTAAGCGCAGGTGGCACAAAGTACAAGGACCGGAGTAAGGATCCCAGTTTGAGCCCCAGCTCCCCACCTGCACAAGAGTTGCTTCATAGGCGGTGAAGCAGATCTGCAGGTGTCTATCTTCCTCTCCCTCTCTGTCTTCTCCTCCTCTCTCCATTTCTCTCTGTCCTATCTAACAATGATGACATCAATAACAACAACAATAATAACTACAACAATAAAACAACATGGGCAACAAAAGGGAATAATTAAAATAAATTTAAAAAAGAGAGAGGGAGAGAGATAAAGGTACACCAGCCATATACTTTACCACTCAAAAAGCTTTGCTCCTGCAGGTGGGGAGCAGGGGCTCGACCCTGTGTCCTTATGCATTGTAACATGTGCTTCTCAACCAGGTGTGCACATTGTAACATTTACCTCTCACCCAGCCCCTATACCTGGTATTTTTTTAAATATTTATTTTATTTATTTATTCCCTTTTGTTGCCCTTGTTGTTTTATTGTTGTAGTTATTATTGTTGTTGTCGTTGTTGGATAGAACAGAGAGAAATGGAGAGAGGAGGGGAAGACAGAGAGGAGGAGAGAAAGACAGACACCTGCAGACCTGCTTCACCGCCTGTGAAGCGACTCCCCTGCAGGTGGGGAGCCGGGGTTCGAACCGGGATCCTTATGTCGGTCCTTGTGCTTTTCGCCACCTGCGCTTAACCCGCCGTGCTACAGCCCGACTCCCTACACCTGGTATTCTTAACAAGGACTAGCACAGTGACAAAAGAGCTAAGATTGTATCAGACATGAGGTACTGTATTTGTATGAGAAGATTAATTCCACATTGTATATATACTCAGGACATATAATGTAAATGGAATCAGGGCCGGGTCATGACACACCTAGTTGAGCACATGTATAACAATGCTCAAGGACCCAGGTTCGAGTCCCTGGTCCCCACCTGCAGGGGGAAAGCTTTCCAAGTGGTGAAGCAGGCCTGCAGGTGTCTCTCTGTCTCTCTCCCTCCCTCTTGATTTCTGGCTATCTCTATCCAATAAATAAAGAGAATAATAAATTTAAAAAATTTTTAAAAACCTGAAAAAAAAGTAAATGGAATCTATGAGTTTATTTGTGGTCAAGATTATTCATGTATGAGGCCAGCAAGATAGTCATCTGGGACAGTGTCTATTTTGCAATATATATGGGGCCCAGGTTTGAACCAAGCACCCATCATACAGGAGGAGCTTTGGTACTGTGGTGTCTCTCTTACCTCTCTCTGTCTTTCTCCTTCTGTCTACCCTGTTCTATCTGAAAAAGTTGGTGGGATATGTGATGACAAAAAAATGATTCTTTGAGCCCTCAGCTGAGCCCCGTGTCTTTACCTGTGTAAGTTTGTGTCTTTTTACTGACTATTCTATGTGCTTCTATGAATAAATACCACAACTTCCTCTAAAAAAATGATTCATATCTAATTTCTTTGAATATGTGACTCCTTTCTTCTAAACTACTATTTATACACCCCCTTTTATCTCTTTTATTTATTAATGAAAGATAGAGATGGAAAGAGAACCAGAGTGTCACTCTGACACATGTGATGCCTCAAACTGAACTCAAGACACCATACTTGAGACTCTAATGCTTTATTCACTGCCTCACTTTCCCAGGTCACAATCCATTTGGTTTTAATAAATCCATTATTCCAAGGCCAGGCAGTGGTGCACCTAGTTGGGTTCAAACCCCATCTGCAGGGAGAAAGTTTCAGGAATGGTGAAGCAAGGCTGCAGGTGTCTCTCTGTCTCTTTCTCTATTTCTATCTCCTCTCCCCTCTCAATTTCTCTCTATCTCTATCCAATAATAAATAAATAAATAAATAATCTATTATTTCTATAGGCTTTATTATTCCCATAGGCATTTTTACCCTGACAGAATCCTTAGTTACACCTTTTCTTTTTTATATTTATTTATTCCCTTTTGTTGCCCTTGTTGTTTTATTGTTGTAGTTATTGGTGTTATTGTTGTTGACTAGGACAGAGAGAAATGGAGAGAGGAGGGGAAGACAGAGAGGGTGAGAGGAAGATAGACACCTACAGACCTGCTTCACCGCCTGTGAAGCCACTCCCCTGCAGATGGGGAGCTGGGGGCTCGAACCAGGATCCTTACACTGGTCCTTGGGTTTTGGGCCACCAGCGCTTAACCCGCTACTCTACCGCCCGAGTCCCAGTTATACCTTTTCTAATGAGATAAGTCAAAAGCTATACCAGTGATGTACAAATGCTGATTACCTTTCCAAGTAAAATGCCAATATGATTAGGATGCCTATCTTACTGTGGAGAAGTGGACCTACAACCATTTTTACATTTTCTTTGTCAGAAAGTGTGGACATAATGCCTTTTATTTCCTTTATGCCTCTAGCATCACCATAGTCTTTGCCACAAGGTAATTCATAGACAAAATTCAAAATAACACAAAGGAGCTAAAAATTGTCTATGATTTTTATATCCTCCACCACTTAGGCTCTGTACTTGTAAGTCTTCCATTTCTACATTCATCCTTGTAAAAACCTTCTAACATTTTAGGTCATCAATTTCTTTTCTTTCTTTCTTTTTTTTTTTTTTTAGGTTATCAATTTCTGTGTCTATGTCCATCCTCACCAAAGTCTCTGGCCACTTCCTACTGATGGTCCCCTTAAAGAAATTGATGCTTTTTTTTTTTTTCCTCCAGGGTTATTGCTGGGGCTCCATGCCTGCACCATGAATCCACTACTTCTGGAGGCCATTTTATCCCCTTTGTTGCCTTTGTAGTTGTAGCCTTGGGGTTATTATTGTTGTTAATGTCTGTTCGTTTGTTGGATAGGACAGAGAGAAATGGAGAGAGGAGGGGCAGACAGAGAGGGGGAGAGAAAGATAGACACCTGCAGACCTGCTTCACTGCCTGTGAAGTGACTCCCCTGCAGGTGGGGAGCTGGGGGATTGAAACAGGATCCTTACGCTGGACCTTGCGCTTTGTGCCATGTGTGCTTAACTGGCTGCACTACTGCCCGACCCCCAAAATTGATGCCTTTTAACCCACATGTCCATTATTTGAGTAATCACATAGTCATCCATCTCCTACTTCACCTACGTCCTATTTTCTTTTCTCAGCTCACTCATCTATTTTTTTCCCAAAAACCTTAAAAAAATTAGTAGGTACTGAAAGATAGCTTACCTTCTTTCTTATGTACATGACCCAGATTTCAGCCCAGCCCCTACCACACTAGAGGAATCTACATTGGCTCTCTCCATCTTAAAAACATCAATTTGTAAAAGTCAGTAATGAAGAAGAAAAGAAAAAAAGAGAATAGAACAGAAACATAATGGACATATCCAGCCAGAATATCCAAAAATTTCTGCTATGTTCTTAGAAACTTTGCTGAGCTCTTATTTTACATCCTTTTATACCCTCCTGGACACATGTCTTTTAGCAGAGAGACAGAGAAAGCCTTATCTAAGAGCTTCTATTTTCTTGGGGACAAAAATTGGAGATAAGAATGTCATCTAAAAATGAGCATGGAAGTGGGAAGAGAATGATCAGAAATAGGGAAAAAAAAACATATCATCCTTTACTTTTGATTCATCAGTAACTCCTATTTACTCTAATTTCTAGTATATATCTGAAATCCAACTACTTCCAGCTACCTCTTTCACTAACACAGTCTAAATTAGCATTGCACCTTGCCTGAATCTACAAAGTTAGCTGTCTGACTATCATGTATACATCCTTTTGGCCCTTGCCACATAAGCCACCAGGTGATCTTTTCAAAATACAAGCCATAAAAAAAATTATGAATTAATACTACTCAATGACACTCCACCTTCCTTTGAATATAGACATAAGTCCTTACAATGATCCTCTATGATCTTGTTCTGAATCTTAGAATACTATAGCAACATTTTTTTTTAATTTATTATCTTTATTTATTGCATAGAGACAACCAGAACGAGAGGGTAGGGGAGATAGATAGGGAAAGAGAGAGACACCTGCAGCCCTGCTTCACCACTTGCAAAGCTTTCCCCCTGCAGGTGGGGACCGGGGCTTGAACCCAGGTCCTTGAGCACTGTAACATGTGTACTCAACCAGGTGTGCCACCACCCGGTCCCAGCAACATTTTTTTATAGTTTTTTTGATGTAGTGGCAAAAATGGCTTTCTTTGAATAACTTAAGCTACCATATTCTTGTATATAAGGAATTAGGATGAATATATTTCACTCTTCTTTTTACCCAGTTAACTTCAATTTTTTTCTTAATATCTTAGAGCTACTATAATTTTCTAGAAAAAAACACTATAATACTCTTACAGTAAAATGTACTTCTCCCTCACAGAACTTAACATAACTATAGTTTTCCTTAACTAGAGTTATATATTTGTTTATATGCATGACATAATTACATTATAGTATTAAATTTAGCAACAATTTTTATTAAGTAGAGATTGATGCATAATGTCCTTCCCTCACTGACTTTGTTAACTCTATAACAGAATGATCCATGTCTGTTTTCACTCATAACTATAATCCAAAATTTTAGCCAAGTGCCTGAAAAATACAATGTAAGTAGTTAATACGTATCTTTGCTACATAAGTGAAAGCTTAATCTGACAGTCTTGATCACTAAGGAAAATAATACAGAAAGTAGATTGTGTCTCTTCTTTAAGTGGCATTGCTACTTCTAGTCCATATAGGAACAGAATATCTGACTGTTGAAAATGAGATGTGAGGCATTTACTTCCAAATTTAACATCCTGCATTACAATTCACTTTCACTAATCCTAATGCACATACCCTAGAACTCCACTCTCAAACCAATGTCTTTGCAACTTATTCCTACTGCCAAGAAAAGGAGCCAAAACACACAGTAGAAATGATCTGGACTTTGCCATTATTATATTTAACCCCAATGCTGCATTTGATGGAGACAATATTTAGTAGAGGAAAAACACATATGAACAACCATTGATGTGAATCTCTTATGTAAGGCCAAGTGGTTTTGGTTGAGAAATGAAAGTTATATAAACAGGAGATGGATTCCTATAAATAATGAAAATGAAATAGAAACAATAATTTGAGCACTCGTTTGAGAGCATGCCATGAACCAGAAAGAAGGAACAAAATACAAAATACCAAAGTCTAGTTCAAAGTACAGGAACAGGGGGTCGGGCGGTGGCGCAGTGGGTTAAGCGCACGTGGCGCAAAGCGTAGGGACCGGCGTAAGGATCCCGGTTCGAGCTCCCGGCTCCCCACCTGCAGGGGAGTCGCTTCACGGGCAGTGAAGCAGGTCTGCAGGTGTCTATCTTTCTCTCCCCCTCTCTCTCTGTCTTCCCCTCCTCTCTCCATTTCTCTCTGTCCTATCCAACAACAAAGCAACGTCAACAATGGCAATGATAACCGCAACGAGTCTGCAACAACTAGGGCAACAAAAAGGGGGGAAAATGGCCTCCAGGAGCGGTGGATTCATGGTGCAGGCACTGAGCCCAGCAATAACCCTGGAGGAAAAAAAAAAAAAAAGTACAGGAACAGTCATAAATTGAGAATGGAGACACAATCAGAAGCGAAATGGACTATGGCATGAATGAGTACAGACCAAAAACCAGGAGGAGCATACAGAATAATTACAGTGAAAAAAATCCAAAGCAGGCAAACGTCTGGGTTTATAGTTGCATATAGATGATCTAAGAGGTAAAATAGAACCTTCTACTAAAGAGAATTAATACATTTCAAAGTAGATCCTGGGTAAATCTTTCTTGAGAAGGAAATATTGGGTATTTATATAGGTAACAAAGGAAAATTTTTTCCTCCCCAGTTTGAAGTCGGGCCCTGTCACATAATTAACATGTAAACCCACAAAAAAATGGTTAAATTTCAGTAATAGATAATCTTCTCTAGCAAGTAACAGAATTTCAGATAGCCTAAACCTCCAGAACTAAATGCAGCGCAAGAGAGCTAAATTCAGACCAGGAGAACTCCACTCTTCATGAGCCTTGTAGAGTGCTAAATCCTGGGAGCACAAGCATTTCCTGTAAGAGGCCCAAGATTTCACTACCTGGCACCACCAATAAGAACTGAGCAGTGCTCTGGCTAAAAAACAAACAAATGTTAAATCCTCCAGTATCTTTGCCAGCTTCCTCTTTTCCCCCATTAAATTCTTTGTTGGTAGAACTCAGGACATCTGATTTTTCTTCTAGCTTTTTTTTTTTTGCATTATCTTTATTTATTTATTGGATAGAGACAAGCGTAAATCAAGAGGGAAGGGAGTGAAAGAGAGGGAGAGAGACAGAGAGACACCTGCAGCACTGCTTCACCACTTGCAAAGCTTTCCCCCTGCAGGTGAGAACTGGGGGCTCGAACCTGGGTCCCTGAGCACTGTCACATGTGCACTCATCTAGGTGCGCCACCACCCAGCCCCTTTCTTCTGGCTTTTTGTCCAACATATTTTCTTTGTATCTGTCAATAGATTCAATTTCATCAGCTGTTTGTTCTTCAATATTTTCCCCTTGGGCCAGTTTGGCTTTTTCATCTCCCCCCCCCCAGCCCCGCCCCACCATACACATTTCTGTGTGTATATATTTAAGCCCAAACATATCAGTAATCACATCCAAGGTAAATGGTCTAAAAATTCTTATTTAAATACTATAGATTATGAACCTGAACTGGAATTGGCATGTTGCACTAAAGTAAAAAACTCTGGGGTGGGTGGGTGGGGAGAATACAGGTCCAAAAGGATGACAGAGGACCTAGTGGGGGTTGTATTGTTATATGGGAAACTGGGAAAATGTTATGCATATACAAACTATTGTATTTACTATCGAATGTAAAACATTAACTCCTCAATAAAGAAATTAAAGTTAATTAATTAATTAATTAGTACTATAGCTTATAATAGCTCACCCTGTAGAGCACATACTTAACCATACACAAGAACCTGGGTTTGAGCCTCTAGCACCACATGAAAATACCACACACAATGAGAAGCTAAGTGACAGGGAGGATAGTATTATGGCCTTCTCCTTTCTGTTTCTCCCTCTCTGTTTCTCTCCCTCTCTGTTTCTACTTGTGGTTGAAAAACAAACAAAAAACAGAGCTCACTTGAAGCAATAGAATCACTCATGCCCTATATCCTGCAAAGCCCAGGAAGCAAATGCATAAGTAAACTAGTAATAAAAGCCATATATTGAAAATTAGAAACCTCTGTGAAGAACAGTCTGGAGAATTCTCAGAAGGCTAGAAATGAACCTACCCTATGACCCTGTAATTCCTCTCCTGGGATATATCCTAAAAATATTTGTGTATACCTGTGTTCTTTGCAGCACAATTTGTAGTAGCCAAAACCTGGAAGTAACCCAGGTGTCCAACAACAGATGAGTGGCTAAGCAAGTGGTGGTCTCTATACACAATGGAATACTACTCAGCTATTAAAAACGGTGACTTCACCATTTTCAGCCCATCTTGGTTGGAGCTTGAAGAAATGTTAAGTGAAATAAGTCAGAAACAGAAAGATGAATATGGGATGAAGTTGAAAAGCAAGATCAGAGAGAAAGCACAAGTATAACCTAAACTGGAGTAGGTGTATTGCACTAAGGTAAAAGACTCTGGAGTGGGTGGAGGGGAGAGTATAGGTCCAAAAAGGATGACAGAGGACCTAGTGTGGGGCTGTGTTGTTATGTGGAAAACTGAGAAATGTTATGTACAAACTGTTGCATTTACTGTTGAATGTAAAACATTAATCCCCCAATGAAGAAATGTTTAAAAAAAGAAAAAAGATAATGGAGTATTGCTCCAAAGTAAAAGACTCTGAGGTAGGTTCAAGTGCTGGAACATGATGTCAGAGGAGGACCTAGTGGGGGTTGAATTGTTATGTGGAAAACTGGAAGATATTATGCATGTACAAACTATTGTATTTTACTGTCAACTGTAAAAAAATTAATCCCCCAATAAAGAAATTTTAAAAAAGAAAGAAAACTGGATTTAGAAAAGATCCAGTTATATTAACATACAGGTTAAAATTAAGAAGGCAGAAACAATATACCACGATAACAGTAATCTAAAGAAACAAAAGTGGAGAAATAATAACACTATAAGGTAAAAACGATCTCAGAACAAATCATATTAACAAAGTCAAAAAATACTTAAAATGGAAAAAATATTTGAAATATATGAACTACCAAATCTTATTTAAATTGAAAGATAAATTATTCTGTAACTATTAAAGAAAATGTTAGGTGGTGGTGCACCTGGTTAAGCCACACATTACTGTGCGCAAGAACCTGGGTTCAAGCCCCTGGTTCCCACTTGCAGGGGGAAAGCTTCACAAGTGGTGAAGTAGAGCTGCAGGAGTCTCTCTCCCTCTTTATCTCCCTCTCCCTTCTCAATTTCTCTCTGTCCCCATATAATAAATAAATTAATCAAAAAAGAAAATGTTTAATTTTCTATTAAAGAAAAAAACCTTCCTACGGGGGTGGAGGGGATAAACAAGCCTATATAGATAGCTACATGGACAAATTCTATCATTTAAACAATAGTAACAACAACCCAAAATGCCAATTCTACATAAAATCTTCCAGAATAATAATGAAGGAATATTTTCCAAATAATTCTTTAAGAACCACATTGCAAAAACCAGACAGTAGCATTAGAAGAAAGCCACAAATCAATATAGCTCATGAATATACATGTAAAAATATTTAACAAATCCTTATCAAAACAAAATAATATACAAAATGTATCATGGTTACATGGGGTTTATGTCAAGTTTTTTAATTTTTTTTTATTTTTAGACACCTGCAGACTGCTTCACCGCCTGTGAAGCGACTCCCCTGCAGGTGGGGAGCCAGGGGCTCAAACCTGGATCCTTACTCCAGGGCTTACACTTTGCACCACCTGCGCTTAACCTGTTGTGCTAGCACCCGACCCCCTCTTCTGTGGTTTTCTTACAAAGATTTTGTTTAGGGAACCTGGCAGTGGCATGCCTGGTTAAACACACATAGTACTAAGCATAAGGAAGTGTGCAGGGACCGACCCAGGGTCAAGCCCCCACTTCCCACCTGCAGCAAGGATGCTTCACAAGCAGTGAAGCAGGCCTATAAGTGTCTATCTTTCTGTCTCCCCCTCCCTTCTCAATTTCTCTGTATCCTATTGAATACAAAAATGGAAAGAAAAAAAAAAAAGGAAAAAATGCCCACCAATAGTGGTAGATTTGTAGTGTCAGCACTGAGCACCAGCAACTGTATGGGAAAAAAAATCAAAGATTTTATTTAAATGCCAGGAAAGTAGCTCATTTGGATAGTGTGCAGCTTTGCTATAATATGTGCAGGCTGAGGTTCAAGTCCAACCACCATCATATTGAAAAAAGCTTCAGTGCTCTGGTATATTCCTATATCCACCCCCACCCCCATCTGCTTTTCTGCCTCGGAAAAAAAAAAAAAATTAACGTGGAGAAGCTCTGAGTCTATCAAAAACAAAACAACGGGTCTGGGAAATAACATGCTGGCTATGCAAATGACTTTCTTTCCTGAGATTCAGAAGTCCCTGGTTCAATCTCTGGTATCACCACAAATCAGATTTGAGCAGTGCCTTGGTAAAACAAACAAACAAACAAACATCTAATCAATAGCCATACTCTACTAGAGTTGTGTCAGTTTGCTTTATGAAAAAAGTCCAGGTCTGGCACAGAAACAGATTAAGAAGACAACCACAGAATTTTCATAAAGGCACTGGACAAATAATAAGATTTATGAGTAAACTCACATTCAAACTCTGTTTACTACCTGATTTCCACAGGCAAACATCCTGTTTGTTGGATCATAGTCACATTCCAATTCCTAGGAATTCAAGTATAATTAGGAAACACTGTCCATTAAATTCTGATTATTTCCCTATACCTAAAGTAAGAGTATAATATTGACCAGCTATTGTTATATAACAAATCACCACCAAAATTCATATCCACAGGTCAGCTGCTCTAAGCTGATAGGTTAGTGTAGTATTAAGAAAAATGTCATGTATTATCTCCAAAAACCCAAAGAGGGCCACTGGATACTGCTTTTCATGTTTACTGAGGATGATAAATGATTTTCCCAAGGTTTCGATGATTACAGCTAGTCGTTATGTACATATCTATAGCTTAGCAGAGGACACCTCAGCTTCATGCTGCAAATTTTCTGGTGTGGGTCAGCTCCTGTGCTTCTTTTTCCTTCAGTGAGTAAAAATGTGTTCTCATGGCAGTGACAGACAAGCTGGAAACCAAGCAAATATGTATCAGTCTGTGTCATTTACATGGTAAAGCAGGCGCCTCCCCTGACCAAACTTTTCTTTCTTCCTTTTTTTTATCACCAGGGTCTTAACTATATGTGATGTCACTGCTCCCAGTGGCTGAATTTTTGCTTTTTTTTTTTTTTTATTTTAGAGAGAGACTCCACAGCACCAGAGTCTCCTCCTGTATTGTGGTACTCCCATGTAATGCTGGAACTTGAAGCCTGACTATCCACCTGGCAAGGCATACACTTACCAGGTGCACTATCTTCTGACCCCTGGATTACTTCATTTCTGTTAAAGTCATAGTCCCTTTCTATAGTAGTTCTCCCATTTTATCCCTACCCTTAAGACTATGGAAACTAACATGCTTGTGTAGTAGAACTTCTGACATTCTCTCATCACCTTTTCAGTGTCTTGGTGAGTATCTTCTAGGAGTCCTCTAGGAGACAACAGAGAGTCAAAGAGTAAACATGAGGCATCCATTCAGATTTTTTGTTTGTTTTTACTTCTTCAAATCTTTCTATTTCCCTCTACATTTTTGTAAGGAATTTATGCTATCCCAAATCCACTTAACATTGTTCACCACTGAAAACATATTTCACTCACTCAAGCAAACAAAGGATTTATAGCCACTCCTAAAAAGTTATAACCACCTTAATTTGAAAATATCCCATAAACAAATCTGACTCTATCTAAAATCATGTTCCAGGAACTGAAGAAAATCATGTTTAGTGAAATAAGGAGATGAAAAATAATAACACTCAGATGTAGACTTTAGAGAGCTAAAACACAAGAACCTGCAAGGAAAAGATAAATAAGTAAATAAATTAAATAAATAAATAAATAGCCAAGATCAAAGGAGATAGCGTAATGGTTATGCAAAAAGATTTCCATGCCTGAGACCCTGAAGTCATATGGTTAAGCGCAGGTGGTACAAAGCACAAGGACCTGCGTAAGGATCCCGGTTTGAGCCCCCGGCTCCCCACTTGAAGGGAGTCACTTCACAGGCGGTGAAGCAAGTCTGCAGGTGTCTTTCTCGCCCTCTCTCTGTCTTCCCCTCCCCTCTCCATTTCTCTCTGTCCTATCCAACAACAAAGACATCAATAACAACAACAAGAATAACTACAACAATAAAAAAAGGACAACAAAAGGGAAAATAAATAAATAAATTTCTTTAAAAAAAAAAAAGAGTAAACTGTCTCTAAGATTTTGTGAAAACTGTGGTGGATATCATTGGGGGTGCCTCAACTTGTGGTGTGTGCAGTGTAGAACCATACCTGTTTTGTCTCATAATCTTGAATACAAAATAAAATCATGCTCTTTCTTCTTCATCTTCATACATATCCTCAGTTTTCAGAAGCTTGAAAATAGCAAAGTCTTGGGAGTCGGGCTGTAGCGCAGCGGGTTAAGCACAGGTGGCGCAAAGTACAAGGACCAGCATAAGGAACCCGGTTCGAACCCCGGCTCCCCACCTGCAGGGGAGTCGCTTCACAGGCGGTGAAGCAGGTCTGCAGGTGTCTATCTTTCTCTCCTCCTCTCTGTCTTCCCCTTCTCTCTCCATTTCTCTCTGTCCTATCCAACAACAACAACAACAATAATAACTACAACAATAAAACAACAAGGGCAACAAAAGGGAATAAATAAATAAAATAAATATTTAAAAAAACTCTTGTAAAAAAAAAAAGAAAATAGCAAAGTCTTGTTACTTTTTTGTGGCTATAAACTTGCTTAATGTATTGTGAAATTAGTTACAGGTCTGGACTAGATACAAAAACTGGTAGAAATTTGGCCTGGTGCTGCTCTATCAAGTCATGTTGGGACAGGGATTTCAGGCAGATAAAGGGTAAACAACATAAAACAGGATAAGTGGGGCTGCTGATAAGACAGAGTGAGGTTTGATATTTTATGGAACTAAAAATAATTATTTCACCCAAATATTCCTAGAGTCCCACCAGTTAATGACTAGACTTAAATTTTACGTTTGTGACCTGAAAGTCTGTAAGTTCAACCTCCAGAAACTGAAAGACCAGAGACTGTCTTACCAGGTATTAAAGCTCCCAATTGAAAGATGCAAGTTTTTCTTCTTATAGAAGCTCTCTAAATCTTGGAGGTTGGCTCCCCAACCACAGAGAGCACCGTGATTATGCCAAAGACTTTCATGCCTGAAGCTATGAGGTTCCAGTTTCAATCTCCAGTACCACCATAAACCAGACTTGAGCAAAATTGTGGTAAATAAATAAACAAAGGGGACTAGATAGCATAATGGTTATGCAAAACGACTCTTGTGCCTGAGGCTCTGAAGTCCCAGGTTCAACCCCCCACAGAGATAAGCCAGAGATGATTGGTGCTGTGATAAAAATAAATAAATAAAAGTAAATAAATAAATATACTAGTAAACTACCTAAATCTCAAATCATGTATGTATGGAGCATGGAATTTAAAAATCTTATATTTCATGTCTCTTTCTATAAGTACAATTAAAATTAATCACCCTGCCCTAAAGTTATAGATTCTTCATTCTCACTTTAGTTATTTTATTTATCAGAGTTTTGCCTTTGGTAAACACTTCTTTCAGGCAATCACAGGTGAATATGCAAAAGACTTTTATGCCTGAGGCTCTAAATTCCAATGTTTAATCCCCAATATGCACATAAAACACAGTTGAGTAGTGCTCTGGTCTCTATATCTTTCTCTTTGTATCTCTTTAATTAAAATAAATAAAATACATTTCTCTTTATTTTTAAATATTTATTTATTCCCTTTTGTTGCCTTTGTTGTAGTTATTATTGTTGTCATTGTTGGATAGGACAGAGAGAAATGGAGAAAGGAGGGGAAGACAGACAGGGGGAGAGAAAGATAGACACCTGCAGACCTGCTTCACAAATCGTGAAGCAACTTCCCAGCAGGTGAGGAGCCAGGAGCTCGAACCCGGATCCTTACGCCAGTCCTGGTCCTTGCGCTTTGTGCCACCTGCGCTTAACCTGCTGCGCTACCGCCCGACTTCCTTTTTTTTTTTTTTTATTTACTTATAGAAAGGAAATACTGACAAAACCATAGGATACAACTCCACACAGTTCCCACCACCAGAACTCCGTATCCTATCCTCTCCCTTGATAGCTTTCTTATTCTTTAACCCTCTAGGAGTATGGTCATTGTGGGATGCAGAAGGTGGAAGGTCTGGTTTCTGTAATTGCTTCCCTGCTGAACATGGGTGTTGACAGGTCTATCCATATTACCAGTCTGCCTCTCTCTTTCCCTAGTGGAGCAGGGTTCTGGGGAATCAGAGCTCCAGGACACATTATTTGGGTTGCCTGTCTAGAGAAGTCTGGTTGGCATCATGCTAGCATCTGGAACATGGTGGTTGAAAAGAGTTAACATATAAAGCCAAACAAGTTGTTGACTAATCACGAACCTAAAGGCTGGAGTAGTGCAGATGAAGAGTTGGAGGGAGTCTCTGTTTTATAGATAGCTAGTAGACATATTTTAGGTATATTCCAAAGGGCCTGTGGCTATACTAGTTTTTGTTTGTTTGTTTGTTTCCCTGAACCTGAAATCTGATATGCCAGTGGATCCTAGTTATTGTCTGGGGAGATGATGTCATGGCTGCAAAAGGACCAGAAAGTTGGATAAGGGAAGAGAGTAGCTCCCAAATATGCTAAAGGTATATAAATATTGTTGACTGTAAACCCCATCTATATGATGTGATCTGGGGCCATATTCAGCTTAGGAGCCTATGTGACCTCTGCAACCCTGTAGATCTGAGCTCACATTTTGTGATCATAAATAGGAACGTTCCAAGATGTTTCAGTTTCAGGACCCATCTTCCTCAGGTGGTACATAGGGTATGTTGTCCAGCCTCCCTTCGGAGGATAGAACATTCTCTAAAATGATTGATCTATGTTGAAGTCCTATGGGGGCCCACAAAGGGGTCTATTGTGTTCTTCCTGATAGAGATGACCAGTAACAATGGAGAGCGGGATTTATTCGAGGCCTAGGCCCATCATGTCTGTTTGGGAATCTTAGGACTCTCCGAATAGGGCCCCAGCTGATGGGGTGGCCTGATAGTGACTAAAGAGTCATTGGTCTTTTAATGACTCTTTAGTTACTAAGAGTCAAGAGTCTCTTGCCCTTATTCAGCTTTTGCAGTCCTTACATTGATAAGGACAGCTTGGGAATGAGTCAGGGAGGTATAATAGGAAATATAGACACTATTTCATTAGGAACTTCATACTGACTCACTGTAGACTACTGTGTACTTTTGCTTTCAGGTGTATGTTTTGCCCTAATTTATGGATACATGTGAGTATATGCCCTATCTCATGGGACCTGGTCTATATCTAGGTTTTGGGACTTTAATAGGAAGTGAACCTTCTGGTATGGAATTAGAGAATACTATGAAAGGAAAGGTCTCACCCAAGTAATGAAGCTGAAGGGTTGACATTCCATGCCTGATGTCTCTGGACACAGTCTGAAGTGAAGCAGGCTGAGGTGGTATTAGTTGCATTGATTAGGTTGGGATCAGCAGATGTGATATCATTGGGCATTAATTGAGAGAAACATGCAGGAAAGTGAGTCCCACCCTAGAGGTTCCAGGACTGGGGGAAATATAAGCTCTATAGTGGAAGCGGGAGGTTCCTGCTGTCTTAAGGTTTAAGAAGGCAATAGTTATTGCTGTAATCACATTAGTTGGCAATTGGGTTAACTTTGAGATATACCCTTGTTAGGATTTGCTGTATCATACACAAAATCACCATCATTTATGTCCTTTGACATTATTTGTATATAGCTGTGCCACCGGTTGCTTCTGCTCTCCCTGGTCTCAGCTTTTAACACAGTCAACATATCAAAGACTCAGCCTATGTCTGTGCTTTAAAAAGTTTGAGACATTCAATCAATTTTCCCCTCTCATATTAATTAATGATTTATCTGACTACAAATTGATAGGAGTGTACATAAACACCATTCCCACCACCAAAAGACTGTGTCCCACCCCCCTCCCCTCCACCCCCCCCTCCCTCCTGCCTCATGAAGCCAAACATCCACCCTCACCCTCAACCCAGGGTTTTTACTTTGGTGCCCTACTCCAAATTCAGTTAAATCCTTCTTTGACTTTCCCTCTCTTTTCTTCTTTCTCAACTTCTGTTTATGAGTGAGATCATTCCACACTCGTCTTTATCTGACAAAATAAACCAGAGCTGAGCAGTGCTCTGAGAGAGAGAGAGAGAGAGAGAGAGAGAGAGACTAGGAAGGTGTCTGTCAAGTTTAAGTTACAGTTGCTGGTTCCCAAACCATTCGGTGTCTACATCTGATTCTAAATAAAGCTTTCAGGTGCAAAACCATACCATCTTGATTCCAACCAAGCCAATTTCAGTTAAATCTTGAAATCTCTGTTTCAGAAATTTTTGCCCAAATTTGCAAAATTCACATTCCTCACTCTTCCACTCCACTTCCTACTGTTGTGACTTCATATAGTTGATGATTTGTATCTAATCAAGAAACGCTATCCGATCTAGACCCCTATTTGTGAGACAGGCTGGGAAAAGAAATTTTTAGCTTTTCAATAGCTTCTGTTCAGAAAGAAACATTAGAAGGTTGGGTCTTCCTGTTCCTTTACTTGGAATGCTTTTCTCCCCTAAGTACCTGCATGCATCTCACATTTCTATGTTAATTCTTTATTAATTTGTCTCTTTATAGTGTAACTTGTACTTTTTTTTTGATAGATTATAAGCCTTCTTCACATCTGGTACTCTATTTCCCTTTTATTTCTTTTTATATTTTACTCTACCACTGGCATAGAAATTGAATGTGGGCATGATTTTGGTATATTTCATTAACAGGTGGTACCTACTAGGTAAATATTCATTAAGTGAGGGAGTGAGGGAGGGAGGGAGGGAGGGAAGAAAAGAAGGATGGGCTATAGCAAATTTGCTTGTTTCACTTGGAGCAGGTTATCTTTGGTCAAAGGGAGCATTTTTTTATTGGTGGTGGTGTAGTGAAATTTATTTTTTTTCCACGATGGATTATGCTTTTAGTGCTTTTTAAATTTTTTTATTTATTTATAAGAAGGAAACATTGACAAAACCATAGGATAAGAGGGGTACAGCTTCGCACACTTCCCACCACCGGACCTCCATATACCAGCCCCTCCCCTGATAGCTTTCCTATTCTTTAACCCTCTGGGAGCATGGACCCAGGATCATTGTGGGGTGCAGAAGGTGGAAGGTCTGGCTTCTGTAATTGCTTCCCCGCTGAACATGGGCATTGACTGGTTGATCCATACTCCCCAGTCTCTCTTTCTCTTTCCCTAGTGGGGAAGGGATCTGGGGAAGTGGAGCTCCAAGGCACATTAGTGGGGTTGTCTGTCCAGGGAAGTCTGGTCGCATCCTGCTAGCATCTGGAACCTGGTGACTGAAAAGAGAGTTAATACACAAAGCCAAACAAATTGTTGAACAATCATGGACCTAAAGGCTGGGATAGTGCAGATGAAGTGGTGGGTGGTCCTCCATTTTGTAGATAGCTAGTATGCATATTTTAGTTATATTTCAAAGGGCCTGTAGTTATACTAGTGGGGTTTTTTTTTGTTTGTTTGTTTTTGGGTTTTTTTGCCTGAGCCTAAAATCTGATATGCAGGTGAATCCTAATTATTGTCTAGGGAGATGATGTCATGGCTGGGAAAAGGACCAGAAAGTTGGATCAGGGAAGAGAGTAGCTCCCTAATATGGGAAAGGCGTATAAATATTATTGACTGTAAAACCCATCGATCTGATGTGATCTAGGGCCCATAATTAGCTTAGGAGCCTGTGTGACCTCTACATCCCTCTAGATCTGAGCTCACATTCTGTGTTCATGAGTAGGAACAGTCCATGCTGCCCCAGTATCAATCCATCTTCCTCAAGTGTAGCATAGAGTATGTTGTCCATCCTCCCTTTGGAGGATGGAACATTCTCTACCACTGTTGATCCAGGTTGAGGACAAGGTCATATGGGGGCCCACAAAGGGGTCTATTTTGTTGTTCCTGATAGAGATGACCTGTAACAATGGAGAGAGGGATTTATTTGAGGTCTAGGCCCATCAAGTCTGTTCCGGAGTCTTAGGACTCCCTGATTAGGGCCCCTGCTGGGCTTAGAGTACTTTTAATAAGCCCTATTCTCCATCATGATTTTATTTATTTATTTATCGCCCTTGTTTTTTATTGTTGTAGTTATTATTGTTGTTGTTAATGCCGTTGTTAGATAGGACAGAGAGAAATGGAGAGAGGAGGGAAGACAGAGAGGGGTAGAGAAAGATAGACACCTGCAGACCTGCTTCACCACTTGTGAAGCGACTCCCCTGCAGGTGGGGAGCTGGGGGCTTGAACCAGGATTCTGAAGCCAGTCCTTGCACTTGGAGCCACGTGCACTTAACCCGCTGCACTACCGCCTGACTCCCCTATGATTTTATTTAGTTCATCAATTTGTTTTCTCTGTACACCACATGTTTTCCCTTTCATCCTTTCTTTCCTTTTCTGCCACCAGGGTTATTGCTGGTAGCCAACTCCCACGTTTTATTTTTCAGTTTTTTTTTTAATTGCTAGAATAGGGAGAAAATGAAAGTGGGTGGGGAGATAGAGAAGGGAAAAGAATGAGAGATACCTGCAGACCTACTTCACTGCTTGTGAAGTGTTCCCCCTGCAGGTAGGGCAGGACTAGAACCCAGGTACTTTGAGTATGGTAATGTGTGCCACTTACATACATATTGCAAATGGCAGGATTTTTTCTTTTGTCAAATGGAGCAAGAAAAAGAAAGAATAAAGAAAAAAGAAAGACAAGAGGAAGAAGAAAGGAAAGAGGTAAGAAAGGTCACAGGAAGGCTTTCTCTAAATGTAGAGTGTCAGGATTTCATTTTCTTTGTATCTGTAGTTTGGTGTCTGATAATAATTTGAAGGAATATTCTCAATTCTTTTTTTTTTTTCCTCCAGGGTTATTGCTGGGCTCGGTGCCTGCACCATGAATCCACCGCTCCTGGAGGCCATTTTTTCCCCCTTTTGTTGCCCTTGTTGTAGCCTTATTGTGGTTATTATTATTGCCATCGCTGATGTTGTTCGCTGTTGGATAGGACAGAGAGAAATGGAGAGAGGAGGGGAAGACAGAGAGGGGGAGAGAAAGATAGACACCTGCAGACCTGCTTCACCACCTGTGAAGCGACTCCCCTGCAGGTGGGGAGCCGGGGGATCCTTATGCTGGTCCTTGCACCCTGCGCCACATGCACTCAACCCACTGCCACCACTCGACCCCCTCTCAATTACTTCTTTTGTTGCTTTTCAGTTTCCCTCTTTTTCCTATATTATATATGTGTTACACCTTTTGTATAGTCATGCATACCTTAATGATAGGAATATGTTCCATGAAATTCAGCATTGCATAATTTTCACCACTGAAAGAATGTCACAGAATGTACTTACACAAACCTAAATGGTATGCTACACACGTAGGTTAAAAGGTATAGCCTGCTACATGTTAGTACCCTGAGTACTGCAGGCAATTCTAACACAGTGTAATGCCCTTCTCTAATCTTTTGTCTAACAATTCCTGTATAGATTTCAATTCTAACATTACTACTTCAGTAAGGTTCCACAGAAGTCCCTCGGTTAGTTTTCCCTTGTAACAAGTATTTATTTCACTTATGTTTTCACACTATAACAACTGTGTCAAAGCATATGTGGCCATGTTTACTTTCTTACCTAACATAGTATCTGGTTAGGCAAAAATATAAGATGAATGAATGAAAACATATTTTGTTTTTTGTTTTGTTTTGTTTGCCTCCAGGGTTATTGCTGTGGCTCGGTGCCTGCAGCATGAATCCACTGTTTCTGGAGACCTTTTTTTTTTACCTCCTATTTCTTTTCAGAAAGTTCAAGGTTTTCAATTTCTTTTTTTTTTTTTAATTTCTATTTATGAAAAGGAAACACTGACAAAAAAACGTAGGATAAGAGGGGTACAATTCGCACTACCAGAACTCTGTATCCCATCCCCTCCCCCTGATAGCTTTCCTATTCTTTATCCCTCTGGGAGTATGGACCCAGGATCATTATAGCCAAGTTCTTTTTTTTTTTTCTTCTTTTTTTGCCTTCAGGGTTACAGCTGGGGCTCGGAGCCTGCACCACAAATCCATTGATCCTAGAGGCCATTTTTTCCCTCTTTGTTGCCCTTGTTGTTTTATCACTGTTGTGGTTATTATTGTTGTTGTTGGACAGGACAGAGAGAAATTGAGAGAGGAGGGGAAACAGAGAAGGGGAGAGAAAGATAGACATCTGCAGCCCTGCCTTACTGCCTGTTAAGCGACTCCCCTACAGGTGGGGAGCCAGGGACTCTAACTGAGATCCCCTTTCTGGTCCTTGCTCCATGCGAACTCAACCCACTGCACTACTGCCTGACTCCTCCAGGGTCATTATAGGGTGCAGAATGTGGAAGGTCTGGCTTCTTTAATTGCTTCCCTGCTGGGAAATTGTGCAGATGCAGTCACATCTGCCATGTTGTCCCCTCAGGCTATTGCTAGTTCCCGCAAGAGTTGGGACATTCTCAGAGCACCTGTTCCACCATGTTGTGCCCTCAGGGCATTGTCCATTCCCCGAAATAGTTGGAGTGCTATGGTTACTCCTCCCCCTCCCCATTCTCGTGAGAGCTACTCCCATAAAAGCCCTTCTTCTTCCGCACCTCTCTCTCTTGTGAGCTTCACTTCGGTGTTTAGATGCAGGAAAGGTTACTGCGTGAGGCAGCCATTTTTGCTACCTCCACGTGGCCCAACCTGCTTCTCTCTCACCCAACTCTGAGGTGCCAGTGCAAATAAAGATTTGTGTTCCCTCTTCGCTCCGGATCTCCTCTCTGTCTTATCCTCAGCACAGCACGACGCCTGGCGCCCAACGTGTCCCGCACTCACTCCCCGCTGGGTGGCTCGGCCTGAGGTCCAGAAAAGTCACCCAGACACAGGTAAGTGGTAGCCACCTGACTCTGTGGCCCCACGTTTCCCCCCACCATGGGATTTTTTACGCTTTACGAGGAGGCGTCCCAGACATTATTTCCTTCTCTCATGGGACAGGCTCTTGATCTCAGAGACACTTTAATTGGAGCTACACCGTGGGTTCTCTTGGCTATATTTGCAACTTTCAGGATATGTATAAGGCATCCTGCCAAAAGGTTAATAGACCTTGAGGCTGAGATACAAGAGTTAAAGGATATGTTCTCAGCGCTTAATCCCTCTAAGCTTTCTGCAGCTTCCACTTCCGTGACTCCTCCCCCCGCTGATACCTCCTCATTAAGAGACTTTGAGGCTGAGATACAAAAGTTAAAAGAAATGTTCTCGGCACTTAAACACCCTAAGCTTTCTGCAGTTTGACCCGAGAGTTCTGTTCCTGTTTCTGTTTCGGCAGACACGTGTTCAGTTTCTCCAGCAGCCATTTCCCCAGCAGCTTCCACTTCCATGACTCCTTCTCCTGCTGATACTGCGTCATCAAACCAAGTCCACATCTTCCAGGTAAATGTGGCCCCCAATAGACAAAACCCTCAGGTGTGGCATCCATACTCCTTCAAAGAACTTAGAGAACTCAGACAGGCAGTGAAGTAGGATGGAATTCATGCCCCATGGACCAAGTCCATTTTACGAAACTTTTTCCAGCACCTTAATACCCCCCAAGACTGGTAAGAATTAACTCATGCTGCGCTCCCAGACCCCCTCTACCTGCAATGGGAGGCATGCTTTCATGATGAATGCTCTAGACAATCCCAGAAAAATAGTCACAAACAGCTAGAATGGAATTTTGATGCATTGTTTGGAGAGGGAGAGTTTGAAACTGGAACTCGGCAGGCAGAAGCTAAGTTTCCAACTGGTCATTTTGAACAGGTATGCATCTGTGCAACACAAGCATGGGAAAGGTTAACCCCATCCACAGGAAAGGCCTCAGTCCCCATTAACTCCCTTTGCCAAAAAAACCGATGAATCCTTAGCGGACTTCATTTCCAGGGTGTGGTCAACCTTAGAGAGAAAGATTTATAATCCTGAAGTCCGTTCTCTCCTCCTGAGTTCCATTGTTTGGGATGGCATGATCCAGAATTCCGTCAGGCATGCCTTAGTCTTAAACACCAACACCCAGATAATTGGATTTTAGCAACACAGGAACTTAGATCAGACTCTTATGAGGCACCCATTATGACACAGGCTTATGCAGTTACCCCACGTAATCAAAATGGGGCCTGCTTTCAGTGCGATCGCCAAGGGCATTGGCATAACCAATGTCCAGATAAGCTGCAACCATGCCTCCAGTCAGGGCAACCACGCCTCCAGTCAGGGCAACCATGCCTTCAGTCAGGGACCAGAGGCCACGAACACCTTGTCCTAGATGTCAGAAAGGTTTTCATTGGAAGAGAGATTGTTAGTCCAAATTTCATAAAGATGGCACGCCCCTGAATGGTACAAATTCGGGGCCTGAGATTTTGTGGACCACTCCTGTTTTAGAACGAGGTCACCCTACTATGACAGTAAGGATTGGCAATATTCCTTTTACATTTTTGATTGACATGGGGAGAAAAGACGATTTTAAGGCAAGCAGAGGTTCCCCAAAATTGGGAACTCCTCCCAGGACCCTGTATACACGGAGTTGGAGGGATGACCCAAGCCTTTCTCACAAGAGATTCGCTCATGTGGGAAGACCCTGAAGGGACTACCAGACACTTCCGCCCTTTGGTAGCTGATATTAGCACCAGCCTACTGGGCAGGGATCTTCTGGAATGTCTTGATGTTAGGATATCCACAGATGCCTCTGCAGAGCATAACACCCGCTCCTGCGAGACTAGATCTAAGATCTAAGATCTAAGATCTAAGATCTAAGATCTAAGATCTAAGATCAGCACCCCCAATACTAACTGCCACTGTTCGTAACCAAACTCCCTACTTAGACTGGCTTTCTAATGAGCCTGTCTGGGTGGAACAGTGGCCTTTGCCTAGGGATAAGCTAGAAATTTTAAAAGAGCTCGTCCGAGAGCAGTTGTCCTTGGGACACATTCATCATTCCAGAAGCCCATGGAATACTCCTGTCTTTGTGATTAAAAAGTGCTCAGGAAAATGGCGCCTCCTCCAAGATCTCCATGCGATAAATAAAACCATGCAGGTCTGGGGCTCCCCCCAAAGGTATTTGCCTCTTTCTTCTGCAATTCCCACAGGAATTCCAATCATAACTATTGATATACAAGATTGTTTTTTCTCTATTCCCTTGCATCCGCAAGATTGTAAATGTTTTGCCTTCTCTGTTCCTTCTATTAATAACGCCAGCCCTGCTGATTTAAATGGGTGGTGCTGCCCCAGGGCATGGCCAATAGTCCTAAAATTTGTCAAGAGGCTGTTAAATCTGCCCTTTTTCCATATATTCATAAGGGCCTTAATGTTTTTCACTACATGGATGATGTCTTAATATGGGGAGAATTAGATACAGATCTCTGTGCCCTATGTGATTTTCTCATTCCTGCCTTAAAGAAAAGTGGCCTTAATGTAGCTCCTGAGAAGATACAGCCAATTCCTCCAATATCTTTCTTAGGTTCAGAGATTTCTCTAATGCAAATTCGTCCCTTAAAACCTAATGTTACTTTTCCTTCTAACCTCACTCTTGCTTCTTTACAAAGTTTTCTTGGAAATTTAAATTGGCTTAGGCAGTATCTTTATCTGCCTACTAATTGCCTCCAACTACTGTTTGACCTGTTAAAAGGAAACAAACAGCCCTCCTCAAAACGTATATTAACTCCCGAGGCCTCCTTGGCACTGGAAAGGGTTAACTAGGCCCTCTAGGACATGCACCTTGTTCGATTCTCCCCCTCCTTTTCGGTAAACCTTCTAATCTTTAACTCCACCCCCACAGTAGTGGGGGCATTGTGGCAGAACCATGGGGTTCTCGAGAGAACCAGTAGGCAGAGCCCCAAGACTCCTCACTGAGACAGACACGTTAGCATTCATGGTTCACCAAGGAAGAAATAGGTCTGTGCAGGTCTTAGAGAAAGAACCAGATTTAATTATTCTTCCCTTTTCTCTCACAGATACAGAGTGGCTCATACGCCATCATTCCCGTTTTGCCATAAGCTTCATCGGGTTTCCAGGACAAATAGATAACCATTTTCCTTCTAATAAATTGATAGCTTCTTTACCTCTTTTGCCCCTACTAGCACCTAAACTTTTCTCTCAAGATCCCATCCCTTCTGCTCCTACAGTCACTGATGGTGGAAAAAAGGGAGCTGCTGCCCTTATATATTACCCAGACAAACAATCCCCTAAATCTCTTTACTGAGCTTCCTGATAATTCCCCTCAGTACAAAGAACTTTATGCTGTTTTCCTTGCATTAAAAGCTGTACCAGAATCCTTCAACCTTTTCCCTTTATTTTATTTTATTTTATTTATTTATTCCCTTTTGTTGCCCTTGTTGTTTTATTGTTATAGTTATTATTGTTGTTGTTGTAATTGTTGGATAGGACAGAGAGAAATGGAGAGAGGAGGGGAAGACAGAGAGGAGGAGAGAAAGACAGACACCTGCAGACCTGCTTCACCGCCTGTGAAGCGACTCCCCTGCAGGTGGGGAGCCGGGGTTTGAACCGGGATCCTTATGCCGGTCCTTGTGCTTTGCACCACCTGCATTTAACCCGCTGCGCTACAGCCCAACTCCCTCAACCTTTTTTCTGACAGTGTGTATACTGTTAACTTACTTCCACGGCTTGCTCGTTCTTATGTGAAAATTGATGACAACTCACTTTCCCCTCTCTTGATTCAAATCGCCTCTATGCTCTGTTCTCGAACCCAACCACTGTATATTCAATACCTTCATTCCCACAGCCCTCTTCCTGGTTCCCTGTCCAAAGGTAATGCTGCAGCTGACCGCCTTGCCTCCACAGGAACTTTCCTAGTCTCTGTCTCTGATCCTGCTGACTTTCATTCCCTAACCCATGTTAATCTTAAAGGCCTTCGAGCTCAATTTCCTGATTTGCCTTTACCACAGTTGAAACATATCCTTGCTACATGTTCTTCCTGTGCAAGTCTCATAAAAACACCTGCTATTCAAACTCTTGGGGTTAACCCCCCAGGCTTAAAAGCCAATGCTCTTTGGCAAATCGATGTCACCCACATACCAAACGTTGGCAAACAAAAATATGTGTTTGTCTCAATTGATACATTTTCTAAAGATTTTTGTTCCCTCTGGAACATTACTCATACCACAGGCATTCCCTATAATCCACAGGGACAAGGTATTGTCGAGAGGGCCCATCAAACCCTTAAGGCTCAATTAAATAAAGATAAAGGAGGAATGTACCCCCCCATATCAAGCTAGCAAAAGCCTTAACTACATTAAATCTCTTTAATATTTGTAATAACTCGGACTTACCTCCTATTATTCTTCACTGGCAAACACCATCTACTCTTCCAGCTATTAAGATCAAGTGGAAAGACCCACTCGATAAATTTTGGAAAGGGCCTGACCCTCTATTGACCATGGGAAGGGGTTTTGCATGTGTTTTCCCACAGAATTACCCTAAACCTGTCTGGGTTCCTGCCCACTATGTCCAACAATACCCGCATGATAGCACTGCTATCCCTGAAGAACAAGAAATACAAGAGGACTAGATGCAGGATACATCCCAGGATCCATAATATGACATGGCAGAATCTAGAAAATCTGGCTCACAGAGCCCTCTCTCCTATCCCTTCCCTGAATGTCTTATGTTATGACTGGCCAGTTGTGATTTGTGAGTGAGTGTGTTGAATGACCAAAATTTTTTGTATGACCTATCTGCTCAGAGTATTCTAAAAGGTCATTGACTTTATATAAAAATGCTGGACACAGCCAAAGTTTCTGGAGATGTCCAGAAACATTCCAAAATTTTTTTCTCTCTCTTTTGATTTTTATATATAAGTTTTGGTATATATGTAAGTGTTCAGTCTTAAACTGTGTGAGTAATGATGGATATAAATTTGTTTTTAAAATGATATGTTTTTATAACAAAAGTTTTTTTCCTCCTGTGTGTTATAACTAAACGCTTATAGGTATGTTTCAAGTTTGGTAAACATTAACTTAATGGTTAAAAGTGTAACCTTGAAGCTACATTATACCAGGCAAGGTAAAATTAATTTGCTAAGTAACTAACTATTTAAGGTAAAGTCTAAATATTTAATGTGACAATATATCCTCAAAACTAAAATGCAAATTTTCTATACAGGGTGCTTTTGGAGGGCCCCCAAAAGTGCCCTATAAACTATCTTGTGGAAATTAATCCACAACAGATCTGGCATCAATCTGCCACTGTAAATGTTAAAACCATTGTCACTAACATGCGTTAACTCTCTAAGTAACCTGAGTCTGTTTATAGTCCAAAGTAAAAATAGTTAAAAAATCAAAATATATATTTTAACCAAAATTGGTCTGAAGATCCTGCTGTATAGACTCCTATGAGAGGTAACATTAGATGACCTTCAAACAAAATCATAAAGATATTTAAACCAATTATAATCATCGAGGTATCAATTATAGTAAACTTCTAACTTGTTACAAGTTTTATTTTTTTCACAAGTGATTACAGCTATCAAGCCTTCATATGAAGAATCATCTGTTCATATGGTAAGGTATTAAACTATAAGAAGTTCCTCCATATACAACCTATGTGAATTAACAACATTCACATATTCTTGTACACTTAAGTGGTGTATCTTGTCTTGCCACCATAGGCCTGCCTTTGTCAGCCAGAAGTTTCCCTTTTATAATGTCACCCATGCCACAGACATCCCTTACTACCCCCAAAGACAAATGGCTGTTTCCCTGGACATCACATCCACTGACTGCTTCCCTTAGACTTGAGATATGATCACACCTCTTCATACCAATGGATAAATTCCCCCTTCCTTACCTGGCTACCCTCAGTTGTGGGACCCTTGCTTGTTTTACTTCTTCTGCTCACAGTAGGTCCTATAATTCCTAAGAAGCTCATGGCCTTTTTTGCAGCAACAGATTGATGCCATAAAGATGCAACCTATACAAGCTCACTATCATAGGCTGGACATGGCAGAATATGGAATTGCTGCAGAGGATTTGCCCCCCTCCATCAGAACGTCCACCATGTAGAGGGCTGGCTAGCCAATGACGGGTAAAGGGGAAACTAGTGCTATCCAGTCAACTTATGACAAGGCACCTGGTACTACTGGGCAAAAATGACCAGGTGTTCCAATGACGGGTAAGACGGAAGGCTGATCCCCAACCTAAGACAGGCACAGTCCACCCTGCCACAAAACAAAGTCCGTCAAACATAAAAACATGCATATATATATATATATATATATATATATATATATATATATATATATGAAAGGGGGACATGTGGGGAGCCACATGTGCCCTCAAGGTTGTTATTGGCATGGCCATAGAGTCTTTGTTAAAAATAAGTTCCTGTTCCCTACACCTTAGAGTCTTTGTTAAAAGATAAGTTCTTTTTCCCCATGAATCACCCAGGACCTTCCAGATAATGGCTGATTACCATGACAAATAAAATAATAGTAATAATAAATAAATAGGAAAGATACATCCCCCAATACTCAGTTGGCTAAGGCACCAAACCTCTTTTTCTATAAAAAAATTCAAATCAGATGCCCTGCTAACCACGAGAAGCAGATTGTTTGTGTTTCTTTCACAGGAATCCCGGGAAAAAAAAAAACATCTGGACCCCTGCACACTCTGACATCACCAACTAGATGGTACGAATACAGTGGCACACCCCTGAAACCCTAGATGTCACCTGACGTGATCTGAAGAACCTGATTCACAGACTCCAAGGACAGAACTTTTTTACTGCCTGTCTGCCCTTTCTACTTCTGCTTTGCCTATCAAGTTTTGGTGGTTCCAGATCACTGTCTACAGAGAAGCAGAATCCCAGCAGCTGACCTTCCTCATGCAGCGTTTCACCCCCTGCCATTTCTCCCCCTAGTCACCTACTTTGGACTGAGACTTCTATTGGACTTGCTGGTATACCCTTTGGACACTTTAGACAATTTTACAGCAGCTTCCTTCCCTTCATGTTGCTGGTTTTTCATAGACTGACCCTGAGTAGTTCATAGACTTTACAGACTGTTGCCTTGGCCATTAGATCAAAGGAAAGGGGGAGATGCTAGGAAATTGTGCAGATGCTGTCACATCTGCCATGTTGTCCCCTCAGGCTATTGCTAGTTCCCGCAAGAGTTGGGACATTCTCAGAGCACCTGTTCCACCATGTTGTGCCCTCAGGGCATTGTCCATTCCCCGAAATAGTTGGAGTGCTATGGTTACTCCTCCCCCTTCCCATTCTCATGAGAGCTACTCCCATAAAAGCCCTTCTTCTTCCACACCTCTCTCTCTTGCTGGCGCTTCACTTCAGTGTTTAGATGCAGGAAAGGTTACTGCGTGAGGCAGCCATTTTTGCTACCTCCACATGGCCCAACCTGCTTCTCTCTCACCCAACTCTGAGGTGCCAGTGCAAATAAAGATTTGTGTTCCCTCTTCGCTCCGGATCTCTCTCTCTCTCTTCTCTGTGGCGCAGCACAACATTTCCCCATTGAACATGGGCATTGGCAGGTTGATCCATACTCCCAGCCTGTCTCTTTCTTTCCCTAATGAGGCAGCCTCTGGGGAAGCGGGCCTCCAGGACACATTAGTGGGGTTGTCTGTCCAGGGAAGTCTGGTTGGCATCATCTTAGCATCTGGAACCTGGTGGATGAAAAAAGAGTTAACATATAGAGCCACAAAATTGTTTATTAATCATAAACCTAAAGGCTGGAGTAGTGCAGATGAAGAGTTGGGGGGGGGGGTGTCTCCGTTCTGTAGATAGCTAGTAGGCATATTTTAGTTATATTCCAAAGGGCCCATGACTATACTAGTTTTTTTTCTTTTTCTTTTTTTAAATATTTATTTATTCCCTTTTGTTGCCCTTGTTGTTTTATTGTTGTAGTCATTATTGTTGTCATTGTTGTTGGATAGGACAGAGAGAAATGGAGAGAGATGGGGGAAGACAGAGAAGGGGAGAGAAAGATAGATACCTGCAGACCCGCTTCACTGCTTGTGAAGCGACTCCCCTGCAAGTGGGGAGCCAGGGCTTGAACCTGAATCCTTAACGCCGGTCCTTGCGCTTTGCACCACCTGCGCTTAACTCGCCTTTTTTTTTTTAAGTTTTTTTAAATATTCATTTATTTATTCTCTTTTGTTGACCTTGTTGTTTTATTGTTGTAATTACTGTTGTTGTTGTTATTGATGTCATTGTTGTCAGACAGGATGGCGAGAAATGGAGAGAGGAGGGGAAGACAGAGAGGGGGGCTCCAACCAGGATCTTTATGCCAGTCCTGGTCCTTGTACTTTGCACCACATGCACTTAACCTGCTGAGCTACTGCCAGACTACCTCTTTTTTCTCTTCTTTCCTTCCTTCCTTCCTTCCTTTCTTTTATTTTTCTTCCTTCCTTCCTTCCTTTCTTCCTTTCTTCTTTTTTTCTTAGCCTGTAATTGGATATGCAGGTGGATCTAAGTTACTGTCTGGGGAGATGATGTCATGGCTGGAAAAAGGACCAGAAAGCTGGATCAGGGAAGAGAGTAGCCCTCAAATATGGGAAAGGTATATAAATATTGTTGACTGTAAACCCCATCAATATGATGTGATCAGGGGCCATATTCAGCTTAGGAGCCTATGTGACTTCTGCAATACTGTAGATCTGAGCTCACATTCTGTGGTCATAAATAGGGATGTATCAAGCTGCCTCAGTTTCAGGACCCATCTTCCTCAGGTGGAACATAGAGTATGTTGTCCAGCCTCCACATTGAGGGCAAGGTCCTATGGGGGCCCACAAAGGGGTCTGTTGTGTTCTTCCTGATAGAGATGACCAGTAACAATGGAAAGAGGGATTTATTCGAGGTCTAGGCCCATCATGTCTGTTTGGGAATCTCAGGACTTCCTGATTAGGGCCCCAGCTGATGGGGTGGCCTGATAGTGACTAAAGAGTCATTGTTAAAGTATGCCAGTCTCATGCCCTTATTCAACTTTTGCAGTCCTTACATCGATAAGGTTAGCTTTGGAGTGAATGAGGGAAGTATAATAGGAAATAGGTGAGGAGGGTATCTAAGTCTAAGTAGACACTGTTTCATTAGGAACTTTGTAGTGTCTTTTTAGGTCTTTCTACTTGCTTGCTGCACATACTGACTCACTATAGACTGTTGTGTACTTTTGCTTTCAGGTATATATTTTGCCCTAATTTATGCCCTATCTCAATGGACCTGGTCTATATCTAGGTTTTGGGACTTTGTTAGGAAGTAAACTACCTGAAATGGAATTAGAATCCTATGAAAGGAAAGGTCTCACCCAAGTAGTGAGGCTGAAGGGTTGACATTCCATGCCTGGACACAATATGAAGTGAAGCAGGCTGAGGTGGTACTCGTGTTGATTAGGTTGGGATCAGTGGATGCAATATCATTTGGTATTGATTGAGAGAAGTGTTGTTTTCGACAGGTTATGTTGTTTTCGCCGGGCTGGCTTCATGGGCGGGTAACAGACGACCAGGGACTCATGGTTGAGCTGTAGGCAGTATCTCTTTATTCATGCAGCACAATCTAAGACGAGCTAAGTTAAACTCAAAGTACAGTACTGTAAAACTCACAATGCTGTCTTTGTATATACTTGCCAAGTAAGGTGGAAACAGGATGTGACATAGAGAGGGTGGAGAGAAAAGTGACTGGTGAAAATCAGAGTGTGACAAAGAGGGGGCAGAGCAGGCGAGAATCCTATCACTGAACCACCAATGCCCTGGAGGGAGGGTGGAACTTGTTAACAGTGGTTATGTAAATAGAATGAAGTGGTTATGTAAATAGAATAGTGTTAAGCAGGGGGGATTTAAACTAAATGAAACAGAAGGGGTCTCATGCATACCAACAGAGAAGCATGCAGGAAAGTGAGCCCCACCCTAGAGGTTCCAGGACTGGGGGAAATATAGGTTCTGTAGAGGAAGTGGGTTCCTCCCTTTTTGTTGCCCTTGTTGTTATCATTGTTATTGTTGCTATTGTTGTTGGATAGGATAGAAATCAAGAGAGAAGGGGAGAGAAAGATAGATACCTGCAGACCTGCTTCACAACCTGTGAAGCGACACTCCTGCAGGTGGGGAGCCTGAGGCTCAAGCCTGGATCCTTGTGTAGGTCCTTATGCTTCCTGCCATGGGTACTTAACCTACTGTGCTGCCGCCTGGCTCCCTGAAAACCCATTCTTATATAAGTAGGATGTGTGAGACATAGAAGTTGTAAAGACAAAGATAATAGTTATGAGGACATGGGAGAAAAAGATTGGATAAATTTAGATGTTTTTAAGGACAGATTAAGCAGGATTTGGTTATCTTGGTTCTGTTTATTTTATAGATAAAAGTGAAAGAAAACTTAGTATAAATACTATAATTCTAATGGATTGGAGATAAGGGCCATGGATTTATTAGTCTTAAACATGGTAACTGAAATCTGAAACTAAATGAGGTAGTTAAATAGAATATATAGAAATACGAAAATGGCCATAATCATGGAGCACCCTTAACAGTTTTGAGTCAGATAGAGGAAGACAAGGCTCATTAAAGAATGCCCTAAGTATACCAAGCCGAGCTAATAGAGATAAAACAATTCAATATGAGGTCATCGTGAAAGGTAGGTTTCAGGCAAGAACTCGTCAATGATGGCAATGGAGGAACTATCTTGTTTGCTTCTGAAATTTACTTCCTGAGATAGGACTTAGTTCCAGGTTTTTATTTAAATTTTTTAAAAAATTACTTATTGGATATTAATAAAGAAATCCAGGGGGAAGGGGAGATAGATAGATAGATTAGAGAGAGAGAGAGAGAGAGAGAGAGAGAGAGATGAAGAGAACCTGTAGCCCTGCTTCACCACTTTTGAAGTTACCCTTGCAGGTAGGGGCTGGGAGTTTGAACCTAGGGGTTTGAAAGAAAAAAGAAGTTATATGAGCAAATCTGTAGACTAGGAACCACTTTTTCCAAAGCTTAAATAAAGTGGAAGACATTTGTTATTATGTGTTAATAATAATTAATAGTACACATATACTTTTGCACATTTATAAACTATGTAATTGTGTAAAATACATAAATTAAAAGGTTGGGGTATCATTCAGCAATAACTTACAAGACATATACAGGAAGGGGCATTATTCAAACTTAAATTGTGATAAGGAAAAATATTCAAGGTTGAATCCTTGAGTATTGTTAACATGTACACTCAGCCAGGTGTGCTACTGCCTGGCCCCAAAGACGTGGAAGTACTTTCACCATCAAAACCAGATAATGAGTGTTGATTTCTTTGTTTGTTTGTTTGTTTGTTTTATTTTCTCCCCCCCCCCCCAGCACTTCTCAGTTCTGGCTTATGATGGTGCTGGAGACTGAATGTAGGAGCCTCACCTCAATCATGACAGTCTGTTTGCATAGCAATTATGCTATCTCCTCACTTGGTGTTTCTCTATATTTGAGGTTGATTGATTTTTTTTTTTTATCATTGACAAATTTGTAAAGAATGATTTTTATATTTCTCAGCTTCTTGAGAACAAGTCTGTCCATGGAGACTTCTCATTTGACTCTCCATGTTGCCTTTATCAAGTTTTGTTAGGAGCTGAAGTTAGAAGTCTATTTAATTCTGGAGACTAGTTGACTGGTCTATTTGGTTTTTCACACCATACAATATCAAGTTATTGTAATCAATAGTAAAGTTATTATTTTTAATTACGTTTCTGTCCTTCACTTTAATTTTCCAATTGTTTCGAACCTAGATGAGAAAGTGATTATTTTATTGGAGTTCTCTTGGAAACTGCAACAAGTGGTACTAAATATCACAGGGTGAGGTAAAGTATGGATTGAAGAGAGCCTAATAATTTTGGCAATTAGAAATAATTTGTTTTCGGAGTCTTCCTAAGAGTATCTATCCCTTATTCTTTATGGTTTTAACCTTTTGGAACAAGCTAGAAAATGGAAAATGTGTTTCATTTCAAGGACTTTTACCCCTTCTTGCAACACCACTGAGGCAGCTTCTATTTTCTTGGTATGACTCCATTTCCAGGCAGGTTGCCTCCATACGTACCCAAGGGCCATAGTTAGTTTAAACTGTTAATTTGAGAGTGACATGCCTTTCTCAGTAAGTGTTAATCAGAATGATGACACTGCCTCTGATTATGAAGGTTAACTTTGAAAACCTGTCCATGTCAATTTTATCATTATGACACAGTAGTAAGGTTACTTTGGCTGAGCTGATTCCTGGGTCCATCCATGTTGTATTGAAGTTAGGATTGGGTGACGGATAGTTACAGCTGGAGTGAAGGATATTTATATCAGTCTTCCAAGATTCAGGAAACTAGTCTTTCCATTCTGTAATTTTTCTGCTCTTTTGAACAAATGACTTTCAGTGCTAACATGTTCACTTGCCCCACTTTGACGGGAAATGGAGATATCATGAAAAATTATTCATGTGATGTTTTTGTGAACCAAAGCTACAATGGCATACCACTTCTACACACATTTCATTGGTTAGAACCTAAGTGGCAACAGGGAGAGAGCACAGTGGTTATGTAAAAGGATTTTATGTCTGCGGCTGAGACCCCAGGTTCAATCCCCAGCATCACCACAGTGAGCAGCACTGTGGTGAAAAACCAGTTGATCTAAACAACCAACCCATCAACCAACCAACCAAAAGAGCAAACCTCTCCTTCCCCAATTTAACTGGTGAACCTAATACCAAGGGAGGCTGAATTGTTTGTCCAGAAGAATGTATTGCCTGCAAGGGTCTACTATGCTGATGACTAAATAGCTATTTTGGCTGTCTTACATAGAGAGTATTTCTAAAGATCTACCTAGTCATCAAAACAAGGCTCAAAGTGCAGGTTTTTAGGTCCAGCTTGGATCTATGAACTAAAAAGACAAATCATCTTTATTATCAACCATGTTACTGTAAACTCAATGTACTTAGTACACAGATAACTAGACTATGTTCCTTTTAGGAAAAGAAAAAACTGTGAGACACCAAGTCACAGAAATGATGAAATACTATGCAGGAATTATTTTATTTAATTGAATGAACTGCTTCCTGTGGCCATTTTTTTTCCCCTTTTCTATTTTATTGATAGGACAGAGAGAAAGTGAGAAGGGAGGAGATAGATAAGACACAAGCTTACAGGCTTCACTGCTTGTGAACCATCTCTTCTGCAGTTGGTGAGCAGGGGCTCAAACTCAGGTCTTTAAGCATGACAATGTGTTCACTGAAGCAGGTGTGCCACTATGCAGTCATTTTGTGATGGATCTTTCCTGAGAATGGAGGAAGTTTTAATAAGACCCTAATTCTAGTCTTTAGGAATAGGTCTTAGATCTGATACCAGTCTCTGAAATGTACTTCTTCATCCATTATTTCATACAGTGACTTATTATATTGTGGAGCAATAAGGCATTTATGCCCTATTTTCTACCTATGTAACTAAAGAGTTGTATAGTTATCCTAAGATTTGAAGACTTTAATGATATTTGAACCAAATCCTTGATTAGCAGTAAAATTCCTTTGATAATGTGGTGTTTCGCTTCTCAGTAACTACACTGAAAGTTTGTGTGTGTGTGTGTATGTGTTCCCAAGCAGTATTCATTGCTTTGCTCCTTGCCCTTAGTCGTCAGAACTTCATCCAAGCAACTTTGTTGGAATAGGAAGGTCAAAACCTTGATGTGATCTTTGTTGCAGGGCTAAATCTTAAGGAAATTGTACTCAAGGCTTTTTTCAGTTTCATTTTTTGAGTGTTCAAGGTCTAGAAAGTTAACTTTACAACCCTTTCAAATATGCCTATACATTCGTCCCTGCAGTTGTTTCCAGAGCTTATCTCTTCAGTAAAATTAAAAAACTCTAGAAGCATTATTTAATTTGCAAACTATTTCATCTGGACCCACAATTTCAACAGATAGATAATGTTCTCTCAAATATCAGGGGCAACCATTTTGCCATTTGTCCTTGCAAAACATTGGTTGCTACCTTTTCCAGAACTGTCATACTAATTTTACCATATCTGTAAATATCTGTATAATATCTGTGTCACCATTACTAAGCATAATGTTACTGTTTTAGTAGTATTTCACTACTGACACCAATTTCTGGTTCTCTATGGTCATTGTATTTTCTATTTATAAGACACATACATCCCCCAATCTCAGTTTTGTCTCTTGTAAGAAACCCAAAAGAATATTTCTAATTTGGAGGCGACTGTCTTTCAAATCAATCATGCTCCTTTCTTTTAGCTCTGACATTTCCAATGTCTAATTTTTTAAATATTTATTTTATTTATTTATTTATTCCCTTTGTTGCCCTTGTTGTAGTTATTATTGTTGTTGTCATTGTTGGATAGGACAGAGAGAAAAGGAGAGAGGAGGGGAAGACAGAGAGGAGGAGAGAAAGATAGACACCTGCAGACCTGCTTCACCGCCTGTGAAGCGATTCTCCTGCAGGTGGGGAGCCGGTCCTTGCGCTTTGCGCCACCTGTGCTTAACCCGCTGTGCTACAGCCTGACTCCCTGTCTAATTTTTTTTTAGAGAATTTATTTATTTATTCATGAGAAAGATAGGAGGAGAGAAAGAACCAGCCATCACTCTGGTACATGTGCTACCAGGGATCGAACTCAGGACCTCATGCTTGAGAGACTAGTGCCTTAGCCACTGTGCCACCTCCCGGACCACTCCAATGTCTAATTTTCAAGGTCACCATAATGACTAGCATCAAGTTGATGGTGAATCTAGGAAGCAAGAAGCATTTCATTAAGCACAGAAATAAACACAATATGTTAATTCACATTTTATTAGCTGACACACAAGCATGTGACCACATCTAATTGTAAGAGAAACTAGGAAATTTAAGTTGTAATCCTAGAAAAGTTTTATGAATGGTTCATTATCAATTTTGCCAAGGTGTGTGTGTGTGTGTGTGTGTAAGTCATACTAAATAAAAAAATAAAAGAAGTAGAAAGCCACTCCAAGGGTTTGTAATAGGGTTGATTTTATCTCAACAAGATCATCTTCTCATTACTATGTGAAATATTTTCAGTTTTTTCTAAATGAAATTACTTACAATAGACTTCATGCTGACTGTATTATAGGTATGTTTTCATACTGCAGAGCATTAATGAATTTCAAATACCAATAAAAAGAGAGTGAATATAGAGTACTCTTCTCTCATCCCTCACCACTGCTCAGCTCTGGTTTATGGTGGCGCTGGTCATTGAACCTGGGAACTTTGGTGCCTCAGGCATGAAAGTATACTATCTCCCTGGCTCTTGTAGCACTCCTTAAACCTTGCTTCAGCAGGGGAGATAAGGTAAAGAATCAGAAATGTGGTGCATTAAAGGCAGATAAAATACCTGGAGGAGGAAAGGGGTGGGGAATGGAGCAGGAATACAGATAGAAAGGTAAGGCCATGTAAGAGCTGGGCATATCTCATCATTCTAATATTGGAGAAAAGGAGAAATATGTAAGTATTTAGCTTTTAGTGTTTGAAAAATTGAAGGAATTTGTGCTATATAGTTCCAATGGCCTTGAAGTTTTAAGAAAAAGTCATATAATGATATACGTGGCTGGGATTTAAAGGCTACAAATAGCATTCTGGTGGGAAAGGGTGCACAAAGAGCTGAAGGTTATCCGACGTAAGAAATAGGAAATTTTAGGTTATAGCATTTATATATATTACAAATGTATATATAAACATTTGCAATGATACGATGGGGTGTACTGTTGCGCAGGGGAACTCACTCAGCAACCACTGTAAGAGAGGAACAGGCAGCTGGTTAGCTTGTGTGTGTACATTTACCATAGCAATTGATTATGTGCAAATCCCCTGGAAGGAGAGACTTTGATATCATAAACTATGCACATAGTAGCCGCATGATAAATTCTTGCTTGAATGAAGTGATTCTGTCAGTGCCAATTCTGCCATAGTACTCTAGAGTACAGGCAACTGCCCACATTTCATATGATATGTCAAAGCTAAAAAGAAAGAAAAAAAAATCTCAGGCACACTCAGCTAAACTTAGCAGTCTTAAAATGGCAAATTCGTCAGCTGAGACATAATTTTCTCTTGCGCCAGTACATCTGCTTTGATGTTTACTTCATTTTCTTTATACCACTGTGTTCTTGTTGAACCTGAAGGGATAAATGTGCGTTCTGTAAGCTATGCTACCATTTCAAAAGTCCTTAGAAATTCTTCAGGCATCTACAAAGGAACTCACAAGAATCATTACAATATTCCTTACAAGAAATGCACAAACAAGGACAATTATTTATAGGCTTCAGATCACAGATAAAAGCTGAGACAATGACATGTGGAAGAACAGAGTTATGCTCCGTGAACGTCCTGCAAAGTCTGGCACTACGCAGCTTCCTTATTTTCTCTTTGCAAACTTCACCTCTAACTACCCGTCATCGAAACACTCCCCACCTCCTACTATGCTACCGTAAACTCAGGTTTAGAAAGTCTGTGACCCAAGACTTAAATTTGGGCAAAGGGAGCTCTTTCTATACTCGACATCTCTCAACACCCAAAGCTCTAACTCACGAGCCGGCAGTAGAAATATGGCCAGGATTAAAATTACACACAATCCCGAAGCAGGCCCCACCTCCCGGATCTGGCGGTCCCGGCTCCCGCTTAAAAAAGCCGCGGCACCGCGCTTCCGCAAACGCTTCGCACCCAGCCCGGGCCCCTCCTCTCCCGCCTGCTCGCCCGCTCCACGCCCCGCAACACTCTGCTCGCGCGGAGGCCCGGAACTCGGCCCTGGAAACCCACTTTCGCCTTTCGGCCATCCGCACGCCACCGCTCCGTCGACGGCTGATGGCGTCACCCACACTTCCGCCTGCGGATGCGTTCTAGTCACCCGTGAGGAAGGAAGAAGGGAGGGCTGGAGCCTGCGTGTGGGGCAAAGAGCGCGGAAAGAGGAGCAAACTCGAGCGCTCGCCGGCACCCTTGCAGTAACCCGCGGCTTCCTTCTGCTCTCCGCCGTCCCGCCCAAGGAAGTCGCTCCGGGCATACTTCCTAGTGTCTTTGTGGCCGCCCCCTTTCTGGGTCTCAAGGCACCCCGGTCTCCCTCTACGCTCCCCCACCCCCTTGCTCCCTCACACTTCTTCCTTCCCTCCCACCCAGCGTCAGGCTCCCCGCCCTTAGTATCGCGAGACGAGGTGAGAGCTGGCGGAGCGGCGGCGGCGGCGGCGGCGGCGGCGGCGGCGGCAGTAGAGGTGACCGAGGCGGTGGCGGCGGAGGCGGCACCGAGCGCTGTGTCGGCCCTGGTGCGGCCGAAGTCGCGGTAGAGCGTAGCCCCCACGCCCCTCCCCCGTCCGCGCCCTCCCTCTGGCTCTGGGGATGGAGAAGGCGACGGTTCCGGCGGCGGCGGCGGCGGCGGCGGCAGCTGCTGAGGGAGAAGGGAGCCCCCCGGCGGCGGCGGTGGTGGCGACCCCCCCTGTGGCGGCGGCGGCGGCGGCGGCGGAGGTCGGCGGCGGGGCTCTCTCGGCCGCCTCTCCTCGTGGGATGGTGCGAGTCTGCGACTTGCTCCTGAAGAAGAAGCCGCCGCCGCAGCAGCAGCACCACAAGGCCAAGCGGAACCGGACTTGCCGCCCCCCCAGCAGCAGCGACAGCAGCAGCGACAGCGACAACAGCGGCGGCGGCGGCGGCGGCGGCGGCGGCGGCGGCGGCGGCGGCGGTGGTGGCGGAACCAGTAGCAACAACAGCGAGGAAGAGGAGGACGACGACGACGAGGAAGAGGAGGTTTCTGAGGTAAGGGCCTGGTTTCCCGGGGCTGGGGTGGGCTGGGGACATCTGGGGGTGCACAGGGTCGGGGCCGAAGGTGGGAGGGGACTGGTGGTGGCACCGATGCCTGCCGGCTGCCCACCGCCCCCACCCCCGCTCCCCCAGACCCCGATCGTGAGGTGGGGGTGTGGGTGTGTGTGTAGGGGGGGGTTGACACGTGGGGTGCAGGGGAGCTGGAGGAACACGTTTCCCCGGGAGGGGTCAGGAGGTTAAGGATGCAGGGGAGGAGGTTACACTCCTCTTCTGCACACCCGGTGGGATTTGCCGGGGGCCGGAGGGGCCAGGCTGACTTCCTGGGTCACAGGCCACCGGACCCAATAGCAGGCGGACAAAAATACTAGGCAGATGACTCCTTGGGGGTGGGAGAGACATCTCCGGGGAACGGCAAAATGCTTTCCCGCTTGGGAGGGAGCGGAAAGCACTTTGCGGGGAGGGGGCAGGCAGGCAGTTTAAGGTTGTGATGACTTAAGAGCGAAGAAGTATTGGTGTGCGGGAGACACTTGAGAAGTTGTACTTTTCCATACGGTTTCTGCAGGGGTTTGGTCTGGTTTTGTTTTGTTTTGTTTTGTTTCCGAAAACGATTGTGCTTGCTAAAGCACCGACCTTAACTTCGCACCTCGACCTCCAGAGGATTTCGGATTGAGTTTTACGTCCATATACATTTTTATATCACTCTAGTAGATTTAAAGAAATATAAACGAAAGTACACGTATTGGACTGTACGTGTGCATGCGTGTACATTTTCCGCTAAGTGAGAAAGAATTCAACGAGACCCTGTTGCTTGCCAGATTAGAACTGGGCAGCTAACGTGTGTTTTGGAGCCAGGCTTACTTGTAGTGAGTTGGAATAGGAAGACCTCCTCGTTTGTCCTAGTGATCTGGTTTCGTAACTGTTTATAGTTGTTCTTGGGCCCACAGACAGGCGGCGTTGCGGAACCTTACTCTTTAAAGAAGACCATACCCTCGGCCCCCCCCCCCCCCCTTAAGTAAAACATACCATACTAACTACAAAGTAAGGGTTAGCTTTACTAATTATTAGCTCTTTTGTAACTCTTGTTCACTCCCTGAAATGGAAGCTAGAGAATCTTGGTCTGGAGAAAGAAGCTGTAACTTCAGGCAGCAGAAGGAAAACAGCGGTAAAGACTGGTCATCCATTTAATTCTAGGAGAGAACAATTGAATTATCTAGAAGTATAAATTGCCATTTATTCTCTTCCCACGAAGACAAGGCTCATCTTGGTGCGAAGATGGTGTTTTGAAACTTTATGTATTTGGATCTTGGGTTGTGTTTAAATAGAGAAATAACCTCTTAAAGAGTTGGAGGCTTATCTATTAGGTCAGATTTTTAAAAAAAATATATATGTGTGTGTGTATATATATATATATATATATATATATATATATATATACCTCAAACTAGGTATAGATGTAATAGTTGGATACCAACAGTTCCAGCCATTCTGGCGGGCCTGTTGAGTTTGAAGGATAGTTTTGTATTCATAGATTTTTGGATTTAGCCAGTGTTGCTAAACATGCCTTCAGAACAGTGATGTGATAGGGTCCTTATTTGTAGTAAAATCTATTATAATCGGTCAGTTTTATGGTTCTTTGCACTGACAGGAAACATCTTATAGATCCCAACCCCTCTTTTCTTTTTCCCTTTTTTCTTTCTCTACCTCTTCTTCCTGTCTCTCTTTTTTCTTTCTCTTTCTTTTCCTCCCTCACCAATGGATTGCTCGCTCTGGTGTCACGGATTGAACCTGGGACTTCCATTTGCAAACCTGGTTACTGTCACTGCACATTAGCACCTTTTTCATAAATGATGAAGACAAGGTCTACAGTAAATTGGTTTTCAAAATCAGAGTTTATAATAGTTCTAACTAGTACACTTTTATGGCAGTTTGCTTCTATCCCCTTCCTGCCACCTTTTAAAAAGAATGAATTTCAAGATAACCCAATCAAGCAACTATGGGCAAAATACTACTACTAATAAATACCATTATTTCATTAAGGTTGTAAGTTTTTAGAAAAAAGCTCTGATTTGGAACAAAGTCTTGTTAGTTGAGTGTAATGTTAAATATTTACATTTGTTTATTATGAAAGAGAGGGACATGGAAGTAATGCTTAGCTCGGATATAAAGTGGTGCTAGAGGTTGAACCTGCTATCACTGGTGCATCAAGCATGTAGGTTTTGTGTTCAAACAGGCTGAGCTTTTTTTTTTTTTTTTTAAATACTGTGCTGTAATTTCCCATACTTAAAAATATTTTTGTCCATTGGAATTTAACCTACAAAGTAAAACTTACAGAAATTCCTCAGATCATGTAGAATAGCATTTAATTTGTAGGTATGTTAATTTTGTGAGTCAGGCTGGTTTTCTTTAGGAAATAGGGAAGGAATATAAATTGATTTTGTTTGAGGGAAGTGATTGTTTTTGATCAGGTTTGTTTTTGTTTTTAATTTTTTTTATTTAAGAAAGGATTACTTAACAAAACCATAGGGTAGGAGGGTTTTTAATTTGTTATAAAATGGGTCAGTAGAAATAAGTATAGGAAAGCTTAACCACTAAAAATCAATCACTATAGGTATATGATGTAGAAATAGATAGAAAAGAGTATAGAATCTCTGCAAATGCCTCCAAACTTGACTAAAGTAAATAATATAAATGGGTGACTTGTGTAATATTTTTCTTTTAGTCACTATTTTAGTGACACTTCAAACAAAATAACTGTCTAGAGCTAGAGATTCTTGTGGTTAATGCTCATTATTCTGACTGTGGTTTTGGCTACATAGTAACAAGTGTAGATAAATTGATCATTGAGATTATCATTACAATAAAAATCAAAGAGGTTAAAAAGGTATTAAATGTTATTTTTTTTACAATAAAAATCAAAGAGGTTAAAAAGGTATAAAAATGTTATAGTTTTTAGTTAAAAAATGTCATAGTTTGGGATACTTAACCTGAGTAAGTCAAGGAAAATTTAATGAGAACATACACTTTTTTTTTTGGGGGGGGGGAAGAAATGCTGATTGGATACTCTCTATTTAAAGACAAAGTAGAAGGAAAGGAGAAGCTTTAAATAAGAGCTTTATATGAATGTTTGAGAACAAGAATCTAATTTTCTTATTAATGTTAGAGATAATTAGAATTAGATATTCTCTTATTTCAAAGTAGGATAATCATGTTTTAGATAATTAGTATAACTTTGGGTAAACTTGGAAACTGAAGTGTAAGACCAGGAGCTCTGCTCTTTTGCCCTCATTGACAAAGAAGTATAAATCAAAACTTGAAAAATTCACAACTTTCTTGTTTTTTATTGGGCCAGTAACCAATACTGCAGCTAGACAGGAATATCCTTTTTACATAAAGACTGTGATGATACACTTCTTTTCAAGCTAGTAGACTAAATTAATTAATTCACTAGACTATTTAAAAAACTGTTGAAGATGCAAGAGTAAAAGTCCATTTTAGGAATAACCATGCCTTCCATTGAATACACTTTAAATGTAATTGAGTAACATTAGTGTTTGCTACAGCAGAATTCAAAGGGGGAAAAACTTACTATTAAAGATATGACTCATGTTCAAAAGTAATGTATTTGTTAGATATGCACAAAATGTAAATATAGTAGGAAAACTATTTACAGAACATTCCTCCCCTCCCATTTTAAAATGATTTACAATACATTTGTTGACATGGGTACAGTTTCTCATCTCAGCATTTTAGGTGTCAGCAGAGTACTGTCAACCCCCAACTTAGCTACTTTTCCATCGTCATACATTAATACATTAATACACTTTGCCCTTCTTCATGCTCCTCCAAGCTCTTCTTCCTCAGATTCTTGCATTACACCCCACACAGTACAAATTTTGCTTTACACTATCTATTTTTTTATTGGTAACTAAAGCTTTACATTTAAGAGACAAACCTAGTGAAGAAGTTTTAGACAAGGGGAAATTGTATATAAATTAGTATTGACTTGCTCATTCACATTTGAAAGGATTTGCAAGTGCTTGGAGATCTGCTTAAAGAAAGATGTTTGAAAATGAGAAAGAAAATTACTACAGGAATGGATTGTGTTGACTAAAATTCACCTCTGAATCTTTTTTTTGTTTGTTTGTTTTTAATGGAAAGTGTCATCTAAGTTACTTTGTGGTAATGATGGAATCCCTGGTTAGCTCAGAGGAGCTTATTTGTATCTTAGTTTCATCAATTAATTGATGATACAGTATTCAAAAAGTAGATATTAACATCTTTGAAGGCTTGCTTCTATCTTAATTATACTTCTGTTTAAACACAGTCTTTGATAAAGTTTTTTGTTTCTTCTAGTGAGTTACTAGTGCTATGAAAAGGTCCAGAATTAGGAAAACAAGAGAAGAAGTATATATATATATATATTTTTTCCCTTTCTCATATTAGTTTCCTTGTCAGTAAGTGGTGATAATAATAAATCTATCTTAACAGCTTTTTAAAAATGAAAATTAAGTGAATTAATACAGTTTCATGTAGTTTTCATTTTATTGTCACCATAACACTACAAAGTAGGTCTTATTATATTTCATTCATTAGTCAATAAATGTTTGAGATCCTGCTGTGTGTGAGGCATTTTGCTGTAGTAGGTAAATAATGATGAATCAAACTCACTGATTTAAAAATGCATCACTTGGTCTCTGAAGGAAGCTTTTTTTTTTTCTTTTGGTACTGTTGTCTCTCTCCCTCTCTTTCCCCCTCTCTGCTTGTCTCTGGGAAAAAAGAAATTACCCGTGATGGTGGGTATAATGAGTTGTATATACATAGACCTGGGTGTGAAACTGTCCTCCTAAAATTTTATAGTTTTGTAAACTAATAATAATTTGTTTGTAAAAATGCACCAATGATAAGTGTAGGTTTGTTGAGAATAAATACTATGTTACAGTACATTTATCTAGACAGCAATATAGATGTAGGCAATATATTTATGTAGATATGCTCATATGGTGATATATAAATACGCAAATATTTATATAAACAATATGAGATGAACTAGTATATCCTAAAAGAGTATGAGCTTAGAGAGTATACAGATGTTAGGCATTTCAGAGGGGAAATCCATATTCTCTTCTAGAGGCAAAGACAGACTTAAAGGGAATTTAGGTAACTTTAAGGGGGTCCACAGCTAGTGATACATTGCCTCTGGCCTAGGGTGTGAAAGTCTGGTGTACTGCCTCTGCATAACCACCATGGACCTCATTCCTTTTGTTTTGAAAAACTCATTAAAAACAAGATACAGATAAAAATATGTCTGTTCTCAATATCTAGAATTAACAGTTGCTAGCAAAATGAAATTTGATAGTGAAAACTATTTTCTGTAAAGACACTCTTGCTTTCCCATCTCATAAATTCTTGTTTTTCATGGTTATCTTCCTATATTAAATTAAAATCCTTTTTTCTTTTAAGTGAAAGTTCTTAGTTGGTAGACTGTTATTATCCTGGACTTAAACATACAATTTCTTTATCCCTTAACCTCATACTATATGTGCAAAGCTTTTCTTAGAGAGGTTTATAGCTGCTTTCTTCCACTTTTTTTCTTTCCAGTTTTGAAACATTATCACTGCAGTGGTTAGTGTGGAATCTTGAAGACCTTTATTTGGATTGCTTAGAATTGACAAACTGCTTCTAATTAAAGTTATGTACTGAAAAAGATTTGTTTGTGAACTGGAGGTCCAGTATTTAACTCTCCTTTCTGGCAAATGAGTTCTTTGATAACTTTTTGTCTTTCAGTTAATTTAGCAGTTTTCTTGTAACCTTTACGGACCGCCAGATTTGAAAATAGAAACTGTGTCTTCTCACTAAAGCAATCACTATCTCCAAAATAATAACAAAAATAATCTGAAATAATAGATAGTGTATAGGGGTGTATATATATGAATGAAAGGCATTAAGAAAATCATGCATCAGTAACCATTTTATCTTCTACTGCCTTGAACCATGTGTTACATGTCTTAGCACTTTCCCTTTGCTAGATTTTCAAGTCCAAGCTATGAAGTAAAAATATGTCTTTAACCATTTATTTTGGAAATATCTGAGACCTCAAATTTCAGTGACAGCATTTGTTTGTATCTATTTACTGTATTGGAATTAGAGTTGTAAAAGTTTTCTATTGTTGAATAATCATCAAAGGAGCACATTTTGACTCCCCCGAATTCAGGAGGCTATTCATTGGTTTGCTTCTGCAAGTCATACCATTTGCTTGTATAGGAAGTCAGTTTTTAAATTTGCATTTATGACATTCTGCATTTTTGTAAGATGATTTAGTGGGCTAAATATAAGTATAATGACCTTCCTTACATGTTTTTTCATACCTAACGTTAATATTCCTTTATAGTGGAATATTAAGTAGTTGTTTGCTAATAACTCTTACATTCTGTTAGGACTCGTAGGGGACACCAATCCTCATGAGAGCAAGTCACTAGAGATTTGAAGTGATGGGTAAATATAAATCTCCTTTTAGTTGCTGAAACTTTACTTAGACCTGTTCACTAGCTAGCCAGAAGCAGAATATCTTTCCTGACTTAACAATACTTTTACTTCCTTTTTTTTTTTTTTAATTATTGAAAAGGGACATGCTAGATTTTATTTTCCCCAGCAATGTTACAAAACACAATTAATATTGACTGATTATTTTTTATTTTTTTCCTTTATTGGGGGATTGCTGTTTTATAGTCGACAGTAAATACAGTAGTTTGAACATGCATAACATTTCTCAGTTCTCCACATAACAATGCTACCTCCACTAGGTTCTCTTATTGATGGAATATTGAAAGCATAACCTGGGTTGCCTTCCTTTCATCTTTCAGAACTCATAAAACGTTACTTGGTCTTTTAAAAAGAGTTACATTTTATTTGTAGGTGAGACGAGATAAGAGTTCCAAGTAGAATAAAAGAGAGAAATTTATAAAAAAATTTTTGGAGGCAGTATGTTAAATGACTTTAAGTATAGTATATATGATGAAATCTCAAATACACAATAAGTTGTGTTTATGGGAATGAACAGCAAGATTGAGAAGAATAAGTTGAAAAAATGATAAGCTTTTTTTTGTTAAACAAATTGAAGCAACAAGCTTTTTCAGTAAAAGATCAGCATGATGTACAAGATTAAATAAGGTTTAAAGATAATAAAAATCTAGGTTGTGGTTCATGGGAAGAATGCACATATTATAGTGTGCAAGGACCTGGCTTCGAGTCTCAGGTCCCCAGTTGCAAGGGGGAAAGCTTCACAAATGGTGAAATCAGTCCTGCAGGTGTCACTCTTGCTCCCTGTCTTTCTCTGCCTTCCTTCTCAATTTCTCTTTGTCAAAAAGAAAGAGTGGCTGCTGGGAGCCAGTAGAAAAAAGAAATTTTAATGCTAGCTTTAATTAATGTTATAACACATCTGTACAAAATAATTTATATATACATTTCTCTGCTTTACTATGAAAATAATACTAACACTAACACAACTCTAAGAAAAATATTGTCAAAACTGATTGTAGGGTTAGTGACGGAATCTGTGATCCAGGAGTACTGCACTTTTTTTTATTATTATCTTAAAAAAATTATTGGGTAGAAATAGCCAGAAATCAAGAAGATGGGGGGGGAGAGTGAGAGAGAGAGCGAGTGAGCCCGAGACCATCAGACCTGCTTCACCACTTGTGAAGCTTTCCCCCTATAGGTGGGGACCGGGGGCTTGAACCTGAGTCCTTGTACATTATAATATGTGTGCTCAACCAGGTGTGCCACCACCTGGCCCCAGGACTACAGTCTTTATGCTGGTCTTTTACTGAAGAAAGCATGTTGTTAGACTCATAGACAATATTGGGTCAAAGCTGAAGTAGAAAATAAAATAGGGGGGCTGGGCGGTGGTATATTGGGTTAAGCTCACATAGTGCGAAGGACCTGCTCAAGGATCCTGGTTGGAGCCCTCAGCTCCCCACCTGCTTGGGGCTGTCTTCAAGAGAAGAGAAGCAGGTGTCTATTCACTACCACCCCCCTTCCCTTCCTCTCCTCTCTCAATTTCTCTATCAAATATTCTTTAATGAAAAGACAATCCATGAGGGAATACCCAGACTAATATTAACTTTAAAATAGATTTTTTTTTGTTTCTTTTTTATTGCTTTCTCTTTGGGGTAGGGGTAGCGATAAGGATATGCATTAAAAAAAGGTCAGATGAGATCAAATGCTAGCTTGGTAGAAGGCTTTCTCCTGTAAGAGGTCTGTAACTATAGACTAGGTCCAAACTTTGTAAATGCTCAGTCTCTACTATACACTAATCTCTAAAAAATAAGAAAACAAGTAGTTTACCTACTTTCTAATCTAAATTGAAATAATGCTATTCAATACAGCTCACATTTTCATCCATGATATGACTTGTTTGAATAGCTGGTTAATTTGAACATTAAGTAACAAACATTAAGATTGTTTTCCTTTCCCTCTTTCAGCCTAAATTTGAAATCTGAGAAACTGTATTATTGCTTCAATCTTAAATCCATTTACTATCTTTTTTTTTTTTTTACTAACAATTGTTTTTTAAAAAATATTTATTTATTTATTTATTGGACAGAGACAGCCAGAAATTGAGAGGGAAGAGAAAATTAGGGAGAGACAGACACCTGTATCACTACTTGCAAAGCTTCCCCTCTGCCTCTGCAGGTGGGGACCAGGGGGCTTGAGCTGAACCCAGGTCCTTGAGCATTGTAATGTGTGCACTTAACTAGGTTTGTCATGACCTGGCCTCTCCTTTTCCGTGAAGTTAATTTGATAGCAAAAATTACAGTCATAGTGCAAAGCCTCTAGTGTGATAAGCCTCAGGCACTTATTACAAGATGCTGTATAGGAGTTAATTCTTCTTGACAAATGTGTCCATTATCTCCTTTTCAGTATTCAGCTATTTCCCTCAGTTGACTGAAAAAGTTAGTTGTACACAAATTTATAGCTGTATGTATTGAGTTGAATGAATGCATCCTCAATCGCTATCGAACAGGCCATGGTCGGTACGCCGCTATGTTCCATCGCTGGGGAGCCAGAGACGACCCGAACTGCCCCTGCGGCTCCAGACAGACTATGGCCCACATAGTCAACGACTGCCACCTCTCCAGATTCAAAGGAGGTCTTGAAACTTTACATCAGGCTCAACCTGACGCTTTTGACTGGCTACGGAAGAAGGGCAAACGCTAGAAGAAGAAGAATGCATCTGGCAGTAGAACTTTAAAAAAACTTAGATACACAAAAAAACAGCACAGTGATAGAATTTTGCTTTTCTGATTTTTAGAAGGTAAATATCACCATTAATACATTTCTCTAGGGCCCAGGAGTTAACTGACCTGTTAATAGTGGTGGCCAGGTGGTGGTGCACCTGCTTAAGTACACACACTACAGTGTGCAAGGACCCAGGTTAAAGCCTCTGGTCCCCACCTGCAGGGGAAAGCTTGATAAGTGGTGAAGCAGGACTGCAGGTCTCTCTCTCTCTCTTTCCCTCTCTATACCCCCTCAATTTCTCTCAAATAAATAAATAACATTAAAAAATAAAATAAAAGAGTGGTAGAATGCATGCCTTATTATGGGTGAGGATTTGGGTTCAAGCCCTGATACCTTACGTAAACACCACAGTGGGCATCTAAAGAAGCACCACAGGTGGTATAATGGTATAATCTTCTGTCTCCCTCTCTGAGTAAAAAGAATAAAAAAGGTATTATTGGGAGCAGTAGAATTGCATGTGCATGAGGCCCTGGCTCTGCAAAATGTACAAAATGCAAATTATGGCAAGGCACATCCTATGGCAGGTGAGCAGTGAGCTGCCTTACGGTCCCCCACAAAGAATCATCTATTCAGATCTTATGCTGAGGATTTTTGTAAAAGGAAAGATGTATCTGTATTATCCTATGTGTGGTGGCTATGCATAAGGATGTGTTTACCATGTTAGCTCTGATGTTAAGTACTTTTTATATTATATTTTAAATGCATTGTTTCTATAACTGAATGTACATATTTCTAGAAGATTTGACAGAATATTAAAAGGTCCAAAGAATACAGAAAATCATCTATAGTCCTACTATTCAAAATTAAGGAATATTGAAGTTGCCTCTTTATTCTTTCTTTGCTGTATATTACTCAATCTACCATAGGAGCATAACTGTAACTTGAGGTTCTCCTTTCAAAGTAAAATTATTTCTTTTACGTGAGCTAAAGAGAGGTAAATAGAGAAAGTGGTAGCCCAGGAGATGGCACAGTAGATGACACATTGTCCTCTCAGGCATTGCATCTGCCAGAATGATGGCTTTGGTTTTCTCTGTCTCTCTTCGCCTCAATAAATCTTTAAAAGACGTGTGTGTGTGTGTGTGTGTGTGTGTGTGTGTGTGTGTGTGTGTGTGTGTGTGTGTGTGTGTGTGTGTGTGTGTGTGTGTTTGTGTGTGTGTGTGTTTTAAGTAACCTGGGTACTCTGTGACTTGAGACATGCAAGTCCGGAGGCTCTTAGTATTGAGATGTCTCCAGCTTGAAAGTTACATTGGTGAGTCTTTATGTATTTATTTTATTTCATTTAGATTTACTTATGAGAGAGTGAGAGAATGAACCAGAGCATCACTCTGGCACATGCAATGGTAGGGACTGAACTTGGTATCTTGTGCTTGCACATTCAACAGTGAAGCACTGTGCCACCTCATGGGCCAGATTTGATGCCATTTCTTACAATTAAAGACATGAGTCTTCAGATAATGATTTATCCTTATTCTACTATAAAATTAATCAATGTAGTCATACTTAGTATTATAATATATAAAGATTTTTATTCTACTCATAGTAAATGCTGCTTACAGGTTGTTGTATGTCAAATGTTCTAGTTTCTTTCTAGGTGATGGGAAGTTTGTCTGAGAGTATATTAGGATCTGCTTGTTAGCTTTCACTTGTTTGAATTCTCCACAGTGTTTATTTACAATGTATTTGAGATTCAATGTTGCCAGACACTGAATTTGTTTTTAGTGCTTATACATTCAGTATGTTAGATATAGAATGGTGAAGTTAGTTTATAGTTAATTTTAAGTAGAAATACTATTTTTTAGGGACCCAGGGTTCTTTGAAGGGAATTGTTGGGCTAGGAATTATGCACTTGTTAAGTTTGATCAATACTCCTGCTTCTGTTAGCATTGTCTTTTTCTTAATGACTTATTAGCACTTTGTATATGAATATTCTTCACAGTGGTCTTTGTTACACATATTCTCTGTTTGTAGAGAATATTTTCACAACATAGAAAATAATTATGACTTTTGGAGAATATAATCCCAGTATTCATGAAAAGTTCTTAGATACTTTTTTGTTGTTGTTGCTGCTATTTTTGTGTTTTGTTCTCTAAAGATGTATGGATATCTCATGTAATTGTTATGTCCATTTCTTTTTAGTATTATTTAGTATTTTAGTAACTCATGCCTCTTTAAATGTGCTATCCTTTGCTTATTTATTTATTTTTACTTTTTACTACCCTCTCCTGTTTCTACATTGATAGCTATTTTCTCGGTGTTTTTTTATTTTTTTATTTTTTATTTCCTCCTACCCCCACTTCTGGCTACCCAACACTTGCACAAACCTTTCTACATTTTTTAAAAAGGTTTTATTTATTTATTAATGAGAAAGATGGGAGGAGATAAAGAACCAGATATCACTCTGGTACCATGTGCTGCTGGGGATTGAATTTAGGATTTTACGCTTGAGAGTCTAATGCTTTATGTACTGCACCCCTTCCCAGACCACACTTTCTACATCTTCCTTCCTCAAGAGAATTAATCCAAAGTCTTAGCCAGTTACCACATATAGCTTAAAGTGGAGGATAGCTACATAATATCTTTGCTCTTAATTCAGCCCAGTAAAATACTCTCTCTTCACTTTTTGCCTATCCCATTGTACAGAAGTGAATTTTAGTAGGATATCTTTGGTGAATGAAAGGTAGCACAACAGTCATTGGTCCTTTATTGATAGATAATGCTTTCTTTTCTTTTTTTCTTCTCCTTGGACAGGAAAAGACTCCTGATAAATGTATTAATTTCTTGGTGTCACTGGTTTTGCTTGATGGGAAGAATGCCTTTTTGACTGTTTTTGTACATCGTCACTGACTTTGTTCTTTGTTCTCGAGTGTTTTTTTTTTTTTTTTTGGTTACCTTTACCACATCAGTTGTAGGTGTTTGTAGTATGACATCTCTAGGAATTGCACAATTTTTGCAGTTCCTTATGAGTTGGGATAGATAGAGACTGTAGGGCTACTTAAAGTTCATTCTTAGGTTTTTAATCCACTGTGCTACCGCCCGACTCCTTATTCTTGGGTTTTTATAGGTGGCTAATACAGTTTTGGAATGAAGCTTTTTCAGAAATGTAATAGATTATTTTTTTAAAGTCATTTTATGATAATAGCTAACAGATTGGTATATATACTGCCACCAGGGCTGGCTTAGTATAATCAAAAACAATGACAGGCAATTGGTAAGGGAAGATAAATAGATGGAACCTATGGGCATATGCTGAATCTGTTCTCCATAGGCAGTTAAGAAAAGATGATCCAGGGAGTCAGGCGGTAGCACAGCAGGTTAAACGCATGTGGCGCAAAGCGCAAGGACTGTCGTAAGGATCCTGGTTCGAACCCTGGACTCCCCACCTGCAGGGGAGTTGCTCCACAGGTGGTGAAGCAGGTCTACAGGTGTCTTTCTCTCCTCCTCTCTGTCTTCCCCTCCTCTCTCCATTTCTCTCTGTCCTAACAACGACAACATCAATAACAACAATAAGTACAACAACAATAAAAAAAAAAGACAAGGGCAACAAAAGGGAAAATAAAATAAATTAAAAAAAATTTAAAAAAAAAGAAAAGATGATCCAGTGAAGTGGAGAGTAGTTGCAGACTCAGCTGCTATTTGGAGTCTTATTTTTTTTCTTTATTTATTGTTGTCGTTGTTGGACAGGACAGAGAGAAATGGAGAGAGGAGGGGAAGACAGAGAGGAGGAGAGAAAGATAGACACCTACAGACCTGCTTCACCGCCTGTGAAGCGACTCCCCTGCAGGTGGGGAGCCGGGGGCTCGAACCGGGATCCTTACGCCGGTTCTTGTGCTTGCGCCACCTGCGCTTAACCGCTGCGCTACAGCCCGACTCCCTTGGAGTCTTATTTTACTGGAAGAAACTAATCCCTTTTAATAGCTCACCTGATTAACTTACCTGATGATTGTCTTAACTCAAAGCCAACTGATGAGGGACTTTAATTACATTAGCTACTCCCTCTGCTACTATAGCAGCTCCTAAATTTTGAATAACTGAGATTATTCAAACAAAATGATTGCTCCTATCCATTTCTTAGTTTAGGCTAAGTTGGGGCATCAAGAACCATCATGGGGGGAAGTGACAGTCAGCCTGATTTTTGCTAGCTGGTGAGGAACTCGAGTGCACAGGTTTATTTCCTTGTATTTGGTCTGCATAAGAAGCTACTGTTCCTCTCAACTTAAGAGACTCCTAATTAATTATTGGGTATGTTAGTACTTGTTAGTAGATCTCTCTGCTTTCCTGTTTCACATCTGTTTCTGCTTGCAAATTGCCTTATTCTGAGTTGAACTTATCTTTCTGGTGGATCTTTAAATAGCCAACACACATACCAATACCCTGTGTTTTCTTCTGTGCTGCACAATTGTTATGTGATATGCCCCTCCCAATATTGAAGGCAAAGGTTTTACTAAATGGTTTGCTACTACATAGCAAAATTACTAGCTACCCAGTTTGCTGTATGTTTTCTTGCTACTTGCCATCATGGTTATTAGGAATTTATTATGGCAAACACTACTTTTAAGTTATTTTATTAGTTAAGGAGTATGAGCACCTATGGTGTCAAGGATAGGTGAAGATCAGTCATAAGATGTTCATATACAAGCCCTCAGGAGAATGCAAATCTGCTGGCACCTTGAACTTGTAAGGCTTCCAATCTGGTGTATTTTGTATAGCAGCGTCAATGAACTAATACACAATCCAAGCAAAATAAATAAAAAGTAGACATAGCTAACCTTCAAGGACCTGACCAAGAATTTGCAAACTTCACTTCCTTTGGACAGTACTTACGTGTTCATATTTAGAGATAACCCTTGCTGTATGAGTACATATCCAGGCACAGTTTGTGAAGTATTTTATTTAATGTCTCATACTGTTCTAAGATTCTAAGATTATATTGTCCTCATCACTAGCAATAACAGAAGAAAAAAGTCACTCCTGGTTGATAAGATAATGTTAGTCTAGCTTGTTGAGTCAAAAATTTACTCCTGAACCTTCTTAATGGCGTTAGCATTAAGAAAAATGATGCTTTTGGTAATATCTTTCCATCTACCTAACAGTCCAGGAGAGATCACCCCCAGCTTGAGCCTTACATAGTGGTTTTCCAGTGGATTTCTATTGCCAAAAAGCTAAGCTAGCCAGTGGCAAGAGAAGGGCTGAATATAGGTTCTCCAAAGTATTTCTTGAGACTTGCCATTTCTCTCCATCCATCCTACCACAGATGAGACTGTTACTTATTAGGACTCATATTATGGTGTCCATAGTTAATCACCACGTTTCTTGTCTGTCTACTCACACTTAATGAAAGTATTTATGGGGGTGGGTAATAGGGAGTTTGAGATTTTAACATTCCCAAATCCTAACAGCTATTTGTTTATTTTAGTGTCCACATCAACTATAATTACTGTGTTAACTTTTTGAGACTTTTGTTTATCAAACATCATTGAATATCAGTGATGCTCATCCTAGTGATGCTATCATATTTTTGTTGTCTTGGAAAATATTTCTTCTGAGGGCCCAAGTGATAGCACACCTGGCAGAGCAGACATGTTACAGTGTGCATGGATCAGGTTCAAGCCCCTGCCCCCACCTGCAGGGAGGATGCTTCATGAATGCTGAGGCAGTGTTGCAGGTATCTCTTTCTCTCCCAATCTACCATCCAAGTACTAACCAGGCCCAACCCTGCTTAGCTTCCAAGATCAGAAGCGATCGGGTGTGTTCAGGGTGGTATGGCTGTAGACTTTCTCTCCCAATCTCTTTCTCCCCCTTTGCTACTTTCTGTCTTTATCCAATAAATAAGATATTAAAAAAGGAAGTAATTCATTGTTTGTTCATCAGTTATATTATGCATTTAACATGTCAAATGGTTTTTGTAAACTACTTTAAAATACACTCATTGAAATTTTGATTGTAATTACATTGAAATTTTGATTAATTTTTGGGAGAAATAGATGTGTAATATAGCCTTGTTATCCAGAAACATGACAGGACTTTATTATCTTTTTACCGGACCCTTCATCTGTCTTAATTTTTCTAAGGATTTTGCATATTTCTTATGGAAACACTGTTAATGGGGTTTTCCTTCCATTATACTTCCCAATGAATTGTTGCTAGACAATAGAAACCTATGTTTTAATTTTGTATATATGTCCCCCAAACCTAATTCTTACCGTAAGTTAGTTTACTCAGTTGAGTTTTCTGACCGTTATATTGATTGCAATCATTTTACCTTTTATATTTCTCTGTATTTATACCTCTTGTTATTCTCTGATTACATCGGTTTGCATACTCTGCCCAGATGCTGAATAAAAATTAATAGGGGCTGTCCTTGGCCTTTGATTGTTTTAATGGAAGTACTATTCTATAACAGTCAAGAATAACACATGTTATCAATTTGTTATATCTCTTTCTCATAAGTTACTGTGTATTGAGTATGTATTTAATCTAGTACATACTTAATAACTTCTTGTACATTAATCAGTTGCATTTTTAGCATCAATTAAACTGTTCTTTCTACTCATTCCAATTCATAACTTAAAATGAAATAATAAATTTCTTAATTAAACTACATTTAGAATATTTCGTATGATATTTTAGTATTCTTGAGAGCTTGTTTGGAGGTTCAAGCAGGGGCGCTTAGCTGCTCATATACCCTTGACCGATGACCCATCCGTATGTATTTGGGGAAGTCTGTACTCTTCGAATGAGCATACAGCTTTGAGAGGGACGAAAATGGAGCCGTCAGGGAAGAAGAGGACACCTGTCTAGCCAGTCCAGCCCTGGCTATCGATGGGGGTGACAGATGTTGCAGCCAGACTGTCCTCATATCCGATATATTAGTATTCTTTTACCACACTGTTGGGTTTGATTTTGTTAACAACTCTAATTTGTATTTTCTGTGACAATTACCTGTTTCACATTATGAATTAGGTGCACTAAAGCAACAGCTACAACAAAGTAGGTGAACTATTTTGCCAGCTCTTGAATCAAGTCTCATAAAATTTTGGGCTTGGGTTTCAGTGCTAGTGCCAATGATAAACTACTAGACTAGCATATCTGAGGTCCCAGGTTATATCCCTGACACTGCTACATGTTAGAGCTGCAAAGTGTGGTCTTTTTCTTACATAAACATGAATAACAGGCATACCTGGCTAAGCACACACACCACAGTGCACAAGGACCAGGGTTCAAGCCTCTGGTCTCCATTCCCCCCCCCTCCACTCTTGTATGGGGAAACCTTTGTGAGTGGTGTGGTAGAGCTGTCTCTATCCCTCTTACTCTGTCTCCCCTCTCAATTTCTCTTTGTCTCTACCAAATAATAAATACGTAAAATTTAAAAATATATATTAATAAACATGCATAGCTTATATTCATATGTAGTAAAATCATACTTGTGCTTTATAGATTAATTTTGTATGCAATCTTTTTTAAGTCTATGGTTAAAAAATTTTTAACCATATTTACTGCTAATATTTTAAAATTTGATCAAGTATATATTTGATCTCTTTAAACTTAGTATTTTTTGAGTGATTCACATAATTGAATGTTTACCTCTTTACCATAATAAAGTTTTAGTTATAGACCATAACACAAAATCTACTGTTTTAATACTCAAGGATACAGTCAGCAGTGTTGAATATATTCACATCGTTGTATAGATCTTCAGACCTTTCTTTTTTATTTATTTATTTATTTATAAAAAGGAAACACTGACAAAACCATAGGATAGAGGGTTACAACTCCACACAGGTCCCACCACCAGAACTCCATATCCCATTCCCTCCCTTGATAGCTTTCCTATTTTTTAACCCTCTGGGAATATGGACCCAAGGTCATTGTGAGATGCAGAAGGTGGAAGGTCCAGCTCTGTAATTGCTTCCCTGCTGACAGGTTGATCCATACTACCAGCCTGCCTCTCTCTTTCCCTAGAGGGGCAGAGTTCTGGGGAATCGGAACTCCAGGACATAATGATGGGGCCGTCTGTCCAGGGAAGTCTGGTTGGCATTATGTTAGCGTGTAGAACCTGGTGGCTGAAAAGAGAGTTAACATGTAAAGCCAAACAAGTTGTTGACTAATCATGAACCTAAAGGCTGGAATAGTGCAGGTGAAGGGGGGGGGGAGTCTCCGTTCTGTAGATAGCTAGACATATTTTAGTTATATTCCAAAGGGCCCATGACTATACTAGTCCCCCCCACCCCCCAAGCCTGAAATCTGATATGCAGATGGGTCCAAGTTATTGTCTGGGGGAGATGATGTCATGGCTCGAAAAAGTACAGAAAGTTGGATGAGGGAAGAGAGTAGCTCCCAAATATGGGAAAGGTATATAAATATTGTTGACTGTAAACCCCATCTATTTGAACTGATCTGGGCCCCATATTCAGCTTAGGAGCCTATGTGACCTCTGCATCCATGGAGATCTGAGCTCACATTCTGTGGTCATCAGTAGGAACATCCCAAACTGCCCCAATATCAGGACCCATCTTGCTCAGGTGTAGCATAGAGTATGTTGTCCAGCCTCCCTTTGTAGGATGGAACATTCTCTACCGTTGTTGATCCAAGTTGAGGGGAAGGTCCTATTGGGGCCCACAAAGGGGTGTGTTTTGTTGTTCCTGATATAGATGGCCGGTAACAATGGAGAGGTGGTCTAGGCCTGTCATGCCTGGGAAGCTCAGGACTCCCCGAATAGGGCCCCAGCTGATGGGGTGGCCTGATAGTGACTGAAGAGTCATCATTAAAGTATGCCAGTCTCTTGCCCTTATTCAGCTTTTGTTACATTGCTAAGGTTAGCTTTGGAGTGAGTGAGGGAAGTGTAATAGGAAGTAGATGAGGAGAGGGTATCTAAGTCTAGGTAGACACTATTTCATTATGAACTTCATACTGACTCACTGTAGACTATTGTGTACTTTTGCTTTCAGGGATATATTTTGCCCTAATGTGAACATATGCCCTATCTCATGTGAACATAAGCCCTATCTCATGGGACCTGGTCTATATCTAGGTTTTGGGACTTTATTAGGAAGTGAACCTTCTGGAATGGAATTAGAGAATCCTATGAAAGGAAAGGTCTCACCTGAGTAATGAGGCTGAAGAGTTGACATTCCATGCCTGATGTCTCTGGACACAGTTCTTCAGATCTTTCTAATCTATAAAGCTTACTCTTCTGTCTCCAGTTGGGAAGGGAAGGGGAAAGAGAGAAAGATACCTGCTTCAACTTTGTGTAGTTTTGTTTTACTGCTTATGAAGCTTCCCCGTCATGCAGACTGGGGAACCCGGGTCCTCACACTCTGTAATGTGTGTGTTCAGCCAAGCCCACCACCCCCTAATACTTTCTGTTGCTGTGGATTTTATTACTTTATATGCATCATATAAATGGAATCATACAGTTTTTGTCTATCTGTGATGGATTTATTTTGCTTAGATGAATATCCATAGGTTTCATCCAGGCCATAAGATGTGACAGGATTTCCTTCATTTTTAAGACTGAATAATCCATTGTATATGTATGCCCTATTTTGTTAATCTTGTCTATTTGTAAACATTTCCTTTATTTCTATCTCCTGGCTATTGTCCTCTCATTTTTTTTTTTTTTAACACTTACTGTATTTTAAATTTGCACTGGCTTATGGAGGGAGGTAGAAACTTAATCTTATGTTTCAAACAGTCATATCAGTGGATTTAACTATTTGATAGTCATTTTGCCATATTTCCAGTGCTACTTTTATCTTATGCATTAGAACTATTGTATGATATCTATTTTTTTTCCGAGGTGCATAATGTAGTCAGTGGTCTTTTGAACAGATATTTTTCTCTCCTACCTCTGAGTCCCAAAGCAATATTTTCTTAGAATATTCCCTTTCTTACAAATTTCTATGAAAAATATTTCTATGAGGAAGACATGATCAGTATTACCCTCTATGTAGTGTTCTTAATTATTTGTGTGATGCCATTAGTCTTATGTAGAATCTTTTGTTAGTTTCCATATGCTACGAGGTCAGGGCATAAAAGCTTGGATTGTTTTAAGTTTTCTTGCATTATTATTCCAGTATTCTTTAGTTGGCTTCACTATATTAAAAATACATTTCAGGGGAGTCGGGCTGTAGCGCAGCGGGTTAAGTGCACGTGGCGCAAAGCATAGGGACCGGCGTAAGGATCCCGGTTCGAACCCCGGCTCCTCACCTGCAGGGGAGTCGCTTCACAGGCGGTGAAGCAGGTCTGCAGGTGTCTATCTTTCTCTCCTCTCTGTCTTCCCCTCCTCTCTCCATTTCTCTCTGTCCTATCCAACAACGACGACAACAACAATAATAACTACAACAATAAAACAACAAGGGCAACAAAAGGGAATAAAAAAATAAAAAAATACATTTCAGATAAGTTCAGAATAATTTAAAACTTAGGCAGTTACTGTTTTAGAAATACCAAAATAGGAGAAAATAAAATAGGATCTGAGATTATGATTCTACTGGGGATATGACACATGCTTTGTCAAATCTTTGTTAAATATGTAGCAATGATACTAAATTATTGGTATTTTACTGTTAATTAATTTTATGTGTGCTAGGGAGATCTTAAAGGAAGGTTGCATTATCCTTTCTCTGTTTTTATAGTAAATGTAAACTGAAAATTTAAGCAGTAGATCAGGGGTGGGGAGCTTTATTTATTTATTTATTTATTTAATTTATTTAAGAAAGGAGACATTAACAAAACTGTAGGATAGGAGGGTTACAACTCCATACAATTCCCACCACCCGGTCTCCATATCCCATCCCCTCCCCAATAGCTTTCCCATTCTCTATCCCTCTGGGAGTATGGACCCAGGATCATTGTGGGTTGCAGAAGGTGGAAGGTCTGGCTTCTGTAATTGCTTCCCAAATGAACATGGGCGTTGACTGGTCGGTCCATACTCCCAGTCTGCCTCTCTCTTTCCCTAGTAGGGTGGGGTTCTGGGGAGGTGGAGCTCTAGGACGCATTGGTGGGGTCGTCTGTCCAGGGAAGTCTGGCCAGCATCCTGCTGGCCTCTGGAACCTGGTGGTTGAAAAGAGAGTTAACATACAAAGCCAAACAAATTGTTCAACAATCATGGACCTAAAGGCTGGAATAGTGCAGATGAAGTGTTGGGGTGGTACTCTCTGCAGACTTGTGTGAACTTCTGCTTTCAGGTATATATTTTTCCCTGGTTTATGGGCATGTGTGAACATATACTCTATCTTAGGGTACCTGGTCTATATCTAGGTTTGGGGACTTTATTGGGGAGTGGAACACCTGGAATGGAATTAGAGAATATTATGAAAGGAAAGGTCTCACCCGAGTGATGAAGCTGAAGGGTTGTCATTCCATACCTGAAGTCTCTGGACACAGTCTGGAGTGAAGCATGCTGCGGTGGCACTCGTTGCGTTGATTAGGTTGCGATCCGCGGATGCAATATTATTTGATATGAATTGAGAGAAGCATGCAGGAGAGTGGGCCGGGTGGGGAGCTTTTTTCTGTCAAGGGTCATTGGATATTTATAACATTCACAGGACCTAAAAACTTACCAACTTAAAAACTAACTTAAAATTATGAAAAAAGCTATTCATTAATGCTATAAAGTAAACTCCTAAGTTTACTGAATTTCAGATCCCCCCATTGATTGCCTTCAGAGGGCCAGACCAGATATTTCCCACTCCTGAAGTAGAGGAGGTTAATAAAAGTTGGCAATCTCCCTTTGTAATTCCATGCCTATTGTACATTTCCACTCACATATCTACATTAAACTAATTTTAATTTTGAATTAGGTGTTTTTTTAAAAGGTTTTATTTATTTATGGGAAAGATAGGAGAGGGGAGAGAGAGAGAGAGAGAGAGAACCAGACATCACTCTGGTACATGTGCTGCCAGGGATCGAACTCAGGACCTCATGCTTGAGAGTCTAATGCTTTATCTACTACACCACCACCTGGACCACCTAATTTTAATTTTGTACACCCATACTTTATAAATACATAACTCATCCAGTAGAGCACACACATTACCATGTGTAAGGAGCCTAGTTTAAGTCTCCACCTGCACGGGGAAATGGAACTAAACTGTGAAGCAGTGCTGCATGTTTCTTTCTTTCTCCTATCCCTCTCAGTTGCTCTTACTGTTTTTTTAAGGTTTTATTTATTAATGTGATAGTAGGAGAGGAAGAACCAGACATCACTCTGTTACATGTGCTTCTGGGGATTGAACTTGGGACTGCATGCTCGAGAGTCTAGTGCTTTATCCATTGTGCCACCTACCAGACCAGTCTATTTATCTCTCTCCTATCTAATAAAAGGAGGGGGGTTGAAAAGGGAAAAAATGACTTCTGAGCAGTAGATTAATCATATAGGCACTGAGCCCCAATAACAAGCCTGTTGGCAATCATACAATAATGAATGAATGAGTGAATATACAGTTTATCTTATTTTAATGGTTGTGAGAATATTCCTTTATCAGGTGTTAAGATTTTACCTAGATATACCCTGTGTTTGTAGCCATTATTGTATATAGTACTATTACAAGCAGTACAGTAGATTCTTGTTGATGTTTGTATATTTGTGTATGTGTTTGTGCATTTTGCTAGGATATATTTCAGTGGTGGGAGGCACATGTTCACCATAGTTTTCATTTTATTGTATGTATCAGAGCTATATATATATTTTCCCCCCTTTTGTTGCACTTGTTTTTTTATTATTGTTGTAGTTATTGTTGTTATTGATGTTGTCATTGTTGGATAGGATAGAGAGAAATGGAGAGAGGAGGAGAAGACAAGAGAGGGAAAGAGAAAGACAGACACCTGCAGACCTGCTTCACCGCTTGTGAGGTGGATCCCCTGCAGGTGTGGAGCCGGGGTCTCGAACCGGGATCCTTACGCTGGTCCTTGCACTTTGCGCCATGTGCGCTTAACCTGCTGTGCTACTACCGCCTGACCCCCTGGGTTATATATTTTAAATGGTAATGGTTTTGCGATTTGTAGTTTGCTTTAGAATCTGCTAGTTCATATAATGGATATTTATCTTGTTTTATTTTATTTTATTATTTTTTTATTTTATTGAGAGATACAGAAAGACCAGAGCAGTGCTCAGCTCTGGCTTACAGTGGTGCTGGTAATTGAACCAGGGACCCCAGAACCTCAGGCATGTAAAAAAAGTCTTGCATAACCACTATCTGTCACTGCAGCCCCTTATGTCAGTTTTCATGTCCTATTCAGATCTATTCTTTGTGGATCTTGCTCTTTGTTGACTATTTTATCAATAAGGAACCATTATAAAATATCACCTCTTCTGAAGGTAGATACTTTCCTTTTTTGTCATCATTTGGGTTTTATTGCTTCAGGCCAGCTTTTTCAGAGAGGCAGGCAGACAGGCACAGACAGATAGACATAGACAGAGAAAACACACAGCACTGAAACTTCCCACAATGGAATGGAGGTTAGGTTCGAACCTGGGTTGTGTGGATGGCAAAACAGGCACCTTGTCCTTGGTGTGCTATCTTGCTGAACCTTACCCACTTATAGTTTGAAAATACCAAGTTAAAGGATAACTTGAACATGAGAGAGCGTTCACTAGTCAGGATGCCTTCATTGTTAGTTAGGCATATGACTTAGGTTCAATGCCCACACCATATGGAAGTTGCTGTGGCAGCAGAAGCTTCAGTGCTGTAATGTCTCTACCTTTCTCTGTCACTTTTATCTGTATGAAAGAAGACTGATGAAATATCACCTGCTCAGTGTCTTGGTTCCACATACCAAAAAAGAACACTCGTTCAAGGTTATAGTATGTGATGGAAATGAGTTCTAAACATGGATAGTCTCACATCAGAATATAAATTGCAGGGCACACTAGCTCATTTCTTCTTGCATCTAGGCCTTTATATACTTGTGTAAATGACGTTTATGACTCATTTCTATATTGTTGTACATAAACACTAATATTACTTCCGGTACATTTTATAGTTGGCTAAAACACCCAATAATAAGAACCATCCTCATTGTTTCTCTGTTCTACTACATCTTCTTGTTCACCTAATCCCACCTTGGAAAAACATTGTTATTGATTTTGAGGTGTATTTCATAGATTGCAAATGAATAGTATACTATGGTAGACTTTTTTTGATTGCCAAATCAAGATATACCCCGTGTAGATGACCTTTTTTTTTTTTTTTACATGATCTATTTGTAATAAGTTCACAAAATGTGAAATGAGAAGAATGGTGTTTTATTACTGATATACCACTTTTCATGCTGTTTGGTAAGAATGATATGTGAGCTGCATCTTTCAGAAGATCACATAAAGGAAAGATACTGATTGCTTCTTTTGGTATTGGCCAAATGAGGTAAAGGTGTAAAATCATTTGTGAACTATTACTCTTTATTTTTATAAAAATTGAAGTATAAGGGAGAATGGAAGGATTTGTGAAAATGTGGTTGCTAAATAGTAAGATTTGGCTATTTAAAAAACAATTTAAAGTCTAATTTGGAAAAGTCCTCACACATTTCCTTCTTAAATTTATTTTAAATTTATTATCTTAATCAATTCATATACTGCCAGTGAGATGCTTTAGCCATAATTGCTTATATAGACTAATTTAAGTGTAGCCAATACTTGTTAGCATAGGACTAGGATTCAGTATTTGAGATTGCACAAGTGATAGAGATTTTTTCTCTCCTTTTCTGAGAATGAAGCCAACCATATTTTCTATGGCTCTGCGATAGGTTTAGTATATAATTCTATGATTCTAGATAAAGTATCAAAGCAGCAGCTTACCCATGATGGATTATTCTTTTACTTGTACTTGTATTCTTTTACTTTTTCCATTTTTTAAAAATAATTTATTTATTCATGCAAAAGATAGGAGGAGAGAAAGAATCAGACATCACTCTGGCACATGTGCTGCTGGGGATCGAACTTGGGACCACATGGTTGAGAATCCAATGCTTTATCCACTGCGCCACCTCCCAGACCATGCCCATTGTTTTCTTAGTCTGCCATCTTATAACTTCTTCACTGCCTAGACTTCTCTTCATCATATGACCCAGTTTTCTCATTCTATTATCTGGAGTCCAGATCTAAAAGTTGGGATATATTTTAAGCTCTGAATGCCCCTTAATATATGGGAATAGATGGGTAATTCCTATTTTAGCCATATTACCATATCTTCTTGTCTTTTATGCCAAGACAATAACAAACAAAAAACCATGGTCTTTATATTGTTGTAGCTTTTGTCTTTTATATGGGAACAATTTTGTTTATTTTTAAATTTTTATTTATTTTTGATACAGCCAGAGAAAAATTGAGAGGTAAAAGGGAGATACCTGCAGTATTGTTCCACCTGTTGTAACCCCCACCCCAACCTGTGGTGTAGGTAGGAACCAGGGGCTTGAACAAACCTGGCTTCCTGCATACTGTAAAGTGTATTCTCAACCAGATGTGCCACCACCTGTACACCACAATTTTATTTTGTATTTTATGTTAGCCAAAAGAATAGCTTTGCTTGGCCAGAACACCTGTTGATGATGGTTCAGACAAACTTGAAAGTAAAGATTCATGTTTATTAATCAAATATCAGTACTAAGGTCCTCTTGCCCTCACTACCAGAAATAATGTTTCCCTGAAGTTTTAATGAAAGGTAGTTGGGAAGGAAGAATTAGATTCCATTTTCATTAATGTCCAAAGTTGTGAGTAATTAGTTTCTGAAATTACGTTCTGGGAGTTGGGTGGTAGGTAGTGCAGTGGGTTAAGCCACATGGCGCGAAGCGCAAAGACCAGCGTAAGGATCCCGGTTCGAGCCCCTGGCTTTCCACCTGCAGGGGAGTCACTTCATAAGCAGTGAAGCAGGTCTGTAGGTGTCTTTCTCTCCCCCTCTGTTTTCCCCTCCCCTCTCCATTTCTCTTTCTATCCAACGATGACGGCAACATCAATAACAACAACAACAAAAGGGCAACAAAAGGGAATAAATAAACATTAAAAAATACATTCTAAAGGATGACAGAGAACCTAGTGGGGTGTGTATTGTTATATAGAAAACTGGGAAATGTTATGCATGTAAGGGTAAAAATAAATTCTATTACAAAATAGTCCACTGCCTATAGAGTTCTTTTTTAACCAATATATTTTCTGGGGGGAAAAAAAGGATTATGTGGCAAGAGCTTGCTTTTGAATCCTACTTTAATACTGTGTGACTTTTGAAAAGTTACTGCTAAGCTTAGGTTTCTTCCTCCATGTTGTGAATAAATTTTTCCCGTCTGTTTCAAAAGAATAAAGTTTACCAGGGTAGATAGCATAATGATTATACAAAGTGACTCTCTTGCCTGAGGCTCCAAATCACAGGTTCAGTTTCATCACATCACCATAAGCCGGAGCTGTTCAGTGCTCTGGTAGAAAATAAAACAGAACAAACAAAAAGAACAGAGATGATCTATCTATATCTAGCACAGTATATTAAGTATAGGATATAAATATTTATTACTTGTTTTGATTTTTTTAGTTTATGTATTAATGTGTACTTTAAGTATTATTAATTCTATTTTTTTCCTTTTTTTTACATTTTATTTTATTTCCGCATAATTCTTAAGTGAGGCTTTTTTTTCTAAAGCTTTTTCTTTTGATTACTTTATTGAGGGCAGGTTGACTTACAGGATTGTTGTTGACACAGGGGTATAGTTTCATGTTTCCCTAAGTTAGGTTTTTAGCATACCTCATTTTCAATCAAGTAAGTCTTCATTCTCCACTATATGCCATAGAATCTCCAACTTCCCTTTAAACATGCAATCTCCCTCCCTCTCTTAATCTCCAGATCTACTGTAATTTTTGTTTGTTTTGTTTTGTTTTGTTTAAGCAGAGTATTGATCAGCTTTGTTTTCTGATTGTGTGGAGGATTGAATCTGAGACTTCAGAGCCTGAGGCATGAGCGTCTCTTTGCATATCAACCCCTACCCCAAATCTGCTGTGATAGACCACACTCCATTCAGGTTTTACCTAGTATTTCCCTGTTCTTTGTTTCTTTGGTCCTACCTATGAGTGAGATTATCTGGTATTTATTTGTACTTCCTTACCTTTTTTAGGTGGTGGGTGCCAATTACATTTGATAGAAACTATGAAGCTATTCTTCCCCAAAATGTACTTAAATACACACATGCAGCAAATTTATTTTTGTGCATTTTGCACATTGATTATAGACATTCTTTAGGCATAGATCTATGAGCCCTAGATGAGGGCATATTGGATTTCATCATTTATCCATTGTATTCAGTGACCTCTGATTTTTAGTCATCTTTAATAAAAATTAAACAGCCTTTTACCTAACTCTGCTCTTACACAAATAGCTACAGGATTTTTCTTCTAGGGATTGGTACCACATAATCATTTGAAGAATTTATTTTTGAATAATCATAGGTTAGAAAACTTTTTAAATTTTTTCTGTTTAGTTATAGTTTCTGAGTCATTGATTTAAATTACATACATGGTATCATTTCTATGGATGGGTGTATACAGATCATGGGAAAAATGAATAGGCTATTTCTGTTATTGAAATTATAAATACATGGGAGAGGGAGAATATAGACAATAAATTATAATGCAGCAGCCATCTATTAAGAACTGCTAGGTTATATTAGAATAGATTAGATCAGAAAATTTTAAATCACTACTAACCTTTGATCCTTCATTCTTTTTCTTTTTAAAATCATTGGAATTTTGACTCAAAAAATTAGCGAACAGATAATTGGTATTTATATCTGCTTTTTTACCCCCTAGAGGTACAATGGATATATTATGGTATAATAAGATGTGCTTAATGTCTCTCAGGCAGAAGTTGAAAAACAAGATCAGAAAAGAAAACACAAGTAGAACCTGAAATAGAATTGGCATATTGCACCCAAGTAAAAGACTCTGGGGTGGGTGGGTGGGGAGAATACAGGTCCATGAAGGATGATAAATGACATAGTGGGGGTTGTATTGTTAAATGGGAAACTGGGGAATGTTATGCATGTACAAACTATTGTATTTACTGTTGAATGTAAAACATTAATTCCCCAATAAATAAAAAAAAAAAGATCTGGGAGGTGGCACAGTGAATAAAGAATTGATTGGACTCTCCCAAAAAAAAAAAAAAAAAGATGTGCTTAATGAAGTTTATATTATCTTATTATATTTTAATGGAAAATTTTTGTAAAGCTTTGATTTGCTTTCTTCAAGTTTATTTTATAGTCATTATACTAACTTCTTTTAAATGTGATTAACAGAACACATTTTTTAATTTAAATTATTTATTCATGAGAAAGCTAGGAGAGAAAGAACCAGATGTCACTGTGGCACATGTGCTGCCAGGAATTGAACTTGGGACCTCATGGTTGAGAATCCAATGCTTTTTCCACTGCGCCACTTCTTGGAGCACATTCTTTAATTTTTCCCAGGGTCCTATTGAATGATGTTTAAAAATTGAATTAAGTCACAGTTCTAAAAAGCAGGAACAACTATTTGTTGAGGTACCACAAATTGTTTCTGTAACTGTAATTTACTTGTGTATGTGGAGCAGAAGGGAAAAGATCCAATTTGGGAAAGGACCCAGTGTAGATACAAATATGAATGCCATCAGTACTATTCTCTTCAACTTGCTTGCTCTCTCTTTTCTTCTTTGTTAGCTTTATTTTTAGTCAGGCAAAAAAGGCTGCCAAAGGTAGGGGGGCAGGAATAATGGGATATTCTTGCCAGACTTCAGTCATATGGTGACTGGGAAGAATTATTAGAATCACTTCCACTCAAACTACATGGAGTATGTTCCCTACAGACAAGGGGCAATGCATTAGTAGGAAAATGGGGGGTGGGGAGAAAGCATGTTTAGCAGTAAAATTACAGTTCATAGTCCACTACAGGTACCATCAGAGGACCAGAAATTTTGAAGAAGATAGAAAGTTCATGGGATCGGATTGACAGCAAAAGCTCAGAGGAAACTGGAACCCAAGATACGAGAGGTAAGCTCAGGTTTTCCTAAGGGAACCTCAGAAAGGCTCTAAACTTGGAGTTATCAAATACAAAGAACAATATTGGGCAAATGGGTAGCAATCAATACATTTTTTAGAATTACTTTTTGAAGTGCTGGGTTAGTTGTAGGGCCTCTCCTGCCTGCCCTTTCTTTAGTCTAAACAGCTCTTAGTGACAGTGGTGCCTGCCCTCAGGCCTGAAGTCCAAGGACCATTTTTTTTTTAAGAAAGTAAATCATCAGTTCAGTAGTACATTTACTGAGATGTTGGCATTTGAGAAAGAAGCAGAGGCACTAAAACATGTTGCTCCAGAGGAAAGCAGTTTTTGCAGCAACGAGCTTATTACTTCATAACCAAGTACCTTTCAGGGGATGCTTGTTTGTCCATATGCCTTGCTAGCTTAAATGGTAATATTTATCCACCAAAGGGAGAAATCACTTGAGAAGCAAACTTCAACCTCAGAGAAGGCTTGCATTGGCCTTCCTGTATCCTCTTACTTTTTAATTTCCCATTATAACTGGATAGGGCTAATAAGGCAATTGAGGAAAATCAAGACAATGGAAGAGGATTAAGATGAATAAAAGAAGAATTGACTTAGATGTAATTCAGAAGAAAACTTCAAAGAAAAAATGTTATTGGTATTTTAAGATTTAAGAACATGTTGCAATGATTAATTTTAATTTTACTGAAAAGAGGGCAGAGAACTGGAAACGATTTCGACAGTTATAAAGAACAAAGATCTGGAATAATTGAGAAGAAGAAAGATTTTTGGAAAATACATCACAAAAGTTTTCATACCTAGAAGTATGAGTTTTAGAAGCAGAACAGGAACGGTGGTGAGGATATGTGAGAAATAATTGAAGAAATTTTCATGAGCTGGAAAAAAGATAAAGAATTTTAGAATGAAAAAACAAACACCCAGCTGGATGTATGGAAAAAGATCTTCATCAAGACACATCTAGTAAAATTTCAGAATTTCTAAGGATAAAAGGCAAATTCTCAGTTACTGTCAGAGAGAAGAATTAAAAAAAAAAAAAGGGAAAATTAAATATCTGAGTTCTGCAACCTTGCAGAATTCTTGAATATAGTGGACCAGTATCTTCTCCATGTGAGAGAAAATAGATTTGGAAGTTTCATATATTCAGCCCAATGGTTATTACATAGAAGTGTACATTTTTCGTGAGTCGGGTGGTAGCGCAATGGATTATGCGCACATGGCTCAAAGCTCAAGGACCTGCGTAAGGATCCTGATTCAAGCCTCCGGCTCCCCACCTGCAGGGGAGTCGCTTCACAGGCAGTAAAGCAGGTCTGCAGGTGTCTTTCTCTCCCCTTCTCTGTCTTCCCCTCCTCTCTCCATTTCTCTCTGTCCTATCTAACAACAGCGACATCAACAATAACTACAACAATAAAATAACAAGGACAACAAAATGGGGTAAAGAAATAAGTATATAAAAAAGAATAGTTAAAAAAATAAGTGTACATTTTTCATGCACTTGGAAGAACCTTATAAAAATATTTTAGATATTACTTATATTACCATATATGAAAATACTTCAGATATTGTAGGTCAGTGAAAAATGTAACAAAGTGTAGGGTATGATGAATGAAAATAGTAGAGAGGAAGAAACAGTTTAGTTATACTGGTAATCTTGGCTTTCAAATAGGACTGAAGAAAGCTAAAAGAAAATTCAAGATTTTCATCGGTCTAGATTACATTGGCCATTCTTTTTCAATCAACAATGCCTAAATGGCATAAGATTTCATTTCATTCCATATTTACTGCTTATCTAAAACACACTGTAAATTTTATTAACTATTTTTAATTTTTAGAATCAGCCTACAAAATATGTAAAATAATTTCAGAGTAGGATGCACTGTAACAAAAATATGTAAAATTTGAACAAAGGCAATACAAAAGGGCCACTGTTTTGTTTTGTTTTTTTTTCCTTATAGTTGATAGCATATTACAGTTGGCAAACAAAGAAACAAGTAAAATAGTTTTAAGATTCAGTTGGGAATGACACTAGAAATGAGTTAACAGTGCTGTTGCCATTTTGATGCAGGTAGATAGTAAAGTTTTATTTTAGTGTCTTTATGGCCTTTTGTTACTAATGAGGGAGTTGATAGCCTTTGAATACTTAAAAATTGTACTTGCATTTATCAATCACATAATATAAAAAGATCGCAGATGTGGTGCATTTATGTTCTTAGATAATAGTAGGCATTAGAAAAGCCGTGGTCCTGGGCCACATGGTTTCTAAAACTTTATAGAGTTCATAGAAGACACAGATTCCAGGAAATGCAGAATTTACATAAAATATAATTATAGATGCATAATTCTTTTTTGACTGGCATACACTCTTGGCTTTGTGTGTTAATTCCTAGATCCTTAAATTAGAAAGTTTACTATTAAAATTTTGGTATATGGGAAAATTGAGTCCTTGCCACCAAATACCTCTGAAGACACCATTTTCTTGGATTTACTGAAGAAGATATGCCAGACTTCTTCCTAAAGTCACGTGGTCGAGGAGAGCCACAATTATTGAAGGCAGTGCATACTTTCTGGAAGAGCTGAAGAAGGAAGAGAGGAATAAAAAATGGCCTTTTTGTTGATTCTAGAGAAGGGCCTGATCTTATTCAGATATCTGTTGAATAAAATAATGTCTTATTTTGATGCCATTGTAACTTAAAGACAAGTTGGCATCCTGTTTGATTTCACAGGTAAAAAAAAAAATTAAAGGCTTAGTTTTAGGAATGTTGAATCAGAAACATCTTTTTGGAGATTTCTCATGTTTTTCAGATTTGATTTTGAAAAGCATTAAATCTTATAGTAGTATATATCTTTTGGTATTGAAAGTGTAAATTGATAGAGAGCCTAAGACCTCAGTATGCTGCCTCTAGTGAGTCTACTTGATTGTACAGTTAAGCAAGCTGGAGTGCTTAACAGCATAAAGTTTGGCAAGTGTATATGGTTAAAATGATTCAATTGTAATCCTTTTTAAACAAAGTATTTTCCTGGAAGTTAATAGAATTTGTGTAAAAGGGAGATGGTTTCCTTAAGTATACTAAAACAAATATTAAGTGTAAAATTATTTTTGACAGTTCAGCTAAATTTTTACGCATTTTATAAGTTATAACTTACTAGCCATTAAAATAATATTACCTTCACTGAGAGACTGGTGTGTGTGGAAAAAAAATATATATGGAAGGAAGTTAATAGACTTTCTAAAAATGCTTGACTCATAAGAAATTGGCAATGGAAGAGATAAAAATGGGGTTAAATCTGTTTTCATAAAGTATGTTATTGAGATATTTGTTAAAAACATAAATGGTGATAGATAGTACCTCTCATTTTATATTGTGTTAGTGTTTTGGAGGAACTGAACCTGGGACCTTGAAGCTTTAGACATAAAAGTCTTTTTGCATAATTATTATGTTATCTTCTAGCTTTTCCTGTTCTTGAGTTAATACCCTTTATAACTAAGATTTGACTTGATGTAAAAGGTTGGATTGAATTTTCTGAGTGTAGCAAATTATTTGATCATGAAGAATGGGTCACTGAACCCTCTGAGTTATAGTGAGTCAGTATTAATTTTATAAATTTACCTCACTGGTATTATACATAGATAATTCTGGGGCTGCAGAAACCATAGCACTAGGAAGGCCAGACTTGTAGTCATAAGGGCCTAAGCTTAAATCCTTGGTATCATGTATGTCATAGCTGAGCAGTAGTTTCCTTCCTGTCTTCTCTCTGTGTTATAAATAAATACTTTAAAAAACAGAATACTAAATTCTGACAAAAACTTTTGTAGTTATGAAATGCTAGAAACGAGAAATATCTGTTAGCAGTGACCTTTTTAAATACAGCTTTTCGGTGATGTTTTATGCAGCCAATCTGAAACATTAATCATGGAATGTTCAAATTTAAAAGTGAGCTCGTGGAGTGGAACACAATGCTCTTCAAAGTGGATGGTCATTTGTATTGTTTCTAATACTTTTTTATGCTGTGATTCAAGTGTTAAATCATACAAAACCAGGGATACTTGTTTTCAGGTTATTTTTCTTTGTGTGCGTGTGCACTCACATGTGGCTTTCTTGTTCCTTGTTCACAGAAATAAATGCTGATTCTAAGTAAAAAATGTAGATTTTATAATATTCCTACATTTATTGAACTTCTGTTTTGTTTCATTTCACTTTGAGAGGCTTTGTGTATTTATTGCTGTAGAAACAGAAGCACTACCTAGGCTCTAGCATATGCTGTGCCTGAGTTTGTATCAGAGGCCCCTGGCATGCAAGTGCTATTCTCTGTTACTGAGTTCTTGTACTTAGATATTTTTAAAAATATTTTTTAATCTGTTATTAAGTTTCTGTTACAAAATTTTGGTTACAATGTATAGTTCCACACCACACCTACCACCAAAGTTTCCTATTCCTACCTCCCACATCCTAAAGATAACCACCATAATTCTCACAAGTCTTACAATTTGTTTGCTTTTTTAAAAAATATATTATTTATTTATTAATGAGAAAGATAGGAGGAGAGAGAGAAAGAACCAGACATTAGTCTGGTACATGTGCTGCCAGGGATTGAATTTAGGACCTCATACTTGAGAGTCCAATGTTTTATCTACTACTCCCATCTCTGAGACCACTTCTGAGTTTTTTTTTTTTTTAACAAGTTCCTGTAAATCAACTCTAGATTCCACACATGAGTGAAACCATCCAGTAGTTGTCTTTTCATCTCTTTACTTATTTCATTAAGTATAATCACCTCCAGTTTTATCAATTTTGTCCCCAAAGGACACAATATCATCTTTTTTGATCACAGAGTATGTTTCCTGGAATATATATCCCCTAACTACTACTACTACTACTACTACTACTACTACTACTACTACTACTACTACTACTACTACTACTACTACTTCTTCTTCTTCTTCTTCTTCTTCTTCTTCTTCTTCTTCTTCTTCTTCTTTTTTTTTTAATTAAAGGAAAGAGAGAGGGTAGGGAGGAAAGAAGGAAGAGACGAAGGGGGAGAGAGAGAGAAAGAGAAAGAAACAGAATGGAGGGAAGAAGGAAGGAAGGACCCCATAACTTTTTTAGCCAGTCCTCTGTTGATGGGCATTTAGGCTTCTTAGAGATTTTTTTTGTTTTTAATTATTTATAAAATGGAAACACTGACAAGACCATAGGATGAGAGGGGTACAATTCCTACCACCAGAACTTTGTATCCCATCTCCTCACCTGATAGCTTTCCTGTTCTTTAACCCTCTGGGAGTATGGGTCATTGTGGGTTGCAGAAGGTGGAAGGTCTGGCTTCTGTAATTGCTTCTGCCCTGAACATGGGCATTCATTGACAGGTTCATCTATATTCCCAGCCTGTTTCAGTCTTTCCTTAGTGGGGCAGAGTTCTGGGGAGGCGTGCCTCCAGGACACATTGGTGAAGTCATCTGCCCAGAGAAGTCAGGTTGGCATCATGGTTGCATCTGGAACCTGGTGGTTGCAAAAAGAATTAAAGTCAAACAAATTGTTGACTTACCATGAACTTAAAGGCTGGAATATTGCAGATGAAGACTTGGGGTCTCCCATTTTGGAAATAGCTAGTAGGTCTATTTCAGGTATATTCCAAAGGGCCCATGACTTAGTTTTTGCCTGAGCCTGACATCTGATATGCAGGTGGATCCAAGTTATTGTCTGGGGGAAATGATGTCATTACTGGAAAAAGGGACTAGAAAGCTGGATCAGGGAAGAGAGTAGCTCCCAAATATGGGAAAAGTATATAAATATTGTTGACTGTAAACCCCATTGATTTGGTCTGGGGTCCATATTCAGCATAGGAGCCTCTGTAACCTCTGTATCCCTGTCGCTCTGAACTCACAGTTTGGTCATGACTAGGAACATTCCAAGTTGCACATAGATTTTTAAAAGTGAATCTTTTCACTTTAGACATTTGACTCTTACTTCAAAAATACTTTGTTGGTTAACATTTGTATAACTGAGTATGTTAACTACCACTTATATTTTAACACTTTTATCATTGGCCAGAATAAAGTATCTATCTTAGTAGTAATTTTTTAAAATTTATTCCCTTTTGTTGCCCTTGTTGGTTTATTGTTGTAGTTATTATTGTTGTTATTGATGTCATTGTTGTTGGATGGGACAGAGAATTGGAGAGAGGAGGGGAAAACAGAGGAGGAGAGACCTGCTTCACCACTTGTAAAGTGACTCCCCTGCAGGTGGGGAGCCAGAGGCTTGGACCGGGATCCTTCAGCTTCACGCCATGTGAGCTTAACCCGCTGCCCTACCGCCTGACTCGCCCAATTTTTTTTTTTTTTTTTTTTTTTTTACCAGAGCACTAATCAGCTCTGGCTTATGGTGGTGTGGGGGACTGAACCTGTGACCTATGTGTGACTCCAAAGCCTCAGACACGACAGTCTGTTTGCATAACCATTATGCTATCTACCCCCACCCTCAATTTTTTTTTAATGCAAAATGTGGTTAAATTAGATAGGTGACTCAATTTTAGGTTAGTGGTTTTAAGACAAATTTTTACCCATATTACACTGTACTCTGGTATATAAAATTAAAGAAAATTATTATTTTACTGTATTATAAGGTATTACAGAAGTCCTGAAACAGGTTCTAATTATGTTAAGTATTTCTGATTTGTTTTAGGATACTAAATAGGCAAAGAGCAAATGTTTTTACCATTAGAAATCATTCTTTGTGGTATCAGGAATTTTAAGTTATTAGAATGTATATCAAAATTTCCATTATTCAGATTTTTTTTTATTTTGCCTCCAGGGTTATTGCTGGGGTTTGGTCCCTGCACTACGAATCCACTGCTCCTGTGACCATTTTTAATTTTTTTTTTTTTTTGGAAAAGACAAAAACTGAGAGGGGAGGAGAAAATAGAAAAGGAGAGAGAAATACACCTGCAGACTTGCTTCACTGCTTGTGAAGTGACTTGTGCTTAACCAGGTGCACTACTGTCTGGCCCCAGATTTGTTATTTTTAATTTTTTAAGAATATTTATTTAATTTGGATAAAGACAGAATTTGAGAAGGCAAGGCGGGGGAGATAAAGAGAGAAATTCAGGTCCTGGAACATGATGGCAGAGGAGAACCTAGTGGGGGTTGTATTGTTACATGGATATGTTACATGTACAAACTATTGTATTTTACTATTTACAGTAAGCCATTAATCCCCCAATAAAGAAATTAAGTTAACATAAAATAAAAAGGACAGAAACAAGACAGAGAGAGAGAGAGAGAGAGAGACACTTCTTCACTACTCCTGTGCTTCCCCTCGCAATTGGGGACCTAGTACTTTAACTTAGAGTCTTATGCCTTTTCCATGGTAATGTGCATATAACCAGATGTGCCACCAACTGCCCTCCCCATAATTTTAACTTTTAACATATTCATTGATGGCGGAGGGGTGAGAGAGTCAGTATCACTGTGGCACATGCCACTTCGGACTTATGCTGTATCACCTCTTGGGCATCCATAGTATGTTATTTAATTAACAAATATTTAAGTACTCTTTTTAAAAAAATATTTATATTTATTCCCTTTTGTTGCCCTTGTTGTTTTATTGTTGTAGTTATTATTGATGTCGTCGTTGTTGGATAGGACAGAGAGAAATGGGGGGGGGGGAGAGAGACACCTGCAGACCTGCTTCACCACTTGTGAAGCGACTCCCCTGCTGGTGGGGATCCAGGGCCTCCAACCGGGATCCTTAGAGCAGTCCTTGCGCTTTGCACCACATGAGCTTAACCACTGCGCTAGCACCAGACTCCCTTGAGTACTGTTTTTAGTTACTACTGGCTGTGTATGGGTTGCTTGTTTATATAGGTTTCTGATCTGTAGGGGTGAGAGATAATAATGGATATTTTTAATTCTTTAGGAAAGCTGTTATCACACATAAGGGAAGTACCATACCTATATTGGTGTTGTTTATTTGTTTCTTGATTTTTACCAGAGCACTGCTCTGGCTTGGTGTGGGGGAATTAAACTTGGGGATTTGGAGCCTCAGGCATGGAAATCTTTTTGCATAACCATTATTCTTGCTACCCTGCCCTATCCTTATATTTCTAGACTGAAGGAAAGGGGAGAGCTTTTGATTGACTTGGATCTTAAGAGACTTGACTTCTAATGTTAATATTGGAAAGCTTTTCTTTTTTTATTTTATTTATTATTGCGTAGAGACAGAGAGAAATTGAGAGGGGTGGGAGACACACAGTAAGACACCTGCAGCCCTGCTTCAACACTTATGAAACTTTACCCCTGCTGGTGAGGACCAGGGGCTTGAACCTGGGTCCTTGAGCACTGTAATGTGTGCGCTTAACCAGGTGCGCCACCACCTGGCCCCAGAAAGCTTTTCTTGACCAATGAGAAATTAAAGAGTTACAGCGAAACTCCTGTTATTTCTTCCTGCATATGCTAGCGAAAGGATTGAGAAAGAGAAACTTTTCTGATAATTTTGAATTTGAATTTGAAGCAGTTTATTTATTTTTTAAAAATTTTCTTTATTCCCTTTTGTTCTTATTTTCTATTTTTTTTTATGTTGTTGTTGTTGGATAGGACAGAGAGAAACGGAGAGAGGAGGGGGAGAGAAAGATAGACACCTGCAGACCTGCTTCACCACTCGTGAAGCAACTCCCTTGCAGGTGGGGAGCCGGGGGCTCGAACCGATCCTTATGCTGGTCTTTGCACTTTGTGCCACCTGCACTTAACCTGCTACACTTATGTCTGACTCCCTGAAGCAATTTATTTGAAGTATGAAAAGAACTAACCTGTATTCTGAAATTAGTAAAAGCTAGTTGGCTAGTTTCTCTTAAGCTGAGTCTTATTAGTTGAAGACCTCACTTATTTTGTTTGAGAAGCCTCTAAATGCCAGAGAATATTTATTCATAAATATAGGCACTAAAATGGTGTGAGAGAAATATTTTCTGTACCACTTGTTATTCACACATTTCGGGATCGAAACCACTGTGTGTTTGAATCTCCATTGTAGTCTCTGATTCTTTTGAGGATTGATTTTTTTCATTTGTTAATTAAAATATTTTCACCTAAAGCAAGTGTGATTTGCATGATAAACTCTTAATTCAGCTGTCTAAATATTAGCTATTCTGTGTAGTTAACTTAGTTGGGAACAAGTCTAGCAGGTTGCTTAACCTCTCTGTTAGTTTCCACATATGTAAAGTACCACTTTTTAAAGATTATTTTGAGAAATAAACATATATTTGAGAAATAAAAGGCTCTTAAGTCAGTGTGGCATATAGTAAGAATGGTGTAATTTTTTTTTTTTTTTTTTAGAATAGTGAAATTGTTAATGTCAACTTAAATCACTGTCAATTTGCAGTGTTAAATAATGTTTATTTTATTTATTTTACTGTCACCTGGGTTATTGCTGGGGCTCAGTACCTGCATGATGAATCCACTGCTCCTGGTGACATTTTTTATTTTTCTTTCCTTTTATTTAATAGTATAGAGAGAATTTTAGAGGGTAAGAGAGATAGATAGGGAGAGAGACAAACACCTGTAGTAATTGCTTCATTGCTTGTAAAACTTCCCGTTTCATTTAACCAGCTGCACTACCATTCCACTCTGAATAATACATTATCAGAAATAAAATTCATATTGCATGGCATAGTAAAAGTACTTCCTAAATATCATAAGCTGAGTAGTTTATATTTTATTTCACTTAATCTTCATATTAATCTGCCGGTAAGGGCCTGGGACATTTTCTGATTTGCAGTAGATAATTCCATTTTGCATGACTGTTCCCTATTTTACAGATGAATAACAGACCCAAGAAAACTACTAAATTACTTTCCACTAAAACAGAATATCACTTTGTGAAGATAGTACTGGTAGTGTAGTATCACTTTTCTCAGCTTAGATTTGACCATGTATATCTCCATTCTCCATTTAAAAAACCAATTTTCCTGGTAGTGGGAACTAGTTGATCCAGTACAATGCACACTTTATTGTGCACAAGGACCCAGGTTTAAGCCTTTAGCCACCAGGTGGGAGCACTTTCAGGGCAGAGTCCATTGGTGGAGTAGTGCTGTCGTTTCTTTGTTTTGTTTTGTTTTGTTTTTTCCCTCACCCTCATATCTTAAAATAAAGAAATTAATAAAAAAGGAATCTTCCAGGAACAAAGTAACTGTGCCAGTACAGAGAAGCCTAGTGGTAATCCTTGTGGCAAAAGAAAAAAAAAATGTTTTCTTTAGTTCAGTACAATTTAAATTCGAAGAACATTTTGCTTTAGAATTATAGTTAAGACTGTCTAATCAGTACATAGAGGATGACTTCAAATTCAGATGTGTGACACTCCTACAAGTGTATAATGCTGCAGAATAAAGCATTTTACCACTATTTTTTTCATATCTCATTAAGAACAAATTTGATAGTATAATACATTTTTATTAAACCAAATCAATTATAGTCACGAATACATGAATTTCTTCTCTTGTCAGTTCTCCACTTTATTTTTCCTATTGAGTATCTTTCATTTATGTGAAATATTTTAGTCTTCCATGTTATTTGTGACAAAAGGGTATAAAGGCCCATATATATAGGTAGTAAATGAAGTTAGAAGTACTCCTAGAAAGTGAATATTGTCAGGACATTACATCTTGCTTTATTCACTGTAAATGAGAATGTTAATCTCATTTTCTTAGATATTTCAAGCAGGTGAATTTTTAGAAAGCCTGTTTACTATTAAAAAAATCTTCATGATAACTACTTTAGATGCCTGTAATTGTTTAAAGCATATGTTTGGTGTAAATTCTCAATTTGGCATTAACTTGCTTCATTCTTTGTGTATTTAGTACAGATATTAGTCCTTACTATAAGGCTTTGCTTAGAATAAAGTGCTTCCTAACCTACTTCAACTTCTTTTGTTTAACCAGGAAGCCAGATGTTTTAAATGGCTTTAAATACATATATATGCACACATGTATATAATTATTTATTTTTATAATTTAGATTTTTGACATTTTAAATGGTAAAAGCAAGGGACTTTTTTTTTCTGTTGAAATTACTTGATAGAAGTTTGATTTGAAAAAGAGTGTCTGTGCCTTTAAAAAAATACACAATGAGTCACCCCCTGCTCTTTTGGTAGATGCCTGGCTAGTGAACAGCTAAGCTGCTTTAGGCATGTAATAGAACATTCCATTTCCTGTTCCCTTGCTGACACAGAGGAGTGTTCCTGCTGGCAATGATCTAATCATAGTGCAGTAAGAAACCATGGCAGTTTGATAAAACATGGTGGAGACAGCGGCTGAAATGGAAGCATATGTTCTAGAAGACATTCTTGAGGTAGGGCTAGGTTTATAAATGAAATGAAAGTTGAAATCTGAACAAAGAATTCTTATCTGCCTGAATTATTTTACAGATGAATAGATTAGAGGAGAGAGCAAAGAAAAGCAGAGCATTAAAAGCAGATCCGGTCAGACCTTATTCCGTGTGAGAATGTGTCAGTTTGGCTCACATGATTACTAAACAAGTCTAGAATTATTTTGCTTCATGTTTTAGAAATTGTAGAGGCATGCTTGGTAGGAAATAGTAAAAAGACCAGACTTAAAAAGCCCTGTGCTGGTGGTGACCTTTAGATTAACTCATTAGAAGGTGGGGTCTGCAAAGCAGCTTTGAGTAGGTTTAGTATCATATGTCTTAGAATTCATTTACATATCTAAGCCTAAAGCTCCGCATGCAGTTACTATTAAAGACAGCTTTTTTGTAAGGACAAAATTAATCACATATATTAATGGATTACTTAGCTAGCACATTTTGGCTTTGGATTTTTCTGTGATTTTGTTTATTATAAAATAAATTATTAAAAACTAGAAACCTAAGCTCACAGTAAAAAATCTGCCTTTTGAATCCTGGGAATTTTAAATTACATTTTCTTTCTTCTCTTGGTTGTATCAATTTTATAGGAATCTATTTGAGTATGAATGAGTTAAAAATAGTGTCAAAATGAAACTAAATGATTTTGGCTTTTAACGTAGTGAACTATCAGACATTTGTATCTATAAGCATAGATTTTTAAATTCCACTTTCTTAAGTGGGGCTAATAAGGCTTCCCCCCTTTAAAGAAAAAATGATTACATTAAAGAGTCTTCATGATGCTTAGTGGCATTCCTGGCTATTTAGACTGCTATTTTATGAAATATTTCACTGACTTAAAAAAGATACTGAGGAGAGGGCAAGTAAGAATATACTGTAAAAGGAATCTAGGTGGGGTTAGCAGGAGAAAGCAAGCCTGTATGCGCATTATAAAGTGCTGCATGATCAATGAGCATTTTCTGGAGTCCCTCAGTATATGCTTGGAGCTGACATTGCAGCAAGTATCATGGTTGTTCTGCAGAATGAAAACTGATTCCATTGTAATACCTAGCTTCTTGCAGACACCTGACAACATAAACTTGCCCTTCCAGGAGCTTATTATGAGTTGTGCCTGTGGTATCTTTTAGTCTATATCCATCCCCCCCCCTTTTAAACTTTTATATTATGTGGGCTTCCTTAGAATTTGGTATGATGAAATTATTTTATAAATAGTGGTATAGATTTTTTCATTAGGGGCCATAAATTTTTACTCTAGTAAATTTTTTTTTTTTTTACTACAGTAGTAGCACTCAAAAAAGCCTACTTATATTATAAATTTCAGTGGTACATTTTCATTTGCATTTGAAATTTTTGTTTTGGATTTTACAGTTGAGTACTTTATAGATTTCAGTACATCTACTTTATATTTTCTTTGGACATTAAACATTTTACCATAGAGAACACTCTAGAATTCACTTTCAGTTTCTGTGGAAAACCTTGCGAATTTAGTTTTGTGTCTTAGGCATAGTATAAAAATGCTATTTTAAAAATCAATTTTGTATTAAAATTGTCATATTAAAATTTTGATTATCTAATTTGTTATTTTGTTAAGTTATTAAAGTAACCTCTGCAATTTTATTTGTTCTTTCAAATATAACAAATTTTATTCTTTTCTAATGTGATTCTTATGGACCTGTTGAATTAAACTAGACTAACGGGTTAGTTTTGTCTTTATAGAAAATATTATTAATTAGCTAGTAATTTGTTAATAGCTGGTAGATTTTGAGAAATTTCCAAATTGTAGCAAAATATGCTTCATTTTCAAACCTGTAACTACTCTTAATAACCCAGTGGTAAAAATAAACATTTAAAGAGAATATACTAATTCTTGGAATATAAATATACCTTTTTTTTTTTTTTGCTTTATACAGCAGTAAACAGTCATTTTTTTATTACTTTTTAAATAAATGGATTTTATTACTTTGATAGGACAGAGAGAAATTGAGAGGGGAAGGGAGAGAAAGAGAGACCTGAAACCCAGTTTCACTGCTTGTAAAGATTCCCTACCACAGATGGGGACCAGGGGCTTGAACTTGGGTCCTTGTGGGCCACCACCTGACCCCTACTTTTGTTTATTTATAAGATTAATTTCTGTATAAGTATCCAGTAATGAAAAGTAGTTTGTCTATATATCTTGGTAATTTTATTGTACCTCGTATTGAGCTATTTATGTTTTGAAAATCTGTTCTTTTATTTCTGCTTATACACATTAGACATTGGATCCTTTATATATTTTTTTCTGCCTTCAAGTAGAACTTAAGTCCTTTGAATCATAAGCTTTTACTATTTTTTTTAATCATGTTTCCTTACTTTGTTCCTTAAATCTCACATGAGTCTACTTATCTGGTATTTAAAAAAAACAAACTTTATTTAGTTTGATAGACATAGGCAGAAGTTGAGAGGAAGAGGGGTATGGAGAGGGAGAGATACAGAGAAGCACCTGCAACACTGCTTCACCTGCAGCACTGCTTCATGAAGCTTTCCTCCTACAGGTAGGGACTAAGGGCTTGAACCTTGGTCCTTGCACATTGTTACACACATGCTCAACAGGGTGTGCCACCACCTGGGTCCCTTTATCTGGTATTTTCTTTTCTCCTTTTCTCTTTGTTTTACTTCACTTAATATGATCCTCTCCACTTCCTTTCACATTGTAGTAAAAGGTAGTTTCATAGTTGTTTTTTTTCTATAGCTGAGTAGTATATATAGTGTATATATATATATGTATATAGTGTATGTATATATGTATATAGTGTATATATATATATGTATATAGTGTATATATACCACAATTTCTTTATTCACTTAACTATCACTAGATTTTTAAGTTATTTTCAAATTTTGGTTATTGTAAATAGTACTGAAATGAACATACATTTTCCCATATTTTTTCAATTAGTGTTTTTATATTATTCAGATAGATGCCCAACAATGAGGTTGCAGGACCATTTGGTAGAACTGGTTTTAATTTTTTTGAGAAATGTTCTTACTATTTTCCACAGAGGCTGAATGAGTTTACCCTGATACATGTTTATTCTCTTTGTTTTCCTTGTTGTTTTATTGTTGTAGTTATTGTTATTGATGTCGTCATTGTTGGACAGGACAGAGAGAAATGGAGCGAGGAGGGGAAGACGGGGAGAGAAAGATACCTGCAGACCTGTTTCACCTCTTGTGAAGCGACCCCTTGCGGATGGGGAGCCAGGGGCTCCAACTGGGATCCTTACGCCAGTCCTTGCGCAGTGCCACTTGGCACGTAACCTGCTGCGCTACCGCCTGATTCCCGAGTTACATATTTTTAAGGAGCTCTTTAAATCATAGTAAGAAAAACGTGAAATTTGCTTCTTCAGTAAATACAATGCATACTTACTCTCATGATGTTGTGGCTTGCCTTTTAAATTGTGGTTGTTCAGGATATTATATGTTCACATATACTTAGCTTGAATTTTAAACATTAAGGGACAGGGTGGTGGTGCACCTACCTAGTTGAGAGCACAGGTTACCATGTGCCAGGACTAGGGTTTAAGCACCTGCAGGGGGTTTGCTTTACAAGTGGTGAAGTAGGTCTGCAGGTGTCTATTTTTGTTCTTCTTTGTATCCCCCTCCCCTCTCTGTCTTACCAAACAAAATAGAAAGAAAAAGGGAAAATATGGGTTCTGGGAGTGGTGCATTCATAGTGCTGGCACTGAACTCCAGTGATAATCTTGGTGGTAATGAAAAAAATTATTGGTACCAAATAAACATTTTAAATGTCTAAAATTTATAGCATAACTAACAAGTCGTGCCTGTAATTCTCTTCCTTTCTTCTCCTCCCTCCCTTTTTTTTTTTCCCTTTCCTTCCTTCCTTCTTTCCTTCTCTTCTTTCCCTTCCTTCCCTTTCTTTCTTTCTCAGCCAGAGCCCTGCTCAGCTTTAGCTATGTTGGTGCTGGAAATTGAACCTGGGACTTTTGGTGCCTTAGGCATGAAAGTCTTTTGTAATAACCACTGCTATCTCCCCAGCTTGAAAAGGTTGAATTTTAACTTGTGTTATTAGTTCTCAGCTATTCAAGGTAATGAATTTAAGTAGCATAACTTGTTTCTCTATCCAACGAGTACAGTTAGTAATTTTCTTGTTCAAAGAAAATAGTCAAGTGTCTAGGTTTCTTTTTACCTGCCTTTGTTAATATGTAAATTGCTAAAAACAGACCCTGTAAGAGCTGACAATTCATATGTTTCTTTTTTGTGTTCATGTTATATTTGCCGAGATAATATAAGGATAATATAAGGGTATTATAAGGATAATATAAGGATTTGCTGAGATAATATAAGGATAGTTTTAGATTTTGATTGATTTTGATTTTTTTGATTAGTCAAATATTATATTGAGAATAAATTTTCCCACTTCAATCAATAAGAAGAGAAAGTTCTCCAGACTTTTTTAATATCTGAATTCGTGTGATCGAGTGCTTGTGTATAAACCTGAAGTTTATAAATTTAAAAGAAAAAATTTATTTTATTTTATTTTATTGAGATACACACAGAGAGAGATACAGACCAAACAAAACACTGCTCAGCTCTGGCTTATGGTGGTGCTGGAGATTGAACCTGAGACCTCAGAGCCTTTGGCATGAAAGTCTTTTACATAACCATTATACTGTTTCCCCAACCCAGTTTATTAACTTAAAAATTTTTTTTATCTTTATTTATTGGATAGAAACAGTCAGAAATCAAGAAGGCAGAGGAGAGAGAGAGAGAAAGAGAGACACCTGCAGCCCTGGTTCACCACTGCAAAGCTTTCCTTCTGCAGGTGAGGACCGGGGACTCGAATCCGGGTCCTTGTGCACTGTAACATGTGAGCTCAACCAGGTGTGTCACCACCTGGTCCCTATTAACTTTTTAATATGAAAAGTAAAAACATTGTTTCAGAAATTTGGTTACTGTATGGTCTGGTTTTGTAGTTTGTTGGACTTCCTTTATTAATTTTCTATAAGAATTATCTCAGGAGTGAGAAATTTGCATGGGTTCTTGCATCTTTCAATTAGGTTGTAAATGCTTTTTTATGTATATTATTTCATGTTATTTTTAGCATTTCATTTTTTATTCTTAAAAATACATTTCTTTATTTTATAGGACAGAGAGAAATTGAGAAGTGATGGGAATATAGTGAAGGAGAGCAGCTTCAGGCTGCTTCCCCTAGCCACAACACCAAAACTTCTTCCTTCAGTGCAGTGGGGACAAGGCTCAAACCTGGGTAGTACAGGTGACAAAGCAAGCATACTATCCAAGTGGGCATACATTTCCTTTTAAAAAGCTTTATTATTTAAATAAGAAAGAGATAGAAGCCAGGAACCACTCTAGTACATATGAAACCTGAATTGTCAGGCATGCAAGTCTTGTCATCTCAGTATTTTACTTTTTTAAAAAAAAGGCAATTTTGGGGCCAGAGAGATAGCACACTTGGTAGAGGGCATACCTTGCCATGTCTGTATCCCATGTGAGAGCTCCAATGCATCAGTGATGGTGTCATGCTGTTGTTCCCTTTTTTCCCTTCCCCTTTTCGGGTTAAGTGCACGCAAGGACAGGTGTAAGGATCCCGGTTCAAGCCCCAGCTCCCCATCTGCAGGGGAGTCACTTCACAGGTGGTGAAGCAGGTATGCAGGTATCTTTCCTCCTCTCTGTCTTCCCCTCCTCTCTCCATTTCTCTCTGTTCTATCCAACAACAAAGCAACGTCAACAATGGCAATAATAACCGCAACGAGGCTGCAACAACTAGGGCAACAAAAAAGGGGGGAAAAATGGCTTCCAGGAGCGGTGGATTCATGGTGCAGGCACCGAGCCCAGCAATAACCCTGGAGGAGAAAAAAAAGAAAGAAAAAAAAAAAGAAAAATAAGATTGAGTGTCAGTGGGATAGCTCATCTGGCTAGTGCTTCTTTGTCATATGCATAACCCTGTTTCAACCCCTTGCTTGCACTGGGTGAAATATCAGTATTGTGGTATTTTTTTCCTCTGTCTGTCTTAATCTGGAAAAGTCGATTTAGTGCAGTAAAACCCTGGTGACTACCCCAGCCTTTTCTTAAAACAAAACAAAACAAACAAACAAAATATTTAAAGAATTACAGGATGACCGTAGCTATCTCAACTGGTAGAGCACAGGACTTGCATGCCTGAGTAGCCCAGTTTGTTCCATAGCACTGAATGTACCAAATTTGGTACTCTGACCTCTCTGTCTTTCCCTCTGTATTTCTTATGAAACTCAGGGTAGAGTGATAGCTCATAGGATACTGTGATCATTTTACATTACACAGGAATCCATGTTCATGCCTTCATTCACCACATGGGCACACCATGCAGAGGGGAAGAAGCTTCATGAATGGTGATGCAATGCTTTGCTCTCTCTTCTCACCCTTTATCTAAAAAGAAAAGTAAAGTAAAAAGAAAAAAAAAAGTAAAAAGAAAAGAAAGTAAAGGAAATATTAAAAAAAAAAAAACCACAGGGGCTGGGTAGTTGTGCTGTGGGTGAAGTGCCAGGACTGGCACAAGAATCCTGGTTCAAGCCCCTGGCTCCTCACCTGCAGAGGGATCGCTTCACAAGCAGTGAAGCAGGTCTGCAGGTGCCCATCTTTCTGTCCCCTTCTCTGTCTTCCCCATCTCTCTTGATTTTTCTCTGTCCTATCCAACAACAGCAGCAATAGCAACAATAAAAATAACAACACAACAAGGGCAACAAGATGGGAAAAAATGGCCTCCAGGAGCAGTGGATTCCTAGTGTAGGCACTGAGCCCCAGTGATAACCCTGGAGGCTAAATAAATAAAATAATACTTTCCCCCCTTGCATTCAGGGTTATTGCTGGGGCTCAGTGCCTGCACTAGGAATCCATTGCTCCTGGTGGCCATTATTTTTCTGTTTTTTTTTTTTTTTTTTTCCGTTGTTGTTAGTGGTGCTACTGTTGTTGCACAGGACAGAGAGAAATTGAAAGAGGAGGGGAAGAAGGGGAGAGAAAGATAGACACCTGCAGACCTGCTTCACTGCTTGTGAATCAAACCCCCCTTCCCACAGGTGGGGAGTCTGGGGCTTGAACCAAGATACTTGTGCCTATTCCTTGCACTTTGCACTATGTGCGCTTAACCTGGCGCACTACTGCCTGGCCTCCCCCTCTCCAAAACTTTTTTTTTTTTTAAAGTCACAGAACATTGGTTTCCTTTTATATATTTTTTTTAAATTATGGACTAACGATAAATAGTAAATTCTTGTTCTAGAATATCTACTTGGTATTTACCATAAAAATAGTTTTTAGTAATAGAAAAGCCATATGAAGTAAAATCTTTGGTGGTACTATCTTTTCTTTTCAATCTATTAAATACACTGACATAAGCAATTTTCTTTTTAAAATTTTTAAAATTATTTTTATTTATAAAATGGAAATACTGACAAGATTATAGGATAAGACTGGTACATTTCCATAAAATGCCCACCCCCTAGAGCTCCATAGCTATCCTCTCCCTTGATACCTTCCCTAGTCTTTATCCCTCTGGGATCATGGACCCAGGATTATTGTGGGGTGCAGAAGGTGGAAGGTCTGGCTTATGTAACTGCTTCCCTGCTGAACATGGGCGTTTGCAGGTCAATTCATACTCCCAGCCTGTCTCTTTCCCTAGTGGGGCAGGGATCTGGGGAGACAGGGCTCCAAGACATATGGTGGGCTTGTCTGCCCACGGAAGTCAGGTATTATCATCTGGAACCTGGTGGCTGAAAAAGATTTAAGATACAAAGCAGAACAAGTTGTTGACTAACCATGAACCTAAAGGCAAGAATATTATAGATGAAGATTTGGGGCCTCCATTTTGGAAAAAGCTAGTAGGTCTATTTTAGGTATATTCCAAGGGGCTCATGATTTTACTAGTTTTTGTCTGAGTCTGACATCTGATAAGCAGGTGGACGGACCCAGATTATTGTCTAGGGAGATGGTGTCATAGTTGGCAAAACGGCTAGAAAGTTGGATCAGGGAAGAGAGTAGCACCCAAATAAAGGAAAAGTATATAAATACTGTTAACTGTAAACCTCATTGATTTGATCTGGGGCCCATATTCAGCACAGGAGGTTTTGTAACCTCTGCATCCCTATAGGTCTTAGCTCACATTCTGTGATCACAGATAGGGACATTGAGGACAAGGTCATATAGGGGCCCACGAAAGGGTCCATTATGTTGTTCTTGATGGAGATGACCAGTGACAGTGGCGAGAGGGATCTACTAGAGGTCTAGGCCCATCATGTCTGTGTGGGAATCCCAGGACTCTCTGACTAGGGCCCCAGGTGATGGGGTGGCCTGGTAGTAACTAAAGAGTCATCATTAAAGTATGCCAGTCTCTTGCCCTTACTCGGCTTTTGTAGTCCTGACTTTGTCTGACAAGGTTAGCCTTGCAATGATTCGGCAATGTGTGAAATAGGAGGTAGATGAGGAGGGTATCTAGGTCTAAGTAGAAACTGTTTCATTAGTTACTTTAAGGTGTCTTTTTAGGTATTTCTACTTGTTTCATTTATTGACTCACTGCAAATTATTGTGCATGTTTGCTTTAGGGTATATATTTTCCCCTAACTTATGGATACATGTACATATGCCTTATATCATGGGCCCTGGTGTATATCTAGGTTTTGAGATTTTGTTAAGAAGTGAACCGCTGGAAATGGAATTAAGGAGTCCTATGAGCTAGGAAAGGTCTCACCAGAGTAAGGAAGCTGAATGGTTGACATTCCACACCTGCTGTCTCTGGACTCAATTCTAAGTGAAACATGCTGAGGTGTTAACACTGATTAAGTTGGGATCAGCAGATGCAGTATCAGTTGGTATGAATTGAGAGAAGCAAGCAGGAAAGTGAGCCTTACCCTAGAGGTTCCAGGACTGGGAGATGTATGGGCTTTATAGAGAAAGAGGAAGGTTCCCTGAGGGTTTAAGAAGACAACAGATACTTATAGCTATAATCAGATTATTTGCCAATTGCGTTTACTTTGAAAATTCCATTGTTAGGATTTGCTGTATCATACAAGACCTCTCCATAATTTACACCTTTTTATGCTATTTATATATACCTGTATCTTACAGGGTAACTCCACCAGTTGCTTCTGTTCTCCTTGGTCTAAGGTTTTTTTTTTTTTGTTTTTTTTTTTGCCTCCAGGGTTATTGCTGGGGCTCAGAATCTAGTGCTTCTTGAGGCTACTTTTTCTCCTTTTGTTGCCCTTGTTTATCGTTATTATTAATGTTATTGTTGTTGGATAGGATAGAGAGAAATGGAGAGAGGAGGAGAAGACAGAGGGGGAGAGAAAGATAGACACCTGCACACCTGCTTCCTCATTTGTGAAGTGACCCTCCCACCCCCCACAGACGGGGAGCTGGGGACTTGAACCGGGATCCTTATGCTGGCCATGGCGCTTTGCACAATGTGTGCTTAACCCACTGCGCTACCGCCCAGCCCCCGGAATTGGAGTATTTCCTAGCACACTGATACAAATTCATCTAGAGATTATAGGTTATTTGAGTTGACTTACATAGTATATTTATTTGAAGATTTTAGCAAGATGAGACATGTTGAACTAATTAAAACTTTTTATTAAGTACCTTTAGTGTACTTGAACATTTACTCAGGTTAATCTAGCTAATTTAACTTCATGTAGTTAAGGTTCAGAAGGCAAAATATCTACTACTGTTATTAAATAATTTTGAATACAAGAGTCACACATATATACATGTATGTATATGCACATGTATGTATATGTGTGTATATTATGTGTGTGTGTGTATGTGTAGATATTTCAGTCCTTGTAATTTATTTACTGGTCATCCAAATAGTTTAATTATGTTTTCAGCATACTGAAGTTTTTCACTAAGATGAAAATTTTCATTTACTTTGAATACTTAAAGGTATATCTTTTATTTTTCCTACTATTACATATTTTAAGATGTTTGAAGGTTTTTAGCCCCTTTGATTCCATTTTATTTTTTGTCTTTAAATATTTTCTCTTAAATTGATATGTGTGCATATACTATACATATGGTATACAGGTACTTCACCTGTGCATGTTTATACTGTACTATGCAGTATGAATCTACCTGTATGCCTAAAGCATTGGTAATACTGTGAACCGAGGTTGAAGGGGGCAGAGGGAAACAAACAACTTTGACCCAGTTCAAATGGGCAAAACAAACAAATAAACCTCTTATTTGAAAGTTTATGTATCTTGAGGGAGGGGTTATATCACATTAAAGGTAAGTTTCTAGTATTAATCCATCATAGTTCAGTCATTAATATTTGCTGTGAATAATAAAAAATTAGGAGAGGTCTGCAAGTGTGTATCATAAATATACAAATTCAGCAACATTCATCTTTCCCTGGTTTTACATTGTTAGGGTCTGCTGCTGTAATACTCAAAGAACTCAGTCTCAGAGTTGGTGAGAATTGTAGTCCTGTTTACCCACTGTTTAGTTTTGTTTTGTTTACTATATAGCATCCAGATTTGCCAGGACAACAATCTTTAAGGAAGTGTTCATAAATGTTAATGTAGGGTTATAACTTTTGGCTTAGTGAGTTGTTAATTTAATATTGATCATTAACTATTTGGTCTTGGATAGAATCAGGTTTCTCATTAGTAGGCACAGACAGACAGACAAGTAGATATAGATAGAATGTTCATATAGTCTTATAGTGGCATTATAGTTGAGCTCAATAATTACCTTTTACTAGGTTAGGTTATACATAGAGGGATTGTGCCAAGTATTTTATAAGCTTTTACTTATTTAATCTTCACAATGATTCTGAAAAGATAAGTATTCTAATAGTTCTTAGAATATATTTTTTTAAGGAATATGGGAGTTGATCTGTGCAAAGTTTTTTTTTAGCCTGAGATACTATCTTCATGTAAGTTTAACCTTAATTTGGCAGGTGGAAAAAAGTTGAGGATTAGAGATAGAGTAGCAGTTCTTAATTATTTTGATCTCAGGACTTTTAAACTGTACAAATTATTGAGGACTCAAAATGTTTTTGTATATTAGTTATAGGCTTCACTACTATATTGGGAATAATGTTCAGACAATTTAACCACATTTAAGAGAGATAATAGAAGAGACCAGAACACTGCTTTTGGCATGTTTTGTGCTGGGGGTTGAACCTGTGAGCTGATGTATGCAAGTCCTGATTCTGCTGCTGAACTCTTTCTATAGCTCTTGCATGTTATTTTTGTATTCAATTTGTTGGAATACACTGTTAGAGGAAGTGTAAAATGAAAAATTGATCTCACACTATATAAGGATTAGAAAGGGAAGAACATTTTCTCTTTTTTCTTTTTGTACATTTATTCATTTTAAACAGAGATACAGAGAAATTAAGAGGGATGGGAGACATGGAGAAAGAGATTGAGAGGAAGAAGGAGGGGGGGAGGGAGATATGCAGTACTGCTTCACCACTTACGCTCTCCACCTTCCTGCAGGTGAGGGCCATTGCTTAAACCCGGGTCCTTGTGCACTGTAATGTATGTGCTCAGCCAAATGCACCACCACCTGGCCCCTGGGAAGAACGTTTTAATAACTGTTTCAAATTGTGAATGCTCTTTGATATAATTCTTAAAACTACTGAAGAGATTGGTTGCATTGTAGAATCTGAATTATTATCGGTGAATTTTTAAAAAACTTTGTGCATTAAAATCCACTATTATGCTTTCTGAATAAACTTTTTACATGTGGATATTTTATTTATTTATTTATTTATTTATTTATTTATTTATTTCACCAGAGTTATCACTGGGGCTCAGTCAGTTCCTGCATGACTTCACTGCTCTTCAAGGCCTAGAGACAGAGAGAAATAGGGTGAGAGGCAGAAAGAGGAAAGACACCAACCATCCATTGCTCTACTGCTCAGGAAATTTCCTCCCTGTAGATGCTCCTATGTGGTGGCCTGGGACTAGACTTGGCTTCTTGCATATGGTAATACATGAGTTCTACTGGTGAGCCACCTGCATGGACCATACTTGGGTAATCATGTGCTCAGTATACTGCTCGATTTATAGTTCCTATAAATTTAAATTACATTAAATTACGATTCAGGTTTGCCTATTTGATTCATTTTTTTTTTTTTACTGTTTTATTAACTTTCTTAATTTATCATCACATAGTTCCAACTTCTCATCTTTTGAACATTCTTTCTTGGTCATTAAGTTCTAATAGAGCAGATTTCAGGAGTGGGCAAAATTTGTGCGGAAATTTCAACATTGTGGTGTGAAGCTCCAGGTTCAGTCTCTGGCACCTCCATAAGCAATAGCTGAGCTATGCTCTAGTAAAATAATAATAGTAATAATAATAATAACATTTCTTTAAAATTACAAGTCTTTGATTTGTTACTCAGGCTTTTAAAAATTTATTAGTGACTTAATAATTATTAACAAGATTATAGATAATAGGGGCATAATTTCATATAGTTCTCAACACCACAGTTTCAAATCCCATTCCCTCCATTGGTAGCTTTCCTATTCTTTATCCCTCTCTGGGAATATGGAACAAAACTCTTTACGGGGGGCAGAATGGAAGACCTGGCTTTCATAATTGCTTCTTTGCTGAACCTGGGTGTTGGCAGGTTGACCCATATCCCAGCCTATTTCTGTCTTTCCCCTCCAGGGCTCTGGAGAGGTGAGACTTTGTTACACACTGGTGAGGTTGTCTGCCCAAGGAATTCAGCATGGCATCACAGTGGCATCTGCAACTAGTGGCTGAAAGGAGTAATAAGATATAAAGCAGGAACCCAAAGGTAGGAATAGAGCAGATGAAATTAAGGGTTTTCATGTGGGAAGAAGCTAAGAAGCCTACTTTAGGTATGTTCCTAGGGGCCCACAAGTGTCTTAACTTTTTCCTGAACTTGATAGCTAACATGAAGGTAGACTAAGAGTATTGCCTGGGAAGATGGTGTCAGAATTGAGAATAGGACTAAACAGCTGGATTAAGGGAGAGAGTAGCTCACAATTATGAGGAAAATATATAAATAACCACATTGATCTGACCTCTTGAGGCCTTGTCAGTCCTACTTGCAGTCCATGGTCAGAGCTAAGGAACATTCTAGGTTGTACTTATTTCAGGACCAGTCTTCTTTGAGTGTTTATGGAGTTTGAGTATTCCTGATTGAAGTAGGGAGTGACTGGATAAGTCAGAAATAAATATAAGGTTGTTTTGCTTTTAGAATAACATTGATAACAAATAAAAACTAAAAGTAGGTTATCAAGTCTTTTTGTTTTATGTACGTGTCAACTTGAATGATTAGGAAACAACTTCATAAATTAAAAAGTAACTAGTTATTTTAGCAAGTGGAAAGGAAGGATAAGTGCTAGGCAAATTTAAGTGTTTTAAATCTTGAAGGCCAAATGCTCCTTTTTTTTTTTTCTTTCCCCCTCCAGGGTTATTGCTGGTCTCGGTGCCTGCACCATGAATCCACTGCTCCTGGAGGCCATTTTTTCCCCCTTTTTGTTGCCCTTGTTGTAGCCTCGTTGTGGTTATTATCATTGCCATTGCCATTGTTGATGTTGTTTGTTGTTGGATAGGATAGAGAAATGGAGAGAAGAGGGGAAGACAGAGAGGGGGAGAGAAAGAAGACACCTGCAGACCTGCTTCACCGCCTGTGAAGCGACTCCTCTGCAGGTGGGGAGCCAGGGGCTCGAACCGGGATCCTTACGCCGGTCCCTGCGCTTTGCGCCCCATACGCTAAACTCACTGCGCCACCGCCCGACCCCCAAATTCTTCTTCTTTTTTTTTTTTAAATATATATAACACGTTCCATTTGATACTCATCCAGTCAAGGACAATTATTTCTTTGAGTTGGTTCTGTTTTATATTGTCTGTGAAAATTAAAAGTAAGATTTAGATGATTTGTCATAGTTATCCTAATACTAGGCTTTCAGTTTCAAACTGGATATCAGTAAAATTACATTGTTTTAAGACTTACTTTCTGTTGTATATTTATATAAACACATGTTTACTTTATGGTCTATTATTTTGCCACACTTATTTCATTGAAATGTTGTCATAGGAAAGAGAAATGTTAGTAAAGTCTGCACATCTCTATCCCCATTTCCAATTGTAATGCTTCTCCCCCACCTAAATCCCTAGCTGAAATAAAGAAGTTCTAGTGAGTGTTGCTTGCTGTTGTTTTATGCACTCTGGATTCCTTGTTTAGTCTCTGACCAGTTATCATTTGACTTCTTTTTCTAGTGTGTGCACCTAACCTGGTTTGCTGCTGCCTTGCCCTTGGCTTTTTCTAAATTGATACTTATTGCCCACTTCTTTTTCCTCATATAGAGATTTTAATTCTGTGCTTGGTGTTTAAATACTGCTGTTAGCCTATGTCCTTAATTTCACATAGAACATCTGATTTGTTGATTGTACTTATTTTTACTGTTAATGGGTTCTCACTTTGAATTTGTTCTGCTAACACTTTGCCAGCTCTTTATCATGTTCTGCATATGTGATTTGTGTCCTGTCATCAAAACAGGAACTAATGTTTTGTATGAACTATATGTTGCCATCAGTTTGAGGAATAGATAAATTCTATATTTCTAAATTTTTGCATTTCATAAGGAATTTGGTTAAGGTTTTCCAAATTATGTGCTTGTGTTTGTATTCACATGTGAAGTTTTTCTTTTTAAACTAGAACTTTGTTAAACTTTGGCTTATGGTGGTGCTAGGCATTAAACCTGGGACTTCATAGCCTCTGGCATAAAATAAAAAGTCTTTTTGAATAACCATTATACTATCTCCCCCAGCCCTAAAGTTTTCCTTTTTAATGTTTGGTCACATTTGTGTATCTTTTCTTTCTTTATTTCTCTCTCTCTCTCTCTTTCTTTCTTTCTTTCTTTCTTTCTTTCTTTTTAAAAATATTTATTTTATTTATTTATTCCCTTTTGTTGCCCTTGTTTTATTGTTGTAGTTATTATTGTTGTTGTCGTTATTGGATAGGACAGAGAGAAATGGAGAGAGGAGGGGAAGACAGAGAGGAGGAGAGAAAGACACCTGCAGACCTGCTTCACCGCCTGTGAAGCGACTCCCCTGTAGGTGGGGAGCCGGGGTTCGAACCGGGATCCTTATGCCGGTCCTTGTGCTTTGCGCCACCTGCGCTTAACCCGCTGCGCTACAGCCCGACTCCCTTGTGTATCTTTTCTTCTCAAAATAGCTTTCTCAGTTCAATGCCAGAGTTGAGCAAAGCTCTAGTTTAAAAAGAAAAACCTTATATGTGAATACAAACACAAGACTTTATCAGAAAGATAAAGATGAGTATGGGATGATCCCACTCATCAACAGAAGTTGAGTAAGAAGACCTGAAAGGGAAACTCAAAGCAGGACCTGACCAAATTGTAAGTAGGGCACCAAAGTAAAAACCCTGTGGTGAGGGGTAGACATGCAGCTTCCTGGGCCAGTGGGGGGTGGGAGTGGGTGGGAGGGATGGGTCACAGTCTTTTGGTGGTGGGAATGGTGTTTATGTACTTCCTCCACCTTTGCAGCCCAGTTTTCCTGGCATAGTTCCCGTTAGGTAACCTCAATTCTGCAGTTTGGTCCAAAGGTTTATCTTCATTTAACTTTGCTTGTTTTCCTTGCTTTGGTGCTTTACTTACCCCATATGGATGAGATCATTCTATGTTTTTATTTATTTACTTTTTTAATTTTTTAAACCTCTATACTTATCAGTAGGAGAGGGAGAAAGAATATGAACCAGCACATGACTCTAGTACACACGATGCCAGGAATTGAACTTGGGACTTAGTGCTTGAGAGTCCAGTGTTTTAGTCCACCTTTCAGTCTGCTGTTGTAAGGGAGAGGAGAGAGACTATTGATTACAGAAAGACAGGAATACAGTTTAATTTATCAGTACCTAGCATAGTGATGAATACATTGTAGGTATATTGATTTTTTTTTTCATTACAAAGAGAAAACATGAGGACAAACTCAGATGACTTTTATGTAAATCATAAGATAATAATAAAGTATCTGACTTTGTGATTATAAACAAAAGCTAATGACAGAATGACTACATGCCTTTCATTTAAGGTAAGTTACTGCTAGCTTCATAAAATAAACTAGTCCTTGATGGAACTGTTTTTATCTTTGAAACAGTGGGATTGAACTTGGTCTTGCATTAATTAGTATTACCTAACAAGCTTCTTGAATTCTTAGTATACTCTGGGTATAACCCAGTCATATTAGGATATCTGATGACCTAGGTATCACTAATTCAAGAACTACAATTGTGAATGAAGAGTTTTAAATCAGTATGTGATCCCAAATTTTCCATGTGTCTTAGTCTGTTTCTGCAGCTGCAACAAAGTATTATAAACTGAGTGGCTTGTTACTCTGGAGGATAGAAGTTTGAGATCTCTGGGTATCAGTATGAATAGATGGTTTTTAGGAACTTCTTCTACGTTGTAGACTTCTTTCTCTTTTCATTGTTTAAGGTGAGACTTAGCTGAACCTCAACTCAAAAGATTTGTTGGGTTTTCAAAATATCTGGCCCAATTGGTTAATAATAAGAATTGGCAATCTTTACTCAGTTTCTCTTTTTAGCTTTATACAGCATTAGATTTTTAAAAATTTCTTTATTGGGGGAATTTATGGTTTACAGTTGATAGTAAAAATACAATAGTTTGTACATGCTTAACATTTCTCAGTTTTCCACATAACATTTCAACCCCACTAGGTCCTTCTCTGTCATCCTGTTCCAGGACTTGAACCCCCTGACCCCAGAGTCTTTTACTTTGGTGTAAATCTACACCAAGGTTGTAGGTTTCGGGCTCTCCAGTGCATATAGAATGAAGACGCTCTCATAACATTTTTCTTTTTTATATATATTTTATTTATTTAGTGGATAGAGACAGAAATAAATCAGGAGGGAAGGGGAGATAGGAAGACAGAGATTTGCAGCCCTACTTCACTGCCTGTGAAGCTTTCCTCCTATAGGTGGGGATCATGAGCTTGAACTGAGTGAGCCTTGGCCATTGCAACATGTCTGATCAAATAGGTGTGCCACCACCCGGTCCCTCATAACTTTTTTTTAAAAAAAGTTTTATTTATTTACTTATCAGATATAGAGAACCAGTACATCATTTTGCACATACAGTGCTAGGAACTTAACCTGGAAACTCCTCATGTCTGCTGGCTCAATGCTTTATCCCACTGGGTGACCTCCAAGGTCCCTATTATGACTCTTAAAAGAACTCAATACCATTTGTTCATTAAGGCTGCATCCTTATAAAATCATATTCTTAACTACTTTCCAAAGGCCCCATCTACTAATACTGTCACATGGCGGGTGTGGTACAATTCCAATTTATCACCTGGAAGGATCATAAACATCTTATTTATAAGGGAGTAAAATTGCTTCTTTAATACAATCTGAATGGAAGCAGGCCAATGAATTGACTGACACATCTAAAACTTTCAGGTGGGCATATTCTGCAATATCAAAGTAGTAGACATTATTTTAAGATATATTTATTTTTATTAGGTTTTTATAGAGACAAAAACCAGAGCATTACACAAATCTGGCTTGAACCTGGGGCCTCTGGTGCCCCAGGCTGCAAACTTGGTGCTCTACACAATGAGTTACCCTCTTGCCTAAAAATAAACGTTTTCAATACTGAAATAATCTGGACAAAAAAATTTGTCCCTTCTGCTTCTAAATTGCAATATAAACCTCTTTACTCATATTCAGTACAGAAACAAAAACCAATTTTGGATTCTGAAATTTATGCTGAATTAAAAGTATAAGTTAATGCCTTTTTCTAGTTACAAAGAGAATATATACTAAATGATAAAAAAATTCAATGTGAGGGCCAGGCAGTGATAAACCAGGTTAAGCACACACATTACAGTATGGAAGGACCCGTTTTCTTTCTTTCTTTTTTTTAAATTTATTATTTATTTTTAAAATTTTTTATTTAAGAAAGGATTAATTAACAAAACCACAGGGTAGGAGGGGTACAATTCCACACAATTCCCACCACCCAATCTCCACATCCCACCCCCTCCCCTGATAGCTTTCCCATTCTCTATCTCTCTGGGAGCATGGACCCAGGGTCATTGTGGGTTGCAGAATGTAGAAGGTCTGGCTTCTGTAATTGCTTCCCCGCTGAACATGGGCCTTGACTGGTTGGTCCATACTCCCAGTCTGCCTCTCTCTTTCCCTAGTAGGGTGTGTCTCTGGGGAAGCGGAGCTCCAGGACACATTGGTGGGGTCTTGTGTCTAGGGAAGCCTGGCCGGCATCCTGATGACATCTGGAACCTGGTGACTGAAAAGAGAGTTAACATACGAAGCCAAACAAATTGTTGAGCAGTCATGGACCCAAAGTTTGGAATAGTGGAGAGGAAGTGTTAGGGGGGTACTCACTGCAAACTCTAGTGTACTTCTGCTTTCAGGTATATATTTTGCAGTAGTTTACGGATACGTGTGAACATATGGTCTCTCTCATAGAAACTGGTGTATACCTAGGTTTTGGGACTTTGTTAGAAAGTGAACCACCTGAGATGGAATTAGAGTATACTATGAAAGGAAAGGTCTCACCTGAGTAATGAAGCTGAAGGGTTGTCATTCCACACGTGAAGTCTCTGGACACAGTGAAATGAAGCATGTTGAGGTGGCATTCGTTGTCTTGGTTTGGTTGTGATCGGCAGATGCAATATTATTTGATATGGATTGGGAGAGGCATACGGGAAAGTGGGCCCTATCCAAGGGTTCCAGGACTGGGGGAAGTAGAGGCTCTATAGTGGAGATGTGAGGTTCCTGCTGTCTTAGGGTTCAAAAAGACAATCGATAGTTAATGTTATCATCACATTATTTGGTAATTGGGTTAACTTTGAAAAGTCCTTTTGTTAGGGTTTGCTGTACAGTACCCAGTATCTTGTATATAGCTGTGCTATTGGTTGCTTCTGATATACTTGGTCTAGGCTTTTGAGAGAGTCTGCATATCAATTACACAGCCTATATATTGAAAAGATTCAGTTTGTGTTTTGAAAAACTTCGAGACATACAATTAATTTTCCCCCTCTTGTATTAATTAACTAGTGATTTATATGACTACATTTTACTAGGAGTGTACATAAACACCATTCCCACCACCAAAAGACTGTGACCCATCCCTCCCACCCACTCCCACCCCCCACTGTCCCAGGAAGCTGCATGTCTACCCCTCACCACAGGGTTTTTACTTTGGTGCCCTACTTACAATTTGGTCAGGTCCTGCTTTGAGTTTCCCTTTCAGGTCTTCTTACTCAACTTCTGTTGATGAGTGGGATCATCCCATACTCATCTTTATCTTTCTGACTTAGCTCACTTAACATAATTGGAAGGACCCATTTTCAAGCCTCTGGTCCCCACCTGCATTGGAAAGCTTCGCATGTGGTGAAGCAGAGCTGCAGGTGTTTCACTGTCTCTTTCTCTCACTATTTCTCCCATCCCTCTTAATTTCTGTCTTTATTCAATAATAAATAAAAATAATTAAAAAATAAACAAAGTTATAATTCAAAATGATAATACTCCTGTAAATGAAACAATTTATGAAAATGCTCTTTTTTCAAACTTCTAATTAGATCAAAACTATATCGGGCTTTAAGATCTCTATAGGATATGCCAGAATTACACACTTAGTGATATAATAGTAAATACTACCTCCTATACAATACTTCCCTTGTCTTTCTCTCAACTCTCCCTCACCTCTTTACCCCAATACATACGTATACTCACTTGCAGTGTCATAATTACATTTTCTTAGTAGTTTGTAGGGAAGCTCAGGACAGACATGAAGATGATAGTTACAATCCCAAGGCATCTTTGAGGCAAATGGTGCTACAACAGAATGAGATATATTGAGAAGGGAATAGGCAATTTGTAGCTTGTACTGAAGTTTTTTAAATTTTTCTTTAGGAAGTAGGTGTTTTCTAGTTTTTAATTTAATTATAAAACTACAAATTCGTGTGTGTGTGTGTGTGTGTGTGTGTTTGAGCGCGTGTGCATGCACACGCACGTAACTCTGCGCTTCTCTGTGGACTGACTTTCAGATGGTGGCAGAGCCAAAGAGAGAGGTACCATAGCAGCAAAGCTTCCTCCAGTGTACTAGAGGCTGGACTTGAACCTTGCTGACTGGCATCCATGGGAAAGCAGTGCACTATCCATGTTTGTTATTTTGTTTGCCCATTCCTATTTAAATATAACAGATTACTTTTGTTTGCTGTTTTAGGTGACCCTTCTTCCCTGTGATGTTTAACTCCTGAGTTATAATGTCAAGAGTATACTTTACTTGTGTACTTCATTTAACTTCATAGTACCTAAAATTTATTATTATTATTACTGTTTTGTGTTCACAAGTCATCTAACTTATTGTCTAGTTCATGGGGAACATTTAAATATCATTGGGTGAAGAGGATGACTTAGGTTTTGTTGGGAGATGCCATGGAGTCCAATAAAAGGAATATTTGTAACTCAAAAAAAATTTTAATATTTATTTACTTATTCCCTTTTGTTGCCCTTTTTGTTTTATTGTTGTATTTATTATTGTTAAGATAGGACAGCGAGAAATGGAGAGAGGAGGGGAAGACAGAGGGGGAGAGAAAGACAGACACCTGCAGACCTGCTTCACCCTTGAGAAGCGAGTCCCCTGCAGGTGGGGAGCTGGGGGCTCGAACTGGGATCCTTATGCTGGTCCTTGCTTGATCCTGGTCCTTGCGCTTTATACCACATGCGCATAACCCGCTGCACTACCGCCTGAGTCCCTATTTATAACTATTATGCTCCTTTGTGATTTGAAGTAAACCTGTAGTATTCCAAAGTAAGATTTTCCTCCCTCCCTTCCTCCTTCCCTTCCTCCTTCCCTTCCTCCCTCCATTCCTTCCTCCCTCCCTTCCTTCCTTCCTTCCTTCCTTCCTTCCTTCCTTCCTTCCTTCCTGTATGCAGAGAATTCCTCAGCTATTAGTGTTGAATTGTGTGACTATCTTTTTTAAAGAAAACATTTTCTTAATTTTTTTTATTTATTCCCTTTTTGTTGCCCTTTTGTTTCATTGTTGTTATTGTTGGATAGGACAGAGAAATGGAGTGAGGAGGGGAAGACAGAGAGGGGCAGAGAAAGACAGACACCTGCAGATTGCTTCACTGCCTGTGAAGCACCACCTGCACTTAACCTACTGCGCTACTGCCCGGCTCCCTATTTTCTTTATTTTTATAATTGGATAGAGACAGAAATTGAGAGGGGAGGAGTAGAGATAAGACACCTACAGCCCTGCTTCACCACTCAGAAGCTCCCCTCTACTCCCTCACCCCTGCAGGCGGGGTCCAGAGGCTTGAACCTGGGTCCTTACACACTGTAATGTGTGCACTTAACCAGGTATGCCACCACCCGGCCCCAAATCAGTGTTCAATTTATTGTTATTATTTTTTTTTACAAAGATAAGAACTTTGAATGAAATTTTGCATATGCTTGTATTTCAAAAGTCAGCATAATAGTTTTTCAGGAAATATTTTTTTAAATAACCATACTCTATCAAATTGAACGTAAAGCCCCTGGCTATATAGTTCTGTTTGTTTTGTGTAAACTTTCAACATGCTACATGTGATTTTTTTTTTTTTCGTAACGAGAAACGAAAGTGAATTATTTTGCTTTCTCTCAAATGTTTAAGGTACAGCACACACACACATCATATACATGGAAACTCTAAAGTTAGAGGAATGATGCTGGTATTATAAATCCGGTTACATTGTTTATGCAGATTTTCACAATTTATTTAGATTTTATATCACTCTATATTATACCATATGCCAGAGAAAAGTGCGTTATAAATTTAATGTGGTATTCTTTCATTTATATTTCTTTACCTTAGTTCATTTATTTTTAAAATACTCTTTTTGAAAAATTTAAAAAATTAGTTTAATTTACTTATTGGGCAGAGACAGAGAACAAGATGGAAGGAGGGAACAGGGAGAGAAAGAATAGCTGCAAGATTGCTGCACCACTTGTGAAGCTTCCCCTGCAGGTGGGGCCACAAGTTTGAACCCAGGTCCTTGCTCATGGTAACATGTGCTCAACGAAGTACGCCACCACCTGGCCTCTTTAAAATTTTTTGAAGGTATATTAAAAATAAATTCTAAAAAAGGATATGTTTCATATATTTTATGAGACAGAGATAGAGACCAGAACAGTACTAAGGCACTTATAGTGCCAGGGATTTAACTTGGGACCTTGTTTTCTATGTCCAGAGCTGTAGCCACTATGCCACATCCCAGTCTTTCTATTTTTCCTTTTGTTTGTTTGTTTGTTTATAACACCTGTGTAGTTGAAGCCTGTGCAATTCTGTTCCTTTCTGTGAATACTTTTCCCTCCTTTCAATCTTAGAAACAGAGGGAAAATGGAGAAATAGCACTATCTCTGTGACTACTGTAGCTTCCCCTATGAAGGTGCTCCCATGTATCAGGGACTTGAATCTTAGTCCTCATACAGATTAAAGTATGAGCCCTACTGGCCAAGTTATTGCTCACCTCTTAAAAATCTTTTTTAGAGACTTAGCTATGTCATATTACCATGAACCAGGTCCAAGACTCAAGCCCCTGGTCCCACTTACAGGGGCTAAACTTCCTAATGGATGAAGCAATACTGCAGGTTTCTCTATTATAGTTGCTGTTTGTTTCTCCTACTGTTGCGATTAAAAAGTATTAAGCTTTGAGTAGAATGCCCTCATAATCTTTTCATTTTATACATGTATACTAAAATTATTCCACAATTAGAATTAAAGATAGTTTATAAAAACTAGTATGATTTCTAAGAGACATTTGACTAATTTCATGAAGCTTTTATTAGGCCATAAATATTAACTACAGAGTACTCATTTTTCTTGAATAGCATAAAAATCTATCTTCTTTTGAGATACTACTTTAGGGGCCTGGCAGTAGCCCACCTGGTTGACTGTACATGTTAACCATGTGGGAAGGACCTGGATTCAAGCCTCCAGTTCGCACCTGCAGGGATAAACTTTCACAAGCAGTAAAGCAGTGCTGCAAATGTGTCTTTTTCTCTTTCTCTGTCTTCCCTTTCCCTCTCAATTTCTATTTGTCCCTATCCAGTAACAATAAAATATTTTAAGTACAACCTTTAGACTCAGATTCATCAAAATTAATAGATAGAAGAAAGTATGTTTATTTTCTTTTCTGTTGTTCTTGGTTTTTTATTGTTGTTGTAGTTATTGTTGTTATTGATGTCGTTGTTGTTAGGACAGAGAGAAATGGAAAGAGGAGGGGAAGATGAGGAGAGAAAGATAGACACCTGCAGACCTGCTTCACCTCCTGTGAAGCGACTCCCCTGCAGGTGGTGAGCTAGGGGCTTGAACTGGGATCCTTACTTCCATCCTTGTGCTTCTCACCACTCGCACTTAACCCACAGTGCTACTGCCTGAATCCCAGAAGAAAGTATTATTTGTAATAGATTGCAATGACCTGTTTTGGTAATTACTAAAATCTGCCAAATGTGGCACAAACCTGCCATATTTAGGGCTAGGATTAGGGTTAGTTTCATTTAATTAAGGAGCTACTGTTCTAATGTTATTTCTGTACAATATTATTCATATGCTGAGAGTATTTCTTTCTGCTGGATCTTATCTTAAAATTGGAAGTAATTTATTCAGCAACTGTTTTATTGGGAACCACCTGGATTCTTGGAGCCTGGTGTTTAAAAGTGACAGTAGTCCTAGCAAGGTAACCTGAGTGGGTGCCTGCTTTGTTGTACTCTAACCTAACCAGGCCCACACTACATGGGGAAACTTCAATGCCACGATGTCTTAAGACTTCTTTCCCGCTCTCTCTCTCTCTCTATCTGAAAAGGTCAACCTATAATTTAGTCTCATAGTTTCTTCTGCCATGTTTTTAGTTATGTTCTTAGTCATTTTAATTCATCAGGAACTTTAAATATATACTCTTTGGTCGGAACCTGTTTTTTTCTAATGTCATTCATTACCCAACTCCTCCAAAAGTACTTTCTTTTTCAACACTGACTTTAAATAACACCTTTATCATATTTTAAAAGTCCAAAATATTTGTGTTCTTCATTTAATATTCCATTGTTTGTTTGTTTTTTGTGTGATTTTACATTTGACATCTGATAGGAGACACCCCTTTCCATTGAATTTTTTTTTTTTTTTTTTTTTTTTTGGGAAATTTCTGTGTATTTTCTCTTCCAAATGAACTTTAGAATCAACATGTCAAGTTCCATTTAAAATCCCTTTGGGGAGTCGGGCGGTAGCGCAGCGGGTTCAGTGCACATGGTGCAAAGCTCAAGGATCAGCGTGAGGATACTGGTTCAAGCCCCCAGCTCCCCACCTGCAGGGGAGTCACTTCACAGGAGGTGAAGCAGGTCTGCAGGTGTGTCTATCTTTCTCTCCCCCTCCTTCCTCCATTTCTCTCTGTTTTATCCAACAATGATGACATCAACATCAGTAATAACTACAACAAAATAACAAGGGCAACAAAAGGGAAAATAAATAATAATAAAAAAATTTAAAAAATTCCCTTTGGGATTTTGATTGGAAGTGCATTGAATTTACAGATTAATTTGGGGGAGAATTGGCATCTTTCCATTGTTGAATCTTCCCATCAGGAACATGGTCTGCCTCTCCATTTCTTTAGGCTTTCTTTTATGTCCTTTAATAAAAGTTTTGTAGTTTCCCTTCTCCCCACAATTTGTCTTATACTCTTGTCAGGTTTATTCCTGCGTATTTTGTAAAGTACATCTTTTTTTACCTTATACATTTTAAATTCATTACTGCTAGCATATAGGGAATCTTGACTCTTGTGTGTTGACCTTTTTAGTTTTCAGTTGATTCAGTTGAAATTTCTAGAAGGATGTTTGCTTTTGCAAATGGTAATTTTCCTTTTTTATTATTTACATCTCTCTAGGGAGTTTTGATATTTGGCTATCTGTCTCATTGCATTAGTTAGGTCTCAAGAAGTATTCACTATTAGATCCGATTTGGGCATCTTTCCTAGTTTAAATGGCATGTTTATAATATTTGAACTCTTACATATAGCTACAATTTCTGGTGGAATACATATCAGCACCAAAAGTTTTCTTGGGTTAAATATTTTCATGGACTTGTGTCTTATGTATTTTTATTTGAGATGATAGATATTTTTACTTCAAACATTTGATATAGTAAATTGCATTAGTATATTTGTCATGATGTTTCTAACTTCTTGTATTTATTAGGGAAGTGTGTTTGAACCGTGCATTAAAGATGTACACACAAGATACTTTCAGAGCTGTATAGTGTTGAGGGAGGGAATGGAGAGGGTGGTGTGGTAGAGATGAGGACACTACCTCATTTGATAGTACCATCTGTGAAGGTAAACTGTAAACTGATCTGAAGAATGAAAGCATTTGGGAAAAGCATTCCCAGAAGAGAAATGTTACTACATGCAATAAATTGCATGTCTTAAGATTTTCTTTTGGCACTTTTGTGTATGTGTTGTATTTTCTGCAAGTGTTGAATTTTATTTGCTGATGATGTGCTTTAATGTTGTTATTCCTGTTATGATAATAATCTTGTGAACTAGAGAGTTTTCTCATGTTTTCTGTACTTTTAAAATACTGTAACCAGGGCGGGGGTAGATAGCATAATGGTTAGGTAAAGAGCCTCATGCCTGAGGCTCCGAAGTCCCAGGTTCAATCCCCTGCACCACCATAAGCCAGAGCTGAGCAGTCTTCTGGTGTTTCTCTCTGTGTCTTTCTCTCTCAAAAATAAAATAAATGAAATAATTTAAAAAAATGTGATCTCTTAAAAAAAATACTATAACCATACAGTCATCCTTCTGAAGGGTAAATCTTTAAAATTTCTGCTGTGGATAATACCATTTCTACTTTAAGATTAATTTGATAGCTTCATTTCCTAGAAAACCATCTTTTTTCTTTTTGACATTCCCATTTCTTGATTTTTAATTGTGCTCAGTTTTCTAATTTACTGTGTTTTTTCATTACTTTGTTCTTTTTGCCACCAGGGTTATTGCTGGGGCTTGATGCCTATGTGATTCCACTAGTTCTTGTGGCCATTTTCTTCCATCTGTCTATTCCCTCCCTCCTTCCCTCCCTCCCTTCCTTCTTCCCACCCTCCCTTTTCATAGAGGTGAAAGACAGATAAAGAGATACCTACTGCACTCACTGTTCCACTTCTATTGAAACTACTTCTCTGCAGGTGAGAACCAAGGCTTGAACCCTGGTCTTATGTATGGTAATATGTACTATCCTGACCCCAAAATCATTTTTTTTTTTAACTGTTGAGACTTACTGTTGCCTAAGTTATGGCTAGATGTGTGTGTGTGTGTGTGTGTGTGTGTGTGTGTGTGTGTGTGTGTGTGTGTGTGTATGTGTGTGTGTGTGTCTGTCTCCCCAAGAATAAACTATTCTCAGTTAATGATATACCAAGTTCTAATTTACTGTGAAGTATAAGTAAATGTCACTTTATTTCTGAATCTTCCACATTTTACCTGTTCTTCTCATTTCTGATAGAGGTTTGTGGAACATTTCCCACAGTTTTGTGAATTTTCAAAAATCATATTTCTACTGTTTTGTTGTACTCATCCAATGCTTTCTACCTTCAGTTCCTTTTTGACTGGAAATGATAAATGCAGCCTTTATGAGGCTTGCCTTTTCACACATTCATTTTCAATTTTTCTTAATAAAAACTTTTAATGGGGGCCAGGTGGTGGCGTATGTGGTTGAGTGCACACATTATAGTGCACAAGAACCCAAGTTCAAGCCCCTGGTCCCCACCTGCAGGGGTAAAGCTTCATGAGTGGTGAAGAAGGTCTGCAGGTATCTCTCTGTCTCTCTCCTTCTCTGTCTTCCCCCTCTCAATTTCTCTCTGTCACTATCCAGTAAATACGTAAAAAAAGAAAAAAATTAAAAGAAAAACTTAATGTTGCCTGGGGGTAGATAGCATAATGGTTATGCAAATAGACTCATGCCTGAGGCTCTGAAGTCTCAGGTTCAATTCCTGTACCACCATAAGCCAGAGTTGATCAGTGCTCTGGTAAAACAAACAAAAAACAACAATAAAAACAAACTTTTAATGTTTCTTAAAATGGCATACATTGAATTCCATATAATTTGAGTTTCTTTTTTCTAAATACCAATCCCTTTTTTCTCTGACATTGCATTTTATGTAGATGCTGTTTTCTTTTTTGAAAATGGTGTATTTTTATATATACTGTGCCATACCTGAGTTGAATTTTTTCTTTTAAAATTTAATTTCTTTCTTAGTTTGAAATGTTTGTACTTTATTTTGGCTCTTCTGAAAGTATTGAATTGAAATAGACATTTTATAACTAGATACTCCCTTTCTCTGAACACCATCTTTTGCTATATTTTCATTTAATCCTGGCTTTCTTTAATCTAGAATTTGAGTACTATGTTTATATCATGCTTTTACTTTTCTAACTTTCAGGAATTAACAACTGCTTGATAAAATTTCAAATTGCTTACATATCTAAAAATTACTTCTACTAACTGGAATTTTATTTCCAAAATAATTGTACTTCAGTATTTTTAATTATATAACCCTTCTAACATTTTACATTATATTTAGAAAATCTGGTAACCTATTCCCTAAACCCAGCCCTTCTGCAATCTTTTAGACATCATACTAGTCAATGCTTCATCGATTGCACCAACAATCAGTGGATGGCCCAGAGTAATTATTGATGCTGTCTAAAACCCAGTTAAATATCTTCATTAAGGTCTACATTATTCTCCTGATTGTATCTTTGGAGTTTTGTTTATTTAGGAGTTAGTCTTTTTCACTTTCACTCTCTAGCATGTTCTACATTTTTGATGTTTCTTTTAAATTTAGCACCTCTTACCTTCCCATTTCCCTAGCTTGTGTATTTGTTTGTTTTCCTCCAAGGAGACATTTGGCAGGGTCTGGAGATATTTTTGTTCTGTCAACCTGTGGGAGGGTTGCTACTGGCAATCTGGAGGGTAGAAGCTAAGGATGCTACTAAACATCTTGAGTTGCATTGAGTAGCCCCCAAGAACAAAAGAGTTATCTGACCCACAATGTCCATAGTGCCAAGATTGAGAAAGACAGTTTAGCTTCCTCATATAATTTACCTGCACATTTTTGTAAAATTATTAATGTTAATGTTTTTGTTGACTTTGTTTTGAGGATACAAGAATAGTTCATGGGTGTTATGTACTATGTGTTGCACTGTATAAGGGCCATGCAATGTATAACTGACTTGACAATGAATACACGTGCTAAAAAGCTTCTCCCTTAAATCAGTATATATTTACAGCTTTTCATATGAGATAGAGTTTTTCATGAGAGACAGAAAGCAAGAGTGTTACGCTATATATTCAGCATCATCTAGGATTAAATTGGTAGTCTTGTGTTTCACCAGCTGAGGTGTTAAAAGTCAGCTTTCTAGAGCCATGTGAAAAAATCTTTTACTCTGTCATTGAATTTCCTAGTGGAAGGGATATATAGTTAACTAGATAATTGACCTCTTATTCTTAGATATTGAGGTACCAATTTTTCTTTTCTAAAAATTTTTAAATTTATTTTTCCTTTTGTTGCCCTTGTTTTTTATTGTTGTGGTAGTTGTTGTTACTGATATTGTCATTGCTAGATAGGACAGAGAGAAATGGAGGAGGGGAAGACAGAGGGGGGAGAGAAAGACACCTGCAGACCTGCTTCATCCAAGTCTGTGAAGCGACTTCCCTGCAGGTGGGAGCTGGGGGCTGGAACCTGGGTCCTTACTCCTGCCCTTGCACTTTGCGCCACATGTGCTTATCCTGCCGCTCTCCCGCCCGACTCCCAAGGTACCCAGTTTTTAAGAAATGGTCCTCATTCTCTGTTCTGATTAGTTGCAAGAAATTGAACCTATAGATTTCTAAGTCCCTTCCATTTTGATGGGTCTCTATATTAAACTAGTTCAATATTATAAATTGGTTAGTCAAAACATACCAACATAGTTTGCAATTTAAGTTGTCATGATTTAACTTTGGTCTCCTCTTCATTATATATAGTTTATAATTTTATCTAAGGAATATATTTCAGATATTCACAAGATTGTTATTCTGACCATTTTCAGTGTTCCATAGTGTGTTTGTGATTCAAATGAATTTTTCCCTTAGAAATAAAATAATAAAATGGGTCAAAAATTTTTTTTGCCATTTTTTTCTGTTTTATTGGCTAAGACATAGAAATTGAGAGAGGAGGAGGACATAGAGAAGGAGAAAGTTAGACACCTGCAGACCTTCTTTGTCACTTGTGAAGCATTTCCCCGCACAGGTAATAGGGTTAAATTTCAATGGGACAATGTGCTTTTTAAAAAAAAATTGTTTTTAAATTTATTTATTATTGGGTAGAGATAGAAATTGAGAAGGGAAGATAGTGAGGGAGAGAGACAGACGCCTGTGGCCCTGCTTCACCACTCATGAACTGTCCCCCCTGCAGGTGGGGGCCAGGGGCTTGAACCTGGGTCCTTGTTAACTGTAATGTGTGCATTCAACCGGCTGCACCCCCTCCTGGGCCCCTCTGCCTTTCTTTTCAATCTGAATTAGTTCACTGGGGAAAATATCGAAAGGTATATGATATGATTTAGTTACACTTTAATAAAGAATTGCTTATTTTTGCTCTTTTATAAGATTGCGTCTCCTTATATGAGTTTCCACCAGTTTTGCTGTGTGGTATAAGAATCTACCTATATGGGGAAAGAGAAATTGGTATTAAAGGGGAGTTCTCTTATGCTTCATTTTTTGAACCTCTTCTTTCTTCCCTTTTATTGTTTTATTCATATCATATCATATATTATTTCATTTCATTATCCAGATTTTTCCTCCTACTTTTAAAATCATTACATTAACATATATTTTTTACCCTCTTGAAGAGTTTCACGTGCGACAAAGAAAAAGACAAAGTAGAGCATCACAACAACACTTGCTACACTGAGGATCCAATCAGGAATTTCACATATTTGAGACTCTACCAGTTGAGCTACATCCCTAGCTACAATTTAGCACCTTTTTACGGTGTCATCTGTGACATGCTGAAGAGTGATAGATTTTGATGCCCCTTAGTCAAGCCTGTAGCCCTAAATTGAAGTAGTATTAATCATTATTAATACTCTTCAGTGTCATGTACTCATTCAACCATTTTAATAAAATATTCACTGTACAGTAATCTTGGAAATTACGTATACAGTGGCAAACAAAATGTAATACAGAAAAAATTTTCTCTCCAGAGCACTGCTCAGCTCTGGCTTATGGTGGTATGGGGGATTGAACCTGGGACTGTGAAGCCTCAGGCATGTGAGTCTTTTTGCATAACCATTATGCTATCTAACCCACCTGTAGTATAGAGAGTTTTAGTTTGTGATGCTTCATCCCTGAACCTAATATTGCTTCAATAAGTTTTTTTTTTTTAACAATCAGGAATAATCTTGATGTAACAATAAATGTTTTTAATTATTTATTTATTGGGAAGAGACTGAGAGATTTAGAGGATGGGGGAGGTAGGAAACAGAAAAGAGAGACACCTGCAGCACTGATTCATTGTTCATGAAGCATTCCCCCTACGGGTAGAGAACAGGTGTTTAAACTCAGATCCTTGTACATTGTAGCATGTGCATTCAACCTGGTGTGCCACTCACCAAGCAGCTCCTAGCAAGTATTTTATGAAATCCTCATTCAATGTTTTCATTATTGTTTAATATTTGTTTATAAGATTTTGAGATTAAAGGATTTAGTTACACACTGTACCCACCACCCTGTGCCCTTATTCATCTAATGATAACCATCATGGTGTAGCTAGTAGCCCACCCCTCCCCCTTCTTCCCTCCTTCTCTCCCTTTCCTTTTTGGGGCAAATTCATGTATTTCAGTTCTGTGGATTCCACATATAAATGATGCCATCTGATTTTATCCATGTATATGTTCTTCATCTTTTTATTTACTTTCCACTCCATTGGGGAGAGCTATTAAACTTGGGACCTTGGAGCCACAGGCCTAAGAATTTGTTTGCATAGCCATTCTGCTACCCCTCCTCCCACACCCAGACCTCAACTTCTTTATCCAGTCATTTGTCAGTGAGCATCGGTTGCTTTCACTCTATACTGGTGTGAATAATACACAGGGTTGATAATACTTTAAAATATTACTGTACCTTACCAAATGATGTATATGGAAGCTAGAAATTTGAATAAAAATCTTGGTTTCCTTTTTTAAGAAACAAGATAAGTTTTTTTTTTTTTTTTTAACTATGAAACATCATTTTTGCTTTTGGAGAATATAAACTTACAGGAGGAATACTATGCTTATCCAGTGTGGTTATCTGGCAAATGTTCTTAGAAATGATTGAATGAACCTTTTTAAGAAAAATTGACATTAGTTGCCAATGAAAAAATTAAACTTTCAAGCTCAATTAGAATTTTAGAAATTGTATATGGCTGGTATGGGTTGTGTGTGTATGTGTGTTTGTTGTATGTGAAGCTAGTAGGGATATTAGCTACTACAATTTTTGTTATTGCAGCTTAATTTTGATTTAGTAGATATAACTGTTTAATCAAGTCACTGAAAGTGCAACACTTCATTAGTATGTGAAGGGATTTTGAGAACAAAGTGTTTATTTCTTTGCCAGCAGGTTTATTGCTGGATCTTTGGGCCTGTACTAGTTCAATACTACCAGTAGATTCTTTTTTAGATAGAAGGTGAGAAACAGGTGAAACACCATACTGTTGTTTCTCCACTTGTGAGGCTTCCACTATGCATGTGCTTCCATGTGATGGCCAGAACCTCAAACCTAAGTGCTTGCACATAATAAAATGTGTGATCTATTGAAAGAATAAAGTACTTAAATATGCAGCTTGGGACTTTTCCAGAATTAAAGTTTTGTAGCCCAAGCATGAGTCTTAAAAATGCCCCATACTCTACCAAATTAAAATTAAAAAGAATGCGTATAATTTTGATTTAAAAATGAGATTGCATGTGACTACATTCTTAAGTTTTAAAAATAAATTTTTGTGTACTATTTAAACAGTTGGCTTATTAAACCCTGTTGAGTTTATTTAGGATCTCATTGCATTTGCCACTAGTATTTGCACTAAAATATTTTTCAGTTCTTTTTCTTCTTTTCATTTCTCTTTCCACTTTGCCCTTCTATTCTATTGTTTTCTAACATTTTTTTTTTAAATTGTTTTCTAGGTGGAGTCTTTCATTTTAGATCAGGATGATTTGGAAAACCCAATGCTGGAAACAGCTTCCAAGTTGCTCTTATCAGGTACTGCTGATGGTGCAGACCTCAGGACAGTAGATCCGGAAACACAGGCTAGACTGGAAGCTTTACTAGAAGCTGCAGGTAAATTCTACACATTGTAATGTTTTCCTTATTTTTCAAAGTGACACGTAAACTTAATAAAATTTTGTGAACATATCATCTTAGATATTTAAGATGTTAGGTATTTGATCCTATTAAATATATATATATATATATATCTTTTATTTTCTTTTTTCTCTTTTATTGGATAGGACAGAGAATATGAGAAGGAAGGGGGAGATAAGAGGAGAAGAGAGAAAAATAAGACACCTGTAGACCTGCTTCGCTGCTTGTGAAGCATCGTCCATGTAGATGGGGAGCTGGGGCTCGAACCCAGATCCTTGCACTTAGTAGTGTGTGCTCTTAACCAGGTGTGCCACTGCTCCCCCCATTAATTATTTATAGAGAACTTTCTAGAGAGTTACATGTAACATTTGATTAGAGCATATATTTACTTGTACCCTGTAATTACTGACAGCACTTTCTCTTTTTTAGAAATTTACAGAATGCTTAAAAAATTGAGTCATTCCACGTGCATGTACTCAACTGAGATGAAATAAGGAAAAACTATTTCAGTTCTCAGACTGTAAATGAGTGTCCTTTTATAATGTTCATTGTGCCTTTTTTTCCCTTTCACATTTATGAATGTTTATTGTGGCATTATTCACAATTGTCAAAAGACTGGAATAACTCAAAGTGAAACTCACTGTTAAAATAACCCAAGTATCATGTTAATGTGCTGTCTAGTATTTCAGAATATGAGAAGGCTGTGATATGCCTGATATACAAAATACAGACTTGAGTTACTCTGGTTCATTCTTTGAGTCAGGTGTGCATTAAATAAGGTATCTAAACAAAATTATATGTGAAACAAACTTTTTTGGTTGACAAATGAAATGCTATGATCAGTAGTTTACTTTTTTTTTTTCTCCATTACCAAGACTTAAGTGCTCCAAGGTGACATTTTTAAGATAGAGACTGAGGGAGAGAGGGAAAGATAACAAAGCAAGTCTTGAATCCTCGTATTCCTGTGAAGTGGTTTATCATTATGTTGTACCATAGAGACAATGTTTTAATTAGATTATATGCATGATGATGGGTGTAGTACTATATACGTAGGTGTGTGTGTGTATGTGTGTGAACTAGATCCTTTTTTAAAAAATATTTTTTATTATCTTTATTTATTTGAGGCAGCCGGAAATCGAGAGGCAAGGGGGTGATAGAGAGGGAGAGAGAAAGAGAGACACCTGCAGCACTGCTTCATTACTCATGAAGCTTTCCCCCTACAGGTGGGGACTGGGGGCTCCAACCTGGGTCCTGTGCATTGTAAGATGTGTGCTCAACCAGGTGCGCCACCAACTGGCTCCCCCTGGACTAGATCCTTTTGAACACTACTCCTGGACTGCTTCTTTATTCATCTATATAGAGATATGGAGAGAGAAGGAGGGAGAAGTACTGTAGCACTGGAGTTTCCTCTGGTGCCATAGCACCTCTTGTGTGATGTCAGAGCTCAGATGCTGGACCACATTCATGGCAAGGCACACTGCTTATAGTGAGCTATCTTTCCTGCTTTATAGTATTTCTTAGATATAAGTAAACAGTTAGTCTCAACCTCTGTTCTCATATAAAATTCACATATTTCCTTAATTTTTCTAAAGGAGACTTCAGTATACAGTGAATATTGATTTGCCCTGGCTTAATGCAGTGTATATAATGAACTAGTTTATTATAACAGAATAGTAACGTACCATTTGATAGTCCTTTAAATAAACATCTTAAAACAAAACATCTGAAATGTAAAAAAACTCAATGACTAACCTTGATTTCTATCCTAGGTAAAGTTTCAGAATAGATTATTAGAGGAATCTTGACCAAATAAGATGAAAACATACTAGGAGCACTTGCAAGGTCATGTCCTTGAGTGTAAAAAACTATTTGCATAGAATAATACAACTATGTTTTAGTATTAACTAGAAATTTGATGTTGCTGTAGAAACTTATTGGAGGAAAATGAGAATTTTCAAATTGTTTTATAAGAGGAGCAATAAATGTTTGTCCTGGAGAAGAGAAGACACAGGCTGAATTTAAGAGGGTTATTTGTGTTCTCAAAAGGTAGAACAACAACAACAACAAAACCCAATAACAATTAAGAAGATGCAGCATATATAGGCAATAGAATAGTGGTCAGGGCTTGGGTCCGTGCTCCCAGAGGGATAAAGATTAGGAAAGCTATCGGGAGGGGATGGGATACGGAGGTCTGGTGGTGGGGATTGTGTGGATTTGTACCCCTCTTATCCTATGGTTTTGTTAATGTCTCCTTTTTTAAATTAAAAAAAAAAAATAGTGGTGGTGGTGGTGGGGAGGTAACCTGCACCAGGTCAAAGATCTTATATAAAAATAGATTTCAGCTGAAAGAAAGTTCTTTTAGAGGCAAAGTACCCTACACTTTGGTTAATAAAAGCTAGCTTCTAGCTTCCTTCCTCCCTCTTTTTCAAACCCCCCCCCCCCCATGAGGCTCTAGCATGAAGCTAGAGCCTCATGCATGTGCTATGCCACTATTGAGTGATCTTCTCTGAATCAATTTTATCATTCTCTTTTTTTGTGGATTAGGGGATGGGAAAGGGAGGCTGGCAGGAAAGGAGAGGTAAGAAATACAGCACTGCTCTACCATCCATGGAATTTTACAGTGCTTTTCCTGATGATCCTGTTATATTCGTGCTCAAACTCAGGACCTCTTACATGAAGAGGTGGCTAGTTGTAAAATAGCATTTCTTAAACATCTGAATCACTTTGGGTGCTTTTAAATGAAGGTTTTGGAATGTAACTCCTGGGACCTACATCTCATATTCTACATTTCTGAATGCCTCCAAATTACAACATTATTTCTAGTCCATAGACCCAAATAGAGTCTGTAAAAGGTTTTTCATAACATTGAATGTTCATCTTCAAGCTGGAACAAAGTCTCCTAATTTTGGCTGTGCATCATCACCTTTGAACTTTTAAAATATAAAGATGCATAGAGTTTACTTCTTAATAAATTACATCTTTATATATAAGAGAGCACTTTATTTTTGCAAAGCTTTGTTGATGAGCAGCTTGTAAAGCACTCTTGAGTTGAACTAATAACTTTAATGATGCACTTGTTTTATAGTGATTTCTGAAAAAACAACAAGTTATGTTTCATGCAGATGTTTACTAACTTTAAATGTAAAATTTTCTAGTTTAACATTTTTATGTATGATACTTATAAGTATTATTTTTAGTATATTTATAGAAATGGTATAATGTGTCTACCAGTAGTAAATCATTAAGATTGTTTTTAAAAAAACAAATTACAGCAAGCCCCAGTAGGTGGCATAGTAAATAAAACATTGGCATGAGGTTCTGAGTTTAATCCTGAGTATCACATGTGACAGTGATGCCTTGGCGTCTCCCATTAATATATAATTTTTTAAATAAATAAAATCTATATGGGGGAAAATAAATGTTCTCTTATATGGTCTTTTATATAACCTATGCATTAATAGTGCTCTTTTTGGTCACAAGTGATAGTAGTCCAACTGAAAATTCTTAAGCAGAGGTGCTTATTTCCTAAGTGTGGTGCTGGCTTTAGGCTCTAATTGCTGTTAATGAGTCTCAACTAACTTTATCTGCATTACTTGCCTTCTTACTTCTCTGCTATCTGCCTCCTTACATTTACTTATTTTCAGTGGTCTTTTTCTCTTTTTGGTGATCCTAATATCTTATGACACATATCTTAGCAGTTCAGTAACTTTTGAACTTAGATTCTCTTCCAAACCTATAACTAAAGTCAGAATAATGACTCCTAATTGCCTCAGCATAGGCTAAGGACCCATTTCTGGCACCAAAGGGTCACAGTGTTAAGCACTTATGAACCAAGTGGAAGGAACAAGATTGTGAGAGAATTGGTGATGAGTAATTTTCCAGAAGATTTTCAGCAGACGGTGTGTATGACCATTGTACTATTGTGAGGTTTGTTTGCTTTTTTTTTTTTTTTTTTTTTTTCCTTAAAGATATATAGTGTTGAATAACTTGGATTTTTTGTTTTTCCTTTTGGGTATATCTGCATTGATGTATAATTAATGTAATAGGAATTGGCAAATTATCCACTGCTGATGGTAAAGCATTTGCAGATCCCGAAGTTCTTCGGAGGTTGACATCATCTGTTAGTTGTGCGTTGGATGAAGCTGCTGCTGCACTTACCCGTATGAGAGCTGAAAGCACAGCGAATGCAGGGCAGTCGGACAAGTAAGGACATTTTCACTGTGATCAATACAAAGCCATTTACTTAAAGAGTATAAAAACAGCTAATTGATATTTACTGAACATTTATTCTGGGGCCATGTGGTGGTGCACCTTGTTAAGTGCACACATTACAGTGCACAAGGATGCAGGTTCAAGCCCTTGGTCCCTATCCGCAGGTGGAAAGCTTCACGAATGGTGAAAGTGCAGGTGTCTCTATCTCTCTCCCTCTCTATTTCCCCCTACTATCCCAGTTTTTCTCTGTCTCTGTTCAATAATAAATAAATAGACAATTTATTTATTATTGAATAAACATAATTTTCTTTTTGATGCTATACTAATAATCTTTTATATGATGACTTGTTTATATTCACAAACATCCTAATACATGGGATTTTGTTTATACTCCCATTTACTTATTAAGAGCATAGGACCTGATTCTCATAATTTGAATGTCTGTGTGTCCGAAGGACTTTACTTTTGTGTACTATATTAATCAAGTTTTTCTTAGGATATTATGTAGTAAAGCTATAGTATCTTGTAAGTAAAATCAGTTATGGTATGGAATGTATAGTGAAACATGAAATGTAAGCTTTAGAACTTAGTTTTCTAGAGTTATGTCAGTGTTAGGGAGAGAGGCAGAGAACTATTGCATCACTCTTGGCATATGTAATGCCAGGTACTGAACTCATGATTTCTTACATGGGAGTCCAGTCCTTTATCAACTGTGCTACCTTGGTAGGTATTAGGATTAATTTTTATTTGCATAGTTGAAAATATTTTGAAGTGCTGTTTATTTTAGTTCAGTGACTTATGCATAGCTTCTAAAACTTGAGTGAATTATTTTTCCTTTTATGTTGTGAGTCATATTGAAATTGTTATGTACAGATATCTAACATCCAGATATTACTTTATTCTTTTTCTATTAGCCGCAGCTTAGCAGAAGCCTGTTCTGAAGGAGATGTAAATGCTGTGCGGAAGTTACTCATTGAAGGGCGAAGTGTAAATGAACACACCGAGGAAGGGGAAAGCCTCCTTTGTTTAGCTTGTTCTGCTGGATACTATGAGCTTGCACAGGTTTGTATTAAAATAAAATTCATAGTTTTTTTTTTTAATGTAGCCCACAAACAAAGTAGTAACAGTCATTCAGCACATTTGTATTTATTGACTCTTTTTGATGTATTATATAACTATATATAACGTATTTATATGTTCAGAAATTTTTGGCAGAAAATTTCTAATTATTTTTCTTTTACAAGGTTTTGTTGGCAATGCATGCAAATGTGGAAGATAGGGGAATTAAAGGCGACATTACACCTTTAATGGCTGCTGCTAATGGAGGACATGTTAAAATTGTGAAGTTGCTGCTAGCTCATAAAGCTGATGTCAATGCACAGTCTTCAACAGGTCTGTGTTTTGTTATAAATAGTATTATATTTTTATAATAACTGTTCACATGAAAATAATCACTAATGATGCTTTTTTAGTTCTTTTCTTACAAGTGCTTCACACTTATATAAGTATTCATGGCTTAAGTATGAATTAAAGGCTAGGGAGAGCTCACTTGCCATGTAAGGCTCATTTCTTACATCTGTATCTCAACATTTGAGCCCTAGCACCATGTTGGGAGATGCTCTCGCACCATAGGCAATTTAGCTGTTGTGGCGACTCTGTTCTCTGACTCCATATCTCTGTCTATATGAATTAAAAATAAAAAAGTGGTCCAAAAATGTGGAATTCCATAGGTGGGAGGTCCTGGTCCCATATAATAAGTAATAGATAATAGATATTGTCTTATTTCCTTCATGTAAGATTTTCACATTTATTTTAAAATATTTTTTGAGGGCTTCAAATTCTGTTTTGAAGGTGTTTTATGATTACTTCTTTAATCAGGAAGTTTGTTCCCCCCCCCTTGCAAAATAGGAAGTTTTTATCAATGAGATGAATGTTTTTGATATTAATTTAAAAAAGTAGAATCTTGGTGTTTGAAATTGCATCAAAAATAATGTACAAGTGTATGAGAAATACAGTATGAAATCTGTGGCTGTGTAATGAGTAATTTGCAGTTAGAAAATAAAGCTTGTGAAACATTTCTCAAGAATAAACTGCAGCTGAGGAGGTGATTGCAGCAGTAGAGTCCAAGTCTTGACACAGTGCTCTGTTCCCTTGTTCTGTCAAAGAAATACAATAAATCAAAAAGAAAGAACCAAAAGTTAGAAAAAGCATGATTATTTGTCATAAAAGAAGTTCGCTTCAGAATTGGTATTTCTTTTGTAACTACAGTTGTGATACAACACTATGAATTGGGGCCTAGTGGTGGCACCCTCAAGCATACTCATTACCATATGCAAAAACCCCAGGTTCAAGCCTCAGGTTCCCATCTGCAGGGGGCAGGCTTCAAGAGTGGTGAAATGGTCCTCATGCGTCTATGTCCTTTTCCCTCAATTTCTCTCTATCTTATCAAATATAATAAAAATAAATGAAGTGTAAGATAATCTGAATTTCCAAAAACATTTGGCAACAATTTTAAATGAGAAACCAGGGAGTTGATGCTTTAAAAAAGTATTCTGTTTACTAACACAAGACAAGAGATAAGAATGAGCTCATCACTAAGGCACATGGGATACCAGGAGTTCAACTTGGGAACTCATGTTTCCAAGTTCAGCATCCTACTCACTGTACCACCTCCAGGCCCTAGGGAGTTGATGTAAAAAAAAAAAAACGAAGTGAGGAAAGGAATCACATGTACACGTGTGTGTGTGTGTGTGTATGTATGTACACACATGCACATGTGTTTGTATTAGGGAATGTAATCTCAGTTCACCCTTATAAACCAATTGAGATCTTTTTGTCATTTTATGTTGATATATTTTTGTATTTCTTCATTAAACCAGGCAATACAGCACTCACATATGCTTGTGCTGGAGGCTATGTAGATGTTGTAAAGGTGCTCTTGGAATCCGGTGCTAGTATTGAGGACCATAATGAAAATGGTCATACTCCGCTTATGGAAGCTGGAAGTGCTGGACATGTGGAAGTGGCCAGATTGCTGCTAGAAAATGGGGCTGGCATTAATACCCATTCTAATGAATTTAAAGAGAGTGCCCTTACATTAGCATGTTACAAAGGTATAGTATGTTTTTCTTTTAAACAGAGTTTTTAACAAATGAAATGATAGTTATTCATATACTATTTTTAAAGTATACTAGTAGTATGTAGTGTATAACTTAAGTATTTCAGACTTTCAAAGCATAATATATGAACTCTTAAAGTTACAATATTTCATTGTTAATGAGAAATGACTACTAGGTAGGTGAGGTAACTCACCAGGGAGAGTGTCATCTGTGCAGTCCTGTTTTGGGTTTCTGGAACACCGTGTGGGAATGAGAAGACATTGGGGGAAGCGACAGTGGCTTAGTATCTCTCCTTATCTTTCTGTCCAAAAAAAGTTAACCTAGAGAAGTCAAGTCCGGAAGATTACAATAAACACATAAATAAATAAAACAAATAAATAAATGTGGGAGTGCATGGAGAGAATGGAGATAACTGTTGCTCCCATTTTATCAGAACTAGTAATTTAATTTTAATATACTGTATGTTTTATAGTGGTTCTCCTTGTCAAGTATTTTGCCTAATTCACACAAAAGAATTGTTGAACCCAGAAGTATTCTGTCCAGTAGTCTTCTAAGTTACCACAATCATTTCTCTCTCCCTCCTTCCTCCCTCCTTTTTTCTCCATCTTCCTCCTTCCTTCCTTCCTTCCTTCCTTCCTTCCTTCCTTCCTTCCTTCCTTCCTTTATTAATGCGAAAGATAGGGGAAAAAGAAAGAGCCAGACATCACTCTGGTACATGCTATGCTGGGGATTGAACTCAAGACCTCAGATATTTGAGAGTTCAGTGCTTTATCCACTACCCCAACTGTTGGACCACACACAATCATTTCTTAATAAGAAGGTGCTCATGCTTTTTCTCATGAAACCAAGGTGGGAGGGGAACAAAAAACAACTTGCAGAGAAATAAGTATTTTGTGAAGAAAAACTGAAAGAAGGAGTTGAATTTAAAAGAACAAGTTTATAGTGTTACCAGTAAAATAACATTTTGATAAGCTGACTGAAATTGAAAAAAAAAAACACCTATGCACGTGTAGATAACACAGAAGATAATGTGACATTTTTAACGATGTAAACCTCCCTAGAAACAAATTTTTTTAACTTTGTTCTTTTTTTTTTTTTGATATCTTTATTTAAGAGACAGCCAGAAATCAAGAGGGAAGGAGGTGAGAGGGAGAGAGAGACAGAGACACCCTGCAACACTGTTTCACCATTCGTGAAGCTTTCCCCCTGCAGGTAGTGACTGGGGGCTCGAACCCAGGTCCTTGTGCACTGTAATGTGCACTCAACCAGGTGATCCACCACATGGACCCCACCCTAGAAATATTGTTAATACGAAAAGACCCGTTTGCTAGGGAAAAGCAATTTATAATGGAAAAAATGTTGACCTTCCCTCCTATAGTTAGTATCTAGATTCTAAATTGTACTATAGAACCAAATATTTTTCATTTTGTTTTTCTGCCAAGGCTTTAGCTGGAGCTTGGTGCTACCATTACAAACCTACTGCTCCCATGGCCATTTTTTTCCTTTTTTTTTTTTTTTTTTTTGACCCTTTCTATTTTATTTGATAGGTTATAGAGAAGTTGAGAGAAGGGGAGATAGATAGACTCCTGCAGACCTGCTTCACCACTCGTGAAGCATCTCCTCACAGGTGGGGAATTGGGGGTTGATGATGGGTCCTTTTACATAATAATACATGTGCTCTAACAGGTAAGCTACTGCCCACCCCCCAACCCCCATTTTCCAATTTCACTTTTATAACAGATTAGTGAATATAAAGTAAGAAACTTTTTTGAAAACAGATTTTGTACAGTTTTATTTCTGTACTTTAGTATTTAACTCCATTTTTAGCATACTATTTGTATCATAAAATAAGTGGTGATTTCTTCACCCAGGGCTATCAAGAAATAGCTTTTGCAAGGCAGGGTACAGATTTTAATGACATACCCACCACAGTGGCTAAATTTCCCCTTTATAAACTTGTGAATCAGTAGTCCTTTAAATCGTCCAAGACTTGGCTGGGTCTCCCCTATTCCTGACCACATCTACTTCAGTGTGACTAGGGTTGTGTGATGTCTATTAGAATGATTTCTTTTTAAAATATGGATACAATTTTGCCTAGATCCAGAAAAGACTAAAATTTAATTGTTAAAGCATTCCTTATCTAAACAATTTTTCATTATCTGGTCTTAACATTTTTATTTTTGGAAAATTAGGTACCACATATGAGATCCTTTGTTTTCCCATTTAGTAAATGGTCAAAAGCTGGACCTCATTGGAAGTGAAGGAATTAAGCTTGGGCCACCCTCTTCCCCAAGGGCCACTCTTACTTCTTTTCATAAATACTTCAAAAACTTCAAAGTGATTGCATCTAACTACTCAGTCTCAGCTTGTCAGAAGATTTTTTAGAAAGTGCTACTACATACAGTGATTCTTCTCTCTCCTTTGTGTGTAGCCCCATGTGTGACTGGGGCTTATGTGTTTCTAGTAGAATTTGAATATCAATTTGAGCTAGTATGAATAGAACTCAGTTGATAGTAAACATCTCTACAACTTCCAAAGATACATGAACCTTCTTTCCTCTATTTCTGATGAGCTCCTGGAACATTGGTTGACAAGGAAGAGCTGGGAAATGAATAGAACTCGGGCTGAGACTGATCTTTGGAAAGGGAGAATGCCAGAGATGAAAGAGAAATAGATAGCAATGAACAAGATGTGTTAGATGCTACTCTTTTTCACCAAAGTTAGTTTTGTCTGAACTGTAATTCTACCATTTACTTCTTTGGTCCTATTTGATAAATAACTACACATCAGTCAAAATAGAGTTCTAAAGCTGTCATTTCCCTTTTGCTTCTTATATAGTATCTACAGTTCATTTTATAATACACTTGATCTTTTTTAGCTATTTGTAAGATATTATCTGAAGTAATTTGAAACTAGATGAATATGTTAGGGCTTTGCATCTATGTTTAAATCTATATTAATGAATACATATAATCCAAATGGTGTTGTTTTAAGAATGTTTCTATATATGCATTTTCTAATTTACAAACAGATTGCTCCTAAAATGTTTGTGAAATAGTAATTAGAACTTAAGACACATAAATAGTCATAGGAAAAACTTCAGTACTTATTATTACACCAGGCTTCTAGTTCAAATAGCTAATTTACTTTATAGTACAAATAAAATAACTGTGTCTTGCCTGGGCTCTTAAAGGTTGTGGAAGAGATGTCCTACAAGAAGTCTTTTAGTAGTAGTAGTTTCTGGACCACAAGACAAGGAATAGAAGCAAAGTTTACTTAAACAATGTGTGTTTAACAGTTGGGGGAAGCGAGTAGCTGACATTAGTGTTGTGCTTATACATTTATTGTTATAAGTTAAATGCAGCTTTTCAAAATACCATATTAGCAATAAAAAGAACTATTTCTAAGTAACCTTTATCCTTTTGATTTAGGACACCTAGAGATGGTGCGATTTCTTTTGGAAGCAGGTGCAGATCAAGAGCATAAAACAGATGAAATGCATACTGCCTTAATGGAGGCTTGCATGGTAAGATTGGTGAAGTGTATAGATGAAGTACATTTATATGCTAGGTGGAGGGAGATAGAGCTACTGTACAAATACTTTCCTTTGGTTCAAAGATTCTGTTTATTACAGGCTTAAATTATTATTTTTGTGTAATTTCCCCTCTGTCATAGACTTTTCTGTGCCCTGAATTGCTTTTATTATTATTTTTAAATATTTAACTTTCAGAGCTTTTACTTGGGAGTAGGTAGTGTAGTACTTCTAAACCTTTGTATCTCAGACTATGATTTCTGATACAGAGGTAATAACAGAGTAACATTATAGACAGATTTATTGAGAAAACCATGCTAAAGATAAAGGCCCATGTGGATTTGAAATTAGTTGACTTAATTTCTTGTCTAATCTTCAAAAAATGATTACTTAAAGGATTTTAAATTTTCTTTAGCTTTAAAAAATACCAGGGAGACATTTAAGACTATACTTAACTTTGTTTTCCTTACTGCCTTGCCAGTGTTTGTTTTAAAATTAATTCTTTTGCACAAATACAAGTTTTCACTGAAGGGTTTGTGTTTCTTATCTGTTAAAATGAGGTAATGCCCTTCTCAGGAGGTGGTTGTGAGAATAAAATAAGATAATGTCTATAAGACATATTAGTGACAGTATATAGCTTTAATAGATTATTATTTCTCATGACAAGAACTTAAACATCATGCCACCTCTGAATAGTGATTTCACAATTGAAGTAGATTAAGAAATTAAAGTGAAACATTTTGTATACGTAACTAGCAGGTTGGTTAGTAGGGGTCAGACAATTGAAAGTCTTACTGAAATACTGACATTTGAATTGGTCTTTAGGGGATCTGGAGAGAGTTCACCTCATAGGGCTTGCACTTTACCATGTTTGCAGTATAAGCTCAAGCCCCAGCATCTCATAGGAACACCATAGCACTGGAGAGTCTCTCCTTATCTGAAATGAAAAAGTCAGCCAAGTAGCATTGAATCCTTACTGTAGATAGAAACAAATAAGATTGTAAGGAAAATGTAGGAGTTGAGTATTTGCTGAAGGAACAGTACACTGACCATAGTTATAATAAGACATTAAAGTTCCATAATATGGAAAGCTTTGGGACAAGAATATACATAACATGTTTACATTTCCTTGTAGTTTCTGAGCAAAAGAATATAGAAGTACAGTTATCAGATTAAAAATAGGGAAATGAGACATTTGTAGTTACCAATATTTCAGAAAAAAGTGAGACTGATAAAGGAGACAGAAAGTGATAATTTCTTCTTAATTTCACTCGTGAATATTGAACAACACAAATACCATATAAATAATGTGCTCCCCTTACCTTAATTATGCAGTTTTCCCACTGTTCTAATAAGTAGTCTACTTTATCTTGCTACATAATTTAAAATTTTCTTACCATTAACATTTCTACAAAAGTGTTCACATTTTATTATTTACGTTTGTACTATGTAATGTTGATATTATCTATGATCTCATAGTTGTCTCTTGTTTGTTATTCTTGATTCCCCCCCCCCCCAGTCAGTAAACTTGACTGAAGTTATCAGCTTTATGCATGTGTTCAATCTCTTTTGCCAGTCCGTATTACAACAATGTAGATAGGTCTTAATAGTATACTGCTTTACTTAGTGCTTAAATTTAAGTTCAGTAATTCTTATTTAAATGGATAACAGTAAACTTCATTGTCCAATAATTAAATTTTTATATTTTCAAAAATATTTTACTGGTGCCAATTTATTTGTTGTTTTTTTTTTTCATTACATTGTGATTAGGATGGCCATGTTGAAGTAGCTAGGTTACTACTTGACAGTGGTGCCCAAGTGAACATGCCTGCTGATTCATTTGAGTCACCACTGACTTTGGCTGCGTGTGGTGGGCATGTGGAACTTGCGGCTTTACTTATTGAAAGAGGAGCTAGCCTGGAAGAGGTAAATGATGAAGGTTATACACCACTGATGGAAGCAGCTCGTGAAGGACATGAAGAAATGGTGGCATTACTTCTAGGCCAAGGTAACTAGCAGTTAAGACTCTAAAATCTTAGAATATTGAATTTTACTATTTTATTTTTCTAGTAGATTATAGCATAGTTATGTCACATAAGCTTATGATAAAGTTATTTTCTGTGAACATGATTTTCACGCTGCTAAACAAAATCATAATCCTTTTTGATATAGAACTTTCAGAGCTATCATATACTATTCATATAAAAACAGAACTGGGAGTGGTATAAGGTTATTCATTTTTTAGAATTGTATATGAGATTCAGCATTTCTCATGCTAATGTATCAAGTAAATTCTTTTAGGCAGAATATCTTACTAAAATATTTTTCATGCCATGTCATGGAGCAAAATATGAAAAAGCTTGCCATAAAGACAAACTTGTTGAGGATGCAAGATTGTATGTTTTAGAAGCTGTTAAGGACCTCAGTACAAGTAGAATTCTCCTTTGGGAAAAGTGAAAGTGACTTTACAGTAATAGGATACCTTGAGTGTATAGAAGTAGTCTCCCATCTGTCTGTATCTGTTACCAGTTTGGTTAGTAAGGTTTCTGTTTAGAAAAATAAAGAGATGACATATTAAAAAAAAAAAAAACTTCATTGCAGTGAAAAATTATCTAGACTTCTAAAAACAGATTTTGGAGTAGACTTCTTAATGTTTGAATCATATTTCCACTTGCAAATTTTATAATTTTAGGCAGGTTTCTTAAGTTCTGTGTCTCAGTTTTGTCATCTAGGATTGTTGTGTGTGTTAACTCCATAATGGTCTTAAAACATTGGTCTTCAGTGGTCTTAAAAATGCCATTTAGGGAGTTGGGCTGTAGCACAGCGGGTTAAGCGCACGTGTCCGAAGCACAAGGGACCACCGTAAGAATCCCAGTTTGAGCCCCCGGCTCCCCACCTGCAGGGGAGTCACTTTACAAGCAGTGAAGCAGGTCTGCAGGTATCTTCCTCTCCCCCTGTCTGTCTTCCCCTCCTCTCTCAATTTCTCTCTGTCCTATTTAACAATGATAACTACAACAATAGTAAAAAACAAGGGCAACAAAAGGGAAAATAAATATAAAAAAAAGGTAATTATTTCTTAAAAAAAAATTGTGAATTGCCTGTTAAGTGCTGTCCTTAGGTGTAGAATGGAGCTAATAAGACATGTAAATGTTGTCAATACTGCCTGGTAGATGACATAGCTTGGTTATGCTACCTATTATTTCCACCATCTTCATTTTATTGTAATTATTTTTTAAACTTTGTTATAAGGAAACAGTTCTTTTATCACCTGATTTGTACCTTATGATTACATTATTCCAGCTGTGTAAATCAAATATAAATAAAGCGGATGTGGTTTTGATAGTTTCTTTTCCTTTTTTTTAACCACCTCCTCCTAGAGGAGGAGAAACTTTTTAAGTAATGTAATATAAATTTTCATTTAAACGTATAGCTTATTAGAAAACAGTCATATTTGCTTATCTCTTGAATAAGTTAATGACTTTCTTTAAATAACTAGAATCTTTATTTTAGGAGCAAATATCAATGCACAGACAGAAGAAACTCAAGAAACTGCCTTGACTCTGGCTTGTTGTGGAGGCTTTCTCGAAGTGGCCGACTTTCTGATTAAGGCAGGAGCTGATATAGAACTAGGGTGTTCCACCCCTTTAATGGAAGCTGCTCAAGAGGGTCATTTGGAATTAGTCAAATATTTATTAGCTGCAGGTAAGTTTTTTTGGGGGTCTTTTTTAACATTTATTTTTATTTATTTATTATTGGATAGAATCAGAGAAATTGAGAGGGAAGGGGGAAATACCGAGGGAGAGAGATAGAGAGATACCTGCAGGCCTGCTTCATCACTTGTGGAGCCTTCCCGCTGCAGGTGGGGCAGGGGCTTGAACCCCAGTCCTTGTTTACTGTAATGTGTGCACTTAGCTAGGTGCATCACCACCTGGTCTCTGTTTTGGTCAATTTTTTTCTGATGTTCTCATACACTGAGTGTGTGAGGAAAAAAATAATTGCTGATAAACCTTTGTATATTTGAATAACTTACTTTATTGCCCTGTGAAGTATCTGTAATTTAAATATCAAGTAGTAAAAAAAAATTTTTTTTAAATTAAGATGCTGACACTGTTTTCTATTTTGTGAAATGGACATGGCTATTTTGACTTAACTTTAGGAGATATGGCTTATTTAGAAGAAGTTTATATCTTCTGTTTGTATTAAGTCTATTTTTTAATTTCTACAACAGGAGCTAATGTTCATGCAACAACAGCAACAGGGGATACAGCACTAACATATGCTTGTGAAAATGGCCATACTGATGTAGCAGACGTCTTACTTCAAGCAGGAGCAGATTTGGTAAGCTGTGTCACTTTTTAAAATTTATTTTAATTAGAGACAGAGATACATCAGAACACTGCACAGCTCTGGCTTATAGGTGACAACTGGCAGTTAGAAGACATAGAAGTCTGTAGTATTTCTATCGTGCAGTCACATCCCTGCCCCTTTTCACAGTTTAAATCTTCATATTTAAAACAGACATGACATTAATCAAATTTCTGTTGTAGTTATAGATAAAAGGCGTTGTTACTTCATATTTTAGTGTTTGCCTTTTGTGATTTTGTCATTTTTTTTTTTTAACATTTTTCTGTTCTCTTTTTAAATCAGTTTGATAAACTTTATGCAATATTTACATGGCTGTAAATTCTAAAAATAGGACAAAGCAGGAATATATCTTCTTTGCTAGGAGACCTGAGACATCAAGTAGAGAAAGTAGGAGACTTTGTATGACAAGGACATTGTCTATACTTTATTATAAAGAGAAAAGGAAGTATTATTTAGATTAGTGTAGATGAAAGTGTCACAAACATGCATATAATTCCATTTTAAGTTAATTATATAGAATATGTTCCTAATCTTACATTATTGCAATTTACAGTGTACTTCTAAATTTGCTTCAAAACATGTTATCTAATATATTTATGCAGAAATCAGCCCTATCCTTTCCCTTCTCATTTTAATAAAAATATTAATGTTCACTAAATATCAAATATCTCTGATATCTGATTTTTATAAATAGGAACATGAATCTGAAGGTGGGAGAACTCCTTTAATGAAAGCTGCAAGAGCTGGTCATGTTTGTACTGTTCAGTTCCTAATCAGTAAAGGTAGGTTTATGTAAAGCAGTAGATTTCTCCTCAAGTTTACTATCTTCTGCTCTCATTTATTTAGATGTTGAAAGTTTAAAAGGTTTTTTTATATATTTATTTTTCCCTTTTTTGTTGCCCTTGTTGTTTTTCATTGTTGTTGTAGTTATTGTTGTTGTTGATGTTGTCATTGTTAGGTAGGACAGAGAGAAATGGAGAGAGAAGGGGTAGACAGAGGGGAGAAGAGAAAGATAGACACCTGCAGACCTGCTTCACCGCCTGTGAAGCGACTCCCCTACAGGTGGGGCGCCAGGGGCTTGATCCGGGATCCTTACACGGTCCTTGCACTTTGCGCCACGTGCGCTTAACCCACTGCGCTACCGCCGGACTCCCAGTTTCTTATTTTTTAACCACTTTATTGGAAGGTTAGTGGTTCATAGTACAGTTGTTGACATATCAGTATAGCTTCTCATATGTCAGTGATAGGAGTCTCAAAACACTCTCCCTAACCCAGGTCCTTTTTTCTACCAACATGTGCCAGGACCCCCAGCCCTCTCCATATCATCTCTTCCCCTCCTTCTCCATAGAGATTTTTGCTTTGTTGCAGTCTTAAGTTTCACTGTGTCTTTTTCCTTTTTGCCCTTTTTTACTGCCTTTTAAAAATATTTATTTATTCCCTTTTGTTGCCCTTGTTGTTTTATTGTTGTAGTTGTTGTTGTTGGATGGGACAGAGAGAAATGGAGAGAGGAGGGGAAGAAGATGGGGGGAAAAAGACAGATACCTGCAGACCTGCTTTACCACCTGTGAAGCAACTCCCCCTGCAGGTGGGGAGACAGGGGCTTGAACCAGGATCCTTACGCTGGTCCTTGGGCTTTGAGCGACCTGCGCTTTACCCCCTGTGCTGCTGCCCAACTCACCCTTTTTATCCTTTTTTAAAAAATGTTTATTATTCTATTCCCTTTTGTTGCTCTTGTGTCGTTGTTGGATAGGACAGAGGAATGGAGAGAGATGGGGAAGATGGGGAGAGAAAGACACCTGCAGACCTGCTTCACCACCTGTGAAGCGACTCCCCTGCAGGTGGGGAGCCAGGGACTTGAACTGGGATCCTTATGCTGGTCCTTGCGCTTTGCTCCACCTGCGCTTAACCCGCTGCTCTACAGCCCAACTCCCCTTTTTGTCCTTTTTAAGTTCCACTTATCATTAAGATCACCCTGTATTTGTCCTCTCTTTTTGACTTATCTCACTTAAAATGATTCCTTCAAGTTCTATCTAGTATAAGACAATTGAGATGACTTCATTTTTAATAGCTGAGTGCTATTCTATTATGTACATATACCACAACCTCCTTAGCGATTCAACTCTGTCATTGGGCATCTGTCTTGCTTCCAAGTTTTGAGTTATTACAAATAGTGCTGCTAGGATTGTACATGTACATAGCTCCCTTGGGATAGGCATCTTTCTTTTTCTTTGGATATATCCCAGCATAGGATTTGATGGATTATAGGAAAGGTCAGTTTCTAGCATTCAGATGAGTTTCCTGACTGTTTTCCACATGAGTTGGACTGGCTTACATTCTCACCAACAGTGATAAAAAAAAATAGTGGTATAAGTTTGGATAGTTGATAAACATTATGAATTGTATAGAACAGTTAGTTCCAAACTGAAAATCATGATGATACTTAACACCACTCTTACTGAAAACTTCTGTAAAGATAAGTCTCTCCAGATAAAACTTTTGAGTGTCTTTTCATGTTCATGATGGTACCAGGAATTGAACCTGGAACCTTGGAGCCTCAGACACAGAAGTCTGTTTCATAAATGGCTGCATTCTAGCTTTATAATATATCTTGAAGCTTTGATTTTAATGATATTTATTCCACTGAGTAACTTGGAGGCAAATTATTTTTGTCCTTTGATTTTTAACTGGTCCTAAATTTACTTCTTAGTAATATATGAAGAGGTAATCATAAATGTTCATGACTGACATGTGTGAAATGTGCCAAAATGAGTGGAAAATTTTTATACTTGGCCAGGTGGTGGCACACCTGGCTAAGTGCATATAGTACATGCACAAAGACCTGGGTTCAAGCCTTTGTTCCCCCACCTTCATCAGGACCTCTTAATGAGCTGTGAAGCAGGATCTGTAAATCTTGGTGTCTCTACCCTCCCTCCATCCCTCTCTCTCTCTTTCCTTATCCCCCCCCCCCCACCCCTCGATTTTTCTATGCCCTATCAGATAAAGTAGAAGAAGAGAAAGAAGAAAAAGGGCAGGGGTAGATAACGTAATGGTTATGCAAAGAGACTCTCATGCCTGAGGCTCCACTGTCCCAGGTTCAATCCCCTGCACCACTATAAACCAGAGCTGAGCAGTGTTCTGATAAAAAACAAAACGAAAGAAAAAAAAAATAGGCCCACTGAAGCATTGGATTAGTAGTGCAGGCACTGAGACCTCAGCATTAACTCTGGAAGCATGCTCAATAATTCTACTTAAAAACAGTATATATTGGGTTGTGGGAAAAGTCATGGCATTTTTTTTTTCTATGTATTTTCTGTGCAAAGATGCATCAAGACTTTTCCCACAACCAGTATATATTTTATGAGAGACTGCTCAGCCATGGTTATGTCTTGGTGCCACAGTTGAAACAGAACCCTCTGGTACTCAGACATACAAGTCTGGTATACTAATGTGCTCTCTCCTTATCCCCTTGGCAATTTTAACTACCAAATCCTTAATGATAAAAGATCTATCAACAAGAGAATATTAGAATATCACTACACTGGGAGTCGGGCTGTAGCGCAGCGGGTTAAGCGCAGGTGGCCCAAAGCACAAGGACCGGCATAAGGATCCTGGTTCGAACCCCGGCTCCCCACCTGCAGGGGAGTCGCTTCACAGGCGGTGAAGCAGGTCTGCAGGTGTCTATCTTTCTCTCCCCCTCTCTGTCTTCCCCTCCTCTCTCCATTTCTCTCTGACCTATTCAACAATGACAACAATAATAATAACTACAACAATAATAAAAAAAAAGAATATCACTACACTTACATGTAGTGATTGGGATCAAACTTGTGACCTTGTGTTTCTAAGTCTAATACTGTAGCTGTTATATCACCTCCTGAGCAAGTATTCTACTTTGTTTTAATTAATTTTTTTAAATGGACTTCATAGGTACAATTTAGAGTCTCATGCATATGCTCTTTTGGTGAACTACATCCCCACTTCAACTTTCAAAATGTTGATGAGAGAGCAGAGTAGAAAAAGAGACAAAGACACGGGGACACCCCAGAACAGTACTTAGCTCTGCCATATAGAGGCACTGGGGATTAAATCTCAGGTCTCCTGAAACTTGGCATAGAAATTCTATCCTTGAGCACTGAGACCTCATTTGTTTTTTTATAAATGAGAGAGAACACAAAGCTCTGTTCCACCATCCTGTGGTTCTACTAGTTTTGTCTCTTTTGCTTTGGGGTGGTTCTAGGGATCAAACTCATAATCACATTTATAGAGCAGATGCTCTGTGTCTGAGCCAACTCCAAATCGTATTACTATTTACTTAGAATTATTTTGTAGATAAGTTCAGATTGGTATACTTCTTTCCATTATTTCTATTCTCATTCCAATCTAGAAATTCCCCAGAGAAAAAGGTCAGTACTATAATTTCTATACTATATTAATTATCTTTATATCTAGTACATAAAGCTCAACTTGGTTATATTTTCTACTGAAGAACTTAGAATTTAGATAAAATATCATATTTTACTTTTAGGAGCAATGTTGACTTATATTGGTACATATTGAAGTACTTGGGTGAAATTATATCATGTTTGTTTGGGATTTGCTTTAGGAAATTCAAGGTGGGGCAGGGGAATTAATGTAGGTACATATGGAATGAGATTGACTGTGTTTATAATCACTGAAGCTGGGTAATGGGTATGTGAGGCTTCATTACACTATTCTCATTTTCCTTTATGATTTTGAAATTTACCATAATCTAAGAAGCCATGTTGTATCAATATGAATTTCTATGCTTTTTTCTGTTGAAGGAGCAAATGTGAATAGAACTACAGCTAATAATGACCATACTGTACTCTCCCTTGCTTGTGCGGGGGGTCATCTGGCAGTGGTGGAACTACTTTTGGCACATGGGGCAGATCCTACTCACCGTCTAAAAGTATGTAACACCAGTGTTTCAAGTAGAATTGTGGATTCTTAATTCTTGATCATTATAAAATATCAGCCACAAGTTTTTGTTTATAGTGGTGTTTTAAGTTTATTGATTTTTCTCCTGTTTCATCAACATACTATTAATCATGATTTTAATGTGTCTGGGACCTAGATTGCTTTATTGTAATGGTACTGAGGTTAATGATTTCCCTGCTTCCATTATCTTCTTTTTCAGGATGGCTCTACTATGTTGATAGAAGCAGCAAAAGGTGGCCATACAAGTGTTGTTTGCTATCTTTTGGACTACCCTAATAATTTGCTTTCAGCCCCTCCACCAGATGTCACTCAGTTAACACCCCCATCCCACGATTTAAATAGGGTAAGATTTAATTCTAAATCATTTTGTCATATCTTCTTTGCCCTCCTTTGCTTATATTTTCTGTTTCAACTACACTGTTTACTTTTTATGTTTTGTCGTTTTTATAGCTATGTACTTGATATGATTACTCATTTCTGGTGTAATATTCAGATTTTCTGTAAAGCAAAATCTTTCCTGTTATCACCAAAAAACCAGCTAAGTTCAAATTCTATTTGGAAATGTCATAGGAAATAATTGATTACCACTGTATTTAAGTAAATGTGTCATGCTTTAAGATTAGTGCTGTACTTAAAATATCATGGATAACTTTTTTTGACCTTTCCATTATTATTTAATGGAATGTGAAGGAAAAGTTGAAGTGCAGTCCCTTTCTTTTAACCTAGGCTCCTCGTGTACCAGTTCAAGCACTGCCCATGGTTGTCCCACCCCAAGAGCCTGACAAACCACCTGCCAACGTTGCTACTACTCTTCCCATCAGGAATAAAGGTCAGTTATACTTCTAAAGACTATTTATTACATGTTGTCAGGGAAAGATGTAATTTTAAAAAACAGTTTCATAAAGCTATTTTTCCACCAAAAAAAATTTTTTTTTTTTACTTAGTTGGCATAATGAAAAAGATTTTTTTCATCAGTTAGAAAATTATGTATTTGGTAGAGAAGATAGCTAATACTAGTTTGTGCTAAAATTAAAAGTTTCAGCAGGAGAAATTCAGATGCTCATCTTTGATGCAATTCTGATTATTCATTTTTCCCTATATTTACTAGTCCTTTCTTTTCATGTTAAAATATTAGCATGGGTATAGTTGCGTGACATTTTTATGTACAACTTAAATGTCTGTGGTGACACAAGGCATAAGATCAAATTAGGTCAAAATTAAAAAAATAATAGAACAAATGGTTTAATCTAGATTTCCTATCTGGAATACCTTTTCTCAATCAATAATTCAGAGTTACTTCAGATCTGCTTGTTTGTTTCTCTAGAATTCTGAAGTCCATATTTGACTTGTGAGTGTTACATCATGCATGTTCGTAAGTTAAGTTCCAAAATATTATAGCTACCAGTTTGAATCTGTTTTTCTTTTTAAAAAGTTTGACCTGAAGAACCAATGGATTTTAATTTTTTTTAAATGTTTTTGGCTACCTGTTACTTTACCAACAAGAATTCTAAGTATTTGCACCAACTCTTTTCAATAACTTATACCAGCACAGAGCAATGACACATTTTTTTCAATTGCTATAACAAACAACTGCTGTACTGGTAGCCAGATTTCTTTATTCACCTAGCTGTCAGAAAATACAGTGGATGGCATAGTCCAGCATCTTTTCTTCCAGGGAAACTGAATCTCAGTTCTCTACTTGCCAGGTAGCTGTGTGAATATGTGAACTTATATCTTGCCTTTATCGGTCTTGAAGATGATAAGTCCCAGCAAAAATATGTATTTTAGTTGGATTTAAATATTCTGATACTTCTCAGTGGTTTGGGTACTCTGTGTGTATGTGTGTGAGTCTAAAAGGCACAGACAATTAAATGTGGAAAGATCTGGACTTAGAGGTCTAAGTTTCCCCTTGACATTAATAATGTAGCATTTTCTGCTTTATAAGTTTTCCATCATTTAATGACCAGATAAAGTATTTCTACACATAGCATTAGCTTTTATTTTAATTGCACCACTTAACTGTCACAAAACATGCATTCCTCTATTATCTCATTTTAATCCCTGTGATATTTTTTTAAGTTCTGGAATTAATTTCACAAAGATACTCTATTCACATAAAATACAAACATTTTATATTGATGGTAAGAAGGTGGATTTGTTTTTAACTCCTTAACAATGCTTTTTCACCTTCTTTGGATATGGTAACTTGGTGCATACTGTTGGCACTAAACCTCCCAACAGTAACTCTGTAATGAGGATGCCATTCATGTGCACTTCTGAGGGGGTTTCTTTTTCACACAGCTGCTTCTAAACAAAAGTCCAACAGCCATTTGCCAGCAAACAGCCAGGATGTACAGGGTTACATCACCAATCAGTCTCCAGAGAGCATTGTAGAAGAGGCTCAGGGAAAGTTAACAGAACTGGAACAGAGGATAAAAGAAGCCATAGAAAAGAATGCACAGCTGCAGTCCTTGGAACTGGCTCATGCTGACCAACTTACCAAGGAGAAGATCGAGGAGCTAAACAAAACAAGGGAGGAACAAATTCAGAAGAAACAAAAGATTTTGGAGGAACTGCAGAAAGTAGAGCGAGAGTTACAACTGAAAACTCAGCAGCAGCTAAAAAAGCAGTATCTTGAGGTTAAAGCTCAAAGAATTCAACTTCAGCAGCAGCAGCAACAGTCTTGCCAACATCTGGGACTACTAACTCCTGTTGGGGTTGGAGAGCAGCTTTCCGAGGGAGACTATGCACGTTTACAGCAAGTGGATCCAGTTTTGCTTAAAGATGAACCCCAGCAGACTGCTGCTCAGATGGGTTTTGCACCAATCCAGCCTCTGGCCATGCCTCAAGCTTTGCCTCTGGCGGCAGGTCCCTTGCCTCCAGGGTCCATCGCAAACCTTACAGAACTGCAAGGAGTGATAGTTGGACAGCCAGTACTGGGCCAAGCACAGTTGGCAGGGCTGGGGCAAGGAATTCTGACAGAAACACAACAAGGGTTAATGGTAGCCAGCCCTGCTCAGACCCTCAATGACACGCTGGATGACATCATGGCAGGTGGGTTTATATTGTTGTGAGCAGGTATCAAATATGATTTGCTTAAGGCGAGTTAGAGTGTGCCAGGAATTTTTTTGCCATTACCCATCTTGAGAACTATTTTTGGACTCTTACCCATGTATATCTTTAGCAATATTAGTTCAAGCTCAGAAGTTCTCAGACGGATTAATATTGAATTACAGATTTATTTCATTCAATACAAGTGACTGAAACTTTCTGACTTAGCTGGGTAGACTGGGGGTGTAGGCGTTTCAGTTGTGGATTTGATGTTTGACTTTTTGTGTTTTTAAAGTTCAGAATACTGAAATTGAATTTTGGGTTTTTTGCTGCTGTACTCACAAAAGTTGGGAAATGTGTAGAAGTTGAATTGCAAAACTAGTTAGTAGGACACATCAGTAAGCTTGTTTGTGAATAGAAAAACCTTTATTCTAAGGGATCAGACTTCAAGCTTGAAGAATATTTAAAAACAAAACTTAATCCTTTACAACATTAATAAAGAACTAAACCAAATAGGATTCGATTATACTGTATGCTAGTGATTTTTTTACCCCCATGAATGTTACTGTATAGTTACTTTATAACTGTATTTTGAGAAGGTGTGATCCCGACAGTATTATAATGATACATCTTTAAGTGTGTAGTGAGACAATTTTCTTCTTCTTTGACTAGCTTTATTAGAAGATATATTTTAAGAGTTTGCTTTAGTAGTTCTAGTTCTTGGTACATATCTTTGTGAGTTCTGTAACAAAGTAGTGGGATGAGATTTCATATGAGCACTATGCTGAGAAAATTTAAAGGAAAGAAAGGAAAATCAAAGGAAGAAGAATTTAAATAACTTTCATTTACTCTCTTCCCTCTTTATTCTTTGAACTTTATATACTTAAGGGACAACTGAACTTTGATAGTTTTAAAAATGTTCTAATAACATTGTATATTCTGAGATACATCTTCTCTTTTAAGAGGAATAAAAAATTATATTGTATAGTGCTGAGAAATTTAGTTAACAAACAGAACCTAAGAAACTGCGTGAGACATTTTATTTATTTATTTTTTTAAATTTTTATTAAAAAGGAAGGAAGGAGGAGTTAGAGAGGGAAATAGCAGCACTGTTTCACAGCTTGTGAAGTGTTCCACCTGTAGGTGGAAGACCGGGGGTTTAAACCCAGGTCCTTGCCCAACAGTATACCCAACCTGGTGCACCACTGCCCAGCCCCTAATGAGACATAGGGACTTATGCATTACTCTACAGTTTCTTAGTCTATTAGTCTTACTCCAACACAAATTTATGGAGTGAAAGTCTTAGGTGCATTGGGGAAAATATGGTTAACTAGTAATAGAACTAACTGCAAACATTCTTATATTGAGAAGTATACAATTTTTCTATACTATTTTAGAAACTTTTGTATAATGCTCAAAATATTTGAAAAGAATTGATTATCACTACTAGGAGATTTTAAAAGTAAGGAATAAGAATTTAAAAAACTTACATATCTCACAATGATTGGAGTACAGTGGCCAAAATTCCAAATATTTTATTGGTTCCATGTCCATTAATCTAGGTCATAATGGTGCTTGTTCTGATATATTAATACAATTGCCAAAACATGTAGAAATAACTGTATGAAGAATGGACATTCCATACCACTGAATATTAAATTTTTTTTGATAATGCTGTCAAATTTTACCTAATATGCTTGAGTATAGTTTTCCCCATTGGTTTGCTAGTTTTATAGTTTTTGCACTGATTAAATTTGTCTGAGATTTGTATAGTAGCTCTTGTGATTCTTCTGTTGAATTATTTACTAAACAGAAATCATTTACCAATGTGTTCTAGATGTTTTCACATAAACTTATGTTAAGGGAAACTTTTTAGGAGATATGACAAATATTTGCCATACCATAAAAAATACTTTACTTCTTTATTATTATCATTTATGGGAAAATAAGAGATGGTCAGAGGGAGAACAGGAAGGACTCCAAGACATCTAGCTGTCTACCTGCAGTCCAGTCTTGTCATTACAGTTGTACACTTACATAAACATACATATCTCTTCATACACTCTATTCTGCACTCATTCTTTAAGCTTCTCTATGGTAGTAATAGTTCATTCAGTTGACTTGGTGACGGTTTATCACTGATGATCAGTCACACTTAACAGTGTTCCTTTCCTTCTCTTCCTCCAACATATAGTCTCTGTTCTTTTTAGCTCTTACAGAGTCCAACTACTTTTTATCTAATATATGGCCGAACAAAATTTTCTGTGTTCTCTGATTTCCTTACTTGCCAAGAAAAATTTATAGTCCTACTGTTTAACCAATTTAACATTTTACCTTTGTTCTCTTGAGTTATTTTCCTTTCCCTAACATGATAGAATTTTTTTGAGTATCTAGGACTCTCTTGCTCTAAGATCTGGCCCCAAATTAAAGTTCTGCATTTAAAGGTCTTTACCATGGTTCATTTAGATATCTACATGTTCACAGTTGTTACTTTAATTATGGTGAATGAATGAGTGACAGACAATTATTTGGCTTGCCTAAACCAATTTTCATAGGTAACTTCAATGAAGTAAAGTTAAGAATTGATTTTTCTTATTTCTTTTTAGACAATCTGATAAAAACAGCCATTTTGACAAAAAAAAGATAATTTTTACTAGTTTCTTTAAAATACTTTATTTCAGCTGAAATGCAAATTATTGCTATGCTCACTTAACACTAAAACTTGCATTTAAAAATTTTTTCTTTAGTATCAATCATGCAATAATACCTCAGTTCTTTGGAAGACTGGTGTTCATTCTGTTTAATCCACTTACTGTGTTCAGTTTTCATTTGTGAAGATCATTCTAATCAGAGAATAAGGAAACTATTTTCATAACTATAGATCTTATATGACTATAAATTCTATATTTAGATTATATACATTTAAATTCTCTTGACTTCTTTCCTAACATAGAAAACTACTTATATGCAAGTAACAATATTTAAGGTAATTAGGTGATTAATTTTAAATATTAGTGCACACCTTTTTCTAATGCTCTGACTCCCTAGGATTCAAACTGTTTTGTTTCTTCTTTGTTTTTTCCTTTAAGTTTTCAGTGAACTTAAAACATGTATAATTTAATTATAGAGTGTGTGTTGCTATAATGTATAGTGTATGTTTGTGCCTCAACTAAGAATTTCATGTAAAACAGATTTCTTAATTGACAATCTTGTTTATAATTGTTATATTAAAGTCAATTTTAGTTTTGTTCACAACAGGATTACAACCTCTTTTGCCTGGTTTCAGATCCAGTTGTGAATTATAATTGCTTTCTGTCTGTTGTAGTTGCTAATTGCTTTGGCTATCTATCCACATTACTATTAAACATTCAAAGATTAATGCCCGTATTATAGTGTGATAGTAGTATTTTTAATGGGGGAGGGCAGGAAGGACGTCTGATGCTCACAGACAACTCTGAAAGTTAATTGATGAGGGGATATGGTGTTCTCTCACCTAAGTATTGACCTCTTCTAATTTGCATAGTTAGTAAAATAATCTTTATTTTTTTGTTTCAATTAAATTTTTTTTTATTGCCACCATTGTTATCACTCATATTCAGTGTTAGCATTATGAATTCACTGCTCCTAGTGGCCATTTTTTTTTTCTTTCTTTTTTTTAATTTAAGTTTTTTTTTTTTTTTTGATAGGACAAAGAGAGATTGAGAGGGCTAGGGGAGACACAGAGCGGGAGAGAGACCTTCAGACCTGCTTCACCTTTAGTGAAGCGTCCCTCCTGCAGATGGAGGGGGCGGGAACTCAAACCTGGATCCTTGTACATGGTAATGTGTGTGCTCAACTGAGTGCACCACTGCCCAGCCCCCAATAAAATAACCTTGTAGCCAACTAATATTTAATAAAACCTACATTTGAAGGGTGATTGTGTGGGTACGTTCTTTCTTTCTTCTTTTTTTTAAATCCTTATTAGGCTGTGTGATTGCTGATGTGATTTGATGGGTGTTCTAATCCTCTCAGAATAATTCTACACTTGAGAAACTATATTTCTGTATGAGGATCAAATTTCTGTGTTTGGCTATGCTATCCTACTGATAGCTTTAACCTAGAACATTATTATTCCTTATTGGCATTTGGTAAAGCAATGAATGATAACTGAAGGGATTGGATAGTGAGTTTCTTTGCCCAACAGTGATATTACTTTCATTAATTCCAAAAGATAAGCTGTGAAATTGGCAAGTAAAGGTCACATTTCTCTCTTCCAGAACATGATAATTTAATTTTTATTTCTTTTCTGATTATGAAGATATAATTAACAATTTTTCTTCTATATTTACTTTTAATTAATAAGTATACTTTTGCTTACAGAGTTATCTCGATTTAAAAAAGCTTATGATTCCAAGCCTTAAGGGCTTTTTTTTTTTTTAATACGTATGAATTGTTACTTAGATAATCAGTTACACTTAGTATACATTATAAGTTTAAACTACTCTTCAAAGTCAAAAGTAATTGGGAAATAACTTACTTAATACCATGGCAATCTACGTGTGGATATTTTATTCTTAAGTCTTTAAATATTTTCTGAAAATTATGTTTTATTGTGACCTAACAATGTTTCATCCTTATTAAGTGCAGTTATTTTGTTCAACAGCAGTCAGTGGAAGAGCATCAGCAATGTCAAACACTCCTACCCACAGTATCGCTGCCTCCATTTCCCAGCCTCAGACTCCAACTCCCAGTCCTATCATCTCTCCTTCAGCCATGCTTCCTATCTACCCTGCTATTGATATTGATGCACAGGTAAGCTCCCAAAATGAAAGGTATTATTATTAGTAGTAGTACATTTATAAAAGTGTTCTACAAAATTTTAAGATTTCCCTGTGTAGGTTCACATCCAGACATGGCCTAAATCATACTTTCCATAATAGTCTTGTTCTCACAAAGTCTAAGAGACAGTTTTGAAGCCTTTTTTTTTTTTTTTTTTTTTGCAGGTTTACTTTATTCACTTCTTTTCTACATACAAAGAAAACTATCCACCCAACAGTTGTCCTTCACCCCTTTACTTATTGCCTCCAGTTTCATGCATTTTATCCCAAAATTATGGCCTCATTTTGTGATGACAGATAGATATTCCAATGAATATTTGTCCCATAACTTCTCCCACTCCCTAGTTATCCATTGTGAGAATGTGGAGAAAAAGAATTTCTGGTACAGTATGGTGGGTATGCAAACTGCTGTATCCCTGTGGAAAATAATATGAGTAATATTTTAACAAAACTGGAAATACCTTTCAGCCTGTACTATCAACCCTATACAAGTATCCAAAGAACATGAAAACATTCACTTGAAAGTATAAATGCATCCATCGGTTCATAACTATTTATAATAACCAAAGTATCAGAGAAGTAAACTATTATAAGTGAAATTATATAATCATTAAACACCTTAACGTGGTAGAGGAGTATGATGGTGATTTTCCCTTTGTGGTGCCCCTCTCTGGGTGAGCCATATCCATTCCACTTCAGATGTGCTGATGCCTGTGACTACCCTAAGTGCTGGAAACTCAATTGCAGACTTTGTGATAGAGACTGTGTTTTCTTTCTCCTTACCAAAATAGACAAAACAAACACACTCTCCAAATAAGCTGTCTTGCCATCCCTAATCTGTAATTTTTAAATCATAGACAGCTCTGTCTTGGAACAAAGACTTGGCCCACAATTAGAAAGATTGGATTGTCGGGAAAGTCACGGCATATTTTTCTGTTTTTCTGTGCAAAAATAAACCATAACTTTTCAAAGATATGAACCCAACATTAGACTCCATATTTTGTAAATAAAATGAATTCATAAACAAAAAATAATGATATGAATAGCTGGGTTGCTTCTGGGTTTTTTTTTTTTTTCCTTCCCTCCCCCCAGAGCTCTGCTCAGCTCTGGCTTATGGTGGGGCTGGGGATTGAATCACGAACCTCAGAGCCTCAGGCCTAAGTCTGTTGGTATAATCATTATGTCGTCTTCTGATGCCCTATATGCATTTCTTTATAAATCTGAATTTCTGACAGAGGCAATGAACAAATTGTTGTACCTCTTTTTAATTTATTGCAAATAAAATCTCCTCTTCATTTAAATATTTCTTAATAATGCTATCTTAAAGGAACTTCCTGTCATTACTTCCTAAATTTTTATTGCTATAACTGTTTGTTAACTTTGGGGGTGGGGAGGAAGTATACCTAGAATTTTCAGGGACTTTTTTTTAATACTTATTTTCCCTTTTGTTGTCCTTGTTGTTTTTCATTGTTATAGTTATTGTTGTTATTGATGTTGTCGTTGTTGGATAGGACAGAGAGAAATGGAGAGAGGAGGGGAAGACAGAGAGGGGGAGAGAGAGATAGACATCTGCAGACCTGCTTCACTGCTTGTGAAGCGACTCCCCCACAGATGTGGAGCCAAGGACATTACACAGGCCTTTACGCTTTGCGCCATGTGCGTTGAACCTGCTGCGCTACCGCCAGACTCCCAGGAACTGTTTTAAAAGAGATTATGAAGTCTTCAGACGTCTTCTTTGGGACAGTTGCTCTTATTTATATGTGTTTTTACATTTTTTTTAAAGGATTCATTCATTTAATTGTGGGAGTGTAGGCGGTGGGGAGCAGAGCACTGTTTAGCTCTGGCATAAAAGAGTGCTGGGATTGAACATGTGGCCTCCCGTTCTTCAAGTATGCAAGTTGGTGCTTTAATACTGAGTTATTTAGCAGTCCTAGTGAATTCCATTTTAAAATGTTTGTATTCTAATTGCTTTTATGAAATTATTCTCATTTGTTAAGTTCCAGTGTGCTACCCTTTTACAGATGTCTACCCTTTTATAGATGATCCCTAGCATAATTAGAAAAATATTTGATAGTATAAGAACTATATAAGCTCTGTGGTGCAAGTACTGGTACCACATAAGTGGTACAGTGGCAACAGAGGAAGCTTCATTTTGTGGTCTTGGTCTCTGCCTCTTTCTGTTCCTTTTTTTTTTTTTTTTAAGATTTTTTTATTTATTTATTAATGAGAAAGATAGGAGGAAAGAGAGAGAAATAACCAGACATCACTTTCATGCATGTGCCACCAGAGATTGAACTTAGGACCTCATGCTTGAGAGTACAATGCTTTACCCACTGCACCACCACCCAGGCCACTCTGTTTCACTTTTCCTCCATCTTAATGAAAAAGTGATTTTTGAGAGGGGAAATCATGCTTGTGTGAGTCACAGACTTCAGGGGGGTAAAAGGGAAAAAATTAAGCTATTTGAAATTGTGAAGGTTATAGAGCTCTGAAAAACTTAGCTTTTAAGTCACTTAATAGCTTCAGTTATAATTAATAAATTGCATTTTTATAGACAGTTTATTTAGTTTTTGGTTTTAGACAGTTACTTTAGTGTTTTTATCCGTATTTCAATGCCTAAAATATATTCTTTTATTATTGTATATATCTTATGATTTCATTTTTTCCACTCTGATCTTTTAAACATTATTAATAGCGTATAGAACGCTATTACATTGAATACTATTTATTTATTAATTGATTGATTGATTTTATCAGAGCACTGCTCAATCCTGACTTATAGTGGTGTAGAGGATTGAACCTGAGGCCTTGGAATTGAATGAGTTCCTTTGCATAACCATTAGGCTACCTCTCCTGCCCTCATTGAATACAATTTTATCTTATTTATATAGTAAGTCAAAATCTCCATAGCAATATTTGTTAATGGAGTGCTGTATTCTATGGTATTGGAATGGTACATTTTATGGTATCATTTTTTTTTTTAAATTTTTTATTTAAGAAAGGATTAGTGAACAAAAACATAAGGTAGGAGGGGTACAACTCCACACAATTCCCACCACCCAATCCCCATCACCCACCCCCTCCCATGGTAGCTTTCCCATTCTCTAGCCCTCTGGGAGCATGGACCCAGGGTCGTTGAGGGTTGCAGAAGGTAGAAGGTCTGGCTTCTGTAATTGCTTCCCCGCTGAACATGGGCGTTGACTGGTCGGTCCATACTCCCAGTCTGCCTCTCTTTCCCTAGTAGGGTGTGTCTCTGGGGAAGCTGAGCTCCAGGACACATTGGTGGGGTCTTCAATCCAGGGAAGCCTAGCCAGCATCCTGGTGGCATCTGGAACCTGGTGATTGAAAAGAGAGTTAACATATGAAGCCAAACAATTTGTTGAGCTATCATGGATCCCAAGCTTGGAATAGTGGAGAGGAAGTGTTAGGGAGGTACTCACTGCAAACTCTAGTGTACTTCTGCTTTCAGGTATATATTTTGCAGTAGTTTATGGATACGTGTGCACATAAGCTCTCTCTCACAGCATTTTTTAAAAAAAATCTTTATTGCGTAGAGACAGCCAGAAATCAAGTGGAAAAGGGAAATAGGGAGAGAAACAGAGAGACACCTACAGCCCTATTTCACCACTCGCAAACCTTTCCTCTTATTAGGTGGGGATAGGGGCTTGTACACGGGTTACCACCTGGCCAGTGGTATTGTGTTCTAAATGGAATTATTTTTTAGACTATAAACTTGGATGAGCGCTTAACAAAATTTAACATCTGTGTGCTATTCATGGTTTTCTTAGATATGTGACAAAGCAAGTGCTTGCTAGTGAGTTTACTATAACATTGCTTTAGTAGTATTTTGCTTTTTAGAAAGTCGTTTAGTATTGTTAGCTCCTTGATTAGCAGTATCCCAAATATTTTTATTTCCATACCTTGCTAATTAGTAGTTTTTAACCCAAACTCCAACTTAAGTTAATTTTTTCTTGGTGTACTGCCAGTCAGGATGCTATTAAACTTTTAGATTGTGTGGGCAACTAATTTGGGGTGGAAATCTGCCTAAACTTTAAATTTATTTATTACTGTATTTAAAAGATTATCATAAATATTAGTTGCTTTAATTTATCCTTACTGAAGAAATAAAATTAAACTAAGTACTTTTAATGAAAAGGTTCTTAATGTTAGTTGAATTGATGTTTTGCTAATTAAAAAATGTAAAAGTAAAAAAACCTAATCCACTGAATTTTTTCCATTTATCTTTAAAAAAAGTTTTTTGTTAATTCTCTATTCAGTATACATACTGCTTTACTCTTTTTACTCCTGGGATGCTTTTAGAAACTTTATAAATTTCATCATCCCTCTTCTGTTGATGGTCCATTAATATAGAGAACTTGAAAAACACCTGTAGGCCTGCTTCACTGCTTGCAGCGCGACAGCCCCTCCCCCCGCAGGTGTTGAGCGGGATACTCGAACCAGGGTCCTTGCACCTAGTCCGTGCACTTAGCACTATGTATGCTTAACCTGGTGTGCTATCATCCAGCCCCCAGATTTTGCTTTTTGACATTTGCTCTATGTTAGAGTTTTTTGAGTAATGTAATTTTTCATTATTTTTTAAAATAAATATGATATAATATGTAAATGCATATTTTATGAATACATGCCTTTGTGTTATTAGTTTTTGAAGCTATTGTCATTTAACTTAGTTATCATTTATTGTTTCCTTGGAAAAGCATCTCTTATAGATTGAGAATACAAGAACAGACATCTTCACTGCCTTCTAAGAATTTATATTCTTCTTAGGGTGTTAGTAATGGTTTTCTCCCTTATAATGTTAGCAGCTAACATTAGTATAAGGACAGTTTGTGCTAAATACTGTAGTAAAGATACATATGTAAAAAGTGTAAAGTGAAGAGAAATGACTTATAACAGAACTAATAAAAGTTATTCAAGGCATATACCTAATTTAACATATTTTAGTAGTCATATTAAGTAAGGTAGAAAGAGTTAGGTGGAATGATCTTTATGAAAATTATAATTAAACTTCAGTATAATCATAAGTTAAGCGTATAATCATTACAGAAAGGACTGAGCTGTTTCATATTTTATTGGATGTTACTTGTATTTAAGATTCAGTGATTATTAGCAGTGTAGACATAGTGAAATCATTCTTATAATCTCAGCACTTTCTTAGCTTTTTTTTTTTTTAATTAAAAGCCAGATATCTCTGCAGTGCGATGCAAATCAGGATAATTTGATACTCATTTAAAGTATATGTGAATTTGAACTCAATTGGAATCACTTGATCTCTAGTTATTTATTTATTTTAAAATATTTATTCATTTATTCATTCCCCTTTGCTACCCTTGTTGTTATTGATGTCGTCGGATAGGACAGAGAGAAATGGAGAGAGGAGGGGAAGACAGAGAGGGGGAGAGAAAGATAGACACTTGCAGACCTGTTTCACCACTTGTGTGTGAAACGACTCCCCTGCAGGTGGAGCAGTTTTTTATTTTTGATTAAATTGTACAGTGCATTTGTTTAAGTACTAAACCAAAATATCAATCTTTACACTCTAATACAATTAAAACTTTCATTCAGATTACCTTTATTTCAAGTGTTAATAACCACATTTTGCTAGTAAGCAGTTGCCATTTTTGTAAGTACAGTTTGGGCACTACAAGTATGAATATAAGTTTACTAGCCATTTAAACTAAAATAACATATGGCCACTGGTAAATAATAATATTGCTTGCTAGTGTTAGCAGAATTCAGAAGTAAATTACTGAATTGTTGGAAAAGTCATGACACATTTTTGCAACAGATGAATCTAGTTTATTTTTTGAAGTACTAAAGCTGTTTGCTTCTGTGTTGTTGCTATGTCGTCTGACAGCAGTTCTAGCTTTATTTTTAAAAAATGAGTGATTTGAATGAGTTTAGAAGTTTTACAAAAAGCTGAAGATGTAAGATCAAACTGTGTTTTGTTACATTTTAATGCATCTCAAGCTTGTGAAAAGTTGCTAAAAAGTTTATGGTGACAACACTTTACAAGAACTCAGTGCTAACAATAGTTCACAAAGTTCTGTGCAGTGATTTTGACCTCAGTTACCCTCCTCATAAAGACACTGATCAAGTTAAACCCACATCACATCACATCACATCACATCACATCACATCACATCACATCACATCACATCACATCACAGATTGCAGAATAATTGAATATCCATAATTCAAGTAGAAGCTGAGATACATAAACAAGCTATCGGTATTTGTGTTCCCCATGAGCTCAAAGTTTATTTGATGGTAAGTATAAGAATCTGTAACATGCTCATTAAACATGAAGAATATCACCCTTTTTTGAATCGACTGGTAAATGGTGAAGGTACTGACCTGGTGATTCATTTCCACCAATATGGAAAGCAAGCATTAATCAGAGGAAGGCTGTGCTGTCGGTGTGGTCTGATGCTTTAGCTCCTACCTTGAACCAGACAGTCAATTTGAATGTGTACTATTGGCATCTGGACAGTTTGAATGAATCCATCACCCAGAAACATCTCGAGCTTGTTAATCGTAAAGGAGTTGTGTTCCATCACAGAAACTTGAGAGACCCACACACAGTTTTGATCATCCATCAGAAATTATTATGCTGCTGTACCCACCATACTTATTTTACCTTGGAGCAAGAGACTTCCATTTTTTTTTTTCATTTTCTTCAAAACTCCGTGTGGTATAATGTTCAGTTAAGAGGCTGTTCATCAACACTTTGCTCAGTTTTTCACTGATAAAGACAGGTCCTTCTATGAATGAAGTTATGAAGCTTACTGACAGATGGCAGGTTATTGAACAAAACAGGCAATATATCATTGATCTTTGTTCTGTATATATAAAAAATGACATTTGAAAAACAAATGCATCATAACTTTTCCAACAACTCAGTGTATACTAACATTGTCATGTCAAATTAGAACATTTTTTAGCATATTATATAATCTTTTTATGTATTTTGAGGCTTTGTTTTTAAAGTAGCTGCTTAGTTACTTGTAAAGAATTTTTCATTTTAAGGTTAGCATTTTAACTTTATTAGATGAGTCCAGAACAGCTAGCTTGACACACACACACACACACACACACACACACACACACACACACACACACACACACACACACACACACCCATCTCCTGTTGAGGATTGTAGTTGATTAATATCCTTTGTGTTTTAAGATCTTTGTATTCTGGCTGGGAAATCAAACCCTGTTAAAACTCTGCTCTTTGTTGAGTACGATTCCTTTCTGTTAGTCTTTCCCTGACTTAATGATCATTTTCTTTGTGCACTTTTACTATGAGTTCAGTTGTGAACTCAACTGAACATTTTAAGGAAGCAGTTTGTACACTTTTTTGCTTTCTTTATTGGGGGATTAATGGTTTACAGTCAACAGGAAAATATAATAGTTTGTACATGCATAACATTTCCACATAACAATACAATACAACCCCCACTAAGTCCTCTTCTGCCATCATGTTTCAGGATCCAAACCCTCACTCCCCACCCTGGAGTTTTTTACTTTGGTGCAATACACCAACTCCAGTCCAAGTTCTGTTTAGAGTTTTCCCTTCTGATCTTGTTTTTCAACTTCTGTCTGTAAGTGAGATTATCCCTTATTCATCCTTTTGTTTCTGATTTTTCTCACTTAACATGATTTCTTTGAGCTCCATCCAAGTGGGGTAAAGAAGTGAATTTACCCTGAACCTGAGACTTTGGAGCCTCAGGAATAAAAGTCTTTTTTCATGACTAGAATGCCACCTACCCCTGTTCACTTTTCACAGTTTTCCACAAAACAGTTCAATCCCCCCCCCCCCCCAGAGTCCTTTACTTTGGTGCAGTACACCAGACTCAGTCCTAGTTCTGTTTTGTGTTTATTGTTCAACTATTTATTTTATTTTATTTTATTTTAGTGTGTGTGCGTGTGTGTGTGTGTGTGTGTGTGTGTGTGTAATTGGATTTGTTTCATTGAAGATGCCTTTAAGATTTAGATGGAAAAGAGTTCTGCCAGTATTTTCCTCTGAGTATTTCATAGTTTCTGGTCTAACATCCAAGGGGTGTTGAAACCCCTATTATGACTGTGTTGCTGTTAATATATTGCTGTAGCCCTTTCAGTAGATGTTTGATGTATTTAGATGGCCTCTCATTGGGTGCATAGATTTTAATAATCATTAAGTCCTCTTGACTGATATTCTGAGCATTAAGTAATGTCCATCCCTATCTTTTTAAATTTTATTTATTTTAAGGTCTGTTGTCTCAGATTGAGAATAGGAACAGTTATTCTCAGTCTGTACACTTATGGAGTGCTCTTTCTCTTTATCACTATTGTTCTCATTCTGCACCATTAAACACAGCCACCATGGCCTTTTCAAACTGTCTTCTCAACTCTTGAAATTGGTAGATTCTGTTTGGGTACTCCCTCCCTCAATTGGAAGCCTGGAAACTTTCTGGGCAATAAGCTTAATTAATCATTTCTTTTCTCAGAGATCATAGTCATGAACTACTTATCTGATACTATTATTTCAAATACTTTTCCTTTACTCTAGTTGTTTGAAATGTAAAAGTAAATTCCTATTATGTCACTTCATTAAAGACTGGAAATGGATGTGAGTACACAGCATATCTTTTCATTAATCATGTAGCTGAAGTACATGGTAGACAGTCATTCTTTCTTTCTTTTGATTGCTATAAGAATTTCCCATAAAGGGGGGTGAAAATTGCCCATACGGTTCAGATATTTATTTATAGCTTTTAAAAACAAATTGCAAGTTGGCCACTAATGAAAAAAGCTTACTATACCAATGTTTGATGCAGTATAGTGATGCATACGTATATGTGTGTAATTGATTTATGTATTTTATGTAATTTAAGATTTGTAGATTAACAATATGCTTATCAAAAATTTTTTTACAGACTGAGAGTAATCATGACACAGCGCTAACGCTTGCCTGTGCTGGTGGTCATGAGGAACTGGTACAAACACTGCTAGAGAGAGGAGCTAGTATTGAGCACCGAGACAAGAAAGGTAGAACCTACTCTTTTTACCCCTCCCCTGAAATATTGGTGTTCTGTGAAAAAATAATACTTCTAGACTTATTTGATTGACTTATATAACATAAAACAGTACTGTTCCTTTGCATGTATTGAGATTATTATTTTTCTTCAGGCTTTACTCCACTTATCTTGGCTGCTACAGCTGGTCATGTTGGTGTTGTGGAAATATTGCTGGATAATGGTGCAGACATTGAAGCCCAGTCAGAACGAACCAAGGATACACCTCTCTCTTTGGCTTGTTCTGGGGGGAGACAAGAGGTACTGTTTTTCCTAGTGTCTTTTTTTCGCCGTTTGTTCAGCAAATGAATATTTTATCTTAATGATTTTATCAGAATAGTGAATTGTCATTTATATTTGTCACAGAACCTGAAACTATTAGCAAAAGGACAAGTATGACTGTGTTAGTATAAGCTATATTGCCAGGGGGGAAATCATTTATTACTTATTATCCTGCTTATCTAAATTTATTACTTGCTATGGGAATCCCTTTTTGTTACATTCAGGCTAAGATAGCCAGATCAAATCAGTAAGCTCTTGATAAACAGGACCTTTATTTTCTTGTCTTTTCTAGTTACAGAGAGAGTCCTTGGCACAAAAATGTAGTAAGACTCAGCTTCTTTTGCTCTTTGTGTGTAACATAAATAAGAAATAGAGAGTATTCAGTTTTTCATAGTTCTGAGGACTCTTGTCATAATGTTACTGCATATGATTATATAGTATTTTTGCACATAACCCCCGGCCCCATCTCTCTACCAGAGTACTGTTCAGCTCTGGTTTATGGGGGTGCAGGGATTAGAACCTGGGATTTCAGAGCCTCAGGCATGAATGTCTTTTGCATAACTTGTGCTATCTCCTGTAACTCCTTTTTGTTGTTCTGTTGTTACATAAACTAAATAGCTAAAGTGACCAAGAAATTACAGGTTTAAACTGTATTCTGTATCTTCTTCTGGCATTTAATAATCAACTGGCAAACCTAACTGCATTTTAAAATCCAATTTATGGACAATTGATAGCCATTTTGAGTATCATTTCTGCTGTCTCTGTAGACTGGCAGCTTCTCAATCAGAGAATTGTTGAATCTTACATTTAGAAACACCCAGCTACCTAGGTTACTTTCCTTTTCAGCTTAAACATATTTTTCACCATCCTGTTTACCGTAAAATTTTAAGTTTGTATCAGGCACGAAGTATGTCTTACGTAAGTTTCCATACTATCACTAATTCTGTTCTCTAATAAAGAGAAAGAAGTTTATACTCTTTTTTATCTTCAGGTATTTGAGTCTGGGTTGCCAATGACCCAGTGTCTTGTTCTCTTGATTGTTTGCTTGAGAATACCTTTTTCAGACCCTTCATCTGACACCCCACCCTGTTTGCTAGTGCCATTTCTTAAAACATATCTAACCTACTTTGACCAGTGAAGGTATAGATAAACAAATTTTTTAAAAAATGAAGAGAATGATTTCTACAGAGAGCATGGGAAATTTAATAAAATAGTACATGTTATAGGAAGATACAAATTGGTAAGGATTGTATATTAAACAAAATAATAAATGAACCATGTCATGTGTATAAGGCAGATTTGAGCCTGGCCCCCACCACACTAAAAGATGCTTTGGTACTGTGGCTTATTTGCCTCTACCTGAAAAAGTCTGGATTGGTGAAATCCTGGGTATGACCAGCCCCACACCTCTAGGGAGGGAGAAAAATATATATAAATTAATAATTGTACAGACATTTTTTTCTTCCCCGAAGGAATTTGTGCTTCAGTATATTTCAAGTAGATAATATGTATGTTCATATTTAGTCATTGAAGTCATTACTAGATTATCTTACAGGAGATTGCAAAAGACATGTTTGTCCTTAGTGTGCCGCTTCACCTGATTGATGATGTGAATACATTTGTCTCCTTTAATTTGTTATGTATCCATAATGTATGTTACTAGTACGTTAAACTATTTTAAACTCAACAATATTAAGGTAGTCAAAATTATTTAATGATAATAATTTTTACTACCAGAGAGATATTTTCCTGTTAATATTAAATTGAAATGCAGTGAAAGAAATTTTTGCAATTAAGTATCAATGTTAAATGGAAATATTTATTGTATAGTATCAAATAGCAATGCAAATACTTCTGCTTTGAAATATACTGACAGTATCATTTTGACAGAAATGGAATTTCCAGCTATATGGCCTGAAACAATACATGCTTTATATAGTTAACAAAGTTTTCACTGTTCAGTTAAAAAATTCAGTTGATTTCAAAGTAATATTAAAACCTTTAGTATATTATAATCTTATTCTATCCTTATTAAATGTAACATATTATACTATTTAAGGAAATAGCCTTTTTTGTTTTTTCTTTAAAGATTTTATTTATGTATTAATGAGAAACATAGGAGGAGAGAGAAAGAGCCAGACATCACTCTGGTACATGTGCTGCCGGGGATTGAACTCAGGACCTCATGCCTGAGAGTCCGATGCTGTATCCACTGTGCCACCTCCCGGACCACAGGAAATAGTCTTTTTTTCCTTTGTTCCATTTATCTTTTAATTTTACTTCTTAAATTTGAGAGATATAATTCATATGAGACAAATAGAAAGTAGTCAGAGCATTACTCAAGTACATGCAGTGCTGGGGCCCAAACCTGGAACTTCAAGCATGTAAATTCAGTGTTCTACCAGTTGAGCTATTTCCCCAGCCTCATACAAACGTTCTTATGTAATGATCTTACCTTCTAAAAAATGTTTCTTTGATTTGGAGTACTTTGGGGTTTTTGTTTGTTTGTTTGTTTTTAGTACTTAATTTAACACTTAATTTGTTTTACTTTGAATGGTTATTCATTTTTTGGAAATAGATCATTTCCTGTAGTGGCTACTTTTTTTCCTTTTTTAATTTTTATTTATGAAAAGGAAACACTGACAAAAAACCATAGGGTAAGAGGGGTACAACACCACACAATTCCTACCACCAGAACTCTATATCCCATCCCCTCCCCTGATAGCTTTCCTATTCTTTATCCATCCCTCTGGGAGTATGGAACCAGGGTCATTATGGGATGCAGAAGGAGGAAATTCTGGCTTCTGTAATTGTTTCCCAGCTGAACATGGGCACTGACAGGTCGATCCATACTCCCATCCTGTCTTTCTCTTTCCCTACTTGGGCAGAGCTCTGGGGAAGCGGGACTCCAGGACATATTGGTGGGGTCGTCTGCACAGGGAAGTGGTTGGCATCATGGTAGTATCTGGAACCTGGTGGCTGAACTATAGTGGTTATTTAATGGAATTAAGAAAACTTAAGTTTTCACTGTCTCTGTAACATCAGGGACTCTTAGTAATAGAATCTCTTCTTCCTCCTCCTCCTCGTCTTCCTTTTTTAACACGTTTTCCCCTCTTTTTTCTTTTCAGGTGGTGGAGCTGTTGTTAGCTCGAGGGGCAAATAAAGAGCACAGGAATGTGTCAGATTACACACCTCTAAGTCTGGCTGCGTCAGGTGGTTATGTGAACATTATCAAAATATTACTAAATGCTGGAGCCGAAATTAATTCTAGGCAAGTTTTTTTTTCCTCCAGTTTCCTTAATAGTCTATTGTTAAAGAAATTTATGGGGTACTTATTTTCAATGCTATAATTAGGAAGTACTTTACAAATTTAGAGTCCAAATTGTTCATGATTTAATTTTAAATTATTGATATAGAACTTGGAAAACCAAAGGGACTCTGCAGTTATGCACCCATTTAAATGTACACAGTACTATGTGTAAGGACCTTGACTCCAATCCTCAGTTCCAACCTTCAGAGAAGAAATTTTATAGTCTGGGAAACAGTGCAGCAGATGTTTCTCTTTCTGTCTCCCCTTTTCTTCTCAGTTTCTCTGTCCTATCAAATAAACTTTTAAAAAGGGAATTATTGTATATCCTGTGATGGTAAAAATAAATGCAGTTTTAAAAGATCTTTCCCCCATAAGATCTTTCCCCCTATTTTATTTAGAAAATAGTTGCTTTATAGGAACTTAAAATTAAAAAAAAAATTTTTTTTTAATTTTTTTTGATGGATAGAGACTGTCAGAAATTGAAAGGGGTGATATAGAGAGGGAGAGAGACAGAGAGACACCTGCAACACTGCTTCACCACTTTTGAAGCTTTTCCCAGGTGGGGACTGGGAATTAGAACCTGGGAATTGGAAGCTTTTTTTTTGCAGGTGGGGACTGAGAATTCGAACCTGGGTCCTTGCACACTGTAACATGTGCGCTCAACCAGTGCACCACCACCTGGCCCAGGAACTTAAAATTTGCTAGTCACTTTCAGCCCAAGTCATTATGTTGAATGATACCCCCCAAATATTCTAGTTCTAGATGATAAACAATTTCTAACAGAGTCTTGGTAGTAATTCAGAGACTTTCTGTAACGTAAGTAAAAGTTGATTGTTTTAGATAATCCTAGAAAATATTTAGTAAACTTTGAAATGAAATTTAATAATCCATTTTTTCTGAAATACTAAAAATATGCATTTTCCACTTGCTCTACCCATACTTCTGTCCTTAGAACTGGTAGCAAATTGGGCATTTCTCCTCTGATGTTAGCAGCTATGAATGGACATACTGCTGCTGTTAAGCTCCTGTTAGACATGGGCTCTGACATAAATGCTCAAATAGAAACCAATCGGAACACTGCCCTTACCTTAGCCTGCTTCCAAGGAAGAACTGAAGTGGTCAGTCTTCTTCTTGATCGAAAAGCAAATGTGGAACACAGAGCTAAGGTGAGAAGAAAAAAAAAAAGATGAAAGAAAGAAAGAAAGAAAGAAGGAGAAGAACCAGAGATTTACAAATTGATTGTTTTCATTATCAAGTGGTATAGCAGAATTATTTTTTCTATTAATAGTCTTATTACTTATGTTCTGTGTGATTCGGTTAACTTTTAACTTTTTTAAAATACATCCTCCACCCCTACTGCTCAGCTCTGCCTGTAGTGATGCTAGTAATTGAACCTGGATCTCAGAGCCTCAGACATGAAAATCTTTTGTATAATCATAATATCTTCACAGCCCTCACAACATTAACTCTTGAAACTAGCTCAATAATTAACTATCGTTATTTATTGCTTTGGTGCCATCTGAAAAATATGTGAAGAGAAGAAATGTATTAAATGTCATCTTATATGATTTTTAAAAATTGACATTAGAATTATTGTCTTTCATGATAATTCATAGATTAGCAGTATCAGTGCTGATATTTAATTGAGTCTTTGTAACAAATATACCACATTACTTCACACATGTATGTGTTTGTTATTTTGTTATATTTCTTACTATTTTTTAAAATTTTTTTTTTCCAAAACTTAAGACTGGCCTCACACCACTAATGGAAGCTGCTTCTGGTGGATATGCAGAGGTGGGCCGAGTTCTTTTGGATAAAGGTGCTGATGTTAATGCCCCTCCAGTGCCCTCCTCAAGAGATACAGCTTTAACCATAGCAGCAGACAAAGGGCATTATAAATTCTGCGAGCTTCTCATTGGCAGGTATAATGTTACCATACCCTGTATATAAGTATATTGCCTTGTAATTTACTTATAGTTATTCTCTATGAGAAAACCATATTGAGTTAATGTGATTAATTCTACATATATATGTTATTTCATGTTACTGTATTTTTTTACTTACCTTTTTTCTACCTTTTCAGAGTTTTGACATTGTTAGTCTGCTTTATTTCAATGAATGATTGAAATAAATGATTGAGCATGATTGTCTGACTTGTTCTAGTGCACTCTAAAAATACTTGTTTTCTTGTGTATTTATACTTTTTAAAGTGTGATAACAATGTATTTGAACATCTAGCTGTTATGCATTTTTATGTATCTAATAGTTTTCAGTTTTGCTAAGTGAATAGGGAACATACCAAGATATCAGACAAGAACCATTAAGTTTCAGTTTTTACTCCTTTAGAAATTATTTGCATCATTAATTGGATTTTCTATTTTAAGTCTAAAGGTATCCAAAAAAAAAAAAATTAGTAGTAGCTATGACCTATTCACCATGAGCCTTATGTATTATAATATCCACTAAGTATTACATATACAATCATCTACTTATTTTGGGGGCTAGTTGATGGTGCTACTGGTTGACATACATGTTACATTGTACAAGGACCTGGGTTCAGTCTTCTGATTCCTACCTGCAACGAAGAAAGCTTTATGAGTGGTGAAGCAGTGCTGCAGGTGTCTCTCTGTTCTTTATATCCCCCTTTCTCTTTTCCTCTCTTTCTATCCTAAATAAAATAAAATATTAAAATATACCATATTTTGAATTTGGAGTCTGGGTGGTAGTGCACCCAGTAGGGAGTTGGACTGAGTTCAAGCCCTTACTCTTCACTTGCAGGGGTAAAGCTTCACAGGCTTTGTAGCAGTGCTACTGGCATTTCTCTTTTGCTCTCTCACTCTTATCTCCCCTTTCCCTTGTGATTTCTCTGTGTCTTTATCAAATAAGTAAATAAAATATCTTAAAATGTTTTATTTTGACATTTCTCCATTGTTCTCATTAATTTTTATTTTATTTTTCTCATGAAACAGAATGTCACACGAAAAACAAGGAGAGAGGGAGCGAGAAGCCAGGTACATGTGATCCCTGGGTATTGAACCAGGAGTCTGAGTCATGCAAGTACTGTTCTCTACCAGTTGAACTATTTCCCCAGATACCATAGTATCTTTATATTCATTCTTTTCTGAAATCACATAATACAAATACAAGACTACAAATTATACTGTCCAATTATAGTTGCCTCTGGATACATGTTTTCACAAATATGGATTAAGTCACTATTTTCAAAATAAGAAAAGCAGGGCCAGGTGGTGGCAAACTTGGTTGAGTGTACACGTTACTATGTACAGTTACCCAGGTTTGTGTCCCTGGTTCCCACCTGCGGGAGGTTTACAAGCGGTGTAGCAGTACTGCATGTTGGTCTCTCTCTCCCCGTCTCCCCACTCTTTACCTCCCCAACCCTCTCAATTTCTCTCTAGCCTATCTATTAAATAAATATAAGTAAAGATAAATATAAAAAAGATTTAAAATAAAACAAATTTTTAAAAAAATATTTATTTTATTTATTCCCTTTTGTTGCCCTTGTTGTTTTATTGTTGTAATTATTATTGTTCTTGTCGTTGTTGGATAGGACAGAGAGAAATGGAGAGAGGAGGGTAAGACAGAGAGGAGGAGAGAAAGATAGATACCTGCAGACCTGCTTCACTGCCTGTGAAGCGACTCCCCTGCAGGTGGGGAGCCGGGGTTTGAACCGGGATCCTTATGCCGGTCCTTGTGCTTTGCGCCACCTGCGCTTAACCCGCTGTGCTACAGCCCGACTCCCACAAATCTTTTTTTTTTTTTTTAAAGTAATTGATGGTAATTTTTTAGTTCAGTGACTTAATTTGTTAACTAGAGTTTTTTTAATTTTAAAAGAAAAATGCATTTTACTCCTTTAAAATATTTTCATAAGTACTAGTTGGTTTTTACTGTTATTTGTGTCATTTCATTTTGAATTGTATGTGTCATTAATTTAGGGGAGCCCACATTGATGTACGTAACAAGAAGGGGAACACTCCGTTGTGGTTAGCAGCAAATGGTGGACACCTTGATGTGGTTCAGTTACTTGTGCAAGCAGGTGCAGATGTGGATGCAGCAGATAACCGCAAGATAACACCTCTCATGGCAGCATTTAGAAAGGTAGAAGTCTTTCATCTTCATTTTTATAGAGTAGAAAAATGCATAGTTTGGTGATTAATAAAAGTTCTCATTTTATAGTGACTCTTCCCACCCACCCCCCAAAAAAGGAGAAAAAAAAAACAACTTAGCAGTCAGGCAGGGTTAGATAGCATAATGACTATGCAAAGAGACTCATGCCTTGAGGCTCCAAAGTCCCAGCTTCAGTCTCCAGCACCATTATAAGCCAAAGCTGATCAGTACTCTGGTTTAAAAAAAAAAAAAAGAAACAACCTCAGCAGTGACAAAGTCATTAAAATAATTGCTGTGGGGGCAACATCAAAAGGCTATTTTCAAAAGCTGTGGAGAGGGAGAGGGAGAGAAACCGAGACCTACATCCTACATAATTTACTTCATTTGTTTGATTTCTTAAGTGATGGTTTTAATTTGTTATTAGTAAAATAAAATTATTTTTTTAGGGTTACAATTTTGTTGTGGAAAATATAGATAAAAATGCCGTGCAAACTTCAGTGTTTGCTGTATTAATATGTATTTTAAAGATTTATTTATTGCATTTGAAAAAGTCACATGAAACTCAAGAGATAAGGTTGTAGATTCAATCTCTAACACCACTATAATCCAAAACTGAGCAGTGCTCTGGTGAAAAGAATATATATATATCCCACTTTGTATTCTATCTTAATGGTTTGGATTTATTTAGTTAGTTGGCTAACAAGAACAAAGTAGAAACAGAAAAAAAATTTTTTTATAGTACCTAAACTTTCTTCAGTGCAGTGGGAGCAAGGCTCAAACTCTACATATGGCAAAGTAGTGTAGTATCCTAGAGAGCTATTTTGTTGTTGCCCTTGGTGTGGAATTTAAATGACATCATTCTTTGTTGTTGTTGTTGTTATTGATTTTGGGAGAGTGGGATGCAACTGAAAAAAATTAGACTTAGCTTAATAGAAACAAACTTCTTTTTTATTTACAATGAAAATAGTACCCATTTAGCCTTTAGTTTGTACAATGATTTGACAGAAATCTTTTTTAAGATACCAGTTTACTGAGTGTTAAATCTATTTTCAACTTGACATGGGTATCCATTTTTTAGGGTCATGTGAAGGTGGTGCGCTATTTAGTCAAAGAAGTTAATCAGTTTCCATCAGACTCTGAATGTATGAGATACATAGCAACCATCACTGATAAGGTAATTGATCAAGTTTATTCCATTCTGTGACCTAGGAATTCCTTTGATTTTATAAGTTTATATACATTCTGTTGCTGGGGGTGGGGAGTCTTGGTTGTAACTGTGTGTTACATGATTGTCTAGTATTTGGCAATAAATTATAGTACTACTTAAAAGAAAGACATCTCTGTACTGGAGTTAACTTTAGCTCTCAAAATAGTATTTGTACTAATTTATTGTACAAACACTAACCAATCTAGTGCAACATTCTTGAGTGTTCATTGGTGCTGTAATCCCTATCTATGTTTATGCAGATTGGTATTTTGAGTAGAATAAACTTACTGGATTTTCTTTTTCCTACCTTAAGAAAAATGAATATAGTTTTTTAAAATTCTAGGCAAGAAATCTTTGACTTTATTAGCATTATGTAAAAATTGATATAACTTATGTTTTGCTTTGTTTTGTTTTTTAATAACAAAAGTAGGAAGGTAAAATCCTGTTTGTGATCATCCTCTCAGGATATTTTCATATAGGACTTAAGCTAACATTTGAATAAAATCCTAAGACATACCTCTGAAAATCTGAAGAGGTCAACAAATTTAAATATCTGTATGTCTTTTCAACAGTTTTACATGGCATTGAACAGCTTTTCTCCATAGGATTGATTTATTTAACATAGGTAATTCACTATCTTGCATGCCTCTCAATTTACCCTTGATAACATTTGTGAATACTACTGAGCTTGGCTGGATTGGTGAGACATCTTATAACTTTTTTTTCTCTTAATAAGAAGGAATCCCTTTCCTGCCAACACTGCATTCAAATAATGTAGTTATTAATATCTAGTACCTGTGTTGATTTGAGAGATTTTTGCACATAAATTTCTTAACAGCAGAATTTTAATATTTTAGCACAATTTTTGTCAAGAAAGTACTTGAAATTTTAAACCCAGCTTTTTACCCCAATTGATAAATTATTTCAATTATTTGTTTTCACTCAAGTTATGCAGTTTTTGTTTCCAAAATATCAGTTAAATGGATATTTTGAAGAAGAGTAGAAGCTCTCTGTGTTTTTAGAAGTATGCTGTTTAAATTGTTTATTTGTACCTTTTTCATCTTCTGATTTTCATTGCTTATGTTCATTCAAGATCTGTTAAGCACTTAATGTTTTTAAAAACTGATCTAAATGTGAATTGTTTTTTGAGGCTGGAAATGTCTTGGTTTTTCATTTTAGGAAATGTTGAAGAAGTGTCATCTTTGTATGGAATCAATAGTACAAGCCAAAGATAGACAGGCTGCTGAAGCAAACAAAAATGCCAGCATTTTGTTAGAGGAGTTAGACTTGGAAAAGGTAATTATAACCTTTATATATGAAAAGCCTACTTTTTACTTTCCTGTTTTTCTTCCCTATAATTTGTACTCTTGTTAATGTTTTGTTTTGATTTTAAATTATGTACATGATTTTCTCTCCATGTTTGGCTCAAGTAGCAGAGAGAACTGAGTATATTGAGTATCAATAGAAAATTACATTGATTTGAAAGTCAGTGAATCCAGTCTCCAATGCTCAGTTTAGTTTCTTAAACTCTCCCAGGTATATACTTTATCTTAAACCTCATAATTTGTTGCCAACAGATACACCACTCAGAGGTACCAAAATACACCACCAAGGCATAACCAGCTAGTGAAATACAATGAGTAAATTTTTTAAATGGATGACTTCTCTTGTACTTTTCTCTTTCAGGCCAACTACAACATCATTCCCATGTGGAATAAAAATCTCCAAACAAAATAATGTTTGGAAATTCCTGTAGCTGCTTCTTTACTCCCCCTTCCTGTCAATAGCTGTATTCTAGAAAACTGCAGAAATAATAATAAATAATAATAATTAATAATAATAAATAATAAATAATTAATAAATAATAATAAAATAATAAATAAATAAATAAATAATCATAGTAGAAAAGAATTAATTGGCATTGACTGTGGGAGACATATTCTGCCATTTCTCAGCTTTTATAAAAAAGGTTAAAAGTACCATGAAATTTAACATATTGTTTAACATATACTCTAATTTATGGAGAATATGCAGTGATAGTTAACTAACAACCATTTTGATTTGCATCTGGCCTGTTTTATTTGCTGAGTTTAACTTGTATTTTATTTTGTATAATTAAAACTCGAATTATCCTAAGCATGTTATTCTAATTTTAATATGAAAACATGATATCTTCCAAATAAATATTTAGTACTGGAGGAGTTCTAATTAAAATTGATTGAGATAGATGAGATCACTGCTGTATAATTTTTTTCCCTGTATTGGGGGAAATTAATGTTTTATATTTGACGGTGAATATAGTAACTGCTGTATCATTTATGATATTCTTTTTATTGTTAAGTGATTGGGGTTTCCCCCCATGGCTTCATGCACACAACAGGTGCACTGTGCTACTGAGCTGTTTGCTTGACTCCAGAAGTTCCTCATTTAAAAGTATTTTCTGGTCAACTACTGTCCTCTGCTCTACCAGCTGAGCTATCGAAGGGATGGGTATTCTGGTCAAATTAAAATGAACTCTATTGGTCATTTTGAACTTTTTAAAAAAAATTTTTTTTTAGGTTTTATTTATTCCCTTTTGTTGCCATTGTTGTTGGATACAACAGAAATGGAGAGAAGAGGGGAAGACAAGGGTAGAGAAAGATAGACACCTGCAGACCTGCTTCACTGCCTTGTGAAGCGACTCCCCTGCAGGTGGGGAGCTGGGATCCTTCCGCCAGTCCTTGAGCTTTGCACCACATATGCTTAACCCGCTGCACTACCACCCGACTCCACAGTTAACAACTTTTCTAAGTGAGGCAAGGATTTGAACCAAGTGTTTTAAAATTCTAAATCCAGTAGTTTTTTTTTTCTTCCCTCCTTCCTCAACTGAACAGTATCTACTTATTTTAGTTTTGTGTTCCTATAACATTAAAACATTCTGTTTTAAGTCCTTTCTGTACTTTAGACTTAGCTATCTGTTTTTAAACATCTTATTATTACTTCCTGCATATAAAATTTAAAATACAGAGATTTATTGTACCCGTCAATAAAGTCCATGAACAGACAGACTATAGGAGCTATTTTATTAAGGATGTCCTCAATCAACTTCAGTGTTAATTTATGCCAATGCCTGTAATTTAAATATAAAATAAGCAAAGATATTTATTGAAAAATGTAAATCTAGTGAAGTCCTTACCTCTATAATTACCTGTATACCCTTTTAGGGTCATAGGTAATTTGCCTGCCTCTCTTGACAGTATTACCTGCTTGTGGCTCACTCTCACCACTCTCTTTCATTGCTATACTCTGTGTCTTAACTGTATCCCTAGACTCTTTATAGTATATATTTTCATCAGTAAACATACTTCCTATTCCTATTTTCACTTTATGACACTCTAAAATCTGCATTTTACTTAGTTTTCTTGACTCTCTACTATTAGAATTAGGAACCATGAAATGGAGTCTGGCATGTTTGGAGGCACACAGTAAATGACTGCTGGAAAAATCAATATTCACATATATGCAGATGTACTTTCAAAAAACAAACAATGGCAATTGGTTTTTGATAGTGACTTAAGTAGTTGCAGAATATAATCCACAGCAAGTTTATTACAATTTTCTTACCACTGATAAACATTATGAATACACACTCCCTTACATTTTGCTGTTTTTATTTTTAAAGAATACTTTTCCCCATTGACTCTATGTATTTTAAGTTTGATTGTTCCAAAATATTTCACTGTCATTCACTTGTCATGAATGTCAAGTTACTTTGAATTCTTACTGGCATTTCTTTGATGTTCATACTTGGAAGAGTCTCAGATAAGAAAGTCGAAGGGGTATTCCGGGAGGTGGCGCATTGATAAAGCCTTGGATTCTCAAGCATGAGGTCCTGAGTTCAATCCCCGGCAGCATATGTGCCAGAGTGATGTCTGGTTCTTTCTCTCTCCTCCTATTTTTCTCAGTAATAAATAAAATCTTTAAAAAAAAAAAAAAAGAAAGTTTAAGGGAACTTTCAAATGACATTGCTCATCCTTTTATAAAATTAATGGGTAATTGATCTTATCAGTTAATTATAAATTTAATGGGTAATTAATTTTATCAGTTGCGCCCATATGTAATAGTTTTTAATCATGAATTCATTTTTTTCTGCATACTGTGGACTATTTTGAGTGAGGGTGGTGCATAACACAGAATTCTAGAATCCCAGCCTACTGTTTTTGTTTGAAAAATTAATGAGTTGGAATTTGATAGTGTTTGGCCTATTTTTTAACTTAAAACTGATATTAAAAAATAATTTTTTATTTTAATTTTTGGGACATAATAACTGTAGTCATTTCTCAGTTTACCTAGTCTAAAATGATGGTCTGCATGGATAGTAACTTTCTGCCTTCATTTAAAGAACAAATGCTTCTCTGATTAGCTTTTCTGTTAATATTCCTTCTTTATTGGTCTTGTGGACTAGTAGGGTAAAGGACTTTTAGCATTAGGTCAAAAGTTTTGATCCGGGAGTCGGGCGGTAGCGCAGTGGGTTAAGCGTAGGTGGCGCCAAGCGCAAGGACCGGCGTAAGGATCCCGGTTCGAGTCCCCCGGTTCCCCACCTGCAGGGGAGTCGCTTCACAGGAGGTGAAGCAGGTCTGCAGGTGTCTATCTTTCTCTCCCCCTCTCTATCTTCCCCTCCTCTCTCCATTTCTCTCTGTCCTATCCAACAACAATGACATCGATAATAACTACAACAGTAAAACAACAAGGGCAACAAAAGGGAATAAAAAATAAAATAAAAATAAGAAAATTAAAAAAAAAAGTTTTGATCCCTGTATTACACTATCTATGCCACAGTGGCTCTTTGTTGCCTTCCCTGCCCGTAAGTTAAGAGATTTTTTTTTTTTTTTTTTTTGCCTCCAGGGTTATCGCTGGGTTGAGCATGCCTGCACTACAAAATCCACTGCTCCTGGAGGCTAATTTTCCCATTTTTGTTGCCCTTGTTGTTGTTATACTATCTGTTGTTGAATAGTACAGAGAGAAGAGGGGGAGACTGGGGTGGTGTCAAATAGACACCTGCAGACCGTTGCTTCACTGCTTGTGAAGCAACCCTCTGCAGGTGGAGAGCTTGGGGGCTCAAGCCAGGATCTTTACGCCAGCCCTTGCGCTTCGCGCCATGTGTGCTTAACCTGCTGTGATACTGCCCAGCCCGCAGAGATTAATTTTTTTAATAAACAAAAATTAAATGTAGTCAGTTTGTTCTGATGAGACAATAAAATTATTTGGCCAATGATGAACTGGTTTCATTACTTTGAGTAATGTAACATTTTCCATAAAATGACTTCTTATTTTAAGACATATTTAATGTAAACATAAAAATATGCTAATAGCATCAGAGAAAAAGTTTATTTGTTGTGGTATGTATCACCTGAAAACTACCCCCCCAAAAAAATGCACCTGAGTGCTGAAATTATCATGTATGAAAGTCCCTAACTAACATTAAAACAAGACAAATTAAATTAACCTTCTTTACCCCATCTTGGATGGAGCTCGAAGAAATCATGTTAAGTGAGATAAGTCAGAAACAGAAGGATGAATATGGGATGATCTCACTTATAGCAGAAGTTGAAAAAACAACATCAGAAGGGAAAACTCTAAGTAGAACTTGGACTGGAGCTAGTGTATTGCACCGAAGTAAAAGACTCTGGGGTGGGGGAGAGAGTTCAGGTCCTGAAACATGATAGTAGAAGAGGACCTAGTGGGAGTTGTATTGTTATGTGGAAATGTTATGCATGTACAAACTATTGTATTTTACTGTTGACTGTAAACCATTAGCCCCCAATAAAGAAATTTAAAAAAAAATAAGAGAAAAGTATCCCAAACTTGCCCTAGCCCCCCGCCCCACAGAATGCTAGATTATGGAAAAGGAATGCATAAATTAAAGTCATCTTTTAGAAGACGTAAAATTAAAAAATAGAGAGAGAGCTTGGTAACCAGGAAATTCACAGCATTTCCATACTTCAATACCAGGGTTAAAGTCCAATAGCCAAACCACAAAGAAGTAGTTTTGATCTTTCTCTTTCATTAAATAAAATAGTTCGAAAATTATTTTCTTACTTTGTTAACCATAGAGGATATTTTAATAGTTAAAATACCTTATTAAGAGTGCTATGGCAACAGCATAATGGTTCTACAAAAATAAATAAATAAAATCTGCATTCCTGAGGCACCAAGGTCCCAGGTTCAGTTCCCAGTACTACCATGAGCCAGAGCTTATCAGTGTACTGCTAAAAAATGAAAAAGAAATAATAATAATAATAAAAGTAGTAGCAACACAATTGCTTATTAAGAAACATTGTGGTTAGGAAAATAGCTCAGCAACTAGAGCTACTACTACTCTGAGTTGATCCATGTTACTATCTGTATTAGAGTGGTACTCTTCATGTGTGTCTCTCTTGCTTTCATTAGACACTCACTGTATCATGAAATAAATAAATTTGATCTTTAATAGATGATTATCTTGCAACCTGGAAGGTTATACAACAAGTAGGGTGCCCGACTTGCTGACATGAGTTCTTGAAGTCTATTCTTGGAATCACATATGTCAGAGTAATGCTCAGGTGTTCCTTCTTCTCTCCCCCTTCTCCTCCCCTCCTCTTCTCTCCTATCTCTCATTAGTAACTGAAGCTAGTGACTGGGTTGTGGCATTTCTGGTTGAGTTCACACATCACAGTGTGAAGGATCTATGTTCAAGCCCCCAAACCTTATCTGCAGTGGGGAAGCTTCATGAGTGGTGAAGCAGTGCTGAAGGTGTTTCTTTTTCTCCCCATTCCCTCTTAAATGATCTCTGTCTTTATCCAATAAATAATAAATAAGATTTTTAAAAGAGAAAAAAACTAAGAGATACAACTTTTAAATTTTTTATTGAAGGGGTTGATGATTTACAGTGTATTGGTTGACACACTGGTATAGTTTCATTATGCACCAGGACCCCAAACTTCTCATCTGCCTATCCTTTCCCCTTGTTCCCCAGAGTCTTTTGCTTTGAGACAAAACACCTTTCCCTTTCCACATTTCAGTTTGTGTTCTCCTTCCCTGTCCCTGTATATTAAGTCCTGCTTATAATTGAGATCATTCAGTATTTTTTGGCTTATCATTTAACATCATGTCTTCAATTTCCATGCAAAATGATGCAAAGGAAATGACTTTGTCATTTTTAGCGGCTGAATTGTATTTTGTATATATGCTATAGTTTTTGTTTGTTTGTTTGTTTTTTAAGAAAGGAGACATTAACAAATCCATAGAATAAGAGGGGTACAATTCCGCACAATTTCCATAACCCGATCTCCACATCCCACCCCCTCTCCTGATAGCCTTCCCATTCTCTATCTCTCTGGGAGTATGGATCCAGGGTCGTTGTGGGTTGCAGAGGGTGGAAGTTCTGGCTTCTGTAATTGCTTCCCCGCTGAACATGGGTGTTGACTCGTCGATCCATACTCCCAGTCTGTCTCTCTCTTTCCCTAGTAGGGTGGGGCTCTGAGGAAGTGGAGCTCCAGGCCACATTGATGGGGTCGTCTGTCCAGGGAAGTCTGGTCAGCATCTTGCTGGCATCCGGAACCTGGTGGCTGAAAAGAGAGTTAACATACAAAGCCAAACAAATTGTTGAACAATCATGGACCTAAAGACCTAAAGACTAGATGAAGTGTTGGGGGTATTCCCTGCAAGCTCTTGTGTACTTCTGCTTTCAGGTATATATTTTCCCCCTAGTTTATGGGCACGGGTGAACCTATGCTCTATCTCAGGGGACCTGGACTATATCTAGGTTTGGGGACTTTATTGGAGAGTGGAACACCTGGAATGGAATTAGAGAATACTATGAAAGGAAAGGTCTCACCCTAATGATGAAGCTGAAGGGTTGTCATTCCACACCTGAAGTCTCTGGTCACAGTCTAAGTGAAGCATGCTGGGGTGGCACTCGTGTTGATTAGGTTGCAATCCGCGGATGCAATATTATTTGATTTGAATTGAGAGCAGCATGCAGAAAAGTGGGCCCCACCCTAAGGTTCCAGGACTGGGGGAAATACAGGCTCTACAGTGGAAATGTGAGGTTCCTGTTGTCTTAGGGTTCAAGAAGACAATGGATAGTTATTGTTATCATCACATTATTTGGTGATAGGGTTAACTTTGGAAAGTCCCTTTGATAGGGTTTGGGGTATAGTACCCAGCATCTTGTATATAGCTGTGCTAGTTTTTTTTTTTTTTTTTTTGTCTAGCAATTCATCTGTTAGATATATGGGTTGCTTCCAGGTTTTGACTACTACAAATTGTGCTGCTGTGAACATAGGTATATGTAGATCTCTTACATAGCTCTCTTCTGACAATTGTTTTTGTTTCATTTGGGCAAATCTCCAGGAGAGATATTGCTGAGTCACAGGGTAGGTCTATTTCTAGTGTTCTACGAAATCTCCAGACTGTTTTCCAGAGGACTTGAACCAGTTTACAGTAGTACAGAAGAATTCCTATTTCCCCACATCCTCTCCATCAACTGTTGGTACTATTCTTTCTAATGTAGGACATTCTCACAGGTGTAAAAGGGGCATTTCATTGTTGTCTTTATTAGTATTTCTCTGGTAACCAGTGACTTTGAGCACCTTCTCATATGTCTGTTGGCCCTCTGGATCTCTTCCTCAGTGAAATTTCTATCTATGAGGTCTCAAGTCCAACCCCCAGCATCCCATGTGCCATAATGATACTCTGATTTCCTCTCTTTCATTAGGAGATAAATATTTTAAATAAATTAGAGTGTCTTTTATTATTAATTTGAACTTGACACTTAAAAATATTATTTTCTTGGGCTGGAAGATAGCTCACTCAGTAGAGCACATACTATACCATGTATAAGAACCTGAACACCACGGTACCATGCTACACTTCATGAATGATGAAGTAGTGTTGTGATGCTTCTCCATTTCTTATTCCTTCTTTCCCTTTTCTTTATCTAAAGTAATGTGAAACATTTGGTTCAGAAGCAATGGAGGGAGGTCATGTTCAAGACCCTGGCACCACCAAAACTTAAAAATACATCATTTTTGCATTGCCATGAGTCCATTGTGATCTTGATCAAGCAGTGAATCCAACTGTATGCCTTTGAATTTCATGGCATTTCAGTTCCATTATGTAATACTGTGTCACAGCTTTTTTACCAGATAAACTTCACTTCTATAATTTTGTTTTATTGCTTCTTTTAACAGTTAAGGGAAGAAAGCCGGAGGCTGGCTTTGGCTGCCAAAAGAGAAAAGAGAAAGGAAAAAAGAAGAAAGAAAAAAGAGGAACAAAGAAGAAAATTAGAGGAAATTGAAGCCAAAAATAAAGAAAATTTCGAACTGCAAGCTGCTCAAGAAAAAGAAAAGCATAAAGTTGAAGGTATTGTCTCTACATAACAATTCAGTTTGTTCAACCTATTCCTTAAATATCAGGAAATTAAAATAAAAATAGATTTCTGAGTTGAGCCCTTGCATTCTTTTTTGTTGTTGTTGCTGTTGTGTTGTTGTTGCTGGGGCTTCATTGTTCCATGTCAACTATTTGTGATAGAAAGGGGAGATCACATAATGTTTATACAAAGACCCTTTTATGCCAGTGGAGCCAAAAGTCTCAGGTTCACAGTAAGCAGTGCTCTGGTAAAATAAATACCTAAAAGTTAATTTAAGAGGAAGAGGAGGAGGGGAGGAGTGGGAGAGGTAGAAGAGGAAGAAGAAGAGGAAAAAAGAAGAAGGAGAAGGAGAAGAAGGAGAAGAAGAAGGACAGAATTGAAAGAGAAGCATCACAGCACTGGAGCTTCCCCCAGTGTAGTGAGATCTACACTGGTTTGTGTGCCTTGCAAAGCAGGTACTTTCCCTGGTGTTTTGTAGGCCCAGCCCTTGAGGTTTTTATCTAATAATTTTGCTAATTGACTCTACCCAGTATTTATCAAAGTGAATTTCAGGATCTGGGGAGATAGCACTAGTGATAGTTTACCAGATATTCCTTCCTGAGGCCACACAGAAGTCCCAGGTTCAATCCCTGGCACCACACCAGAGCTGAGCAGAACACTGGTATTAAAAACTACAGGCAAGTTAAAAGAATAGTAAATCAAACTTTTGAATAACTTCCATCTGGCTTTAAAACAGTGTACATTTTTATCATGTATTCTTTATCTTTTTTGTATTTAAGTATACATACATATTTTTTAAAGTCTGTCCAAAACTATAGCATATAGCCTAGTACTTTGCCTATGTACATACTGTAACAGTTATTTTCTTTACATAATCACACTTAAAAATAAGTTATTAATACTATGTTAATATAGTCTATATGATTAATATTAAAATGAATGATAAACCCATATTTATAATATAATATCCAGGTATTTTTCAAAAAAAATGTCTTTATATAGTTCTAGGGAAGATCTGAGAGTCTCCTTCATGTAAGTCATGATAAACTATACTACTGAATGCTTCTCTAGCCCAATTTTTAAAAATTTGATTAGACAGAAAGATTGAGAGGGGGAGGAGAGATAGAGAAGAAATATTTGCATGGCACTGCGTCACCGCTTATGAAGCTTCCCCATAGCAGGTAGGAACCCATGTCCTTAAAGTTACTAAGGTGTGTGCTTTAACTGGGTGCACCACCACCCTGCCCCCAGCCCAATTTCTGTGTTTTTTTTTTTTTTATTTTTATGAGAGAGAATAATTAAAAGAGATCGGACAGGTTACTCATCTGCCTTTAGTAGAATACCACTCTTGTTCTTTCTTGTGGTTCTTAGGTTGAACCAAAGGCTTTGTGGAATGGGAAAAAAAGAAAAAAACAAGACAAAAACTTTCCTGCCTAGCCACCTCCCCAACTCCTGGGAAAGGGTTTTTTTGTTTGTTTGTATTTATTTATTTATTTATTTTTACAGATAGTGACAGAGAGGGTGAAAAAACTCATAGCATTAGAACTTTCAGTTAGAGCCAGGTTCAAATCTGAGTTGCACAAAAGTTTTTTGTTTTTTTTTAATTCTTAATTTCTACAGAGCTAGAACTCTGCAGGTTTATTTAACTCAGGCTTATTTCACTGTTCTTGTGCTTTTTCCATTCAGATAGAGAGCCGGCATAGCACTAGAGCTTTCCTTGTGCCATGGCATTCTCATGTGGTACTTAGGTGCAAATGAACTTGATTTTTGCACATGTCAGGCATGTATCGTATCTCTCTAGTCCTAGGAATCTATTTTAAATCAAATTCTAACTAAACTAGTGTAATGATGAGGATACTGTGAGGAGGAAACTTTGTCACTAAACCACCAAATGTGCATGGAGTATATATTTGTATTGGTTTCCTCATCTGTAAGATTTTTATATTGAAGAATTTCCCATTACAGAAGAGTTTTTAAAGATTTCTATAATCAAGACTTTTTAAAAAACTATGTATTTATTTACTTATTAGAGACAACCAGAAATCAAGAAGGAAGGGGGTGATAGGGAAAGAGACAGAGAAACATGCCTGCAGCACTGCTTCACCACTCAAAAAGCTTTCCCTCTGCAGGTGAGGACCAGGGCATTGAACCCAGGTCTTCACATTGTAACATATGTACTCAGTCAGATACACCACCACCTGGCCCCAATCATTTCTTTTTAATCCGTGTGCATGTGCACGCGCGTGCGTGTGTATGTGTGTGTGTGTGTAATTCTGATTTGTAAGATTATAAGAGTACAGGATATACTTAAACAGCACACCCACAAAATGTTCTGCCCCCACCCTACAAACAGTAACCACCATTAGACTAACTTGTGTATTCATAAATTCTTATCCTCTCTTTTCACCTCTTTTTCCCCCTCCAATGAAATGGACACAATTTCACTACACTCGGCTACCTTTTAAATGTTGATTTGTGACTAATAGAGGGTTCCAGGATTGCAAGTTTATAGTTCTACATTACACTGACCCATCAAAGTTCTGTGTCCCTATCTTCCTAAAGATAATCACCATAATTTGCACAAAGTCTTAGAAACAAGTTTGTTCGATTGTATTATTGTTGTTTTGTGTGTATCTGTTTTGCAAATTCATGTGTCTTCATTCTCTAGAATACACATATCAGTGAAACTATCATGTTCCTGTTTCCCATCTCCTTACTTACTTTGCTAGGCATAGTCGCCTTCAGTTCTATCTATTTTGTCTCAAAGGACATAGTAGTATCATCTTTTTTGACTGCAGAGAAATATTCTATGGAGTATATGTCCCCAAACTTTTTTTTAATCTAGTCTTATGTCAGTAAGCATTTAGACTGCTTCTTCTGTCTGGCTATTGTGAATAATGCAGCTATGAACATACGGGTGCCTATGTCCCTTCAAATTCCTGTTTGCATCTCCTTTGGATAAATGCCTATGAGTAGTATTGTTGTGTCATAAAGTACCTTGATTTTTACTTGTATAAGGATCCTCAATACAGTCTTTTAGAAGGGTTGCACTAGCTTGCATTCCCTCCAGCTGTTTAGCAGGGTCTCTTTTTCTCCACAACTTTGCTGCCAACACCTGTCATTCCCTATTGTGTTAGTGGAGGTCATTCTCACATATGTGAGATGGAATCTTAGTGTAGTTTTACTCTGGTAAGTGAAGTGGATCATTTCTTCATGTCTTTGAGCCATGTGTATCTCTTCTTTAGAAAATTTTCCTTTCAATTCATTGTGGGCCACTTTTTCATACAGATAGAAATAGAGAGCCACCAGCACTACCTCTAATGATGTGACACAGGTGATGTGAGAGCTTAATCTTAGACCATCTGGATGGCAAAATGCACCCTACTCAATCAACTCTGATTTTATTTTTTTCCTTCTCTTCTTCGTTGTTGTTCTTCTTCTTGTTCTCCTTCAGCATTTTTCTTTCATTGGAGTGGGGTTGAGGGGGGGCAGACCACCCAAAATGCCAGCATATACAATGAAGAGACTCAAATTTGAAAGTTCTATTCTCTGCCTACTTTTCCACCATCCTGACTGCTTAAGTTTAATAATATTTTGGGATTTTTGTTGCTTTGGTAGTTTTTTGGCTGAAAAAAAAAATCCACATTACAGTAACAGTATTATACTTATTTCTCCTTATTCATTTTTCAGTTACTACAACCAATAAATCTGATGATTACTAAATATACATTAATTCATATTTACATTTCCCAAATTGTCTCAAATAATCTTCTAATTGCCTTTTATGCTTTGTTTAGGACATAGTGTGGGAGAGGAGAATGGATTGATCCTACCCATCTCATCATTAATAGAACCAACTTAATGTCTAGTAGTAGCAAAGTAACTCTTGGGTTTACTTTTATTCAAGCACTTGAAATTAAATATATGTTCAGCATACTTACAGAATTTGCTAATTCAGTATCGATACTTTTATAGATGAACCTGAAGTCTTGACAGAGCCTCCAAGTGCTACAACCACTACTACCATTGGTATATCTGCAACCTGGACAACGCTGGCAGGTTCCCATGGTAAACGAAATAATACTATAACGACAACCAGTTCAAAGAGGAAAAACAGAAAAAATAAAATAACTCCAGAAAATGTTCAAATTATATTTGATGATCCACTACCAATTTCATACAACCAGCCAGAGAAGGTTAATGGAGAGTCCAAGAGCAGCAGTACCAGTGAGAGTGGGGATAGTGATAACATGAGGATTAGTAGCTGCAGTGATGAAAGTAGTAACAGCAACAGCAGCCGAAAGAGTGACAATCATTCACCTGCTGTAGTCACTACTACTGTGACCAGTAAGAAGCAACAACCATCGGTTCTGGTTACATTTCCAAAGGAGGAGAGAAAATCTGTTTCTGGCAAGACTTCAGTAAAGTTAGTTCCATTTTTTACTTTTAATTTTTATAGTATCTTTGTGAAATTACCTCATTGCTACATATTTCATAAAGGAAATTGGTACTTGGCAATATAAGGATGTGTCTCAGTTAAAAAATGCATGATTCCACTGAAATTGAATAATGATCGTTTTTGTATTAAAGAGATAAAGTTACTTTTCCAGTGTAATTCATTTTCATATATAGCTTAGCTCATTAAAAGCATTAATTGTGATTTCTCCAGGATTACTAGTGTGGTTCAACTCTACTAAATATGACAGCTACATAGTATTTAAAAATATATATATTTGTGCTTTTAATCACCAGGTTTGTCACTGAAGCTTGGTGCATATGTGACAATTCCACCTTTCCCAGTAACCATTTTTTTCTCTTATGGGGTGGGGTAGGAAAGTTGAGGCTATAGCATACAGGGCAGAGTGCGCATGTTACTATGCATGAGGGTCCAGATTCAGTCTCCCAGTCCCCTGTTGCAAGGAGAGGAATCTTCGTGAATGGCAAAGCAGTGCTGTAGCTATTTCTCTTTGTCTTCCCCTCCTGTCCTGTCAAAAGAAAGATGCCAAAGCAGTAGAGCTGTCATGTGGGTACCTAGCCCCAGTGTAAACTCAGATGGCAAAACAACAATAGAGGGTACTGGGTGTAGCATGTTGATTTAAAGCAAAAGACTGGGGAGAGGGGTTAAGAAATAGGATAAAGGGATATTGAAGTACTGGTTTGTCTCCTAGACACCAATCAATATAGCATGAAAGGCTGTGCCTATATGTTAAGGATTATACGTTAAGCCATTAACCCCCCCATAAAAATTTTTTTTAAATGTCTTAATAATTATGTTATGCATTGAAGAGAAATACACATGTGGTCCTCATTTACTTGCTATATTTGTCTAAAAATAAAAATAATAATCTGCCTTTATTACTTAAAAATACTATAATTAGTTTATATTTAATATACTTTATCTCTTTAATTTGAAGATTGTCAGAGACTGCCAGTGAAGTGACCAGTAATTCTCTCTCAACTTGCACAAAATCTGGTCCATCTCCCCTTTCCTCTCCAAATGGGAAATTAACAGTAGCTAGTCCTAAGCGGGGACAAAAGAGAGAAGAAGGGTGGAAAGAAGTTGTAAGAAGGTGAGTATTTGATTATTTTTCTCATTCTTTTTCTGAATTTTCTATAACATTGAGGTATGATATACCTTACAGTTAAATTCCTCCAGTGGTTTCAAATAAATCTGAGACTGAATCTAATCTAGTGAATTTTCATATTAATGGATAATTATTTTAATGCCTCTAAAATAATTTAGGAAACAGTGAAATTTTATTAACTTTTTTTTTCCCCTCCAGGGTTATTGCTGGGCTCAGTGCCTGCACCATGAATCCACCGCTCCTGGAGGCCATTCTTTCCCCCTTTTTGTTGCCCTTGTTGTTGTAACCTCGTTGTGATAATTATTATTGCCATTGTTGATGTTGTTCGTTGTTGGATAGGACAGAGAGAAATGGAGAGAGGAGGGGAAGACAGAGGGGGAGAGAAAGATAGACACCTGCAGACCTGCTTCACCGCCTGTGAAGCGACTCCCCTGCAAGTGGGGAGCCGGGGGCTCGGCCTGGGATCCTTAAGCCACCTGCGCTTAACCCACTGCGCCACCGCCCGACCCCCTATTATTAACTTTTAAGGTAGATATTAAGTTATTAAAAAGAAGAGAGTTGAGAGTCGGACTGTAGCGCAGCGGGTTATGCGCACATAGCGCAAAATGCAAGGACCGGTGTAAGGATCCCGGTTTGAGCCCCCGGCTCCCCACCTGCAAGGGAGTCGCTTCACAGGCGGTGAAGCAGGTCTGCAGGTGTCTATCTTTCTCTCCCCCTCGCTGTCTTCTCCTCCTTTCTCCATTTCTCTCTGTGGTATCCAACAACTACAACAATAATAACTACAACAATAAAACAACAAGGGCAACAAAAGGGAATAAATAAATAAATAAATAAAAAACAGAGAGTTAGTGTGACACCCAAAAGATGGCACAGGAATCCTTTCTTTATTAACTCTTCTGACCAGGTCGGATGCCCCAACCAGTGTGTCTGTCTGATACTCTAGTGAGAGCTCATGACTTGCCCAGCCGTTTCTGTTACTTGTTTTCTATAATTCGGCACATGTAGTCAGGAACTCATGTCTGTCTTATCCTCCACTAATGTGTGCATTTATGTGTGCATTTATAACGTATACTAAAGAATGAAAGCCAAATAAGCACTTTGGTAATGCAGCATAGAAAATATTAATTGCTATCTCTTAATCTCAATTTTCCCCTTTTTTCCCCCTTTCTCTTACCCCTACTCCTACTTCCTCTCCCTTGTCTTCTTTCATTTTTCCCTTTCTCCTTTCTACCTCTTTTTTTGTCTTTATTGCCTCGGATGAGAATTACTAGAAGAGGTTTATACAACAATAATGTACTCTGTATTTATAGAAACTTATCTTGTTAATATTCTGCCCTTAACTCTGATACTAGTAATTTATATACTTTATATTTGCAACTTTTAAACAGGTCAAAGAAAGTATCTGTTCCATCAACTGTGATATCCAGAGTGATTGGAAGAGGAGGCTGTAATATCAATGCTATTCGGGAATTTACTGGTGCACACATAGATATTGATAAGCAGAAAGACAAGACAGGAGATCGGATAATAACTATAAGGCAAAACTTTGTGTCTTTTGTTTCTTCCTTCATGTTTTATTATACTGTAATGAAATATAAGCATTGGAGTTTTAAATGAAACTGAATTATAATAGCATACATTTTTAAAATGGTCTATTAACCTTTACAGATTTTTCTGTAGTTTATATTTTCTTGGTAATTAAAAAAAAAAAATTTGTGTGTGTGAGTTCATAAAAAAATTTGGGTCATCTTTTCCTTACATAAACTATTTAAATATATTTTATTTATTTATATTGAAATATTTAATATTATATATCTTATAATGTTTTAATACTTTTAGTATTTAAATTTTAAATATTTAAAGATATTTTTATTTATTATTGGATAGAGAGAGAAAAATTGAGAGGTTGAGGAGATAGAGTAGAAGGGAAGGAGAGAGAGAGAGAGACCTGCAACCCTGCTTTACCACTTGTGAAGATTTCCCTCTTGGTGGGGACTAGGGACTTGAACCTGGGTCCTTGGTAGACTTTAATATGAGCTTTTAACCAGATGCACCACCAGCTGGCCCCTGTTTTTGTAATCTTCTGAGATATTCTGCAACTTTTTAAAACAACCATTTCCCTTTTTAATATTTTTTATTTTATTGGCTTGCCAGAAAAGTCATGAACATTTTTATATAGAAAAATATGTCATAGTGCCTGTGGCGCAAAGTGCAAGGACCAGCGTAAGGATCCTAGTTTGAGCCCTTGGCTCCCACCTGCAGGGGAGCTACTTTACAAGCAGTGAAGCAAGTCTACAGGTGTCTTTATCTTTCTCTCCCCCTCTCTGTCTTCCCCTTCTCTCTCCATTTCTCTCTGTCCTATCTAACAACAACAATATCAATAATAACAATAAACAACAAGGTCAACAAAAGGGAAAATAAATAAATATATATAAAAATATGTTATGACTTTTCTGACAGTGCAGTATACCTTATTGCATAGAGACAGAGAGAAATTGAGAAAGGAGAAATAAAAAGGGGGAGTTAGACACCTGCAGCACTGCTTCACCACTGCTGAAGCTTTCTCTTTGCAGATGGGGACAAGGGAATTGAAACCAGGTCTTTATGCACTGTAACATTTTGTGCCCAAATGGGTGTGCCAGCACCCAGCTCCATTTCTGAGACTTTTCTAGAAGGGATGGTTTCTAATACTTTTTAAGCACTAGGTTTCCAACTTCTCTAAAAATTGGAGTTTGTAATTTTGAAACTGTGTTCCTAGAATATGAGCTCAGTAATTGACTTCAGCCCAGTGAATATGTCTGTGCTGAATAATCTTAAAGATGATATTCCAAGAAATCAATAGTGTAGTTGTGAGAAATAGATGCTCCTTTGAATTTTTTTTTGTAGAATGCTTAAAGAAGAATCAAAACCACTGCTTTTGTTAGTTTGTTCTTCATATGTATGTACAAATATATAAACAAAAATGAGAAAATGAACTTTTCCCCCCCTTTCACTTTAGGGGTGGCACTGAATCAACAAGACAGGCAACTCAGTTGATCAATGCTCTGATCAAGGATCCAGACAAAGAAATTGATGAACTTATTCCAAAGAATCGTTTGAAAAGCTCCTCAGCAAATTCCAAAATAGGGTCATCAGCACCTACCACCACTGCTGCTAACACTTCCTTAATGGGAATTAAAATGACGACGGTAACTCTGTCATCAACATCTCAAACTGCCACAGCACTCACTGTGCCTGCAATTTCTTCTGCATCTACTCACAAAACCATTAAGAACCCAGTGAATAATGTGAGGCCTGGTTTTCCAGTTTCTCTTCCATTAGCATATCCTCCTCCACAGTTTGCACATGCTTTGCTTGCTGCTCAGACTTTCCAGCAGATCCGTCCACCAAGGTTGCCCATGACCCACTTTGGAGGTACTTTTCCACCAGCTCAATCCACTTGGGGTCCTTTTCCTGTCAGGCCTTTGAGCCCTGCCAGAGCTACTAACTCGCCTAAGCCTCACATGGTGCCTCGCCATAGCAATCAGAATAGCAGTGGTTCTCAGGTGAATTCAGCAGGTTCTTTAACTTCAAGTCCAACAACTACAGTCAGTTCATCAGCTTCAACGGTGCCTGGTACATCTACAAATGGCAGTCCAAGTTCACCTTCTGTCAGAAGACAGCTTTTTGTCACAGTTGTGAAGACATCCAATGCCACCACCACAACAGTCACAACCACAGCAAGCAACAATAGCACTGCACCCACGAATGCCACATATCCTATGCCTACTGCCAAAGAACACTACCCAGTATCATCCCCATCCTCCCCATCACCACCAGCCCAGCCAGGAGGGGTTTCTAGAAACAGTCCTTTGGATTGTGGAACAGCATCTCCAAATAAAGGGGCATCTTCCTCTGAACAGGAAGCAAGTAGTCCACCAGTAGTAGAAACAGCAAACAGTAGACCTCCAAACAGCAGCAGTTCTTCTGGGAGTTCATCAGCTCATTCTACTCAGCAGCAGCCTCCGGGATCTGTTTCTCAGGAGCCAAGACCACCTCTTCAGCAGTCTCAGGTTCCTCCCCCGGAAGTTAGAATGACTGTTCCTCCTTTAGCAACAACCAGTTCTGCTCCAGTGGCGGTGCCTTCTACTGCCCCAGTGACTTACCCTATGCCTCAGACACAAATGGGATGCTCTCAGCCTACTCCAAAAATAGAAACCCCTGCTATTAGGCCACCTTCTCATGGCACAACTGCCCCTCACAAGAATCCAGCTCCAGTGCAGAATTCATCTGTTGCAGTCCTTAATGTCAATCACATTAAAAGACCTCACAGTGTTCCCTCTTCTGTTCAGCTACCTTCAACCTTAAGTACACAAAGTGCTTGTCAAAATTCAGTACATCCGGCAAATAAGCCTATTGCTCCCAATTTCAGTGCTCCCTTACCATTTGGACCCTTTAGCACATTGTTTGAAAGCAACCCTACTTCTGCTCATGCCTTCTGGGGAGGATCTGTTGTTTCATCTCAGTCAACACCAGAATCTATGCTATCAGGAAAATCCTCATATTTGCCAAATTCAGATCCCTTACATCAGTCTGATACTTCCAAAGCTCCAGGTTTTAGACCACCATTACAGAGACCTGCTCCAAGTCCCTCAGGTGAGTTTTATGTTTTCTCACCTCCTGCAGCTGCTAGTTTACACAGTAATATAAAAGACTCTTGTTCATTTTCTAATGGTTTCATTCTGTGACTGGGCCCTATAGACAGACATTGTTATGTTTCGTTACCTAAAATGCTTCTATGAATATTATTTGTGTTTGACATTATAATTATTATTATTATTATTGAAATTTTTTGAGACTGCTACCATGGAATTTATCTTGGATTTCCCATAAATAATTGCATGGGTCACATTTTCTCAAAATAAGATCAGCTGACAGCCAGGGAAGTGGCTCAATTTGTTGACTGTAGGATTTGCATAGTCTGACACTGCATAAGCCCGGTCAGAGAGATGTTCTGTTCTAGGTCTCTCTCCTTTTGTAAAATAAATAATCTCCAAATAAATGTAAAAGTTTTAAATTCTCGTAAGTTTTCATTTAACATAAAATGTAGATTCAGGGCCTTGCACATGCATGATTTCATTGTTCTTGGCCACTTTATCATTCAGAGTCAGAGGAGAGAAGAAATAGGGGGACACTGCAATACCAGAGCCATGTCATTGTATCTCCCATGCGGTGCCAGGACTCAAATACAGGCTGTGTGTGTGGCACAGCACATACCCTACTAACTCTTAACTTTGCTTTTGTTGCCAGGGTTATCTCTGGAGTTCTATGGCCGCATAGTCCACTGCTCCAAGTGCACTCTTTTTTTTTTTACCCTCCCCTCTATTTATTTAATTGTTGTTGTTGGACAGAGGTTGAGAGACAGGAGAAACTCCACCTTTCCTGAAACTTACCTTATGCAGATGGTCCCATGTAGTCACTGGGGGCTTCAAGGTGGATCTTTGTGCACTGTGTGCAGGTGGGCTATTTCTCAGAGGGAAAAGACAGAGGACCACTCAGTTCTAGTTTATGGTGGTGCTGGGGATTGAACCTGGGACATTGGAGCCCCAGGCATGAAAGTCTTTTGTTTAATCATTATGCTATCTCACCAGGCCCTATTTCTCAGTTCCTAACTTTTGTTTCATTTTACTTTAAAATTTATTTTGTTTCATTTATTTATTGACCTAGGAGAGAGAGAACCAGAGCCTTACTCTGCACACAGGATGCTGGGGATCAGACTCTGAACCTCATGCTTCAGGTTCAGCATCCCACTCATTGCACAATCTCCTGGACTTCAAAAATTTACATTTTTGTCCATTTTATTATTATTGTGTGTGTGTGTGTGTGCGCTCATGTGCACACCTCCTAGCTCCACAAATCTGCGGGTTCTCCCTGATTTTTTTCATTCTTTTTAATTCAGATACATACAGAAAGGTAGAGAGGCATAAAGGCTTTGTGGAGCCATCTGTGGCGTGTCCCCAGGGCAGTAGTGCTGCTAGATAGTACTTGGGTTGACCCTGAGGCCTGGTATAAGATAAAGTGCAGTGAGTTACCTCCCAACCTCTACTTTTATTTCAAATAAAAAAGAACAAAGATTATTAATTCAATTTTATTTCTGATTGTCTTACTTGAAAATATTTAGCTATGTAGCTTAATAAGTAGCCACTAACCATGCGTAGTATTTGACTTTAAATGTAAAATACTGGCAAGGTAGCTCACCTGGGTAGGTACCTCCTTTGCCATGCTCGTGCTCAGGTTTGAGTCCCTGGAACACTACATATACAAAACTTATCTGCTAATTAATCAGATTAAAAACTCATCTGTGAAAATGGCCATGCATAGTAAATGAATTTAGCTATGCTGGACATCACAGTAATTGACCACATTTTTTACGATAGAAAGCCCTTTGTTGGTATTTATAACACATCTGAAAAATATTTAATGGCTCTGATTGCTTCTCTCTTTTACTTAATATCTTTTTTTTTTTTTTTTTTTTGATAGATAGTGAAACAGAGAAGGATATATAGAGAAAAAGAGATACCTGTAGTACACCTTCACTGCTCATAAAACTTCCACCCTGCAGGTAGGGGCTGTGGGGCTTGAACCTAGGTCTTTGCACACGGTAATGTTTGTTTTCTACTAGGTGCATCACCACCCAGCCCCTCTGGGTTTTTGTTTTTAACATAGAAACAGTTTTAGATTTTTTGGAAGAGTTTCACAGTAGTTACTGCAATATCCTCTAATTTAAATATCTTACACAGTTATGGTACATTTATTTCCACTAAAATTAATAATGATGTTGTTAAATGACAGATTTTACCATTTGTTACAAAAATATCCTTTTTCAGTTAAAGTTTTCCATCCAAGATATTAAGTCATATTTAAAGTTACATAATTGAGGGGGGAGAATAGAGTTCTTGTTCATGCTCAGTTTCACCACTGCTGTGCCACTTTTTATATTCAGAGAGCCAAAGGGAAGAGATACTATAGCACCTTACCTTTTCTTGCTGCCATGTCACTGTCCATGTTGTGCTGGGGCTTAAGCCTGTCCTGCATGCTTGGCAATACATGAATCCATCCCAATAAGCTATTTCTTGGACCCTAAAGTTATGTTGTAATACAAAAATGTCAAGTAAATCAAAGATGGCCATTGCTAGAAATTGGTGGTCTGTGACCTTCGAACCAAATCTATCTACCAACCTGTATTAGCATTTCTGTAAATATTTTTATTTTTTGCCCCCTTCCCCCCAAGATTCATTATAAGTACTTTCTTCTTCTTCTTTCTTCTTTCTTCTTTCTTCTTTCTTCTTCTTCTTTCTTCTTCTTCTTCTTCTTCCCCTTCTTCCGTAGCCAGTCAACAGCGTCAGGTTGAGCCTGATGTAAAGTTTCGAGACCTCCTTTGAATCTGGAGAGGTGGCAGTCATTGACTATGTGGGTCATAGTCTGTCTGTAGCCACAGGGGCAGTTCGGGTCGTCTCTGGCTTCCCCAGCCTCCTGGAATACTTTTGGTTTACTATGTATATCTGAAAGCTCTTATGATAAGATAGATACCTATTTGCCTTATTTTGGTTCTTTGAGAAATTATCCCTGCCCTGTTTAATGGTACCTGGTAGTTACAATAAAAACCCCAAGATGGGGGAGTCGGGCAGTAGCGCAGCGGGTTAAGCACACGTGGTGCAACTACAGCAACAATAAAAACAAGAAGGGCAACAAAAAGGAAATAAATAAGTTAAAAAAAAAAAAACAGGATGGATCTCTTTGCTTGGAATGACTTTTCTCAAAACTAATTTAGCTTTTTTTGTTTTCTTTTACAATAGAGCTAATCTGGCTGTCTCATCTTGAGACATACTGCTGCAACTCCTTCAGCATGTTTCTTTTCCTGATCATATTTTCACTTCTGCAAATATATACTTATTGCTTACAGAAAATCAGAAAAGAGCTGATAATCATAGAAATGTAAAAAAGGAAGTATCTTTAGAGTTAAATGGTGCTCTAGTTAAAAATTGCTTATTTTGGGGGCGTGTGGTAGCACAGCAGGTTAAGTGCGCATAGCACCCAAGGACCGGCACAAGGATCCCAGTTTGAGCCCCAGGCTCCCGACCTGCAGGGGGTTGCTTCGTAAGCGGTGAAGCAGGTCTGCAGGTGTCTTATCTTTCTCTCACCCTCTCTGTCTTCCCCTGCTCTCTCAGTTTCTCTCTGTCCTTCCCAACAACGAAAATAATAACAAGGGGAACAAAAATGGGAAAAAATGGCCTCCAGGAGCAGTGAATTCATAGTGTAGGCACAGACCCGGTGATAACCCTGCAGGCAAAAAAATGCTATTTTAAAAAACAGACACTACATTGCATAAAAATGTCCAAAAATTTTTGCACAATAACATTGCATAAGACTGAGAAAAAATAAGGGCAGGTGAAGTAACTAACTTGGAAAGTGTGCTACTTTGCCATCCAGCCCCACTTCATTGAGGGAAGCTTTAGGGCTGTGGCCTTTTTCACTGTTTTTCTCTTTCTTTGTCTCTTACCTAAAAGGCAACAAAACAAAACACACAATTTAGAAAAATAAGAAAATGTTTGACACAACAAAATGGGAAATTGAGAGCTGGGGAGACAGCATAATGATTATGTAAAAGACTTATAAAAGCCTGAAGTTCTGAGGTCCCAGGTTCAGTCTCAGGCACCATGATAAGCCAGAATTGAGCAATGCTCTGCTCTTTCTTTCTCTGTTTCTCTCATTAAAATGAAATACAATATTTTCTAAAAAATATGAAACTCAGACTTGACTATTATAAAAGTTCTATTTAAATGCAACACTACTTATTCGTCCACATATTTATGTTTCGTCTGCTTTTACACTTTAAATATTGCCCTTTACTGGATGGTTGTCAGTCTGTTCTGTATTATTGGAGAGATAACAGTCTGGGACAAAAATTATAAATGTAGTGGAAACCACATATTATCTATCTTATAATGTTGCAAAAACAATGTAATGAGCACGCCCATTTTACATATGTGCTAGATAGGGATTGAGCTGCTCTTACGTACTTTGAATGTGCCAAGTCTTCACCATGCTGTCAGTCACTTTTCCATTCAGATGGTGGGGAGAATACCTGTACTGACTCAGCTAAGTCACTGGTCCCCACCTGTAGAAGGGAAGCTTTACAAGTGGTAGAGCAGTGCCACAGATGTGTGTGTCTCTCTCTCTCTCTCCCTCTTTCTCCTTCTTTCTCTCTATCTCTTACTCTGTTAAAATAAATAAATAAATAAATACATAAATAAATAAATAGTTGGGGGGCAGGTGGTGGTACACCCGGCTAAGCACATAAAGTAACATGCTCAAGGACCTGGGTTTGAGCCCTAGTCCCCACCTGCAGGTCGGAATGTATCAACCACTATGAAGCAGGTCTGCAGGTGTCTATCTTCCTATTTTCCCCTCCTCTCAATTTCTGTCTTATTGAATAAAGCAGAAAAAAAAAAAAAGAAAGAGAAAAAGAAAAAAATGGCCTCCAGGAGCCATGGATTCACAGTGCAACCACTTACCCTGGGAAGGTAGTATAATGGTCATGCAAAAAAGTTTTCATACCTGAGGACCTGAGATCTCTGTACACAGCATTGCCTAAACTGAAGCTGATTAGTGTTCTGGTCTGTGTGCCTCTGTCTCCCTCTTTCCACCCACCCTCAGCCCCCACTTTGCATTAAACACAAACACCTCCCCCACCACCACCATGAGTGGTGGAATTGTGCAGGCACCAAGCTCTAGTGTTAACCCTGGTGGTGGTGGCGGGAAATGGGGGAAGACACCAAGGCAAGAGAGCTTTCTTTAATGTCAGAGCATTTCCTATATAGTACTCAGGCATGAATGTGGGCAGAATGGCAAGAGACATGCCCTACCTCATGAACTATCTAGCCCCCTCAAAAACAATTTCTTCTTTTTTTAAAATTTCATTATTGGGTAATTAATGGTTTACAATCTACAGTAAAATAAAATACAATAGTTTGTACATGTATAACCTTTCTTGGTTTTCCACATAACAGTTCAAACCCCACTGGACCCTCTTATGTCTTCCAGTACCTGAACCCTACCCCCTACCCCAGAGTCTTTTACTTTGGTGTAATACAATTCCAGTCCAATCAAAAACAATTTCTTGTGAGCATGCATCTTCAAAAACAAGCATGTTTGTCATAACTACACTACTCTTGCTATGTCTAAGAAAATTAGCATTAATCCAGTAATAATACTTAATATTTAATAGTGCCATTATCCTAAACATATAATTACTGCTTATGTGTCTTTTCTTTCCTCATTCCTCATGATGGAGTCAAGGCTCACATATTACTTCTAGCTGCTTGGTCTTTGTTTTCTTTCTTTCTTTCTTTTTTAGATGTTTATTCATTTATTCCCTTTTGGTGCCCTTGTTGTTTTATTGTTGTAGTTATTATTATTGTTGTTGTTGGATAGGACAGAGAGAAATTGAGAGAGGAGGGGAAGACAGAGTGGGGGAGAGAAAGACACCTGCAGACTTGATTCACTGCTTGTGAAGTTAACCCCCCTCCCCCCCGCAGGTGGGAAGCCGGGGGTCTATTCTGATCCTGCTTTGTGTGTGTGTGTGTGTGTGTGTGTGTGTGTGTGTGTGTGTGTGTGCGTGCGCGCGCTTAAGCCAGTGCGCTGTCTACAACAGAAAAGAAAGTTCATTATATTTTTGAAGGTTGCTTGACATCTCAGATTTATATATTTCTCAACCCATGATTACATTCAGGGTGAGCATTTTTGGTAGGAACATCATATAGGTGATCGTTTGACTCTCATTTTACATTAAATCATAACAGCTCAACTCACTATTGGCTACTGAAAGCACGATCTGTAGTTATAGATTATATTTTAATGATAGCCTCTGTATTTTTGGTGTCCTCAAAACCTCTGTGCTTTGTCTATTTCCTCCTCTTTTACCCTTCATTGCATGCTTTCACAACTCCTTGGATGAACTTTTCCATTTAGCTAGACAGAGAGGGAGAGGAACACCAGAGCTCCACATCTTCTCTTGGTGCTGTCATTTTCCCCATGGTGCTAAGGCCACTAAGATGGGCCTCATCACAGTAAGATACATGACTTCTGGTGAGCTGACTTGATGCCCCCCATGTTTTTAAAGATAAATATTTAATTCCCTGGCTGTTAAACCTGTCTAGATTTCAGTGTTATATTAAACCTTCGTGTATTCTGATGGTAGATAGATCAAATATTAAAACTAAATATAAAGATTTTCTTGATAGTCATTCTTTTCTAATAGTTATTTTTTGTAAAGAGTGAAATGACAATTGAACAGGCCGAACAAAGAAAGGTAAAATTACTTAAAATAGTTTGGGATAGATTGGGGACTCTTGGAATATTAGGTTTTCTGAATGATTTCTGCTAGCAGTGATTATGAGATATAATGACCTCTCTATTATAGGTATTGTCAATATGGAGTCACCATATGGTTCTGTAACACCTTCCTCTACGCATTTGGGAAACTTTGCTTCAAACCTTTCAGGAGGCCAAATGTATGGACCGGGGGCATCCCTTGGAGGAGCACCTGCAGCTGCTAACTTTAATAGACAACATTTTTCCCCTCTTAGTTTGTTGACTCCATGTTCATCAGCTTCAAATGGTGAGTACTATAATTTCAATAAGAAGAGTTTGCATATGTTTTCTTAAAACCAAAACAATTCCATCTGTTGTAGTGGCACGGAGCTAGAGTGTAGCATTTGTAAACAAAAAGTCCCAAGATTGATGCCTGGCACTGAACATGCTAGAGTAATACTGTGGTCATTCTTCACGTGTGTGTGTGTGTGTGTGTGTGTGTGTGTGTGTGTGTGTGTGTGTGTGTGTGTACATACACATGAAAAATTATTTATTTTTTTTCCTAGTTTTATACTTTATAGACTTTCGAGCTTTACTTTAATTTTAATACTATAAAAATGTAATTTGTGAGTTGAAGCCCCTGTCCGCACTTTAAAAGGGGGAAGCTTCACGAGCAGTGACACAAGTCACAAGAGGTTGTCTCTCTCCATCTCCCTCTCTTGTCTCTCTCTCCCTCCCTCTTCCCCCTCCTATTTCCCCTCTTCCTTCTCAGTTTCTTTCCTATCAAGTAAAAAAAAAAGGGGGGGAGAATGGAAGGAAAAATTTTCCCACTAAAAAATAAATTATAATTTGTATTTGCATCAGTCTGTGAAACTGAAAAGAATTTTACTTAAAAAAGTTTTTCTGGTTTTAAAATTATTAGACTCCATTCTATTATATCAAATCTAAAATTTTATATCAAAGTTTTATTTCATAGTGCGCAAAAAACCTGATTTCAATTTTGAGAACATAGTTACCAAGCAGTAACCTTGAAAGCATAAGTATCATATTTTTGTTTACTTTGATCTCATCTGCCACAGAAGCAGCACAAATGATTTCATATTCCATGATGTGCATTTTTGGCAACCATCAGACTTTTGAAGCCATGATTAGATACTCAAACTAAGAAAGACCAGTATGCAGTAGGGAATTCAAGTAACGTTAAGGATTCTGTAGTCATAATTATGTGATCTGTTTATATTTTAATAAAAATTATAAATAAAATAATTCCACAGACTATTGGTTTTTACTGTTTTCCTGAGGTAAAGACATCTTCAAAAAAAAATTTTTTTGAAGGCATAATAAAATCTAGGGTTGAAGAGGTATCTCACTTGGCAAGTCTGCTGCTGTGTATGATTCATGTTCAAGCCTTGTCCCCATAGCATTAAGAGAAATTTCAGTGCTGACGTCTCTCTCAAGCTCTTGCTTTCACTCTTTTATCTCTTACCTTTTTTTTTTTCTTTTCTTCAGGGGGAATAATGGTTTATAGTCAACAGTAAAATACAGTAGTTGAAATGAACATGTATAACAATTCTCTGCTTCCTGCATAACACTGTAATCCCTTACGTAGGTCCTCTGCTATCTTTATGTTAAAATAAAAAAAAGACAGAATAAAATTATTTTTATTTTAACTGCCAAATTTCTTTTATTAGTGCTAAAACCTAGGTAGTAGAACCTAGCTAACTGAATAAAAGAGTAAAATAATTAAATGTTTGAGAGAAGCATATCAGGCTACATTGCCAATTAAAATATTATATAAATTGTGGTTTATAGTTATTTTGCATATTGTATAGTTTTCCAGACATTTATATTTGCCATATATGTGGGACAATTACATAGAAAGTATGTTAATTATCCTTGAAAGGTGTTCCTGTGTGAAACAGAATGGTTTTAGAAAGAATTCAAAGTGGTTGTCATAGAAACATGCTAATAATAATGTAAGAAGACTTTAAAGATACTTGGCCTATTTTCTAAAAGCTTAAGAAAACATCTCAGGAATTATCATTAAAATAAAGTAAATAATCATAATTAAATTGGTCTTCCAATATTAAAAAAAATAATAAAGTAAGGAGTCGGGCGGTAGCACAGCAGGTTAAGTGCACATGGCACAAAGTGCAAGGACCCATAAGGATCCTGGTTCTAGGCCCCGGCTCCCCACCTGCAGGGGTGTAGCTTCACACTTGGTGAAGCAGGCCTGCAGGTGTCTATCTTTCTCTCTCCCTCTCTGTCTTCCCTTCCTCTCTCCATTTCTCTCTGTTCTATCCAACAATGATGACTCAATAATAATAATAACTACAATGATAGAAAACAAGGGCAACTAAAGGGAATAAATAAATAAATATTTAAAAATAAATAAAGTAAATAAATAAGCTGTGTCAGTGATAATTAGGCTAGTTTATTTAAACACATCAATTTAGGATACTTTAAATATAACTAAGAAATTGCTGGTTATCACTGTTAAGTCCTATCAAGGATATAGTTTGACAGCAGTGTATGTGTTTATGGAAGTCACTGTACTCAACATCTAACTCATCTCTCTTAGAGCCGTCATAGTTCTCATAAATTCTGAGACAGATCATAATTTTGTTTGATTTAGTTGTCTATATTATAAATGAAATTATCTCATAGTTGACTTTTACCGTATTTCACTGTCACAATCACCTAGTTACACCCATTTTCTCAAATGATACACTCTTTTTTTTTTTTTTCAATTGCAGAGTAATACTCTATTCCATAACTTCTTATCCAGTCTTCTGTCAGTGCACATTTAGGTTGTTTTCCTTGTTGTGAATAGTGCTGCTAGGAATAGAACATATTCTTTTTCATAGGGGTACATGAACTTGTATTCCCACCAACAACGTAGCAGTTTCTTTTTCCCCACACTGTGTGTCACCAGCATTTGTCATTTCCTGTTTTGTTTTGTTTCTCGAAAGTAGGCCATTCTGACTATTGTGAGATGCTATCTCATTGTGGTTCCAGTCATTGTGGTATAGAGCATTGTTTCAGCGTATCCATGGGCCATCTGTATGTTTCTTTAAATCATTATTCAAAAACTTTTTCTACCATCTTTTTTTTGGCTGTATGGTTTCTTTGCATATTTTATATACCTATCCCTTATGAAATGTTTGATACACAAATAAATCCTCTTAATTGCTAGCTCACCATTTTATTCTTCTATAAGTTTATTTTGATGTATAGAAGATTTTCAATCTGAGGTAGTCCTATTTCTTATTTTTTCTAATTTTATTTTTTTTATCTTTATTTATTTATTGGGTAGAGACAGGCAGAAATTGAAAGGGGCAGGGGGAGATAGGAAGAGAGATAGACACCCGAGCCCTGCTTCACCACTTCTAAAGCTTTCCCCATGCATGTGGGAACTGGGGGCTGAATCCAGATCCTTGCAAGATGTAACGTGTGCTGAAACAGGTGCGTCACCACCTGCAGCTCCCTGCCCCCCATTTATTTCTTTTTCTTTCCTTGACAGTGAGGTTAAGTCTCCAAATAAGTGTTTGATATTGTTTCACCTATTTTCTTTTTATTTTATTTTATTTTTTTTTGTGTGGGGATAGGAGAGGTTAGATATAATAATATCTAAGACTCTAATTTTGAGTTAATTTTGGTGTTTTTGTTAAGGGAAAATTAAATATCATTCTCTATATTCTAAATCGCCATTCATTGGAGTCACAGGCATTAGAGTTGTTTGCATAGTCTTATGCTGTCTCCCTGGGCCATTTTCTGTTGCTTTTGTTACAGACGTTAGATGGCTTTTTCACCAGAGTACAAAAGAACAAGGGTTTCCAAAAATAGTTTGTGAATTGCCAGTATAGACAGTGATTTTCCACACCTCCATTTCATTTCATTTCATTTTTTCATTTCATTTCATTGTTGCCTCTCTGCTCCAAGTCAACTTTTTCTGATAGATAAAGAGACTAGAGGAACAGAAAACACAACACTGAGACTTCACTCCAGACGTGAGGGTCAAGCTTAAACCTGACCTGCACTTTATTGTTGTTGTTTTTTTCTATTTAAACAATGTCTTCTTACGGATCTTCTGTTTTATTTTGCTTAGTGAGAAGGGTTAATTCATTTAGATAGCCAATAATTCAGTGTTTTCTCATTCATATCTTCACATTGTACTATATCAAATAACTAGTGCAAAAAACTGCAAACCAAATTTTAAACTGACTGTGGAGTACTAGAAATTTAACAAACTATCAGTATGCCTAATTTATTACTTGGGAATTACTTTCCTGTTTTATGCAGAGAATATATAAAGTGTCTTCAGAGTTAATATTATATGTTCTGTTAATGACATGTTTTGAAATACTTTTTATCTAGATTCTCCTGCACAGTCAGTATCCTCTGGAGTTCGTGCACCTTCTCCTGCCCCATCATCTGTACCGTTAGGGTCAGAAAAGCCCAGTAATGTGTCTCAGGACAGAAAAGTTCCCGTCCCTATTGGAACAGAACGTTCTGCACGTATCAGGCAAACTGGAACTTCAGGTCCATCTGTAATTGGGAGTAATTTGTCCACATCAGTAGGCCATAGTGGGATTTGGTCCTTTGAAGGGATTGGTGGTAATCAAGGTATGTTATGATGTCTTACTTCCTAGAAATTAAGTTTATGTGTTTATTTTTTTTTTAGTTATTTATTTTTAGTTTTTTCCTTTTTGTTGCCTTTATCGTTGTTGTTGTCATTGCTGTCGTTGTTGTTGGATAGGACAGAGAGAGGAGGGGAAGACAGAGGGGTAGAGAAAGATAAGACACCTGCAGACCTGCTTCACTGCCTGTGAAGCGAACCCCCTGCAGGTGGGAAGCCCCGGGCTCCAACTGGGACCCTTACACCAGTCCTTGTGCTTTGTGCCATGTGCTTAACCTGCTACACCACCACCCGGCTCCCAAGTTTATGTGTTTATAATACTGTAAGCAGTATTTAATTTTTCTAGTCATTCTTTAAAAGTCTGTATTCATATCTCTTTGCTTTTGACTTATCACTTAAGAGTTTAGAACTTCTTTGTTCTTATTTGATGTCCTGTTAAATTTATCATTGTTTTCTAAAAAACAAAGCTATTCATCTTGTCATATTAAAGAGATACTGATATTTTCTTTGGGGCTCTTTAGCATTTATCTTTCCTGTCTAGTAACAAAATTAGGTTATTTTATTGTGTTACGTCAATATATACACACATGGAAATAAGTAGTGACTGTGTACAATAGTTGATTTTTTTAGGGAGTTCCTAGTCCAAAGTAGAAAGTTTTTTTATAGAAACACATAAGATCGTTGACTGTCTTTTTATGTATTAATGCTGTCTATTCTATGTGTTTTTCCCCAGACAAAGTAGACTGGTGTAGTCCTGGAATGGGAAACCCTATGATTCATAGGCCTATGTCTGACCCGGGAGTGTTCTCACAGCATCAAGCACTTGAACGAGAGAATACAGGAATTGTAACTCCTTCTGGTACATTCCATCAGCATGTTCCTGCAGGATATATGGACTTTCCTAAAGTTGGGGTAATGCTTATTTAAGTAATTATTTTTTAGTTTTAAAATGTTTTTTTCCTTAAATGTTTTTTATCTTTATTTTACTGTTAAGTAGGTATTTGTGAAATGATGATGGGCTTCAATCTAAATATAGGCAGTTTTTTTCCCTAAAAGTCCAATGTTTCTGTATGTCTAGAGAAATATTTTATACACACTGTATCATATAATAGAAAATATTGATTGATTACCTCAATAACTTATATGATATTCTAAAATGAAATACTAAACTTTCAAATGACTTTTAAGTCTTGATTACATTGGCAAAGTAATAGTTACTTGAATGTCTTCATTCTCTCCCCTTTTAAGGGTATGCCTTTTTCTGTGTATGGGAATGCAATGATTCCTTCAGTAGCACCTATCCCTGAGGGTGCTGGAGGACCCATATTTAATGGCCCTCATGCTGCAGACCCCTCTTGGAACTCTCTGATAAAGATGGTTTCAAGCTCCACAGAAAATAATGGCCCTCAAACGGTAAGACTGGTCATTAGTGAGCATTTAATTATTGTTTAGGAGATGTCAAGATAAACAAAACACATGTAGTTTCAAGGTAGTGGTGAGAGGACATGAGGAATGTGGGCAGTTGAAGATGTTGAGATAAATTTTATATAATTAAAGTATAGCAGAAGAATATAACAGTGGTAATAATTGTGGTGTAGGAGCAAAATATTGGGTTGCAGATAGATACTAAGTAAAACATTAAGTTTCAAAGTATAATGTAATCTCATACATTAAAGTTTACTTATGGTTTGAAAAGTAATTTAGAGACTATAAAGTACAAATATGAAGCAGTTACAGTTATAATTATGAAATTTCACAGAAATGGTTTTATTTTTGCTTAATGAATGCTTAATATTTGGCTCCTCTGCCTCCCCACCACCACTATATCAGGGAAGTGTTAATTTATAAGACTGTTATTGTCACAGAGGATATGTTCAGTCATTCCAGTATAGTTGCCAACACACCTCACTCTTGACCAAATTACTGTCATCCTTTACTTTAGGGCACTGGGTCTCTACTCCTTTTCAACCCTCTCTCATTGCTCCCCTACAGAGTAACACTGTCATTCTAAGAATGCTAATTCTTCCAGTCTGTGAGCCTAGAATAGTTTTCCATTTCCTTGTGTCTTCTTTTTGTAGTCCTCATTTTACTTTAGTCTCCTGTGTGTAAAATATTCTTTGATGTTTAATCCTTTTGGGTGCTATTGTATATTGATTACTGATTTCTTCATCTAGTTCAGTACTTACTTATAGGCACTCTGCGGATTTCTTCTGTATATTAGTTGTGTAGCCTACCATCTTGCTATATTGTCTGATTATTTCTAAACATTTTCTACTTGGGTTCTTTTCAGATTTTCTGTGTGTACTGTCATTGTACTTAGCATTTCCAGTCATGTCATTGACTCATTTTCATTTTGTAATCTGTATGCACTCAAATAGCTCAAAAAATAGAGATGATAGGGAGTCTGGCGGTAGCACAGCAGGTTAAGTGCAGGTGGCGCAAAGCACAAGCACCTGCGTAAGGATCCTGGTTTGAGCCCCGGCTCCCCACCTGCAGGAGAGTCGCTTCACAGGCGGTGAAGCAGGTCTGCAGGTGTCTTTCTCTTCCCCTCTCTGTCTTCCCTTCCTCTCTCCATTTCTCTCTGTCCTATCCAACAGCAACAACAATAATAACTATAACAATGAAACAACAAGGGCAGCAAAAGGGAATAAAGAAATATTAAAAAATAGAAATGATAAATCAAATTCTATTTGAACAACAAAAAGAAAGGCAGGAATATAAGCAGATAATATAATTTATCAATGATTTTCTATTCTAGTAATATTCTAGTTTTCTTATGTATTTCACTTTCTCTCCCTCTCTCTCACTCTCTCTCTCTGTGTGTTTAATTAACCATAGTCTTAAAATGTTTTCATATTTTTAAAATTTAAAAAAAATATTTACTTACTTATTTATTCCCTTTTTGTTGCCCTTGTTTTATTGTTGTAGTTATTATTGTTGTCTGTCTTCATTGTTGGATAGGACAGAGAGAAATGGAGAGAGGAGGGAGAGAAAGACACCTGCAGATCTGCTTCACCGCTTGTGAAGCGACCCCCCCTGCAGGTGGGGAGCTGGGGGCTCGAACCGGGATCCTTTTGCCGGTTCTTGCGCTTTATGCCATGTGCGCTTAACCCACTGCGCTACCTCCTGACCCCCCCTATTTGAAGATATTTTAGAACAGAGACCACTGTATACACATAACTTTTAATGCAGTATATTATTGTAATTGTTTTATTTCAATGTGTGGGGCATGGAACAGAGCTGGAGATGAACTCAGGACCTTGCTCATTTAGGATACTACCACGGATAGGCCATTAGGCCAATTTTTCATTCTCAATTTTAGGGAAAGGGAAGGGGAGAGAGAGAGAAGAGGAAGTGAGAGCAAAAACAGAAGATGGAAGAGGACACGAAAGATAGCACAGCACCATTACATTATCCATGATGCTTGCATATGGTTCTCAGGCTTGAACCCTTAGCCTCATTCTCAGCAAGTCTTGTACTCTTGGATGAGCTGTCTCCTGGCTCTGTTATGGTTGTTAATCTCTGCTATTCATAAAAAAAAAAAAAAATCCAAAATTAAAGTGTTTCTTTTTATGAGAGAAAAAATAGAGTACTGCTCAACTCTGACAGGCATCAAACCTTGACCCTCAGACATGTAGTTACTGTAAACATGTATGTTTTGGGACTGGGGTTTATATACATATAAATGTTTCAGTGTTGTTACTTCAGGGTGTCAACTCATGGTGGCATAGCCTAGGGATAAAGGGGAAGTACTCAATGATATTTAGCTACTTAATGCATAGATATTAAGGGCATTTCTTTAATTTTTTTTTTGTTTTAATCAATTATGTAGTTCACATATTTAATAAAATGCACACTCTATTCACAGGTGTGGACTGGACCTTGGGCACCTCATATGAACAGTGTGCATATGAACCAGCTTGGCTGAAGAGGATCATCATCTTGTTAGCCTGCAGATTCTTTTCCATTCAGAGGAAACCACAAGTGGCCGGAAAAAAAAAAAAAAATTTATGCTCCCAAATCATTCTACTGATGTGCTTGACTGAAGTGTGTAGGCTTTTTGCAGAAGAAATTACTAACTGACCTATTTTCTGTGAACATTTGTGACTGCCCATTCCCCATCATCATCTGTTTTACCTTAGTTAGCATTTTTCTTATCATTTTTCTTTCTTTCTTTCTTTTTTTTTTTTTTCTTCTTTCCCTTCTTCCCTTTTGGACATAACTTTCTGTTGAAGCTGTTCTTTGGCTGGTTGGTTTTAGTACTGTAAACTGCTTCTGAGCAAACACGGAAATTTAGCAAAATTATGTAAACTTGATCCTGAAGTTTTAGAATGGCAAATAAATGTACAATTGTTTACATAACAGAAAAGGCTAAGCAGAAAGTCAATTTCAATATGTCAGTATAGAGGCTCTACTCTATGTAGACTTAAATTAATGTGAGATATGTACCTTCATATTCAGAATCTGGATGTTTCCTTCATACATTAAACTATTAATAAGCATAACTTTTCTGCTGGTGTAATTTAAGTATAAAGTAAAAAACAATGGGCTTTATTTGAGGGTATTTCCCTAAGTTGGCTTAAAGTATCCAATCTTACTTTCTTTTTAGCTTATTTGTAGCAAGGCATATATAGAAGAAGGAATTTATTACTTTCCCATGTCTTTTTATTACCTTTTTACACTTTTTAAAACTAATGTGCTTCTTTTGCCACTCTTTTTTTTCCCCTCTTCTCACCTTTACTACTAATACCAGTAAAAGTCTGTTGCTGATCATGAAATAATTCTGTGAAGATTTTTACTGTAATGGCTGCTACAGATAGATGGAGCACCCTTATAATCACTTGTGATTTCTTCTAAAATGTTGACTTGAGAATTTAAAAAGCCACTATTGGTTCTTAGCCAGCATATATAAGCTCTTAATAATACCATTTATTATTAAGTAATTCAGTGTACTATTTTATATTGAATATTACTAATTCTTGATGTTGGCTTTCCAGTCATTGAGTCAACATAATAATACCAGTTTTCAGTAATTTATTGGAAATTTTTTCTTTGAATTTTAAAGACTTCTTGCTTTTACACTTGTATAAGTGAAAGGGATCAACAGCTAATTTGGGCCAAGAATAAAAGAAATTTTACAATTGTCTTTGAGACAGTTTATGATAGGTACATGAATATATAGATTACAATTTATAGTCTCCATTTGACCTGTTTACGCTTCAGTCACATCAACTACTCATATTTTGGAAGTCGTGTGGGAGCGCAGAGGGCACATGTGTGAAGCACAAGGAACTGCTTAAGGATCCTGGCTCGAGCCCCCAGCTTCTCACCTGCAATGGAGTTGCTTCACGGGTGGTGAAGCAGGTCTGCAGGTGTCTATCTTTCTCTCCCCCTCTGTCTTCCCCATCTCTCTCCATTTCTCTCTGTCCTATCCAGTAACAACAACAATAATTACAACAATGAAACAACAAGGACAACAAAAGGGAATAAATATTTTTTAACAAATGTACTCATTTTAGCTATTCCCTTCTCTTGAAACAGTAAATAATAAAGGAAATGTCTTACCCTGTCATGGAAAAAAAAAAAAAAAAACATGATTGAAATCCCTAAAAAAAAGTAAGTAATAGTAAAGATACATCTGTATCTCTTCTTTTAATTACACACAAATTTCATACTAGTGAGACAAGCTAAAGTTCATAATTGCCACCATAGTTTACAACTTAGGTACTGTTTCTTGGCTGCTCATGTAAATGAAGTGATTTCTTCATTCTGGTAGCCTGAGTAAAGAATTAATTCTGAAACATATGAAGGTGTGTACAGACACTTAGGAGAAAGTCTTTAAAGTATACAAATTAATTTTTATTGATGATTAGTTTGACTAAATTTGAAGGAAAGATAAATGATACAGTACTATATGCATATACATATATATGTATATATATAGTTAAGAGTTAGATTTTGGCACTTTAATAAGAAAGGGCATAATACTATTTAATAGTATTTCATGGCTTTCTCACTTTAAATTTTAATTTCTTTCTTGTGTTATCTAAGACTTTTTTTTTTTGTTTCGAATCTTTCTTTTGCCTAGCCAAGGCCTCTTACATGCACAACTTGACCCCTCTATGCTGCTTTTTCATTCAACTAAAGAGATAGTGAGAACTTTGCCCAGTGCCATAGCACTTTCCATTTTGGACCACATGTCTAACAAGCCAGCTACTCTTACCCAGTGTGCTATTTCTTCAGCCTCTGGGTTTTTTGTTCTTTTGTTTTTCTATATAAGGTAATTCTGTTAGTTAACAGGTACTACCCAATATTTATCACTGAACGAGTTCTAGATTGACAGAACTGAATTTCTTATAATGACGTATCTTGCTAGAAATCACAGAAACTTGTATTTTATTGGAATTAAAACTATGGGACCTGAAAATAAAGATCAGAATGTTCCTTATTTACTTTCTGGGATCAGGCTTATTAAGTATAGTATCATGACTTTAGAAGCCTGTTGAAACATTTTTCAAGGACACTTTAAAAAATGTATTTCAGGTGTAATGCAGTGCATTTCATTTGAAAATTAAAGGCAACAATCTTTGAGACTATATGGGTCTCTTTCTTTTGAAAGTATATGGAATACAGAGTATATAATGTATTCCTTTTCTCTAATTCTTCTAAAAATTGACTTAACTGTTAGTAATAACATTAGGGTTAGTTCACAAACATAAATTTGAGAATACTTGATATTTCAGTGGTTATATAGCCTGTCCATAACAGTTATTTTATTTTAGAGATCACTTTATTTGCCAGTCCCAGTAGAACCCCATCTCATGCCTTTTCAGCATATCAACAACACACACACACACACACACACACATTTAGTATTAATGTGAAAGGTGTTTTGTTTATTGTTACAGTAACATCAAATAATCTTATTAGTAATATAAGATAGTTTTTTTTTTAACTGATCCTGTCTTTTGGTAAAAATGATTGTATCCTTTTTTTTTTTTAAATAAAGACAGAGAGAACCGGTAGAGAACAAAATAGGGGAGACAGCTGCAACACTGCTGTGTGTCTCATGACGATTCTTCCTGCAGATGGGAGTCAGAACCCCCGGGTCCTTCCTTATGGCATCCACTGGATCTTCAATCTTTTAATTTAATGAATTTAAAACATTTTTAAATCACTTTTTAATTTTAAAGATTGAATAATGAAAAAAAAAAACCAGCATCACTCCGGCACATGTGGCACAGGGGGAATCAAACTGATGACTTCATGCTATAGAGTCTAATGCTTTATCCACTGTGCAGCCTGCGGCACCTCAGGACATAATCAGAACAATGATTCTTTACACTAACTTCATTTTTAAAGCAGTATGAAACAATAGATTTAATAGGAAAGTTCAAGGTCATATAACCTTCAAATCATAAGATTTTACAAAATCTATTAAACTTTGTTGCTTTTCAGAAACACTCATTCCTATAAGATTAGCATTATAGAAACTTAAATGTGTCCAAAAAATATATATATCAAGAAAACGGTTGAGCAATACATTCTAACGCTGAAATTATTTCAAAACCAGCCTGTTTCAATCACCATATTAATCAGATTAAATATTACATCCACTCAGTGTATTCTTAAATTTACATGAATGAATTTGCTATTTTCAAAGGTAAAAGCTAATTTTATACTTACTATGTAAGAGTCAATGATAGGGTTTTAAAATTTTATTTTACAAATACTTGTTTATTAACATAAGACAGAGGAGATAGAAAACCAAAACATCACTTTGGCACACACAGTACTGAGGATTTGAACACATGACCCTTGCTTGCTTTTAAGTTCAACATTGTATCCACTATAACACTTCCCATGTCTGAAGAACAGTATGTTTTTAATTCTTTATTAGGTAACTTTGGTTTTGCAAATTTGTGCCTTAGATTTATCTGGGTTTTAACACAGTGGATAAAGTATTTCACTCTCATCCATGGTCCTGAGTTCAACCCCAGACATTAAAAGTTACCAGAATGAATCTTTTTTTTATTTTAATCTCTGTCCTCTTTTTCATAAATAAGTCTAAAGATGTGTGACAGTTTATAGGACATATGTCACAACAAAGAAATCTACATGATTTTACATATATACTGCTTATATTTTATATTCAAATTTGGAGGTCCATTCCTTTGTTCAGTACTGTGATAGGTAAGAATTTTAAAAACTGAAGAAAGAAAATATAATTTATAACCCCTGTGTCTTTAGGTAAAATTATGTGGCATAACAATTACATTTAATGTAGACATTGTAAAGGTGGAACTTTGAAATATTTTAACATGTTACTCACATTAACTTGTAAAATTAATTGTCACTGAGATAACCAAGTGGGTTTTTTTTCCTTTTTTCTTTTACTCAATTCTTATTATATACTGTATAACAGCAAAACTGGCAAATCCATAGACATTAAAGCTAACAGTTTTCTTTTTTAAGAGATTACTTAAAGGGTATGTGAGGGAAGCTAGAATACCAATTCAACACCCATGATTGAGAACTGGAAACCTCGGACATGCAAACCCAATTTCCAGTATAACTGAGCATTACCTTGGCCACTTGTCTAATTGACAAATAATTCCCCCAACATCTTCTACCAGGTTGATAGCAAATTCTGATTATTCTCACAACATAAAAGGTTGTGTGTGTTATTTAGATCACAGTATTGAAATTTTTAAAAAGGGAATATTTTAAATTTATATATGTGCTGCAACATGTTAACAGAAAAGATCCTGCACTGTTTGAAAAGGTCCAAATCTTATCCCTGATCTTTTCCACATAATTTTTTTTTTTTTTTTTTTTTTTTTTTTGCCTCCACGGTTATTGCTGGGACTCAGTGCCTGCGCCATGAATCCACTGCTCCTGGAGACTTTTTTTTTTTTCCCTTTTGTTGCCCTTGTTTTGATTATTATTGTCGTTGTCTTTCGTTGCCAGATAGGACAGAGAGAAATCGAGAGAGGAGTGGAAGACAGAGGGGGAGAGAAAGACACCTACAGACCTACTTCACTGCCAGTAAGGCGACATCCCTGCAGGTGGGGAGCCGGGGGCTCGAACCGGGATCCTTAAGCCGATCCTTGTGCCCCACGCCACGTGCACTCAATCCGCTGCACTACCGCCTGACCCCCCACCCCCTCCACATAATGTTTATGGATCTGAGAACTAACTAGCTTGAAAACTTGATTTAGACTGTATAAATGATGGGTTTTTATAAAGAGGGGAGAGAGTGGTCAGGGAGATAGATGGTAGGTTCTTTTAAAAAGTAAATTCTATGCTAAGCATATACTGCTATATATGTGCTTACAAACACTTGAAAATGTGTTTGATTATATTCACTTATTTTGAGACTAGAAAACTATTCAGTTCTGGTTACTTACTGGTGGTGCCCAGGATTGAACCTAAAATTTAACAATTTTGAAGAAAGTGTTCTGTCTTCCATATTCCAGTAGAGTCTAATATCTGTATGTTGGTGCATACCATAGCTGAAGTTTAACCAATTATTTATTGGACGCTTAAAAAAAAATCAACATTCAGTTTAACACTATTTGCCCTTGTTGTATGGGGTAACCCTTCTAGGAAGAAAGTCAGTGTTATATTGCCGAAAACAAAGCAAAAAACTTGCTGTAGACTTGGCCATTCTTTTTAACCAGAATTCACCCAATGTTTCTATGGGCTCTGAGACTAATATAGGACAGACACGTTCTACCTCTAATAAAGATTTCATAGTACTTTCAGAGATGATTACGGTCATGTGAAGAGACAGTATTTTGTCCTTAAAGCCGTGTTTTTTTTTTTTTTTCTCTCCTTGCTCTTCATAAATGAAAATTAAAATACTGAAGGAAAATCAATTCTTAGGTACGGCTGCCATATTAACATTAACACATTTTTATTTCATTAGGCAATTTTTTTTTCCAGATAGGAGCAGAAAACAAAAAGACAGGGAGACACAACATACAATGTTCCTCCAGTGTCACGGGGGCTAGGATAGAACCTAAGCAAGCTCACTAATGTTAAATCTTCACAAACCAGAACTAACGTAGTACTTCAAACATGCTATGTAAAATTCAAAGTCAGCAGAAACACATGCCTCTGCAAAGGTGGCATTTCAGAAACACGTTAATTGTTGGGGAGTATTATCTAAGTCTCCAGTGGACGCAATCAGGGCATGCCAAATCAATCCACTCCACATAATTTGACTAGATGAATAAGGATGTAAAAAGCACAAGCTAAAAGGACTTTACTAGGCGAGCACTCTCTAGAATACACCCCTCCCACCGGGACTGGAGGCTCGGCCAATAGCTCTGCTTCCTGCCAGATCTCAGACTTTCCATGCCTGCAACGCCTGCAGCGAGGAAATGTGGTGTGTGAGTAGGACTGCCCTATGCCGCGTGGGAAAGGCGGGACTTCCCTGTCTTCAACGTCATAATAATGCGACTCAAGGTCAATTGGGGTTCACCCACGCTTTAAGTCCGGGGTCGCTAGCGCATGCGTGTCGCCTTTCTAGTTTTGTGAGTGATATCTCGCTCAGCATCTCCGTGCTGGTGCAAACATGTTGTGCCGACTGGGCGCTAGGTGCTTGCGGCCTCTCCCCAAGCTGCAGTCCCAGGCGCGGGGCCCGCTGCGTGCGGTGTCCCCAACACATGACTCGAAATGGATTGCTTCACCGATGTGGGCGGTGGCGGCCGTCTCTGGTGTTGAGCCGGGCGGCGCGGGCGGCTGGTATGAGGCCTTGGCCGCGTCGGCTCCGGTCTGGGGCGCGGAGGAGGCGCTGCTGTGCGCGCACGCCGCCTCGGGCCTCCCCTGGTGGGGCAGCATCGTCCTCACCACCGCGCTCCTGCGCGGGGCCGTCACGCTGCCCCTGGCCGCCTACCAGCACTACATCCTCGCCAAGGTGAGGGGCGCCCCCGGGGCCCGGGTCTGCTATGGGATGGAGGTCCCCAGGTACTTCCGGAGCCCGGTGTTTTCATCGTCAGAACCATTTTATCAGCTAAGAAATGTGACTAGTGTCGGGTATGTGACGTGAGGGATGTTTGATGGCATGTACTTGTCATCCATCTACCCTACTGGATTTGAGAAAAAGAAAAAGGAATCAGTATGCAAAAACATTGTATGGAGAAACCCAGACAATTACTGTCTTAAAAGTAACAGCTTGAATGGCTCAACTTGCTAACCAGTCTTTCTTATAAAAATTATAATAAAGCTGATATAGCTTGGGAACTACCTCTTTTATGCATGCCATCTTTGAGCTTGTATTTATAGTCAATTCTTTTGATGATGGGTGCTTTTAATCTCCCCCTCCTCCTTGGAATCTGGCCCAACATTATCAGATAAATTATACAATAAAGTATTCAGACGTCAAACTTCAAAAATAATAACTTTCACATGCTCCGATTATCATTGGTTAAGAAAAATAAACCAGGAAGGTGGTCATTATTACCATTAAAGTTACTGAGCTAAAAAAATTTAACAGGCAGAATAAAAGTAGTATGTGTGTGTGTGTGATTCTAGTCACGAAACGTAAAAAAAGCTTCCTAGACATCTGCTTCCTCAGCTGACTTTACTAAAACATTCAAGGGAGAAATAAAGTTCATGGTGCTTTTCTGTAAAGTAAGTGCTTCTAGGTATTTTATGTGTGGACAAACAAGATTTTAGAGGTTAGACAACTTTGCGCAGCATCACTCAACAAAGTTAACAGTTTGAAATGTGTCATTTGACTGCAAGTGAAATTATCTGTAGCATATCAATTTCTTAAGACTTAATGACATGACCAGTAAACTATGGTTTTACTTTTTCTTTAGCTAGGTGGAAAATTTGCAGCCAGAAATAAAAAATATTGCTAGGAATCTTAATCAAGAAGTTACAGTTCGTGCAAATCAGTTGGGATGGTCCAAAAGAGTTGCAAGGTAAGGTGATTTTTGTGTGCATAAGCTAGTGCAGACACACGAACACGTAAGCACACGTAATAAGTGATGATGCTTTTTACATGTTTGGGATATTCTGTAGCAACAAAGTTGTTCTTCTACTAAGTTTACCTGGCATGAGAGTTTTATATTCTGATGGGGCTTAAGCCCTGGGCCCCATCTGCAGGGGGAAAGCTTCCCGAGTGGTGAAGCAGTGCTGCAGGTGTCTCTCTACCTTCCCCTTCCTTCTTAATTTCTGGCTGTCTAGCCAATAAATAAAAGATAACAAAATTATAAAAAAAAAAAAAGAAACAAATTGAGAGGGAAGGGGGAGATATAGAGGGAAAGCAGAGACGCCTGCAGCACTGCTTCACCACTTGTAAAACTTTCCCCTTGCAAGTCAAGACCAAGAACTCGAACCCAGGTCCTTGTGCATGATAACATGTATTAGATGCTCTCTCCCACCTGGCATCTCAAAAAGACTTGATGACCTTAGAAACTAGACTTTCAAGTCAATAATAATCTACTATTGTAGATCATTTTTTGTTTATAAATTTACTTTATTTATAAAAATTCTAATGTTTTTATAGCTGTGGATCTCTATCCCTAGACAAAGCTGTCTGTGATATATATATAATTACTGATTAGCGCTGGCAAGATAGCTCATTTGAGTAGTGCATTTGCTTTGTCTCATGTTTCTGAATTCAGAGGAAAAAACAAACAGTCTGCCACTACCACAAAGTCTTCAATTGAGTAGTCAGCATTTAGAGAGGTAAATGAAGTCAGCATATATAAAGTGGGGATGATAATATTTACTTAGGGATTGGCACTACAAAGGAGGAAAAAAGTAGCAACCCAACTGACTCTCAGATGTTGTGAGAACGATGGTAGATATTAGTGCAGGACTTTTGTTGAAGGTATGATTTAACCATGCCTGGCTGTGGAACTGTACCCCTGAAATCTTATAATTTTGTAGAACACTATTAAACCAGTAATAATAAAAAAAAATTAATGAAAAACATAAAGCCTGTCACTCCTGAATTTGGAGCTGTTTCCCTCTGTCAGAATAAAGCAGAAATAAAATGGCCAGTGGTCTGCAGGAGCAGTGGAATCTTCATGCAGACTCTTGAGCGCTAACATGTGCCCTCACACTTAACCCTCATGGAGGGAAAAATAGGAAAGAAGGAAAAAAAAAAAAGAAGACAAATCTTGATGAGCTATTGGATGATGAGAATTATTTTGACAGGCCAAGATTATACACAGTAGAAAAATAATATTACTACAGAAGGTATGTTCAGAGATCAAGGAGTAGCTTTATTCGACTTGAGGGATATAAGCAAAAATACACTTTTTAGCTTTAGTCTGTCTAATAAACATTTTGGTTGTACCACCTGTATTTTTTAATTCAATATTTTTTGTTTTATTGCCACCAGATTATTACTGTATGAAGAATATGTCGACCCATTTCCCCCTTTTTCATCTTATATTTGATAGGACAGAGATAAGTTGAGAGGGGTGGGGGGATAGGGAGAAAGAAAGAGAGATATCTAGAGCCCTGCTTCACTTCTTGCAGGTGGGGACTAGTGACTTGAACTCGGATCCTTGCACCTCGTAACATGTAAGCACAACTAGGTGCATCTTTGCCTGGCCCTTCTCACCATGTTATTAGTGAAAATTACCCCCATTACGGTCTAATATGCAGAGACTAAATAAAATAAGACTAGTCTGACAGTGTTAGATATGTTCATTTGTTGCATTATTTGTGTGTGTTATGGAGAATTGTCAGTAAAAAGCTCTATTTGACTTTTGTTGAGGCATCACTTTGATAAAGTCTATGACGACTAAAAGCCCTATACTGTTCTTTTTTAGCCAAAACTACAGCATGGTCTGTTTACTATGGAAGTAGTCAAATTATATTTTCTCCTTTCCATTTCGCCATACTCTCTTAAACTAGGCTCACTTATCTAAAGAATATGAAGAGGCTTGTGTCAGAATTATATGTTCGAGATAACTGCCACCCTTTCAAAGCCACTGTGTTGGTCTGGATTCAGCTTCCAATGTGGATCGTCATGTCAGTTGCTCTCCGGAATTTTAGCACAGGAACCGCCCATTCAGAAGGTAGTTATTAGAATATTCATTTTATCCTCAATTTTTTTTTTTTTTTTTTTGCCTCCAGGATTATTGCTAGGCTCAGTGCCTGTACGGTGAATTCACTGCTCCTGGAGGCTATTTTTTTTCCCCTTTTGTTGCCCTTGTTGTTTTAGCCTTGCTGTGGTTATTATTGTTGTTGTTGATGCCGTTGTTGGATAGGACAGAGAGAAATTGAGAGAGATGAGGATACAGGGGGAGAGAAAGATAGACACCTGCAGACCTGCTTCACCGCTTGTGAAGTGACTCCCCTGCAGGTGGGGAGCCAGGGGATCGAACCGAGATCCTTCTGCTGGTCCTTGCACTTTGCGCCATGTGCACTTAACCCGCTGCGCTACCGCCCGATTCCTTCAAATAATTTTCTTAATGTTGTCTTCATACTCTTACAATAATACATATATGTCAGGACTAGAACAGTTCGTGTAAATAATTGTTGAGGAAACAAATATATATAGGAGGGACATGAGCTTCTAATAAAATGAGATCTTTTATTTACAGTATTCAGTTTCCTGACCAAAACTAGAAAACTTTCATAGTTATAAATGTAAAGATTAATTAAGAAATGGAGTGAACTAGAACTTTTTTTTTTTCCCCTTTTTACTTTAAAAGAATTTCTAACCAAAAAGAAAGCAGCCTGTGGAAAGTAATTACTGGGGCCAGGCGGTGGTGTACCTGGTTGATTGCACATATTGCAATGCATAAGAACCTGGGCTCAAGCCCCTGGTCCCCACTTGCAGGGGGAAAGCTTCACAAGTGGTGAAACAGTGCTACAGATTCCTCTCCGTCTCTCTCCCTCATTGTCTTCCCTCTCAATTTCTGGATGTCTCTATACAATAAATAAAGATAATAAAAAAATTTTTAAAAAAGAAAGTAGTTACTTAGATTTACATCTGAAAATATTGCTGCTGTTATGATGCTCTCTACATCTGTTTTCTACAGAAAGCCTCTTTCTTAGTATTGTGCTGGCTAATTTATGTTGTGGAATGAAAATAACCTGAGTAGAACCAGTGCAGGTCTTGTTACTGTGAGAAACATCTTACAGAAATTTTATGACATATTTTACATCTATTTTCCTCTGCTATTTTTGGATATTCTTTTGTCTTATCTATAAAAATTTCAAGCAAAATGATGATGATGATGACAAAATAACTCTTAGACTCTGAAAACTGGGTGACTTTCAGAGGACATGGTGGGTAGGGTGGAGGCTGAGAGGGCCACGGTTGGTTACATGGAGGGTTTCATTTGGAACTTTGGAGGTAGGTTGATGAGTTTTTACACACATAGGTACATGTGAAACTATGCCTTGAAAATCTTAAATCATTGTTAAATCGATTTAAAAATATGTTTTAGCAGGATTTTCTGTTCAGGAGCAGTTAGCTACTGGTGGGATCCTGTGGTTTTCTGACCTCACTGCACTGGATTCCACTTGGATTCTGCCTGTCTCTCTAGGGATCACCAACTTATTAATTGTGGAGGTCAGTGATTTTGAATGGTATTGTTTGCATTTTTGTTACTGTTCTTCAGACATAAAGTATAAATGCCTTTAATTTAGAGGTGCTCATTCTGAGCTAGAATTAAGACTCCTTGTTTTCTAGATTAGCTTTGAACAGACTGCCTTAGGCCAATACCTTTGTCTTTCAACTAAATCCTGATAATTAAAATAAGAGAACTGAATCAGAACACCTTCATGGTCTCTTTTAAATTTAAAATTACCAATTCTAATGCATAAATTTGTGCTTTGCTTTTAGTAAAGGCAATAATTAGGATACCCAGTCAATTTGATTTTATTTGCTTAGTGTCTATGTGTAACGTGCAGTTTTAGGAAAGGAGAATAACTATTGCCTGACATTTTAACTATATCACCTTAGAAAAGTCATAGAAATATATTAGATGGAATGGGGAAGCACATAAAATATGACCTCATGGGGAAATAACTGGACTTTAGAGCACGAGACTTTTTATGCCAGAGCTTCCTGGCTGGAGATGGGCCTGTGCCAGGGTGGCAGTCTCTATGGCTTATCTCTCTGCTTCTTACTCATCATGTCTCACTGTTATTCCTTACTGTTTCGCTCTCCAGGTTAAGGAAATATGCCTTTAATTTCATAAGGAGCTGCCCTCTGAGTGGGCCGGGTAGTGAGACACACCTGGTGAAGCACATACATTACCATGCACAAGGACCTGGGTTTGAGGCCTGTTCCCACCTGTGGTGGGGTGAGGCTTCCGAGCTATGAAGCAAGTACTGCAAGTGTCTATCTCTCTTTCTCTCTTTCTCCTCTACCCCTCTCAAATTCTCTGTCCTATCAAGTAAAGAAAATGAAAAAGAAAAAAGCTGCCATCTGAGTAGAACATACGCTATTTGAACTGAAAAAAATTCTTAGAAATTATCTCAATTGAACTCTAACAAACTTAGTATCCTTTGTTCTCTGTGAAATCTAGTACACCCTTAATATTTTAGATACAAAAAAATGAAAACACACCTGGGAAAGATAGAAACAGACTGGGGGTATGGCTCGACTTGCCAATACCATGCCCAGCAGAGAAGCTTTTACAGATGCCAGACCTTCCACTTCTCCACCCCATAAAGAATTTTGGTCCATACTCCTAGAGAGGTAAATGTTAGGGGAAGGTGACCAGAGTGCTCTGAACTCCAACTCCACCAAGACCTGGAGAGAGAAGAATAGGAAAAAAAAACAACAACAACAAAAACAGGAAGGACACTCAAAAATAGTAGATGTGACTTAGAAAGGAAGAGAAGGTAGGGCCATAGGAAAAAAGTGAACAAACATATACAGAGAGTTAGATAGTTATAGAAATAATAGTTAACCCATATCTGTCATCTTGGGAGAACTAATACAGTTTCCGATAGAAGGAATGAGGACACAGAACTGGTGGGAAAGGTATTGAATTATATTCCTGTTGTCTTATAATTTTGTAAGTCAGTATTAAATCATTAATAATGTTTTTAAAAACTGAAAACAATATTCTGGTCTTAGGCCACAGTTTTTGAAGAAAGAATGGTAATGTCTACTATTAATATTCCCATTTAAGATGGAGAATGTAAGACACACAAAAGTAACTTAAGCAAAGCCACATACCACTAAATGCTGGACTGCTTTGTTTACCTAGTTTGGATGAATGGTGTGTTAATTCATTAAAAAGTAATTAATATATAATAGCTCCTTTTAAATATTTCCCTAGTAATTAGTTAATGAGAAGGGAGAGAGACGGGGAAAGAGAATCACTCTGGCACATCCCATGCTATGGATCAAACTCAGGCTTGAGAGCCTTGCCTATTGTGCCACCTCCTGGGCTGCTCATCACTGCCCTCACCGTTGGTATTTTAAAGCTTATCTAATTTAGGACTGGATCATAGCTCACTTGGTAATGTACTTGCCTTGCCATGCATGCTCAAGCCCAGGGCTGAGCTTCAGTACCACAGGAGAGAAACTCAATGCTGTAGTATTTCCCTCTCTGTGAAATCAAAGTTGGTCCAAGAGTGTACAAGTGTGAGGCCCTACACAAAACACAAATAAACAATATCTTGTCTAATATAATATATTGTAGTAATCATGTGTATAATAATATTAGTATTCTGTTCCTTCAGATTTTTGCGCTGCAAAGAATTGGAATGTCTCCTTTTCAGACATATGTCACACACTTTATTCGTGCGATGTCCCTGTTGATGATTCCAATTGCTGCAACAGTACCTTCTGTGAGTAGACACCAGAGCTGTGTGTACTATGTATTAATTCTTTCTCCTTAGTTTAGACTCTTTGAAATCTTGCCTCTCCTATTATGCTTCCTCTGACTGTTTAGTCCCTTACTGGTTTGCTAGTTTCTATAGTGACTGTTTACTATCTCTATCACTATGTGGCATTTGAAAGTTTCTAGGGATTTATTAATCTTTATGTGAATAGGTCTTAATCTCTCCTACTAAATCAATGTCGTTTTTTCACCTTTAAAAAAGAAACTTGAAAAATAGCTCACATAGAATTCACTTTGATCAGTTGCTATTGTATTGTTTTTTTCTCCCTATTTATAGAGTGAACCAAGGAATTTAGCACTTAGAGGGAAATAAGACTGTAGGCTGGTGAGATAGCTCACCTGAGAAGGTGCTTTGCCAGGCACATTATCCACGGTCAAGCCCAGGTGGCCAGTAGCTCTTGGGGGGCGGGTAGTTTTGGTGCTGCGAAGTCTCACCCTCACCCTCTGTGAAAACGTCGGCCTGGAGCAGAAAAATCCTGGCCGTGACACCTACACACAAAGGCAGAAGAGCTCATATGGGTTCATATGTGATATTTTACTTTTTTAATAACCCTGTAACATAAATATACTCCTCACTTTTTATACTGTTTTATTTTACTTATTCTTATTTTACATTACATTAAAAATGGATTAGACTTATCATTTCTTTGTGGCACATACAGCATACCTAAGACATACATTTTATCTGCTGAACCTGGGCCCTAAAATATAATTGTGATATAACATTAGTGTCAACTGTACAATAATCATTCAGTATTTATGTTGCAAAATGACCAGAGGAAGTCTTGCTAATGTTCATCATGTAATTGCAGAAGGTTTTGTTGTAATGAATACTTAAGGTTTGCTGCTATAGAAACTGTGAAATATACAATGCAGTATTATTAACAGTAGTTGGTAGCTGTACATCATATCATATCATCCAGACTTCCTTTTTTAGAGCTTAAAGTTGGTACTTTTTTAAAAAAAAATTTATTTATAAAAAAAAAAACCAAAAAACATTGACTAAACCATAGGATAAAAGGGGTACAACTTCACACAATTCCCACCACCAGAACTCTCTATCCCATCTCCTCCCATGATAGCTTTCCTATTCTGTAACCCTCTGGGAGTATGGACCGAAGGTCATTGTGGGATGCAGAAGGTGGAAGGTCTAGCTTCTGTAATTGCTTCCCCGCTGAACATCGGTGATGGCAGGTCGATCTGTACTCACAGCCTGTCTCTCTCTTTCCCTAGTGGGGAAGGGCTCTGGGGAGGTGGAGCTCCAGGACACATTGGTGGGGTTGTCTGTCCAGGGAAGTCTGGTTGGCATCCTGCTAGCATCTGGAACCTAGTGGTTGAAAAGAGAGTTAACATACAAAGCCAAACAAATCGTTCACCGGTCATAGACCTAAAGGCTGGAATAGTGGTCCGGGAGGTGGCGCAATGGTAAAGCTTTGGACTCTCAAGCATGAGGTCACAAGTTCAATCCCCGGCAGCACATGTGCCAGAGTGGTATCTGGTTCTTTCTTTCTCCTTCTGTCTTTCTCATAAATAAATGAAATCTTTAAAAAAAATAAATAAAGGCTGGAATAGTGCAGATGATGAGTTGGGGGGTGTGTGTCCTCCATTTGTAAATAGCTAGTAGGCATATTTTAGTTATATTCCAAAGGCTTGTGGCTATACTAGTGTTGTTGTTGTTGTTGTTTTTGACTGAGCCTGAAATCTGATATGCACGTGAATCCTAATTATTGTTTGGGGAGATGATGTCATGGATAGGAAAAGGACCAGAAAGCTGGATCAGAGAAGAGAGTAGCTCCCAAATATAGGAAAGGTGTATAAATATTGTTGATTGTAAACCCCATTGATTTGATGTGATCTGGGGCCCATAATCAGCTTAGGAACCTATGTGACCAGGTCCCGTAAGATAGAGCATATGTTCACATGTATCCATAAATACCTGAAAGCAAAAATACACAATAGTCTGTAGTGAGTCAGTATAAAGTTCATAATGAAATAGTGTCTACTTATCGACTTAAATACCCTCATCACCTACTTCCTATTACAGTTCTCTCATTCACTCCAAAGCTAACCTTATTAAAGCAAGGACTGCAAAAGCTGAATAAAGGCAAGAGACTGGCATACTTTAACGATGACTCTTTAGTCACTATCAGGCCACCCCATCAGCTGGGGCCCTAATCAGAGAGTCTTGAGATTCCCAAACAAACATGATGGGCCTAGGCCTCGAATAAAGCCCTCTCTCCATTGTTACCAGTCATTTCTATCAGGAACAACACAATAGACCCCTTTGTGGGCCCCCATAGGACCTTGCCCTCAACTTGGATCAACAATGGTAGAGAATGTTCCATCCTCCAAAAGGAGGCTGGACAATATACTCTATGCTACACCTGAGGAAAATTGCTCCTGATAGTGGGGCAGCTTGGAATGTTCCTACTTAAGAGCACAGAATGTGAGCTCAGATCTAGAGGGATGCAGAGGTCACATAGGCTCCTAAGCTGAATATGGGCCCCAGATCAGATCAAGTTGGTACTTTTTTTTTATTTTAATTTTTTTATTTATTTAAGAAAGGAGACATTAACAAAACTGTAGAATAAGAAGGGTACGATTCCGCACAATTCCCATAGCCCAATCTCCATATCCCATCCCCTCCCCTGATAGCCTTCCCATTCTCTATCTCTCTGGGAGTATGGATCCAGGGTCGTTGTGGGTTGCAGAGGGTGGAAGTTCTGGCTTCTGTAATTGCTTCCCCGCTGAACATGGGCGTTGACTGGTCGATCCATACTCCCAGTCTGTCTCTCTCTTTCCCTAGTAGGGTGGGGCTCTGAGGAAGTGGCGCTCCAGTACACATTGATGGGGTCGTCTGTCCAGGGAACTCTGGTCAGCATCCGGAACCTGGTGGCTGAAAAGAGAGTTAACATACAAAGCCAAACATTGTTGAACAATCATGGACCTAAAGACTGTAATAGTGCAGATGAAGTGTTGGGGTTATTCCCTGCATGCTCTTGTGTACTTCTGCTTTCAGACCCCTCACAGAATGGGAGAAGATCTTCACATGCCAAACATCAGACAAGAGACTCATCACCAAAATATACAGAGAACTCAGCAAACTTAGCACCAAAAAAGCAAATGACCCCATCCAAAAATGGGCAGAGGATATGAACAAGACATTCACTTCAGAGGAGATCCAAAAGGCTAACAAACATATGAAAAACTTCCAGGTCGCTGATTGTCAGAGAGATGCAAATAAAGACAACATTGCGATACCACCTCACTCCTGTGAGAATGGCATACATCAAAAAGGACAACAGCAACAAATGTTGGAGAGGCTGTGGGGACAGAGGAACCCTTCTACACTTCTGGTGGGAATGTAAATTGTTCCAGCCTCTCTGGAGAGCAGTCTGGAGAACTCTTACAAGGCTAGACATAGACCTTCCATATGACCCAGTGATTCCTCTCCTGGGGATATACCCCAAGGATTCCATAATGCCCAACCAAAAAGATGTGTGTACATCTATGTTCATTGCATCACAATTCATAATAGCTAAAACCTGGAAGCAACCCAGGTGCCCAACAGCAGATGAGTGGCTGAGAAAGCTGTGGTACATATACACAGTGGAATACTATGCAGCTATTAAGAACAATGAGCCCACCTTATCTGACCCATCTTGGACAGAGCTAGAAGGAATTATGTTAAGTTGGTACTTTTAAGCCTCATAACCTAGTTTATTTCTCCCATAAATCTTACTCCAGCAATCTTCCCCAAACCCCTGTCTCTGACAACCATCAGTAGTTCTCTGTATAGATGGCTCCATAATTTTAAGATTTTATATTTTAGTGATGCCATATTGTATTTTTTTGCCTGAATTATTATTTTATTTAGTATAATATCCTCAAGGTCCATCCATATTGTTACAAATGGCAAAATTTCAATTTGATGTGATCTGGGGTCCATAATCAGGAGCTCTAGGGAAATACAGGCTCTATAGAGGAAGTGGGAGGTTCATGCTTAGGGTTTAAGAAGACAATAGATAGTTACTGCTGTATTGCACATTGTTTGGCAATGGGGTTAACTTTGAAAAATCCCTTTGTTAGGATTTGTTGTATCATATACACCATCACCATATTTTATGTTTTTTGACATTATTTGCAGATAGCTGTGCCACCGGTTGCTTCTCTTCTCCCTGGACTAAGCTTTTAAGAGGATCAACATATCAAAGACTCAGCCTATGTATTAAAAAGACTCAGTCTGTGCTTTAAAAAGTTTGAGACAACAGCCTGGGAGTATGGATTGACCTTTCAACGCCCATGTTCAGTGGGGAAGCAATTACAGAAGCCACACGTTCTACCTTCTGCATCCCTCAATGATCTTGGTTCCATACTCCCAGAGGGATAAAGAATAGGAAAGCTATCAGGGGAGGGGATAGAATACGGAGATCTGGTGGTGGGAACTATGTGAAGTTGTACCCCTCTTATCCTATGGTTTTGTCAATGTTTCCTTTTTATAAATAAAAAATTAAAAAGGGAGTCGGGCAGTAGGTAGTACAGCTGGTTAAGTGCTCGTGGCGCAAAGCGCAAGGACCAGCGTAAGGATCCCTGGTTCAATCCCCTGGCTCCCCACCTGCAGGGGGGTCGCTTCACAGGAGGTGAAGCAGGTCTGCAGGTGTCTATCTGTCTCTTCTCCTTCTCTCTCCATTTCTCTCTGTCCTATCCAAGAACGCCAACATAAATAATAATAACTACAACAATAAAACAAGGGTAATAAAAGGGAATAAATCAATATATTTTTTTAAAAGTTTGAGACATTCAATCAATTTTTCCCCTCATATACTTAGTTCTTCTAGCATTTGCCCTTCTTCCATAGCCAGTCAACAGCGTCAGGTTGAAAGCTGTCAGGAGCTGCTTGTTGCTGGCTTTGAAAGTGACTGGGATCAATCGTCAGTTTCCCCAATGAATGGGTACTCACGGGATGCACCACAAGAAGGTCGATCCAATGCATATACTTAGTGATTTGTAGTCACATAATGGTGTACATAAACACCATTCCCACCACCAAAGGACTGTGTTCCATCCTACCCTCCCCCCCTCCCCCCCTTCCCTATGAAGCTGAACATCCACCCTCACCCTCAACACAGGGTTTTTACTTTGATGCCCTACTCCAAATTTAGTCAGATCCTGCTTTGAGTTTCCCTTTCTGTTCTTCTATCTCAACTTCTGTTGAGTGTCATCATCCCATATTCATCTTTGTCTTTCTGACTTAGCTCACTTAACATAATTCCTTCTAGCTCCATCCAAGATGAGTCAGAGAAGGTGGGTTCATTGTAAATAGCTGCATAGTATTCCATTGTGTATATATACCACAGCTTTCTCAGCCACTCATCTGTTGCTGGGCACCTGGGTTGCTTCCAGGTTTTAGCTATTATGAATTGTGATGCTATGAACATAGGAGTACACACCTCTTTTTGGTCAGGTGTTATGGTGTCCTTGGGGTATATCCCCAGGAGAGGAATTGCTGGGTCATATAGAAGGTCCATGTCTAGCCTTGTGAGTGTTCTCCAAACTGCTCTCCACAGAGGCTGGACCAATTTACATTCCCACCAAGCTGTGCAGAAGGGTTCCTCTGTCCCCACAGCCTCTCCTGCATTTGTTGCTGCTGTCCTTTTTGATGTAGGCCATTCTCACAGGGGTGAGGTGGCATCTCAGTGTTGTCTTTATTTGCATTTCTCTGACAGTCAGTGATCTGGAGCAATTTTGCATGTGTTTGCTAGCCTTTTGGATCTCTTCTGTAGTGAATGCTTGTTGGAGCTCATGCCTCCAAGTCTCCAGTTACTGCTATTATTATTTTACCAGAGCAGTGCTTAGCTCTGGCTTATGGTGCTGCTGGGTATTGAACCTGGCACCTTTGTTGCCTTGGGCATGAAAGTATTGACTTTTTTTTTATTTGCTATTGGATAAAGACAGAAATTGAGAGAGGAAAGGTAGGTAGAGAAGGAGAGAGATAGAGAAACACTTGTAGCCCTGCTTCACCACTCATGAAACTTTCTCCCTGCAGGTGGGGACCAGGGGCTTGAACTTGGGTCCTTGTGCACAGTAATGTGAGCTCTTAGCCAGGTTTGCCACCACCTGGCCCCATATTGATTTTTTCCCATTTTTTTTCTTTCTTTTTTTTTTTTTTTAATTTTCATTTATAAAAAGGAAACACTGACAAAACCATAGGATAAGAGGGGTACAACTCCACACAATTCCCACCACCAGAACTCTGTATCCCATCCCCTCCCCTGATAGCTTTCCTATTCTTTAACCCTCTGGGAGTCATTATGGGATGCAGAAAGTAGAAGGTCTGGCTTTTGTAATTGCTTCCTTGCTGAACATGGGTGTTAACAGGTTGATCCGTAATCCCAGCCTGTCTCTCTCTTTCTGTAGTGGGGCAGGGCTCTGAGGAAGCAGGGCTCTAGGACACATTGATAGGGTTGTCTGGTCAAGCAGAGAAGTCTTCATGGTAGCCTCTGGAACCTGGTGGCTATAAAAGAGTTAAGATATAAAGCAGAACAAATTGTTGACTAATCATGAACCTAAAGGCAAGAATATTGCACATGAAGATTTGGGATCTCTGTTTTGGAAAAAGCTAGTAGTACAAATATTGAGAGCTACACGACTTAGGAACCTAAATTCTTTTTTTTTTTAATTAATTAATTAATTTATTCCTTTTGTTGCCCTTGTTGTTTTGTTGTTGTAGTTATTATTGATGTCATTGTTGTTGGATAGGACAGAGAGAAATGGAGAGAGGAGGGGAAGGCAGAGAGGGGGAGAGAAAGACAGACACCTGCAGACCTGCTTCACCGCCTGTGAAGTGACTCCCCTGCAGGTGGGGAGCCGGGGGCTCAAACCGGATCCTTCTGCTGGTCCTTGTGCTTAGCGCCACCTGCGCTTAACCCGCTGTGCTACCGCCCGACTCCCAGGAACCTAAATTCATGTGTCCGGTAGGATACAAGAAAGATGAAAATAAGGGGTCGGGCGGTGGCGCAGTGGGTTAAGCGCATGTGGCGCAAAGCGCAGGGACCGGCGTAAGGATCCCGGCTCGAGCCCCCGGCTCCCCACCTGCAGGGGAGTCACTTCACAGGTGGTGAAGCAGGTCTGCAGGTGTCTATCTTTCTCTCCCCTTCTCTGTCTTCCCCTCCTCTCTCCATTTCTCTCTGTCCTATCCAACAACGAATTGTGTCAACAAGGGCAATAATAATAACCACAATGAAGCTACAACAAGGGCAACAAAAGGGGGGAAAAATGCCCTCCAGGAGCGGTGGATTCATGGTGCAGGCACCGAGCCCAGCAATAACCCTGGAGGAGGGAAAAAAAAAAAAAGATGAAAATAATGCTGCAACTTCTTGTTTCAGAAAAAGGCAAAGATTCCTAATTACACTTAGCATCTAATTTCTAGGAGAAATTTGGAGAGTAGACATCTGTGTGGGGGTGGGGGTAGCAATGAGAGCTACATTTGCCATCATCATACATGGCTGTGCCCACAGCACTATACCTCCATATAAAGCAGCTTGTCAGGATGCTTGGTAAGAAAAGCTATTCCTAACTAAAGGTATGGATCAACCAGCCGGTGTCCATGACCAGCAGAAATGCAATTCCATAGGCAGAACTCCTCCAAAAGAATTTTGCTCCATATCCCCAGAGGGGGAAATGTTAGGGAGAAGATGGCCAGAGGACTCTAAACCCCATCATATATATAGTTCAACTCAGATTTATGACCTTGTGAGAACTGTGAAGGGGGTGGGGGCACAGAACATTGATGGTGGGAGTAGTGTAGAATTATGCCCCTATTACCATCCAATTTTATAAATTACTATGAAATCTCTAATAAAAATATATTTAAAATGCACGATTTGCTAGAGAAAATAAAGGAGATCTCTGTAGGACCTTTTATTAGAGATACTCTTTTATCCACTTTCTGCTATGAATATCTTTTCTATTTTTGGCCTTTCAGCCTTCTTTCTTAGCATGTATTAGATCCATTTTCTATTATGGATAGCTGTCCTTTTGCTATGTGTGTCTGAGAGGTGGAGGCGGGGGCCGGGGGGTGATACACATACACACAAGGGTTTTGCTCTCAGGCTGATTTTTTTTTAATATTATTATTATTTATTCCCTTTTGTTGCCCTTGTTTTATTGTTGTAATTATGATTGATGTTGTTGTTGTTGGATAGGACAGAGAGAAATGGAGAGAGGAGGGGAGGACAAGAGGGGGAGAGACAGACAGACACCTGCAGACCTGCTTCACTGCCTGTGAAGCGACTCTACTGCAGGTGGGGAACCAGGGGCTTGAACTGGGATCCTTAGGCCAGTCTTTGCGCTTTGCGCCATGTGCGCTTAACCCGCTGTGCTACCGCCCGCCTCCCTCAGGCTGATTTTTATCACCCACATAGACCATGGCACTGGAGTTCCCCCATGTACCGTGGCACACTCATGTGGTCTTAGGGTTTAAAACTGAGCTTCTAGTATGATAACATGCTCTGTTTGGGGGTGGGGGTTTAAAACTGAGCTTCTTGTATGATAACATGCTCTTTTTATGTCTTTTTTAAAGTTTTTTTTTTTAATTTGATCTTAATGTGAGAAATACAGAGACAGAAGAAAGAGATAGCAAGACATTGCTCAGCTCTAGTTTATGAGGTATCAGGGATTGAACCTGGGACCTCAAGCATGAAAGTCTGGTTCACAGACTGCTCACTGTACTATCTCCTGGGTAGATTTATTTACTATGAGAGAAAAAAAAACAGAGATGAAAGTACTACTTAACTCTAGTACAAGGCAGTGCTGGGGATTGAATGTTCTGCCTCTCTTGGGCATCAGATCTGCATGTTGGCACTCCGACAGAAAGCCATCTCTTCCTCTCAGCCTCTTTCTGACTGTATATTGGATTCATTACAGGTGTTTCATAGCTTGCAGGTCTTGTTCAATCTTGGTATGGTTCTGTTTATAAAGATTGTAATTGTTTTTGACCTGCCTATCTCTGGATCTTCATATCCTTGGAGACTGGAGAGGTGCTAACACTCATGTCCTTTCTTCTCTTTTTTAGTCGATTGTTCTCTACTGGTTATGTTCCAGCGTCATGGGCCTTTCACAGAACTTGCTGCTGCGTTCTCCTAGGTTTCGCCGACTTTGCCGAATACCACTGACCAAGTCACACTCAGACACCCCTTATACAGACCTCCTTACTGCCTTTTATGCCAAATTCACTTCAAGAAAATGACATTTTCTAGTCATTTGAAATAACTACAAATGTCACTAGCACCTGTGTGTATTTGGAACATTTAGGTCTGATTTAATTGCCTTCATTTAAAAACATGAACTCACAGCTCTGGAGGTGGCGCAGTGGAAGACTTGAAAGCACTGAGGTCCTGAGTCTGATCCCCAGCACTGCATATGCCAGTGGTGCTCGGGTTCTCTCTCTGTCTCTCTCCCTCAAAGGCATAGGTAAATAAATCTTCTTTTTATCATAGACTATGTGAAGTGCAAGAGTAAAGTCATAACCCTAACATACTGACAATATTTAAATGCATCAGAATTTTATTCTAAGAGTGTCTGTCATGCTGACATCTAGCATTTCTAAACTCGGAAATGTTGCCATGTTTCTTCTAGAGAAAATAACTACATAAGATAAGCTTCTTTCAAGCATGAGTTAAATGTGCCAGGACACAGTTTCACTGGTAATGAATCCATATTCTACTCTACTTAAATGTCAGCAGGAAAATGGCCAGAGGTGTCTAGGAATCTTTACCTTGCACATCCTCAAGGAGCAGTGGTTCAGTATCCGTTTTTTTTTGCAAAGCGTTTAATCAAGGAATCAGAGGCAGAATTGTATGCTTGTTGTGTTATATAGAAAAAAGAGGAAAGGGAACTTGAAATGTTGGTTACATCTCAGATAATATGCCCTTTGTGAATTATGTTCTGATTCATGTATCTTTCTTTTGGAATACAAGTAATCAGTCCTCCCCTCCCCCTTTTAAATCCTACTCAAAGTACTGTCACTTTCTGAAAACTAATAAATAAAGGAGTGTTGCAGTCCCCCTTTTAAATTGATAAATCTCTTTTCTGGTGCTGGCTTTATTTTTTATTTATTACTGTTTATTACTTTTTTTTTTTTTTTTACTGTGAAATCTCCTTGATTTCAAAAATGTACATTTGTAGGCTGTGTGGCTCAGCCAATAGAATGCACATATTACAGTGCATAGGACCTGATTCCAGCCCCTGGGCTCAAGGGGGAAGTTTCACGAGCAGTGGAGCAGTGTTATAGGTTCCTTTCTGTCTTCCTCCTCCTCCTCTTGTTCTCTCTTTTACTCTCTTCCCATCTCCTCCCTTTCCCTCTTGATTTCTGTCTATCTCTATTTAAAACCATTTTTTTGGTTAAAAAAAAGCAGAGGTAGATTCATTGTGTAGGCACTGAGCCCCAGAATAGCCTTTGTGGCAGGAAAAAAAAAAGACCATTTGTATCTTTTCAGATTTTTTTTTTTTTGCCTCATTTTCTACTTCTCTCACATTTTTTAGTAACTATTGGTTTTTGTGGTTTTGATGTGTTTGAAAGGGTTTTGTCATCAAAGCTCCTTTAGCACAGAAGATCAAAATGTCTTTTTAGAAGCATAAAAGACCAAATCTAACAAATATTTACAATATTCATACATTGAAACCTAATCTCCAATATGATATTATGGAAGTAAGGGTCCATGGAAGGCGACTAGATTAAGTTACGAAGGCAGAGTCCTCATGAGTGGGACTCAAGACTCTATAAAAGAAACTCCAGAAAGCTCTTTTTTTTTTTTTAATATTTATTTATTCTCTTTTGTTCTTTTACTGTTGTAGTTATTATTGTGATGTTGGATAGGACAGACAGAAATGGAGAGAGGAGGGGAAGACAGAGAAGGGGAGAGAAAGATAGACACCTGCAGACCTGCTTCACCGCCAGTGAAGTGACTCCCCTGCAGGTGTGGAGCCGGGGGCTCGAACCGGGGGCTCGAACCGGGATCCTTCCGCCGGTCCTTGCGCTTTGCGCCACGTGCGCTTAACCCACTGTGCTACCGCCGGACTCCCAGAAAGCTCTTTTGCTTCTTTTGACTATGTGAAGCCATAAGAGGTTGGCTATTAAATACTCAGGAGTCTACTTAGAGATTCTGAGACAAGGGGGTTGGGCGGTGGCGCAGTGGGTTAAGCATATGTGGCACAAAGCGCAAGGACCGGCGTAAGGATCCCGGTTCGAGCCCCCGGCTCCCCCCGGCTCCCCACCTGCAGGGGAGTCGTTTCACAGGCGAGCCCCCGGCTCCCCACCTGCAGGAGAGTCGCTTCACAGGTGGTGAAGCAGGTCTGCGGGTGTCTTTCTCTCCCCCTCTCTGTCTTCCCCCCCCTCTCCACGGTTCGAGCCCCCGGCTCCCCCCGGCTCCCCACCTGCAGGGGAGTCGTTTCACAGGCGAGCCCCCCGGCTCCCCACCTGCAGGAGAGTCGCTTCACAGGTGGTGAAGCAGGTCTGCGGGTGTCTATCTTTCTCTCCCCCTCTCTGTCTTCCCCCCCCTCCATTTCTCTCTGTCCTATCTAACAACAAACAGCATCAACAATGGCAATAATAATAACCACAACAAGTCTACAACAACAAGGGCAACAAAAGGGGGAAAAATTGCCTCCAGCAGCAGTGGATTCGTGCTGTAGGCACCGAGCCCAGCAATAACCCTGGAGGAAAAAAAAAAAAAAAGAATCTGAGACAAATGAAAATATTTGAACCTTGAAACTGGACTAGAATAGAAAGCTGGAATTTTTGCCCAGTTTTTTTTTTTAATTTTTAGGTATTTTTAATTTAGTTTATTTATAAAGTAGAAAATACTGACAAGACCATAGGATAAGAGGGGTACAATTCCACACATTTCCCACCACCAAAGTTTCATATCCTGGGGGTCCCACGGTAGTGCAGCAGGTTAAACACGTGGCACAAAGCACAAGGACTGACGGAAGGATCCCGGTTCTAGCCCCTGACTCCCCACCTGCAGGGGAGTCGCTTCACAGGCTTGAAGCAGTTCTGCAGGTGTCTGTCTTTCTCTCCCCCTCTCTGTCTTCCCCTCCTCTCTCCATTTCTCTCTGTCCTATCCGGCAATGAACGACGACGACAACAATAATAACCACAACAAGGGCAACAAAAGGGGGGGAAAAAAAAGGCCTCCAGGAGCAGTGGGATTCATGGTGCAGGCACTGAGTGAGCCCCAGCAATAACCCTGGAGGAAAAAAAAAAAGTTCCATATCCCATCCCCTCCACTGGAAGCTTTCCTATTCTTTATCTCTCTGGGAGTATGGACCCAGGATCATTATTGGGTACAGAAGGTGGAAGGTCTTCTCCGCTGAACATGGGTGTTGGCAGATCAATCCGTACTCCCAGCCTGTTCTATCTTTCCCTAGTGGGGAACAGGGCTCCGGAGAGATGGGGTTCCAGGGTACATTGGTGAGGTTGTCTGCCTGGGGAAGTCAGGTTGGTCATGGTAGCATTTGCAACTCTGTCTGAAAAAGCATTAAGATATAAAGAAGAGGGTGTTGGGTGGTGATAGTGTAGTGGGTTAAGCGCAAGTGGCACAAAGCATAAGGATTGGCATAAGGATCCCGGTTTGAGGCCCTGGCTCCCCACTTGCAGGGGGGTCACTTCACAAGCCGTGAAGCAGGTCTGCTGGTGTCTTATCTTTCTCTCCCCCTCTCTGTCTTCCCTTCCTCTCTCCATTTCTCTCTGTCCTATCCAACAACGACGACATCAATAACAACAACTACAAAAAAAAGGGCAACAAAAGGGAATAAATATATAAATAAATATTTTTTAAAGAAAGATATAAAGAAGAACAAATTGTTTAATAATCTGGAACCTGAAAACAAGAACATAGCAGATGAGATTTGGGGTTTCCATTTTGGAAAAAGTAGGTCTATTTTGGTATACTCCAAGGGGCCCATGACTTTTACTGATTTTTGCCTGAGCCTGACAGCTATTCGCTCAGGTTTTTAAACTTACATTTATGTTCCCATAACACAAATATACCTAGGAGAAAGCTCAAGTTGTCATCTGCTAAGATACTTTACCATGCATGTGTACCTCAGTTCAAGTACCTTATGGCATATGAAAATACTATGGACAGCAACAGGGGAAGCTCCATGAATGGTGGAGTAGTGCTGCTGTGTTACCTCTTTGTGACTTTCTGAAATTTAATGAGTCTTTAAAAAAAAAATTGGGGGATCCTGGTTCAAGCCCCTGGCTCCCCACCTGCACGGGAGTCGCTTCATAGGCAGTGAAGCAGGTCTGCAGGTGTCTTTCTCTCACCCCTCTGTCTTCCCCTCCTCTATTTCTCTCTGTCCTATCCAACAATGAATGACATCAACAATAACAATAATAACCACAACAAAGCCTACAACAACAAGGGCAACAAAAGAAAAAAAAGGCCTCCAGGAGCAGTGTATTCATGGTGCAGGCACTGAGCCCCAGTAATAACCTTGGAGACAAAAAAAATTATCTTTATTTATTTGATAGAGACAGCCAGATATTGAGAGGGAAGGGGGTGATAGAGGCAGACACCTACAGACTGGCTTCACCACTCATGAAGCTTTATCCTTGCATGTGGGGACCAGGGGCTTGAACCTGTGTCCTTGTGCATAGTAACGTGTGCACTCAACCAGGTGCACCACCACCTGGCCCCCTTTCTGCAATTTAAAAGAAAAATACAAACCTGCCAGGATTTGGGGAATTTTGTTTGCTTGAAACTCTTGACACATACAGAATGTATGAAGTGATACATCAATAAGAATATTCATTTCAGTGCTGTAAAATTAAAAACAGCCTTAAGTTCCCCCAACAAACCAGACATTAATAAGGATGGCAGAATAGTTAATACATGGAAATATTCAGGAGATTATTAATGGCATTTGAAAGCAGATTACAGGATATAAGCCGAGATCCTTTAAAAGCAGTAGTTAGTTAAAAGCAGTAGTTAGGGAGTCGGGCGGTGGTGCACAGTTGGCGCAAAGCGCAAGGACCAGTGTAAGGATCCCGGTTCGAGCTGGGGCTCCCCACCTGCAGGGGAGTCACTTCACAGGCAGTGAAGCAGGTCTGCAGGTGTCTGTCTTTTTCTCCCCCTCTCGTCTTCCCCTCCTCTCTCCATTTCTCTGTCCTATCCAACAACAACGACTGCAATAATAACTACAACAATAAAACAACAAGGACAACAAAAGGGAATACATATATCTAAAGCAGTGGTTAATGTAGCCAGAGACATAGCTTGCAAATAGGCCCCACACTTCATTCTCAGCACCACATAAGGTAGTGAATGCTTTGTAAATGCTTTGCCTATAAAGAGACCTTTGAGTTTCAGGGGCTTTGCTTTTTTCTTTTTTTCCCTCTCTCTCTCTTTTTTTTACACCACACTTAGGTAGGCCTCAGGGACTGATTCCATCTCTCTTGGTGGCCATTTTTTCCCCTTGTTCTTGTATTTTCTGATAGAAATGGAGTCGGGAGAAACAGGGACACCTACACTATTGCTTCACCCCTTCTTGCAGATTGGGACCAGGGGCCTGAACTCAGGTCCTTGAGTATGATGCTCTCCATCAGGGGCACTGCCACCCCCAGCTTTGTTTTTTTCCTACTTCAGTTAATGTTAAACAGATGCTATATGTAGATGGTATGTTATTGTTGATGATGAGATGGAGCCAGCATGTGCAAGAAAATGCAATCCATGGCCCCTGTTACCAGCAGCAGTGGTAATCAGCAGCATCTGTGGTTACTTACTGCAGATGTACTTTCATTGTTAGATGGACATGCTATTTCTTGAGTTAAGGCTTGTGTGAAATTATTGTGGTTTTAGCATTGTGTTCCCCTGACACTCCATGAGTAGAATTGTGGCTTTGATGATGTCCTTATTATTATGAAATGAAATTAAGTAAAACCACAAAGTTGTTAGCAAGTGAGATAGCAAAATACGTTAGTCTAACATTTCACTAGATTTGCACATCTTTTCTTCATTTGGTCTTCCTACCTTCCTCTGTTAACAATTAAGAAATGGAAACATCCCACCTGCAGGGGGTCGCTTCTTTAAGTGGTGAAGTGGGTCTGCAAAGCAGGTCTGCAGGTGTCTATCTTTCTCTCGCCTTCTCTGTCTGCCCCTCCTCTCTCCATTTCTCTCTGTTCTATCCAGCAGCAACAACAACAGCTATGACAAACAATAACAACTACAACAACCGCAACAAGGGCAACAAAATGGGAAAAATGGCTCTCAGGAGCAGTGGATTCCTAGTGCAGGCACCGAGCCCCAGCGATAACCCTGTAGGCAAAAAAAAAAAAAAAAAAAAAAAAGAAAAGGACTTCTGGAGGAGGAGCTACGAGCAGCAGATCGCTCTCTCTCTCCTCTCCTCTCCTCTCCTCTCCTCTCCTCTCCTCTCCTCTCCTCTCCTCTCCTCTCCTCTCCTCTCCCGTATCAAGTAGGAATACCAAAGGAGACCACCCGGGACCGAAACAAGACAGGACTAGAATGACCACAGGAACCCAGTAAATCACCCGTGAGTACAAACACGTGTGGCTGGTGACAGAGAGGAGAGAGGGGCATAAGGAGAGATTAAGTGGCTGCTAACAGTTCAACAGTTTATCAGTGGAGACACCACCTCCAGTCTGCTCCACAACAAGGGGACAGCTGAAGGGAGGAAAGGACTCCCCAGAGACTCACCAAGTGCAACTCTGAGTCTCCATTGCTACTGCCCTCAGAATCTGGAGCAGCAACAGGGAGGGACACCAGGGGACAGATATCTAACCGGGAAACTCAGGAGAAGACCTATACCTCGGTGGCATAGCTGAGGGGCTGTGAAAGTCTCTTTGCATAACCACTGGATTATCTCTGCCACACCCTGCTTTATCTCTTGGTCAGGAGTCAGTGATTAAGCTAAGAAGCCTATCGATAGTTTAAAAGCCCTCAGGCTCCCATAGCCTACAGGGAAGAAAAAAAAGAGGCTTTTACACCACTGAGCTCCAACTCAGGGATTGGAAAAAACTGATAACTTCCACCACGGTAAACCCTTTAATTAAATTACTTAGACACAAGTCAATCCAGGCAATAGTGATCAATAATTTGAAAAGTACTGATAAAGGGAACTCATAACATAATATATAAAATGGTTAAAACAACAAGAAAAATATTGGAGACTCGAACCAGGACAAGAGTCCAGCTAAAAGTCCTCCAGAGGGTGAAGCACAAAACAACGAGTTCAACATCCAAACATTAGCTAAGGAAATAATAACAGGAGTGAGTAAAGAATTTGAAAAAAATTGTAATCAGAAATGCAGGAACAACAAATGAGAATATGGAAGAAAATTCTAATAATCTCATGGTTATTAGAGAGCTGAATTGGAATTGGAATATTACACCAAAGTAAAAGACTCTGGGGTAGGTGGGTGGGTGGGGAGAATACAGGTCCATGAAAAATGATGAATGAAATAGTGGGGGTTGTATTGTTAAATGGGAATCTGGGGAATGTTATGCATGTAAAAAAAAAAAGAAGAAGAAGTAGAAACGCAAAGCAGAAATTGACTGAGTTTGGAGTATGGCACCAAAGTAAGAAAGCAGAAGTACACTAGAGTTTGCAGTGAGTACCTCCCTAATACTTCCTCTCCACTTTTCCAAGCTTTGGGTCCATGATTGCTCAACAATTTGTTTGGCTTTGTATGTTAACTCTCTTTTCAGTCACCAGGTTCCAGGTGTCATCAGGATGCCGGCCAGACTTCCCTGGATTGAAGACCCCACCAATATGTCCTGGAGCTCAGCTTCCCCAGAGACCCACCCTACTAGGGAAAGAGAGAGGCAGACTGGGAGTATGGACCGACCAGTCAACGCCCATGTTCAGCGGGGAAGCAATTACAGAAGCCAGACCTTCTACCTTCTGCAACCCACAATGACCCTGGGTCCATGCTCCCAGAGGGATAGAGAATGGGAAAGCTATCGGGGGAGGGGGTGGGATATGGAGATTGGGCGGTGGGAATTGTGTGGAGTTGTACCCCTCCTACCCTATGGTTTTGTTAATTAATCCTTTCTTAAAAAAAAAAAATTAAAAAAAAAAAAAAGAGAGCTGAAAGCTGAAATCGCTGAGCTAAGAAGGCAACTAGCTGAACAAGCTAAAACAGTATCAGAGCAGGGCAACAAAATAGATGAACTCCAGAAAGCAATAGAGGGCAGAGAGAATAGAATCTATGAGGCTGAAGACAGAATTAGCAAGATTGAGGATGAATTAGAGACAACTAAAAAAGAAGTAAGAGATCTCAAAAAGAGATTAAGAGATGCTGAAAACAACAACAGAGTCCTATGGGATGACTTCAAAAGAAACAATATACGCATTATTGGCTGACCAGAGGAAGAAAGAAAAGGAGAGGAAGAAAGCATTCTCCAGGCCATAATAGCTGAAAATTTCTCTAGTCTAGACAACACCAAAGACATAAAGATTCAAGAAGCCCAGAGGGTCCCAAACAGAATTAACCCAGACCTAAAGACACCAAGACATATCATACTTAGAATGGAAAGGAATAAGGATAAAGAAAGGATCCTCAAGGCTGCAAGAGAAAAACAAAGAGTCACCTACAAAGGAAAACCCATAAGATTAGCAGCAGACTTCTCCATACAAACACTACAGGCCAGAAGAGAATGGCAAGATATCTATCGAGTGCTCAATGAGAAAGGCTTTCAGCCAAGAATAGTATATCCTGCTAGACTGTCATTCAGACTAGATGGAAGCATCAAAACCTTCTCAGACAAGCAACAGTTGAAGGAAGCAACCATCACCAAGCCTGCCCTGAAAGAAGTTCTGAAAGGTCTCCTATAAACAACCAGACCACCACAAATAGGACATATATCAAAACACTCTAAAACTCTACAAGAATTGCGTTAAAATATCTTCAATCTTTGATATCAATAAATGTCAATGGCCTGAATTCACCTATTAAAAGACACAGAGTAGGAAGATGGATCAGAAAACAACCCAACAATATGTTGTCTACAGGAAACTCAACTCAACAAGACAAACACAGACTTAAAGTGTAAGGATGGAAAACTATCATACAAGCCAATGGCCCACAAAAAGGGGCAGGAACAGCTATTCTCATATCTGACATGATAGACTTTAAAATAGATAAGATTAAAAAAGATAGGAATGGACACTACTTAATGCTCAGAGGATCAGTCAATCAAGAGGACTTAACAATTATTAATATCTATGCACCCAATGAGAAGCCATCTAAATACATCAAACTTCTACTGAAAGAGCTACAGCAATATATTAACAGTAACAGAATCATAGTAGGGGACTTCAACACCCCACTCTCTCAACTTGACAGATCATCCAGGAAGAAAATCAGTAAAGACATAAGGGAGCTAAATGAAGAGATAGATAAACTAGAACTATTGGACATTTTCAGAGTCACTCATCCCAAGAAACTGGAATACACATTTTACTCAATTCCACATGGATCATTCTCAAGGATAGAGCATATGTTAGGCCACAAAGACAGCATCATCCAATTCAAGAGCACTGAAATCATCCCAAGCATCTTCTTAGACCACAGTGGAATCAAACTAACACTTAACAATCAACAAAAGATTAGTAACAGTCCCAAAATGTGGAAGCTTAACAGTACACTTCTTAACAACTTCTGGGTCAAAGAGGAAATCAAGGAAGAAATCAAAATGTTTCGAGAGTTCAATGAAAATGAAGACACAAGCTACCAAAATATTTGGGACACAGCTAAAGCAGTCCTAAGAGGGAAGTTCATAGCTATACAAGCACACATTAGGAAACAAGAAAAGGCACAAATAAACAGCCTGATTTCACATCTTAAAGACCTAGAAGAAGAACAACAAAGGAATCCTAAAGCAACCAGAAGGACAGAAATAATGAAAGTTAGGGCAGAAATAAATAACATTGAGAATAGGAAAACCATACAAAAGATCAATGAAAGTAAATGTTGGTTCTTCGAAAGAGTAAACAAAATCGACAAACCTTTAGCCAGACTCACAAAACAAAAAAGGGAGAAGACCCAAATAAATCGGATAGTAAATGAAAGAGGAGAAATCACAACAGACACTGCAGAAATTCAACATATCATGCGAGGCTTCTATGAACAACTATATGCCACCAAGCTAGAGAACCTGGAAGAAATGAATGACTTCCTAGATACCTACCAACTTCCAAAACTAAGTAAAGAGGAAGTGGATAACATGAACAGGCCCATCACAGCCAATGAAATTGAAACAGTTATCAAAAATCTTCCCAAAAATAAAAGTCCTGGACCAGATGGTTTTACAAATGAATTCTACAAAACTTTCAAAGAAGAACTAATACCTCTACTTTTAAAAGTCTTCCAGAAGATTGAAGACACTGGAATACTCCCTGCCAGCTTCTATGAAGCCAACATCACCCTGATACCAAAAGCAGACAGGGACACAACCAAAAAAGAAAACTACAGACCAATATCTCTGATGAACATAGATGCGAAAATATTGAACAAAATTCTAGCCAACCGGATACAGCAGTATATCAAAAAGATTGTTCATCATGACCAAGTGGGGTTTATCCCAGGCATGCAAGGTTGGTTTAATATACATAAGTCAATCAATGTGATCCACCACATCAACAAAAGCAAGACCAAAAACCACATGGTCATATCAATAGATGCAGAGAAAGCCTTTGACAAAATACAACATCCCTTTATGATCAAAACACTACGAATAATGGGAATAGATGGAAAATTCCTGAAGATAGTGGAGTCTATATATAGCAAACCTACAGCCAACATCATACTCAATGGTGAAAAACTGGAAGCATTTCCCCTCAGATCAGGTACTAGACAGGGCTGCCCACTGTCACCATTACTATTCAACATAGTGTTGGAAGTTCTTGCCATAGCAATCAGGCAGGAGCAAGGAATTAAAGGCATACAGATTGGAAGAGAAGAAGTCAAATACTCCTTATTTGCAGATGACATGATAGTATACATGGAAAAACCTAAGGAATCCAGCAAGAAGCTTTTGGAAATCATCAGGCAATACAGTAATGTGTCAGGCTATAAAATTAACATTCAAAAGTCAGTGGCATTCCTCTATGCAAACACTAAGTTAGAAGAAATTGAAATCCAGAAATCAGTTCCTTTTTCTATAGCAACAAAAACAATAAAATATCTAGGAGTAAACCTATCCAAAGAAGTGAAAGACTTGTATACTGAAAATTATGAGTCACTACTCAAAGAAATTGATAAAGACACAAAGAAGTGGAAAGATATTCCATGTTCATGGGTTGGAAGAATTAACATCATCAAAATGAATATATTACCCAGAGCCATCTACAAATTTAATGCTATCCCCATCAAGATCCCAAGCACATTTTTTAGAAGAATAGAACAAATGCTACAAATGTTTATCTGGAACAGAAAAGACCTAGAATTGCTAAAACAATCTTGAGAAAAAAGAACAGAACCGGAGGCATCACACTTCCAGATCTCAAACTGTATTATAGGGCCATTGTCATCAAAACTGCTTGGTACTGGAACATGAACAGACACACTGACCAGTGGAATAGAATTGAGAGCCCAGAAATGAGGCCCCACACGTATGGACATCTAGTCTTTGACCAAGGGGCCCAGACTATTACATGGGGAAAGCAGAGTCTCTTCAATAAATGGTGTTGGAAACAATGGGTTGAAACATGCAGAAGAATGAAACTGAATCACTGTATTTCACCAAATACAAAAGTAAATTGCAAGAGGTTCAAGGACTTGGATGTTAGACCAGAAACTATCAGATACTTATATGAAAATATTGGCAGAACTTTTTTCCGCATAAATTTTAAAGACAGTTTCAATGAAACGAATCCAATTATAGGGAAGACTAAGGCAAGTATAAACCTATGGGACTACATCAAATTAAAAAGCTTCTTCACAGCAAAGAAACCACTACCCAAACCAAGAGACCCCACACAGAATGGGAGAAGATCTTTACATGCCATACATCAGATAAGAGTTTAATAACCAACATATATAAAGAGCTTGCCAGAGTCAACAACAAGACAACAAATAACCCCATCCAAAAATGGGGGGGGAGGACTTGGACAGAATATTCACCACAGAAAAGATCCAAAAGGCCGAGAAACACATGAAAAAATGCTGCAAGTCTCTGATTGTCAGAGAAATGCAAATCAAGACAACAATGAGATATCACTTCACTCCTGTGAGAATGTCATACATCAGAAAAGGTAACAGCAGCAAATGCTGGAGAGGATGTGGGGTCAAAGGAACTCTCCTGCACTGCTGGTGGGAATGTCAATTGGTCCAGCCTCTGTGGAGAACAGTCTGGAGAACTCTCAGAAGGCTAGAAATGGACCTACCCTATGACCCTGCAATTCCCCTCCTGGGGATATATCCTAAGGAACCCAACACATCCATCCAAAAAGATCTGTGTACACATATGTTCTTGGCAGCACAATTTGTAATAGCCAAAACCTGGAAGCAACCCAGGTATCCAACAACAGATGAGTGGCTGAGCAAGTGGTGGTATATATACACAATGGAATACTACTCAGCTGTAAAAAATGGTGACTTCACCGTTTTCAACTGATCTTGGATGGACCTTGAAAAAATCATGTTGAGTGAAATAAGTCAGAAACAGAAGGATGAATATGGGATGATCTCACTCTCAGGCCGAAGTTGAAAAACAAGATCAGAAAAGGAAACACAAGTCGAACCTGAAATGGAATTGGAGTATTACACCAAAGTAAAAGACTCTGGGGTGGGTGGGTAGGGAGAATACAGGTCCATGAAGGATGTTGAATGACATAGTGGGGGTTGTGTTGTTAAATGGGGATCTGGGGAATGTTATGCATGTACAAACTATTGTATTTACTGTTGAATGTAAAGCATTAATTCCCCAATAAAGAAATAAATTATTAAAAAAAAAAGAAAAAGAAAAGAAAAAAATAAATGGAAACATACCACTTGAATAACTATTGAAAACTTTTGTGGCTTTGTGATTAGAAGGAGAGTTTTAACTGCATTTTGAACCAGCTCATATCACAGTTCACTGAAATGCAAGGGTCAGATTTATAATGAATGTCTCAAAGTGGTACCTGTGCATTATATATGTTCTCCTCAGCTTTGTAGGCAGATGGAGAGAAAGACAGATGCACTGAATTGTTTTTGCCCCTCACCCTTCCATTTTCTACATCCCAGACTGAGGAAGCAGTATTAGAGATGACCGGGGGTCAGGCTCAGCAGGTTGAGCACACATGGCACAAGGCCCAGTGTAAGGATCCCGGTTTGAGACCCCAGCTCCCCACCTGCAGGGGGGTTGCTTCACAAGTGGTGAAGCAGGTCTGCAGGTGTCTCTTTCTCTCCACCTCTCTGTCTCCCCTCCTCTCTCGATTTCTCTCTGTCCTATCCAACAACATCAATGGCAACAATAACAGTAATGACAACAACAAGGCCTACAAAGAAAAAAATGGGAAAAAATCACCTCCAGGAGCTGTGGATTCATGGGGCAGGCACCAAGCCCCATCGATAACCCTAGAGGCAAAAAGAAAAAGAAAGGAAAAAAAGACCATACATAGTTATTCAGATTTCCCCACTTCCTCTTATTCTCGCTTAGAAAATCCACACAACTGATACAAATAAGAGGGTGAGATTCCAATAAAGAGTACATTAAAAAGTCTGTCTTTTTAGGAGTGATGAACTAATTCTTTCATATTGTTACCAGCATACAATATTCATGTAGTATGCCTCTACAGAAGACTCTGTGATGTCTGTGCATAGCCAACTTTCTTCCTTTATCATTTATTCAGAGAGAGTATGGAGCCTCTACTGTTTTGGCTTTCTGAGGTTGATTTGATCACTCAGGTTTTTTTGTTTGTTTGGTTTTTGCCTCCAGGGTTATCGCTGGGGCTTGGTGCCTGCACTATGAATCCACTGCTCCAGGAGGCCAACTTTCCCATTTTGTTGCCCTTGTTGTCACTGTTATCCTTGTCATTGGTGCTATTCTTGTTATTGGATAGGACAGAGAGAAATCCAGAGAGGGGGAGAAAAAAATAGACACGTGCAGACCTGCGACCACCCCTGCAGGTGGGGTGCCAGGGGCTCAAACCCGGGTCGTTACGCTAGTCTTGCTAGGTCTATTTTGGTATATACTCCAAGGGGCCTATGACTTTTACTGATTTTTGCCTGAGGCTGACAGCTATTCGCTCAGGTTTTTAAACTTACATTTATGTTTAGATACCGCAAATATACCTAGGAGAAAGCTCAAGTTGTCATCTGCTAAGACACTTTACCATGTATCTTTAACCCACTGTGCTACCACCTGGCCCCCTAATCAAGTATTGTTTTTTCAAGTTGACATATTTGATTAGAGTTTTTGTTAGTGTTCTAGTGTAATTAAGGTGGGCTTCCATATATTATTCTTGAAAGCAGAACTGGAAGGACCTTGGGAGATAAAAGAGTTTTCAGATATTTGTTTTTCATGATCAATAACCTTTCAAGCATAGAAACACTAATTAAATCAAGGGCTCAGATTAAATAAAGCACATATGGTAACAGCCTGTAATTAACAGAGCCTGGACTGAAGCCCAGGTTAGTTTGACTTGCTACCATACCCACTTAGTGAATATCAGTGGGTATCCAGTCTTCTTCTTCTAGCGTTTGCCCTTCTTCCGTAGCCAGTTAACAGCGTCAGGTTGAGCCTGATGTAAAGTTTTGAGACCTCCTTTGAATCTGGAGAGGTGGCAGTCATTGACTATGTGGGACATAGTCTGTCTGTAGCCGCAGGGGCAGTTTGGGTCGTCTCTAGCTCCCCAGCGGTGGAACATAGCGTGGAACATGGCGCACCGGCCATGGCCTGTTCGATAGCGATTGAGGAAGGCCCAATCATAATGTGCTAGGTCAAAGCTGGGTTGACGCTGATTTTGTAGAACAAGAATTTGGGGACAGTTAACGTTTGACAGTGTTTTACTTAGTAAGATCATTAAAATAACTTGTAAAATCATGTCACTATTACTTCATCAAAGTAGACATGCCTTAAAGATGTATTTATCTTTTATGAGAGAACGCAAGAGATTAGAAGACTTCTGTCATATGAGGTAACAAGGATTGAATCCTGGGCTTTTTGCATGCAAGTCTTGTGCTCTGCCTGCTGAGTCACCTACCTATCAGCAGGAAAGGGTAGTGTGAGAGAGAGAACAGAGATATTTGGGCCTCATGCATTCATGATTTCACCTCTTCTGGGCTGACTTTTTTTATTCAGATAGAGATGCAAAAATCGGGAAAGACACTACAATCTTGAAGCTCACCTTGTGATATTCTCACAAGTAGGCACCCTACCCAGTGAGCAACTCCCTGATCCAAGAAGGGGTATTTTAAGATAATAGAGGTAAGAAGGGTTGAATCTTTGAGTCCATATAGCAAAATAATAATTTTATGTAAAACCCTGCTATGTTTTCTGATGTACGACATTCTCACAGGGGTCAGGTGGCATCTCATTGCTGTCTTTATTTGCATTTCTCTGACATCAGTGACTTGGAGAATTTTTTCATATGTCTGTTGGCCTTTTGGGTAACATCTTGTTATCTGGAATTAGCTACCTTATTGCCTACTGTGCCTGTATAAATACACTCTCCCCCCCCCCCTTTTTTAAATTTTACTTCAGTGTATATTATTTGCTTCTCATATTGGAAGTAGCAAGTAGTAAGTTTGGTGTAGGGAAATAAATTTAGATGATTTACATTTCTGTGTATATCCCCCCCACACACACACACACAATCATTCCGCATACAGAAAAAAAAGATGGAAAATTCCTGAATAACCAGTCTTCCTTAATATAACCACCAGGGGGCGACCAACACTTTCAGATTGTGATGATTCAGTCCAGTAAAATTAATGTCTTTTCTCCATTTTTTTATGTTTCTCCTTCCGATACTTTAATAAGAAGCCATGGAAAATAAATAGCCCTTCATGAGATTAAATGACACGCTATATATGAAATGTTGCACTTGTTGGGTACAGTGACCTTTGCTCTTAAGGATAAGTTTCTTAAATCTTCTGTGAAGATGCAGGGTAAGTGGCCTGAATCTCCCCCCACCCTCCTCATTATATTGAATTCCAGTTTACCCTTTACAGTCACACTTATGATCCTTTTCTCCTTCATGAGATATATATATATTTTTTTAACCCCTTGACTCTTAGAGGTGTAGAGGTGAAACTAGACAGGGTGACAGTGGTGACACTTATTTTCAGACTTGTTCCTCAGCTAGTCTGTGAGAATTCCAGTTGTTCCAGAGTCTCCCAATTTGTTCTGCTAGTCTTCCTGGGTTTTCTCCCTTGTGCTGGTTATTAGTGTGACTGTCAGAACTCGGCATTTGATCTTCCCTCCCTTGTAATGCAGTTTCTGTTCCCATGGAAGGCATGTGGAACCCCCACTGAGCAGGTGGTTGGTTCTAGTGCTGCCAGTGCCTTCAGGGCTGCCTGTCAGAGCTGGCCTCCTCTCCAGCTCCTTCTGTCTCCCTGCTCAGGTCTTTGTGCTGCAGGGGAGAATGTAATTTTTAATCCTGTTTTACAGTTTTTATCATCTTTATTTTTTGCATAGAGATAGCCAGAAATCAAGAGGATTGGGGAGATAGGGAGAGAGACAGAGACAGAGAAACACCTGTAGCACTACTTCCCCACTTGTGAAGCTTTCCCCCTCACAGGTAAGGACTGGGGGCTTGAACCCAGATCTTGCACATTGTAACACTCAACCAGGTCTGCCACCACCCAGCCCAGAGAGAATACAATTTTTTTTTTTTAAGCAACTGTTGCGATGTTTTTTTTTTTTATTTCTTTATTGGGGAATTAATGTTTTACATTCAACAGTAAATACAATAGTTTGTACATGCATAACATTCCCAGTTTTCCACATAACAATATAACCCCCACTAGATCCTCTGTCATCCTTCTTGGCTCTGTATTCTACCCCAGAGTCTTTTACTTTGGTGCAATATGCCAATTCCAGTTCAGGTTCTACTTGTGTTTTCTTTTCTGATCTTGTTTTTCTTTCTTTCTTTTAATTTTTTTATATTAATAAAAAGGAAACACTGATAAAACCATAGGATAAGAGGGGTACAACTCCCCACAATTCCCACCACCAGAACTTCGTATCCTGTCCCCTCCCCTGATAGTTTCCCTATTCTTTTTTTTTTTAATTTCTTTATTGGGGAATTAATGTTTTATATTCAACAGTAAATACAATAGTTTGTACATGCACAACATTTCCCAGTTTCCCATATAACAATATAACCCCCACTAGGTCCTCTGTCATCCTTCTTGGATCTGTATTCTCCCCACCCACCCACCCCAGAGTCTTTTACTTTGGTGCAATACACCAATTCCAGTTCAGGCTCTACTTGTGTTTTCTTTTCTGATCTTGTTTTTCAACTTCGGCCTGAGATAATACAATTTCTTAGACATCCTTTGGGTTATATTGCATAACTTGACTTAATATGGTATAATCTTGTAGTTGTAAACATTACAGAAATCTTAGATAAATAGGCATTTAGTATTTAGTGTCCCCCCCCCCGCCCTTTTAATGAAAGCCACCTTTTTCCAGTTTAAAAAAAAAATACACCCAAGGCTTTAATGTGAAGTGGTCTTTTCTTTTCATAGATTTGTGAAATGACGAGATAGCCTACCGGTAGGGCACCTGCTTTGTCATATGCATGGTCCATGTTCAAGCCCTGGCACACCAAATGGAAGTTCAACTGAGGGGAGACTTTGGTGTCGTGGTGTTTCTTCTTCACTCTGCCTCTGTCCATCTCTATCTAGAAAAATCAACCTACATTGGTAAAACAACACGTCTGAAGTCCTGGTAAACCAGAAAGAGATGCTGGGGGGAGAGGAAGGAAAGGTTCCTTTATAAATGAGGGAGAGAACCAGATCACTCTGGCATCTGTGGTGCGGGGTTCAAGCTTAGGATTTTGTGCTTGCAAGTCCTGTGCTATACTGCTATACCTCACTTCAGCTTACTAAGTTTTAAAATATATATATATATTTTTTTGCCTCCAGGGTTGTTGCTGGGGCTCGATGAATCCACTGCTCCTGGAGGCTATTTTTTAAAAATATTTTATTTATTTACTCCCTTTTGTTGCCCTTGTTGTTTTATTGTTGTAGTTATTGTTGTTGTTATTGATGTCATTGCTGTTGGAAGGACATAGAGAAATGGAGAGGAGGGGAAGACAGAGAGGGGGAGAGAAAGACAGACACCTGCAGACCTGCTTCACCGCCTGTGAAGCAATTCCCCTGCAGATGGGGAGCGGGGGCTCAAACCGGTATTTTTTAGACCAGTCCTTGCACTTTGTGCCACGTGCACTTAACCCTCCCGACTCCCCCTGGAGGCTATTTTCCCCCCTTTTGTTGCCCTTGTTGTTTTAGTGTTGTTGTGGTTATTGTTATTGATGTCGTTGTTGGATAGGACAGAGAGAAATCGAGAGAGGAAGGGAGACAGCGAGGGGGAGAGAAAGACAGACACCTGCAGACCTGCTTCACTGCCTGTGAAGCAACTCCCCTGCAGGTGGGGAGCCCGGGGCTCTAACCGGGATCCTTAACATTGGTCCTTGAGCTTTGCACCACCTGCACTTAACCCACTGCACTACCACCCGACATCCTAATAAAAATGTTTTTTACTCTATTGAAGTGCTTTCTTAGATTCCACATATACTTATATACTACAGTATTTGTCTTTCTCTAATTTTGTAGTTTTTATTATTAATGATTTAACAGTGGTTTAAAAATGACAAAATTTCATCTCTCTCTGACTTTAAAAATATTTATTTACTGGATAGAAACAGAAATCAAGAGGGAAGGAGGAGCTAGAGTGGCCAGCTAGAGAGGGAGAGAGAAAAAGACACCTGCAGCACTGCTTCATGGCTCTCAAAGCTTCCGCCACTTCAGATGGGGACCAGGGACTTGGACCTGGGTTGCTGCACACTCAACCTGGTGAGTGAACCACCACTTAGCCCACTTCTCTAACATATTTTACTTAATTACTGTCCTCAAGCACCATTGTGCTATGTTCAATTTTGTTCTTACTCAGGATGGAATAATGTTCCAGAGAGAGAATATGTGTGTGGGACAGGGTAGAAAGCATAATGGTTTTGCAGAGACACTCATGCCTGAGGCTCCAAAGCCCCCAGGTTCAGTCCTCCACACCATCATAACCCAAAGCTGAGCAGTGTGTGCTTAACCAGGTACGCCACTGCCTGCCTCCCCTTTATTAGTTTAATTGCCACCAGGGTTATTTCTCCAGGATGAATATACTACTTCTGGTGGCATTTTTTCCTTTTTAAAAATTTCTTATTTATTTGCTAGGACAGAGAGAATTTGAGAGCAAAAGGGATGTAGGGAGAGAGACAGAGAGACACCTGCAGTAGCTTTACCACTTAGGAAACTTTCCCCCTGCAGGTGGGGAGAAGGTCTCAAACTTTGGTCACTGAGTATAGTAATGTGTGCACTTAATCAGATGCAACACTGCCCAGCACCCTCAAGTCAATTTTATAAGGGGCATAAGATAGAAATATAATTTAATTTTCAGTATCCTTTCCCCTTTGAGCCTTGCTTGTTTATTTTTTAATATTTTATTTATTTTTTCTTTGATAGAAAGTCAAAGAGAAATTGAGAGGCAAGAGTGAGATAGAGAGGGAGAGAGAAAAAGAGCCTGTAGCATTGCTTCACCACTTGTGAAGCTTCCCCACTGCATGTGAGGATGGAGCCTTGAACCCGGGTCCTTGCATATTGTAACATATGCACTGTAATAGGTGCATTACCACCCAGACTTCTTGGTTCCCTTGCAAAATATTAGTTGCCCAACCATTTTTTAAAAATTAAATTTTAGTAGTTACTTCCCAGTATTTACTCACACTTTTTTCTATCCCTTGTTTCCTTTCTTTTATGACTCTCATCTTGCATATAACTTCTAGCTTAATGGTTTATCATAGATAATCTGAAACTCTTTATTTTCTTCATTTATCTTCCTATTTATTGGCCCAGATAATCTCAATTGAACTGTCTTAAGTTTTCTCTTTTTTTAATATATATATTTAATATTTTTATTTGTTTTAGGGATTTACAGAGAGAAAGACACACAGAGAGCCCAGAGCACTGCTCAGCTCTGTCTTGTGGTAGTTCTGGGGATTGAATCTGAAACCACAGAGCCTCAAGCATAAAAGTCTTTTGCATAACCATTATGCTGTCTCCCATGCCCCACCTTTAAGTTTTCTGCCGATTCTCTATGAGAAAGTAGTGTAGACTGCCATTGTGTTGAAGCTGCTTTAACTACAGTGCATATGGAAAATCTGAGTAGAGGACATTTGAGTTGAGATTTGGTCATAGTAACATACTTTTTTTTCCTTTTTTCCCTAGAGCACTGCTCAGCTCTGGCTTATAGTGGTACCAGGGCTTGAACCTGGGACTTTGGAGCCTCAGGCATGAGAGTATTTTTGACTAACCATTATGCTATCTTGCTGGGAAATTGTGCAGATGCAGTCACATCTGCCATGTTGTCCCCTCAGGCTATTGCCAGTTCCTGCGAGAGTTGGTACATTCTCAGAGTGCCTGTTCCGCCATGTTGTCCCCTCAGTCAAGTGCCAGTTTCCGTGAGAGTTGGGACATTCTCGGAGTGCCTTTCCCAACCAATCCTGTCCCAGCTCGTCACTCCCGGTTTTTGCCCTATAAAGCCCTTCTTCTTCTACCCCTCGTTCTCTTGCCCACTTTTCACTTTGGTGATTAGATGCAGGGAAGGTTGCTGTGCGAGGCGGCCATTTTGGCTAGCTCCACGTGGCCCAAACCACTGCGCTGTCACCCAACTCTGAGGTGCCAATGCCAATAAAGAATTGTGTTCCCTTTCTGCTCTGGATCGCCTCTCTCTCTCCTCCACTTCGCAGCACAACACTATCTACCCCTTCCCTTTGTATTTTTATGTTGGTGGGCTTTTCCCAAAATTTCAGACTCTACTTCCATGGCTTGGAGAAGGGTGTTGACCTCCATAAACTAGTGTGTTTAATGGGAATTTCTGTGTTTCAGTTTGAGCTCCCCAGGTATATAGTACAAATAAATGCTCTGGTTCCAAAACCTTTATTTTTAAATAGGTCATTGCCAATTGTTCTAAAATAGTATTTATAAAGAAATCTTTATTGTTTAGACAGAGTTAGTTTTTTTTTTTATGGAATAGTGGGAGGACTTAATTATAGTTTTAGCACACATTGGCATGCAGAGAGCAATTCAGAAGGAAGTCAAGGAATTTTGAGTCTTGTAAGCCAAGATACTTATTCCATCTTAATAATGCTATGAGTTTGATGTTTATTTTACCAGTAAATATTCCCATAAGTATCAGGTAATTGGGCTTCATTCTATGGCCTGAAGGCCAGTGTTCCTGAACTTGGTGAAACCAACTGAAAAAAAAAAGAATTCCAAAGATGGAATTTCTCCATGGAAAATGTGTTGCTTCCAGCCCTTGGTATTCACACCTAAGGCCTGTTGGCAGCTGTTTCTTGGCCAACTGAAACAGGGATGGTGGTACATAAAGGGGGTTTCTATGGAAACCTGAATCAGAATGATATTGAGGCTTGGAAGATCAAAGCAACAGTGAATTGTTTGAGGAGTCCTATGAAGACTTCACAGCCTTATTGTTCTCTGCAGAAAATACTATAGCCAAGACTTTGGAATGTTTTCTTCTCCAGATGCAATAGAACAATGTATGCTAAATAGAAGTTAGTAGTTTGCTTGTGAATTTATCAGTTTTAATTATTTCACTAGCTATTTTACTATATCCCTCTTTGCCATAAAGAAAATTATTTGTTTTCTTTTCTCATCCTTATTTTAATAAATCTATGAAGCAATAAGTTTCACAGAACATGCTGAGCTTGTAAATTTGGTAGCAAATAATGATACTTCTTTTCATAAATCATAGGTAATCTATTGAGTGTGTTACTTTTCCTCACATACTTTTTAAAAAGATATACAAATGACCATGTTCCAGATGCACACAGAACTGAGTTGCCATTCTGCCTGGGAGGTTTTAGTCTATAGCTGTGTTCCTTCACATAAACTTTTTAAAATTTTATTTTATAAAATTACATGTCAACAGGGGTTTAAATCCACACCATTCACACCGCCAGAAGCCAGAGTTTTGAAACTTCACTCTCCCCACTGCAAGCCACTACAGTTACCCTATGATTGTAGACATGGGCCAACCATCATCTCTACAACTATCTGTCTACATTTATACATAATTTCCCCCTTTTCCTTCCTGATCCAATCCTCTCTTTCCCTCCAAGCCAATCATGACAATATAAGTCCCTCCATATGTCCTTCTCCTTTTCCTTCTCTCTCTTTCTGGGACATGATGGAACTGGAGTTTAGAGCCCTCTTATCTTCCTCCTATCACTTCTCCCCTGCTGGGAGTATGGATCAATGTTGTTTTTGGGGTGCAGAAGTTAGTTCTGGCTTCTGTAGTTGCTTCTCCACTAGACATGGGCATTGGCGGGTCTTTCCATACCCCCAGCCTGTTTCTGTCTTTCTCTAGTGGGCCAGAGCTCTGGTGATATAATGTTCCAGGACACACTGGTGACATCTTCTGCCCAGAGAAGTCAGGATGGAATTATGGTAGCATCTGTAACTTGGCATCTGGAAGGTGGCAGGACATAAGTTGAGACAAAATGGTTAATGAACAGGAATCAAAAAGTAGGATTAGAGCAGATGAGGTTATGGATTTTAGGGTAGAAGAAAGCTAGGAAGTTCATTTTAGGCGTGTTCCTGGGGGCACACAACTATGGTAGCTAGCCTGAAGTTGGATACAAATATTGTCTGAGAGTATGGTGTCAGAGTAAAGGGCTAGAAAGTTGGATTAGGGCAGTGAATAGCTCCCATTCTTGAAAAAAATTCTGTGGATAAAATTAGCTATTTATCCACCTGACTCAAGGCATATATATATCACCAGAGCCTGTGTAACCTCTAAGTCCCTATTGGTCTGAGCTCACAGCTCATGGTCACAGCTGGGAATATTTCAGGACCAGTCTTTGAGTGGCAGGACAGGATACCCCAGCCTCCCTTCAGAGACTGGGGCTATCCCTACCATCATTGCTTTATGGTGAGGACATGTCCTGAGAGGGCCCACAGCATGCTGTTCCTGATGGAAGTGACCAGTGGTGGTGGAGAAAGGAATCCATTAGAGGTCTAGGCCCATCATATCTGTGTGGGACTCCAAGGATTCCCTAACTAGGGCCCCAGTTGATGAGGTGGTGTGATATTGACCAAAAGGGCCATTATTAAGTGATCCAGTCTCTTGCCCTTATCCAACTTTTGTAGTCCTTTCTTTATCTGATGACCTTAGACTTTCTTCCAGTTGTTTTAAGTGCTGAGTATCATTTGTTGAACCCAACCAGAATTGGGTTTTTGGATCTGTCTTCTTTGGGCCTTTCTGCTAGGCCACCTAGCTAATTTGGATTAAGTCTGTAATCAGTCAGAGAATTTAGGCACTTCAACTACTATTGAGCACTTTGAGTTGTATAATTACCCCTTACTTATGGATACATGTACACTTGTACCCAGTACCCCAAACCCTAGCCTAAATTTGATATCTTGTTACTTGGTTAAATGATGTGCCGTCTAACGTGGATGTAGATAGTCCCATGTGTTAGGAAGGATCTCACCAGATTTGAAGAGTTGCAGGGTTGATTTTTTAGGCTTGGTATGTCTGATTACAGTCCATAGTAAGAATTCAGTAGCAGCATAATGATCCTTGACATAAACTTAATCTGCAACAGGTTCTTTGCTTAGTTGTTTTTGTTTTGTTTTGTCTTTTTATACAACCCTGTTATCATTACAGTAAATAAAGTGAGGGAAAATATTTCCATGAATGTATTTTCTCAAATTTATTTTATATTGTGGGTCTTAGACTCTTATTATCTCTATCGTATTCCTGTTTTATAAAGGTGAAAGTATCCTAGTGAAGGTCAGTGGGACATACATATTCTTTTTGCTTCTTGGCAGAAGTCAGATAAGTTACCTGAAGATACTGTGTTTGACTATGAAGATCTATGTCCTTCATTCTGAAGGCCACTTTAGTACTGGTTGTTTTTGTTATGATTATTCAAGATATATTCACCATGAAGTAATGAAGACTGGGTATATTATACCAAGATGTATGATTAAAATAGACTGTGCACATGAAATACTGAGAGAGGGAACATCAGTGTTACAGTATTATTAGTGCCCCCCGGGCAGACGACCCCACCAATGCATCTTAAAGCCCCATCTCCCCAATATCTTTGCCCCACTAGGGAAAGAGAGAGACAGGCTGGGAGTATGGATCGACCTGCCAACACCCATGGGTTGAAAGGTAAGCAGTGAGTTAAGCACAGGTGGCACAGAGTGCAAGGACTGGCTTAAGGATCCCGGTTCGAGCCCCTGGCTTCTCGCCTGCAAGGAAATCACTTCACAGGCGGTGAAGCAGGTCTGCAGTTGTTTGTCTTTCTCTCCCCCTCTCTGTCTTCCCCTCTTCTCTCTATTTCTCTCTGTCCTATCCAACAACAATGGCATCAATAACAACAACAATGAAACAAGGGCAACAAAAAGGGAATAAATAAATAAGTAAATATTAAGATATAAATCAGAACAAATTGTTGACTAGTCATGAACCTAAAGGCAAGACTATTGCAGATAAAGATTTGGGGTCTCCATTTTGGAAAAAGCTAGTAGGTCTATTTTAGGTATATTCCAAGGGGCCCATGACTTTACTAGTTTTTGCCTAAGCCTGACGTCTGATATGCAGGTGGATCCAAGTTATTGTCTGGAGAGATGATGTTATAGCTGGAAAAGGGACTAGAAATCTGGATCAGGGAAGAGAGTAGCCCCCAAATATGGGAAAAGTGTATAAATAGTGTTGACTATAAACCTCATCGATTTGATCTGGGGCCTATATTCAGCACAGGAGCCTATGTAACCTCTGCATCCCTGTAGGTCCAAGCTAGCATTCTGTGTCATGAGTAGGAGCATTCCAGGTTGCACCAATTTCAGGACCCATCTTCCTTAGATGGTAGGTAGAGTATGTTGTCCAACCTTCTTTCGGAGAATGGAACATTCCCTACCATTGTTGATCCACATTGAGGGCAAGGTCCTATGGGGGCCCACAAAGGGGTCCATTATGTTGTTCTTGATGGAGATGCCCAGTGACAGTGGAGAGAGGGATCTATTTTAGGTCTAGGCCCATCATGTCTGTGTGGGTATCCCAGGACTCCCAGACTAGGGCCCCAGGTGATGGGTGGCCTGGTAGTGACTAAAGAGTCATCATTAAAATATGCCTGTCTCTTTCAATCTAAGTAATAGTAAAATGGGATTACTTGTGACCCTTCCTTGTTTTCCACACATACAAAAAATACAATAAAACATATTGGTAGAGAAACTCCCCTTAATTTCCATCTGAAAACAAATGAGAAGGGACCTAAAAGATTAAGAGACAAGGGTTTTCCTTCATTAGAAGAGTACAAATGACAATTTTTTTTGGTGAGAATACGAAGGAAAGAAACTTGAATACACTGTTAGTGGGACTGTAAACTGGTGCAGCCCCAGAGGAAAATGGACTGGAGAGTCCTTAACAAATACAGAGCAGAAATACCTTGTGATCTAGCAATACCAGGTCTGGGGTTAGACAGGGAGAATTGTAAATAATGGAATGACCAGGCTTGTTATTAAAGGGTTCTGAAAAAGCACGGGAAAAGGTGCTTGACCTAGATTTGCAAGGCACAGAGGCAGATAAGGATTTCCAGATGATGTGTAATTACAATGAAAGCCTTTAGAGTAATTGGGATTTAGTAAGTGGAAAGAAGGAAGAGGAGGAGAAGAAGGACAACAAGCTCTCAAGCAATGAGAAAAGAGCATAAAGGGGGAGATGGAAGACACGGAGGGGAACAGGGGGTTTCACTGGGCAGACAGAAACACGTTGGGAAAAAAGACAGGCTGCAGAGTTAAATGGAAGCCATACTGGCATATGAGAGTCTGAACATGATTGTAAAAGCATCAGGGGATCACTGGAGTGTTTAAAGAAGTGGAGTGGTATGTTTATGCTTGCATTTAAGAAAGAAATCCTGATTATAGAGTCAATTTGTCATTAATCATCACAGGAACAGCTGAGTAGAAAAGGAAATTTATTGGTGAGCAACTGATACTTGGAAAGCATGTCTGGCCAGCACAGGCAACACAAGCTTCAGAATGAAGATGTGGAGGGTCTGGTTTTATACTGAGTAGAATTAGGGTAGTGTTGCATTCTACACTTATTTAGTTTGCTAGGAAATGTCATGCATCTTTGTAAGGATGGGAGGGGAGTGGGCATGTCTACCCAACTGAGGAACATATAGTGGCTTTACGTTGTTTGTGTGGAAAACTACAGAGAAACCCCTTATCAGTAGTTGTTCTTCTCTTCTCTTTTTTCTTTCTCCTTCTGTCTCTCTGTCTCTCTCTTTCATCTGGAGAGAGAGAGAGAGAGAGAGATCAAGCACAGCACCAAAGCTTCCTTCCAGCTCAAATCGGGGTTGTACACTATCTAAGTGAGCTATTTCACTGACCCAATGGTATATTTTTGAATATGGTAACGAGGAGAAAGGAAACTGTTAGTTGAAGAGGGTGTTCCAATATGTCCCTTCCACAGACCAGTTCTGCCCAGTTTGGCATCCAGGGGGACCTTATCTGGTACATGACAGTGGAGAATATTGGGGTGAGAATATTTTGCACAAAACAGAAATTTTACACATGTACCAATAATTGTATATACTGTAAACCATTAGTCCCCAAATAAATACATAAAGAGCTGTAAGGCTCTATCTTTTTACTTTAATTGTAAAATAAAAAGAATATGGCATTGGCTGCTTGTAGGGATGGACTCTTACATCTCTCAAACTGCAAGTTTCAGCCAGTGTGTAGTTTTTACATCCTTATTTCTAGTAAGTCCATCTCAGTTTTAACAAGAAGGAAAGGGGGAAGAGTTACAAAGAATTTTGATTATTTGATGGCAAATTGGAAAGAGGGAAAAGTGTATAATAGAAGGAGAGGGATACTGAATATGGGCCCCAGATCAAATTGATAGGGTTTACAGTTATATATACTTTCCCCATATTTGGGAGCTACTCTCTTTCCTGATCCAGCTTTCTAGTCCTTTTTCCAACTATGATGTCATCTTCCCAGATAATAACTTGGGTTCATTTGCATATTAGATGTCAGGTGCAGGCAAAATCTAGAAAAGTCATGGCCCTCTTGGAATATACCTAAAATAGACCTACTAGCTTTTTCCAAAACAGAGACCCGGAATCTTCATCTGCAATATTCTTTTTTAAAACATATTTATTTATTTATTTATTTATTTCCTTTTTGTTACCCTTTGTTGTTTTTATTGTTGAAGTTGTTATTATTGCTGTTGATGTCGTCGTTGTTGGGTAGGACAGAGAGAAATGGAGAGAGGAGGGGAAGACAGAGAAGGGGGGAGAAAGATAGACACCTGCAGAGCTGCTTCACCACCTGTGAAGTGACTCCCCTGCAGGTGGGGAGCCAAGGGCTTGAACCAGGTTCTCGAACCGGGTTCCTTAAGCGCTTAACCCACTGCACTACTGCCCGACTCCCAATATGCAATATTCTTGCCCTTAGGTTCATTATTAGTCAACAATTTGTTCTGCTTTATATGTTAATTCTTTTTCAAGGTTCCAGATGCTACCATGATGCCAACCGGACATACTTCCCCGGGCACATGACCGCACCAATGTATCTTGAAGCCCCACCTCCCCAGATCTTTGCCCCATTAGGGAAAGAGAGAGACAGGCTGGGAGTATGGATACACCTGCCAACACCCATGTTCAGCGGGGAAGCAATTATACCTCATAATGATCCTGGGTCCATGCTCCTAGAGGGATAAAGAATAAGGAAGCTATCAAGGGAGGGGATTGAAAACAGAGTTCTGAGGGTGGGAGTTGTGTAGAAATATACCCCTCTTATCCTGTAGTCTTGCCAATATTTCCATTTTATAAATAAAAAAAAAATTTTAAAGGAGAGGAGAGATAAATGTTGTCATCACCATCATCATTGTTATCATTATTTCTATTTTTGTCACTAGCTGGAGATTCACTGCTTCAGGCTGACTTTTTCTGATACAAAGGTAGAAAGACACCATAGCACGAAGTTTCCTTCAGTGTGGTGGGGGCCAGCCTCAAACCTCGATAATGCCCATGGCAAAGCAAGCACATTCTCCAGGTGAACTGCCTACTAGCCCTGGAAATACCTTTACTCTGGTGAAGGAAGATGGTGGTAGCTTGTACACTGATGACAGTGCTATGAAGAATAACAGTAATCTAAGAGATAATTTATTTAAGAGCTTTTCCTGATAGAATGTTTTCTTCCTGTTATTTATTTTTTACTCATGATTTAATAAAGGTTTACAATATCATAATATTATATAGTTACACACCATGCCCACCACCAGTGTTCTCTGCCCCTACCTTAAGAGTTTGGCTACTACTGTGTTCTTACATTTTTTGTTTCTTTAACCAGCTCATATACTTCAGTTCTCTAAATTCCATGTATGAAGTAAACCATCAGTAGTTGTCTTTTCACCTCTACTTACTTCACTAAGCATAATTCCCTCCAGCTCCATCAGTTTTGTCCCAAAGGACACAAAAATGTTGATAGAACTTTGGATAGATTGGTTGTGGAAGCCAAGAGAGAGCTAGTTATATCCTGGCTTTGTGCTAATACAAGTTACTGTTAATACCATTTAGCATAATGGAAAGAATAATTTTTAAAAGTTCAGAGGGAAGATTTTCTTTGAAGATTAATATTACCACATAGCTATACATGAAGCCTCTTCATGTATAGCTATGTGGTAATTGTATAATATATCATACAATCATATCCATAGGAATGTCACATCTGACAGGTGATTGTCTTTTCTTTGTGTCTGTCTCTCTCCTTTGCCTTTTGCCATATAATGCTCCAAATATTTTCTCCAACTCCAACTTCTCTCTAGAACAAACGGCTTCCAAAGGCCAATCTCATGGTAGCACTGAGTTTCAACAAAGACTTAGGAGCAACAGCTTCTGGAAGCTCCTAGCATTTAATTTTGGATGAGAACCCTTCAGAAGGATGTCTGAAGTTTGAGTATCAACTGATTTTTATTATTATTATTAGTGACATACAAAATTTCAAAATAACAGGAGTACAATTCCATACTGTTTTCACCTCTAGAGTTCTGGGTCCCCGTCCGTCCACTGGAAACTGCAGTGGTTCTCCCAAGGTCACTGATATAGGCTGACTATTATTTATCTTTCTACTTATATATACCTTTGCCTACTTTGGCCCTGCCTTCCTTTTTAAGTCATACCTACACATATTACAATTTCTGAATGTCTTTCCTTTTTTTCCCTCTTCTTTCTCTGAGTCCTGATGGAATCTCCCCCTAACATTTCTCCCCTATCTGGGAGTATGGACCAAAAAAATTGGGGGGGGGGGTACAGAAGGTAGGAGCTCTGGCTTCTGTAATTGCTTCTCCATTGGACATGAGTGTGTTGGCAGGTTGACCCTTACAGCCAGCCTGTTTCTTTCCCTAGAGGGGTAAGTCTCTGGATCAACTGATTTTTTAATTAGCTCAGGAACTCCAAGCAGATGGCTAATGAATTATGACCACTCAACTCCTAAATCTGTTAAACTTACCTGTGTGTAGACCAGAGATGAATCCATCTCAGGTTAATTCTGCGAGAAAGAGTGCTAGAGTGGTGGGGAGGAAAGTGATGGGTGGGAGTCTGTGTGCATGTTTTATCACTGTTCTCTCTACGATGATGTTTTCTTCACTGACAATAGTTTTTTTTTTTTCTTCTTCTCCTTCTCATCCTACTCCTCTTTCTCCTTCTCCCTCTTCCTTCCATTTTCTTCTTTACACATATTCTTCACCACCTCTGATTATAGTCATGCAATCCACAGATGTGGTCTTGGCAGATGTGAATAAGGCAGTCAGAAAAATGAGGCAGCATAGTGTGCCAAGTACTGGGGCAGGAGTTTTCAAGGAAGCTATACCTCTTCAGAGCACTGGTCAACAGTAATAATGTTTTATTCTCTGACCTCCTTTCTTTTTCTTGGATGCATTAGAAAGTGCTGGGTGGAGAGATTGAGTTGGAGTCGGGGAAAGGGAGGAACAACTGCAAAGGTATTTTCCTATAGAACCATTAAGGTCTCTGTCATGTCTTCTATTTGGTTTGGTTTTAATGTGTCCACAGTTGAAATACATAATGCTAGGGTGCCAAAAGGATTGAAAAGTCATTTGGAATAACAGTAGGAGCTAAATCTGACCTCATGGGAAGAATGTTTCTCAGTGGAGACTCATGGGAAGCTTACATAGATGCGAGAGACAGACACATTGTCCACTCTCTAGGTTGAAAGGTCAGAGCATGGCAAATGCTGGTAAAATGTTCTGAAGGACAAACTGTACATGGCCCAAACATTTGGAATTTTTTGTTGTTCCTTTCTTTCTACTGACACATTTTCCAGCTCCTTCTTGAGCATAGGAAAACTCTTCATTCCTTTAAATATTGTTAATTTCTCATTATTTAGGCGTTTTTCACATTGGCTAAATCCAAGCCAATGGTGAACAAATAAGTTTATTGTCTCACTGTTCTGTGAAGATTGGAGTTATGCCATAAGCCAAGGAACTACCACTGGAAGCTGGAGTAGATCCTACCTTAGAGCCTTCAGAGGGAGTATGTCTTTGTTGATAAGCCTGACCTGAAATCTCTAGCCTCTAGAACTGTGAAACAATAAATTCCTCTTATTTAAGCTATTCACCTTGAGGTTGTTTGCTGCAAGAGCCTTAGGGAACCAAGACACTATCTAAAAATTGAGTGCTAGAATTTATGCTTCCAATGATTTCTCTCTGTGTCTCTTTCACATTTTTTTTTCCAAAGCATGAAATAAACATAGGAGTCTGTTTGCAGTATCATTCCTGATGGTTTTATTTCTGTATAGTTGAATTAAATTTAGCTGAGTTGTGTGAATAAGAACTGTTAAACGGATCAGAAACTAGCCTACCCTGAAGGCCATGTGCTTTGCTATGTGTATGGCCCAGGTATGTGCCCTGGTGTTGTATGCTTTACATTGGGTAGTTCTTCCCCGCCAAGAAAATTGCATCAGTCCTGTTAATTTCGCGGGCCTGCTTGGCCCCGCCCCAAGGAACCCCGAGAGAGGGTTCCTGAGTTCGAGAGTTTGAGAGTTCCAGAGTAAGAGAGAGTTCCTGAGTTCGAGAGGAAGAGAGAGAGGGAGAGGGTTCCTGAGTTTGAGAGTGCCAGAGTTTGAGAGGGTTCCCCAATACGAGAGTTCCAGAGTCCGAGAGTTGGAGAGTTCCCGAGTTACAGAGTAAGAGGGAGTGCTTGTGCCGCCGCAAAGAGACAGCAGAGTTCTGTTTGGTGATTAGTTTGTCTTAGTTTGTGAATCGTTGTTCCTGAATAAAGAAATACAGCTGCCCTGCCCAGCCGTTGTCTCCGCGTCTCTGTTACCCGCCTGTGAAGCTAGACCCGCCCGGCAAGAGCCTCTGAAATATTAACAACACCCTGGTACTACATGAGAATACCATGGTGCCAGGGAAAGCTGTGGTGCTGTGGTATCTCTCCTTTTGTTTCTCTCTCTAAAATAAGAGTGAAAAACCTAGCCCTTGGAGTGGTCAAATCAATTGTGTGTTAGGTCCTGGGGTTGCAAGACATAAAAATAAATCAAGTATTTCAAAATGGGCTTTAGGATGAACTCCAACTCAATATGTTCCTTAATTTTGAACCGAACTATGGAAGTGGTTATAAGAGTACCATAAAGATCTCTTAGAAAACTGGACAACCACATGCAGAAAAATGAAACTAGACCATCACTTAACACCAGACACCAAAATTAACTCAGTGGGTTAAGTACATGGATATTAGACCTAAACTGTAAATCATTGAAGAAAACTTCAGTGATATACTTCAGAACCTTTACATCAAAGATATATTTGGAGATTCCATCCCATGGGCAAGGGAAACTAAAGAAGGAATAAATATATAGGATCACATCAAACTAAAAAATAAGCAGCAAAAGAAAATTCCCCAGGATAAAAAAACAACTCAGTAATTGGGAGAAGATATTTGCACATCACACATCTAACAAGGGATTAATATTATACATATAAAGAAGTCATAAGGCTCAACAACAAAGAAGCAATAAAAAAAAAGTGGACCCACATAGCCACAAGGGAGACTCTAAGTACTGACTTAGCATACACACTGTTAAGGCCCGCTATTACGATCATTTTTATGTCTGGTTTATTTGTGTCAGTCCTTATGTAACACCTTGGTTTTGATGTAAGTTTCTTATAAGGTGAGAGAAGAAAAGAAACACAAGTGGATGTTGGATCTAGATTCATGAAGCTGAGGTACTGTTCCTAGTCCCTCAGTGGGGGAGACAGGGAGGTAACAGGACTAGAGACATGGGTTCAGGACAGGAGGCAGCAATATGTAAGAAATTCCTGAGAACAAGCAATGACTGTTTCCACTGACTTGAGCCGTGGGTATCCATCTGTTCACAGGGTTAGTGGCAACTGGCCACATTTCAGTAGACAGCACCATCAAATGCATAGGGGTCAGACCACATCCATCTACTTCACAAAACCAAGAGGCTTGAAAAGACACAGCTGAGAGATAACTCACTAGGTGGAAAGTCACTTTGTCACGTGTAAGTAAGGACTGGGGTCTGAAGCACTGGAACCACGTGGGAGCACCATGCACAGCACTGAGAGTGAGCTCCACGAATGGTGGAGCAGTGCTGTAGTGTCTGTCCTTCTCTGACAATTTAACTGAAATTTAAAAAACAAAAAGTCTTTTGGGAGCAATGGAATTGTGTAAGCACAAACTTTGGCATAAAAAAAAAAAGAAAAAAGTATCAAAGGGCAGGGATACACACAGTCTTTCCTCTGATTGTTAAGAATCATATTATTTTCCTCACTTTTCACAGGCAACTGGAAAGGAGAAAATGAAGTATGAGAACTAAAAAGAATGAGAACTTAACCAAAAATAAAATCTAGCTTGAGAGAAATGATTAAATAGGGAGAGATAAAGATGTCTTTAATTGGCATGGGAGGTTAGACTGGTTTTAAAATAAAGAGATACTGTGTGTCCCCATATTTATCCAAGTGTAACTTAAGACATGAACTGCTACATTTGTTCTGCATTTTCTTTGTACAAAAATAAGTGTGTGGTTCAGAGAGTTCTTTTTTTTTTTTTTAATTTTCCCAGATAATTCTTTTTCACACTTGACCTAAACAGATAGAAACCCTGTGGAGCAAATTACAGGATGATTCAGAGCAGGAAACATAGACCATGAGGTCATGGCACATATGTGTAATGGACTCACTCCCAGTGTCAGTAGATTCCCTGTGGGATAAAAGCAGCTTCTGTACCTTTTAGTAAATTGTTTTAAAATAGAGACAGAGAGGGATAAAGATATATATATATTTATATATTATACGTATTTATATATTTATTTATATATTTATAATATGTATATATATATATATTCAGGTAGAGAACAGCATCAAGACTCCTTTTAATGCAGTGGGAGCTGGGCTTGAACCTGGGCATGTGCATAGTAAAACAGCACACCATCCAAGTGAGATATAGCACCAGCCCTTACTAGATTTTTAATAAAGACTGGTTGATTTATTTTCATGGGAGAGACCTGAGTCCTACCACATGGTGGTGTCGGGGATTGCACCTGGAATCCCTGGGACCTCCTCATGCACATCAAAGTACAGTCTCTACGCTATCTCCCAGACCCAGCTCTTAGTAGTTGTGACTAGCTGACACAATTGAGTCAGCCTTTTTTCAGGTGACTATATGGCACCAGCAGAATTTAACATGTCCTCAATTTAAAAATATGTCCAGACAGATGGCCTTTACTTTTCAACTCTTAGTTAATTTTTCTATTAAAATGCAGACACAGTGGCTTGGAAGGTGGCACAGTGGATAAAGTGTGGACTCACAGACATGCGGTCCTAAGTTCAGTCGCTGAACTTTAAAAAAAAAACAAAACATGCACACACATTTAAGATAATTTGCCTCAATGTTTTTTTAATAACCAGATCTCCTTTTAATTACTTCTTACTGTGTTTTGAGCAGTACACCAACAGGGAAAATTTATTGTAAGATCATTGTTAATTCATACTTAATTAAAGAAATAGAAGAGTTCAAATTAGAACTTCTGGCCAGCTCTAAATAACTGCTGCCACTTCACCACCTCCATATGTCACAGGCTAAAGGTACCCCTGCCTCACTAACTTATCACTTCCAGAGCTTTCAGAATGGTGACCTAAGAAGCTAGTATAAATGTCTTTTTGGGAGAAACAACTGGTCTTGAATAAGTTCACATCTGAGCTTTGGTTTTCACTGAGACAGGATGCTACAGTTTAATTTTTTTATAATATTTATTTATTTTCCTTTTTGTTGCCCTTGTTTTGTTGTAGTTATTATTGTTGTTCTTGATGTCATCGTTGTTGGATAGAACAGAGAGAAATGGAGAGAGGAGGAGAGGAGAGGAAGACAGAGATGGGGAGAAAAAGACACCTGCAGATCTGCTTCACCGTTTGTAAAGCGCCAGGGGCTTGAACCGGGATTCTTATACGCCGGTCCTTGCGCTTTGTACCACATGCGCTTAATCCAATGCACCATCGCCGGACTCTCCCAGATGCTACAGTTTAAAGGGGATAATAAAACGTTTCTACATTGGGGTGGGAAGATTTGCATGGTTCAATATGCATAAAAATTTCTTGTATTTCATACAGTTTGCCAGTTATTTTACTTTTAGGAATTGTTTATGAAAAATTTATTTTAGGGGCCAGGGAGACAGCATAATGGTTTTGCAAAAAGACTTTCGTATCTGAGACTTTGAGGACCCAGGTCCAATCCCCAGCACCATCATAAGCTAGAGCTGAGCAGTGCTCTGGTCTTGGTCCCCCCCATTAAAAAGAAATAAAATATTTTTAAAAAGAAATTTATCTTAAAGAATTATTCTTAATTTAAACAATAGGGAAACGTCCAATGGAGGGGATGAGATATGGCACTCTGTTGGTGAGAATTGTATGCAATTTTACTCCTCTTATCCCACAATCTTGTCAACCATTATTAAATTACTAATAAAAAAAGAAGTTGGAAAACAAGAAAACACAAAGCAGAAGTTGGACTGGAGTTGGAAAAGACTCTGGGGGGTGGGGGAGGAGGTGGGTCCCGGAACATGATGGCAGAAGAGGTTGAATTGTTATATGGAAAACTGAGAAATGTCACACACGTAAAAACTATTGTATTTTACCTTTGACTGTAAACCATTAATACCCTCAAGAAAGGAAAAGGGGGTAAAAATAGAACACCATGTATGGCACCAAGATAAGAAAAAAAAGAAATTTATCAGAAATATGGGAACATTTATGTATACAAACCTGTTCACTGCAGCATTATTTATAAGTGCAAATAACACAGGGAAAGAAGCAAGGCAGCAGTCGTCTCCTTTTTGATTGGCAACATTAAATCTTGCTTTTTGACTCCTCGAGACAGTGTTAAGCCTGTGTCAACAGCATCTGTCCACAAATTCAGGAAAAAAAAAATCATTCGGAAGTAGTTTTTCCCTTTAAGATGTTACATTGCTTTCTTGTCTATCCTAATGTATCTCTAGATCTGCTTACATTTTGTATTTTAAGTTCTTCCGATGTTCCAGACATCAACTCTTGGAAGCACTTGAGAATCTGTTTGACTATGAAATTTAAGAATTGAAAGACATTTGAGAACTAAATTACACCCATGCTCCACCCCCTTGCTTTTCTCCTCTCTCTCTCTACCTCTCAAAAGCTAGAAATATTCACTCTGCCCTTTAATCGTGTCCTTATTCCCTGTTTCCTTTCTGTACAAATACCACACGCTAACCAATTATACCACTGGAACTCGCTGGAGCTCAAAACAACAGAAATCAGTTGTCTCAGTTTTTTGATGCCAGAAGTTCGAAATGAAGATATCAGCAGCACCATATTGTCTTAAATCTGTAACAGAGAATCATTTCTTGCTTCTAGCTTCTTTTTGCCCCAGAGCAATTTTAGGCTTCTTTGGATTGCAGATGTGTCATTCACTCCAATCTGTGTCCATTGTCAAATGTCTTTTACTCTGTGTGAGTAACCATGTCCAAGTTTCCCCCTCCCTATAAGGGTGCTGGTCATATTGGATTAGGAGCCCAACTTGGTCTAGCATGACCTCAGCTCAACTAATTACATCTGCAATCATTCTCTTTCCAAATGAGGTCATATTATAAGGCATAGGAAGTTGGAAATCAGCATGTGAATTTGAGGATGGGGAGGGATAGCCTATATCAAGAAGAAAATTGGAGGTCTAGAAAAATAAATTGCTGTCTTATAGCCAGAGAGTCTTGTTAATTTTGATGTTTTCTGCTTTGTTTTGGGCTCTTGGTTAATAAAATCTGGGGAGTTAACTGGGTCGCTGAATATCCATTCCATTTGAAGAACAGTTTGGACACCAGGAAGGCCTATTGAGGCATAGCTCTATTTCTGAGGTTTGGTGTATGGAGTTCACCGTGGGTAAAGGCAGTGGTATTATGTGATGAACCAGCAGTGGAGGTAATGAGTCCAGAGGAGTAGAAAAGAACCTTTCTACTCACTTCCTAGCACATCTCAAAAAGTAATTCCTGTTGCACCAGGGAAAGTTCTTTCCCTTCCAAAGGAAGGGTGATCTCCTTCTAGAGTCATAGATTTATGAGCTTTCCTGTTGGCTCCTTTATTTTTCATCTCCCTAGTTGCTCGGAGGAAAAATCAGGATAATTTTTAAAGTAGTACTTCCAACCTAACATCTTTTATTGCTCTTGGGTTTGTGGTTTTGGGTACTACTCACACATTTTCATCCACAAAGTAAGCTTGAGTTGTTGAAATGTGGTTGTTAATTAATCAGTTACTCCAAGCAAAATCGTTCCTGCTAGACATTTCTTGTGTCATCTTTCCAGTGAGTTTGAAACCAGGTTTCCAATAATTTCTGATCATGAAGGATCCCCTGGCCCAAGATTCATGGTAGAAAAGTTCATGGAAAGCTTAGGTGTTAACTTTTTTCCTGGATCTTTTCCAGCTGGTTTTAATTCCCTCTGCTTGCTTGGGCTTTCCCACATTGCCTTTTTATGTGGGTGTGAGAGGAACCTTCCTGTCAGTGGCTAATAAAACTCACCCTTGCCCTCTCAGTTTTCTTACTAAAGGGTGGAGAAAGAGACTCTGATGGTAATTTTTACCGTGAGATTTAGGCCAACTTGATTTTAATACATTCCTATTTTAATTACTTAAATTGACTTTAATTTTAACTAGGAGAGTGCAGTTGGGAATATGGTTTTTTTGTTGTTTGTTTTTTTTGTTTTTTTCTTCTTTACATTTTCATGAAGGATAATTTGGAAAGCTCCTGAAAAAAATGTATGATTCCTTACCTAATGTACCCTCCGGAGGAAACAGGAGCCCCACAAGTGTGAATTTCCTCTAAAGTTTTAATAAAGGGTTAGAAATTCATACGTGCTAGCAGCCAAAGGCAAAAATATTAGTTATCTTTGCATTGTGTGTAGTCAAAAGTCCTTGGAGTTATGGGACTGACTGATGGAGATACTACGTGGTGATTAAGTAGGCAAAGAAGGGATGTCCTCTGGGCAAATAGCTGTACTAGTAAGTCATACAGGCAAGCACTGGGCACTGATGAAGATGGTCAAAGGAAGAGTGTACCACATTCTCGGGGCTCCTGGATAAATACAATCCCTTGGCCTCTTTTGAATCCCACTTTCCATGTTTTACATTCATTATCTTTGGTTCTGGATCAGATAATTTGCTCTTGGGCTTGTCCTGTCATTTGAAAGTTCTTTTCTTTAAAGCTTGGTTAAAATACATGCTGCCTTTGCATGTAAGACGAATACTATTAGTACTGTTGTGAATACTGCATTCGGTATTGTGTAATGGGAGCAACTCAGTGATGACACCTTAATTCAGTTCTTTATATTTGTTACTTTGGTTCTCATGGAGACCATAAGAAGGGATATTCCTTTTTTTCATTTGCATTATTTCTTATTCACATTGAACAATATTCTCAAGGTGTGCTTTATAAGGTCAACAGTCCACCAGTTCATATTTCAGTTCTATGTCAGTTGTATTTTCTCCTGAAATCTCTCTTCTGCTTCCTTTTGGATTGTAATCTTTTTTTTTTTTTTTTTGTAAAATCATTTTATTGGGTACTTAATGGTTTACAGTAATGTTGTGTCAACACATGGGTGCAGTTTACCATGTGTCCTATTTATAGGGGCCTATTAAACACTATCTTCCCCAATGCCCTCCCCCACACTTAAGTTAATTTCCAAAATCATGGGGTCATGGAACATGAACCAACACCCTTTTCACCCCCACTCCCTCCCTATGTCCCCAGAATCCTTTGCTTTGGGGCAATATACTATACCCAGAAAGCCTGTAATCTTGTAACTCCATTGCAAAAATTCATCCTGCACTCCAGTTATTAACATTTTTTGTTTTGTTGTTATTGTTGTTGAGCATCCTATTTCCTGTAATTTGTGTAAGAAGGGATATTATTGACATTTACAGCTGAGGAACTGAACCTTAGGTAGGTTGTTAACATATGGAAGTGTTAGTAGATACAAAGTACCCATCCAGCTAGGAGCTTGAGGAGATGGCTCAGTAGCAGAGTGCATGCCTTACATGTGTGAAGACCTGGGTTCAATTCCTTGTAATAGATCAGATGGTGAAGTAATGGTTTGGTATCTCTCTCAACTGAAAAAAAAATAAGCAAAATGCACTCACTATACTGGTTACGTATCAACTGAAAATAAATTAAGCAAAATGTACCCACTATACTGGTTACACAGTGTGGTGGGTCTGCAGAAATCCCTTCATGCCCGAGGCACCAGAGGCCCAAATTCATACCCCAGTCCCACTAGAAGCCAGAGGTACTCATGTGGGGGGAAAAAAAAAGACTTTTAGGAGACCAGGTGGTGGTGCCTGAAGTATAAAGACCTGCACAAAGATCCTGTTTCTGCCCCCTGTTCCCCACCTGCAGGGGGGTCACTTCACAAGCAGTGAAGCAGGTCTGCAGGTATCTATCTTCTGAGCTCCTTCTCTATTCCCCCACCCCAATTTCTCTCTGTCTTGTCCAATAAAATGGAAAAAAAAATGACCACCAGGAGCAGTGTATTTGTAGTGCTGGCACCAAGCACCAGCGATAACCCTGGAGGAAAAAGAAAATGCACCCAGTTAGTAGTTAGTGCCAGAGAACTAATGGAAATAGAACTCAGACAGACTGATGAAAAGGTGGAAAGGACTGTGATGAGAGGTAGATCAACAAGGGCTCTTTTGTTGTGCTTGTTGTTGTTATTGTTGTGATAGCTGTTGTTGTTGGATAGGACAGAGAGAAATGGAGAGAGGAGGGGAAGACAGAGAGGAAGAGAGGAAGATAGACACCTGCAGACCTGCTTCACCGCCTGCGAAGCGACTCATCTACAGGAGCCGTGGGCTGGAACCGGGATCCTTACGCCGGCCCTTGCACTCTGCTCCATGTGCACTCAACCTGCTGGGCCACTGCCAGACTCCCAGCACTTTTGTGGGTGATTTGAACTGTGCAATGCATCAATGGTACTTTATAAATTTAGGGGCCAATATGGTTTCTAGGGACCAGCTTCTGTTCATTAAGTATATTAATTTGTTTAAAAAAATCAGTTACTCAGTATCTGTTTTATCAGCCAATTGCGGAAGATGACAATTAGAAAGTTGATAATATGGAATTAGTAATCTGAAAAATAAAGAAGAAACAATGGAAAGTGCTCTCTTGGTGTCAAGAAAAATCAAAGAGAAATTCAAGGCATTAGTAGAGAGATTAGTGACTGTAATAATGCATTTCTATGTTCTGAATAAGAAGGCATTGGGCATGGTCTGTGCAAAACAAAGCTAGAATTCCAAGCAGAAATGCAATAACTTTAAGAAACTTTTCTTGGCACTAGGAGATCAGACATGTACTTTTATATGCCATAAATTGAAAAAAGCTAAAATTCTGAAGTATTGAGGCCACAGCTATAAAAATTAAGATTTAAACTAGATCTGTGTGAGTAAGAAAATAAATATTCTGGTATGCTAAATACTATTTTATACAATATTTTCTAATATTGTATAAAATTTGCTTGGCAAATTTTCTACTTCAGCTAATATGAATAGTTATTTTTGTTGGCAAAAAAAGTTTAATAAAACAGAATCAAGCCACCATTTATTCACATAGTAAAATTGAAAATTTCCAGCATTTGATGAAAATTATCTATGCATTTATTTCATTGCTGTTCATAGGTGCTAATCGTAATTTCATTTACATTTCTGACAAAAACAAAGTGCTAGTGTAAAGGTATTTGAGACTTAGAAGTATGAAAAATATGAAATTGTTTAGAAAGAAGCAAGTATGTCTCTTTTTTTTCCCCCTCCAGGGTTATTGCTGGGGCTCTGTGCCTGCACCACGAATCCACTGCTCCTGCAGGGTTTTTTTTTTTTTTCTTTTGTTGCCCTTGTTGTTTATCGTTGTTATTATTGTTGTTGTCGTCATTGTTAGGACAGAGAGAAATGGAGAGAGGAGGGGAAGACAGAGAGGGGGAGAGAAAGATAGACACCTGCAGACCTGCTTCACCACTTTCAAAGCGACTCCCCTGAAGGTGGGAAGCGGGGGCTTCAACCGGGATCCTTAGGCCGGTCCTTGCACTTTGCACCACCTGCGCTTAACCCGCGGCACTACTGCCTGACTTCCTCTTTTACTTATTTTTGATAGAGATAGAAATTGAGAGGAAAGAAGGACATACAGAGAAGGAGGGAGAAGAGGTGGGATAGACAGATAGATAGATAGATAGACAGACAGATAGATATCCTGGTATGCTAAATACTATTTTATACAATATTTTCTGATGCATGGCAAATGCTTCACCACTTGTGGAGCTTTCCCCATGCAGGTGAGGGCCAGAGGCTTGAACCCACGTCCGTGTGCACTATAACATGTGTGCTCAACCAGGTGAGCCACCACCTGGCCCTTCACTCTAATCTTAATTTAAGCCTTTCATTTTGAAATCTCTCTCACACATCACCAAATCTATATTCTGATTCAGCTGGTAGTTAACATCTACTAGTGTAATGACAAGTTAATCTGTTGTAATTTCAAGAAGCACTGTAGACAGTGGTTAATATCTACATGTGTAGTTTAAAATAATTTATTCTTGCTTACTTGTCAGGATCATCCGGATATAGTATGGCTATAACATTTTTTTTAAAGCAGATTTTTAGAAAAATGCAGGTATTTGTCTTGTCTTCAGATGGTTGGTTTCCTGCAATTTGGAAATGAACAAATGTGTCTTTGTATTCCTTTTTTTCTACTTCTAGCACATTCATGGCCAAAAGAGAAACATTATTAACTGGGAGGAGCATAAATAATTCACTCCTTGTGATTTCGGTAGGAAAGTTAATTGACATTGTCCTTTGTGAAGCTTATTCATATGAATAAATGGGTTTAACTTCCATTAAACCATCCATCAACCTTCCACCAACCATCCCATGATTCCCTTCCACCAACCATCCCATGATCCCCTGTGGACTTTCTCATTCATACAACTGAAGGAAACTGTAGTAACGGTCAGCATACTTATCTTGTGGGCATTTAGTTTTTTCCACAGCCTATCTTGGGGGTCCTAGATTATGACAACAGTGGGGGGAAAGAAAAGTTCCCCCAAAAGGTCTCAAAGCCTGGAAAACACCTTGAGAACCATCTGTCACCCTTTGGCAGCCTAGACATCAAATGATGTCCAAACACAATTGTTTGAGCTCTTGTGCGGACAATATTTCCCATTCATCTCTCTCCCTCCTCTCCTCTTTTTCGCTCTGCCAAAAGCCTAACTCGCTTTTAAGTAGCCCCTGTCTTCCAAGTCCAGGCTGTTAGTGTCGCTGAGAGAATTTAGGAAGAAGCAGTCTTGGCTGAGAATGAGAGCCAAAGGCCAGTCAGTGAAGGAACAATGTCTGGGTTTTGAGAACAGCTGGTGCTGCAGAGGGAGAAAAGCAGCCTGGCAAAGGAGGAAAGAATGTGCTTGTCACTTCAAGAAGCAAGAAACTTCGATTTCCTTCTGGCCTCTGCCAACACTGTTTATTGGAAATGACAGAGTGGTGGTGATGGCAGGTGACTTTTGGTAAAATTTTATGGAATTTTTCATGTTTTACTTTACCCTTTCGAAAGAGCAGATAAATGTACAAATCCCGCAGTATGACTATTCTGAATTCTGCTTGTGTTTTCATTGGATAAGTAACTGTTGTTCTTCAGAGTTATTTTTAAGAATGCTGCCCCTGGCCCATTTGGAAGCTGCACTAGTTTCCTTGCATGTTAGCTGAATTTGTTCTAGGGATTTTGGAGAAAAGTATCAGAGGGTACTGAAAGGAAAGTCAGAGCCCTAGGGAGAAAATACCTTACACTGAGAACATGAGTCAAATTTATGGTTGGGGAAAATTGGATGGGCCCATTTAGAGAAAATAGGGAAGGTTACACTAAAACCAAAGTTGAGCTTATGAAAAACTTGACAAAGTTGAGGAGAAATAAGGTTTCTGAGATATCACATTCTTCGGTCATGTTTTGTTTCCTGTGACTTTTCTTGAATTCTTTTTTTTAATTATATATTTTTTTATAAAATGGAAATATTGACAAGACCATAGATAAGAGGGGTACAATCTTTTCTTGAATTCTTATGGAAATGAATAGACTAACAGAGGCTATTTTCTCACTCTGAATTCCATTTGTAAATAGCCCAATGTTAATATCCAGGAAATAATAATTTTTACCATTCTAAGTCTCTTGCCTTCCTTTTTCAGTAGTCAGTGTTTTTTTTTTTTTCTTATCTCCTTCATAATTCTATTTTTAAACATACCTAATTCCTTTTCTTGGCAATAAAATGCTAGTTAGTTGAATCTTGAGACATAGATACATCTAAAACTTAAAATGGGGAAACAGAATTGAGAAGAAATAATTATTTTTGAGCTTTGTCTATGTGACAAATCCTGTACTACCTTTATTCCTTGGATAATTTTTTGACATAAGAATGATTACATCCAATTTAAAGATGAGATACTGAGGCTTAGTGAAGATCTTTATAACTTATCTAGTATCTGATATTTTAATGAATGTTAAGGTCAAGGTATCTGTTTGTTCCTTTTATGTCCATTTCATCTTTTTGTAACAACTCCCTGATGTTTCTCAGAACCACGTTACCCTATCTCATGGGGCTTGGTCTATATCTAGATTTTGTGACTTTGTTAGGAAGTGAACCACCTGGAATGAAATTAGAGAATCCTATGAAAGGAAAGGCCTCACCTGAGTAATGAGGATGAAGGGTTGGCATTCCATACCTCACATCTCTGGATACAGTCTGAAGTGAAGCATGCTGAGGTGGTACTCCTTGCGTTGATTAGGTTGGCATCGGCGGATGCAATATCATTTGGTATGAATTGAGAGAAGCATGCAGGAAAGTGAGCCCTACCCTAGAGGTTCCAGGACTGGGGGAAATATAGGCTCTATTGAAGAAGTTGGAGGTTCCTGCTGTCTTAGGCATAAGAAGACAATGGATAGTTATTGTTATCATCACATTATTTGGCAATGGTGTTAACTTTGAAAAATCCCTTTTTTAGGATTTGCTATATCATATACTGTCGGGATAGCCTGAGGGTACTTCTTCCCGAGCTAGTGCTCTCTGGGTTGGAGAGAACTCAACTGGAGCTGATCTAGGCTGCTGTGTGAGAGAGGGATCAGGAACTCGTGCTGCACCAACTTCCGCAGGAGATACACTCTGGAACTCTCGGAGCCGGAAAGCAATTTCCAAGTGTCTTTAATCAGAAGAGCAGCTGTTTTTATACTCTCCAAGTAGGGTGGAAACAGGATGTGATATAGAGAGGGTGGAGAGAAAAGTGACTGGTGAAAATCAGAGTGTGACAAGGAGGGGGCGGAACAGGCGAGAATCCTATAACTGAACCACCAATGCCCTGGAGTGCTTTATGTAAAAGTGATTTATGTAAATAGACCAAACCTTTGGATCAGTAAATCCCTATATAGCCATATGGATAAGAAGAAGCCAGGGGGAGATGGCAACTACCCAACAATATACAACATCACCATAATTTATGTCCTTTGATATTATTTGTATATAGCTGCACGTCCAGGGGATATATTAGCTTCAGGCTCAGCTGGATCCAGGGGCACAGATTTTTCTCTTCAAGAGTGAAATGTCTTCATCATTTGGTTTTACTCTCCTCTGTACTGGCTAGGTTCTTTGACTGCCTAATTCGACATGGTAAGCCTTGTTCATTTGAGATTTTCATTCTATAAATTTTAGCAACCTTGGTGTGTGGGGAGGGTGGAGAGGGACTGTGCTTCACTTTGCCCAATTTAGTAAAATTTTTTGGGCTGAGTATAACAGAATTATCTTGAATCACATGACTATTCCTGAACCAAGAATTACTATCAAGGAGATAGACTATGCTGAATCACGTCCACCCATGGAGCCCACAGTTGGGTCAGATTGTCTGAACAACATGGACTGGAGACAGGGTGAAGTGGTTCTGAGAAACATCAGGAAGTTGTTACAAAAAGATGGAATGGACATAAAAGGAACAAACAAAACAAAATTAATGTCAATGAGAAGACCAGATATTGAAAAAAAAGCTTAATCTCTCTTTAGAGTTGAGTGGTTAACAGCCAACAGTTACTTCCTTAATGTTAAAAGTATTTTTTTGGAAAAAATAAACAAACTAACAAACCATCATGAAGACTAAGTTTGTCCAGTCCTGTTACCCACTGGAATGATTCCAGTGGCTATATATCTTTTCATTGGAGAGTTGGACTGTTTCTGTATCTTGACTACTTAATTATAAACAGTGCCATAGTGAAGTTATTGCCTTTTTAAATAAGCTAATTAATTAGTTCCACTAACTAATTCATTAATTAATTTTTTTTTTTTTTTTTTTTTTTTGTTTTTTTTTTTTTTTTATTTATTTAAATTTTTAATTTAAGAAAGGATTAGTGAACAAAGGCATAAGGTAGGAGGGGTACAACTCCACACAATTCCCACCACCCAATCCCCATAACCCACCCTCTCCCATGATAGCCTTCCCATTCTCTAGCCCTCTGGGAGCATGGACCCAGGGTCGTTGAGGGTTGCAGAAGGTAGAAGGTCTGGCTTCTGTAATTGCTTCCCTGCTGAACATGGGTGTTGACTGGTCGGTCCATACTCCCAGTCTGCCTCTCTCTTTCCCTAGTAAGGTGTGTCTCTGGGGAAGCTGAGCTCCAGGACACATTGGTGGGGTCCTCAATCCAGGGAAGCCTAGCCAGCATCCTGGTGGCATCTGGAACCTGGTGATTGAAAAGAGAGTTAACATACAAAGCCAATCAATTTGTTGAGCAAACATGGATCCCAAGATTGGAATAGTGGAGAGGAAGTGTTGGGGAGGTACTCACTGCAAACTCTAGTGTAATGCTGCTTTCAGGTATATATTTTGCAGTAGTTTATGGATACGTGTGCACATACGCTCTCTCTCACAGAAACTGGTATATGTCTAGGTTATGGGACTTTGTTAGAAAGTGAACTACCTGAGATGAAATTAGAGTGTACTATAAAAGGAAAGGTCTCACCCGAGTAATGAAGCTGAAGGGTTGTCACTCCACACGTGAAGTCTCTGGATACACTCTGAGGTGAAGCATGTTGAGATGGCAATCGTTGCTTTGGTTAGGTTGTGATCGGCGGATGCAATATTATTTGGTATGGAATGGGAGAAGCATACGGGAAAGTGAGCCCTATCCAAGGGTGCCAGGACTGGGGGAAGTAGGGGCTCTATAGTGAAGATGTGAGGTTCCTGCTGTCTTAGGGTTCAAAAAGACAATCAATAGTTAATATTACCCACACATTATTTGTTAATTGGGTTAACTTTGAAAAGTCCCTTTGTTATGGTTTGCTGTACAGTACCCAGTATCTTGTATATAGCTGTGCTATTGGAAGCTTCTAATCTACTTGGTCTAGGCTTTTGAGAGAGTCCGCATATCAAATACGTAGCCTATCTATTAAAAAGATTCAGTTTGTCTTTTGAGAACCTTTGAGACATACAATTGATTTCCCCCTCTCATATTAATTAACTACTGATTTATATGACTACATTTTGCTAGGAGTGTACATAAACACCATTCCCATCACCAAAGGACCGTGACCCATCCCTCCCGCCCATTCCCACCCCCCACTGGCCCAGGAAGCTACATGTCTACTCCTCACCACTGGGTTTTTACTTTGGTGCCCTACTTACAATTTGATCAGGTCCTGCTTTTAGTTTCCCTTTCAAATCTTCTAAGTCAGCTTCTGTTGATGAGTGGGATCATCCCATACTCATCTTTAACTTTCTGACTTAGTCCACTTAACATAATTCCTTCTAGCTCTGTCCAAGATGGGTCAGAGAAGGTGAGTTCATTGTTCTTGATAGCTGCATAGTATTCCATTGTGTATATATACCACAGCTTTCTCAGCCATTCATCTGTTGTTGGGCACCTGGGTTGCTTCCAGGTTTTAGCTATTATGAATTGTGCTGCTATGAACATAGGAGTACACACCTCTTTTTGGTTGGGTGTTATGGAGTCCTTGGGGTATAACCCCAGGAGAGGAATTATTGGGTCATATGGAAGGTCCATGTCTAGCCTTCTGAGGGTTTTCCAGACTGCTCTCCACAGAGGCTGTACCAATTTACATTCCCACCAGCAATGTAAAAGGGTTCCTCTGTCCCCACATCCTCTCCAGCATTTGTTGCTGCTGTCCTTTTTGATGTATGCCATTCTTACAGGAGTGAGGTGGTATCTTAGTGTTGTCTTAATTTGCATTTCTCTGACAATCAGTGACCTAGAGCAGTTTTTCATATGTTTGTTAGCCTTTTGGATCTCCTCTGTGGTGAGTGTTTTGTTCATTTCCTCTGCCCATTTTTGGATGGGGTCATTTGCTTTTTTGTGGCTAAGTTTGCTGAGCTCTTTATATATTTTGGTGATTAGTTTCTTGTCTGATGTCTGGCATGTAAAGATCTTCTCCCATTCTGTGAGGGGTCTCTCTGTTTGTTTAATAGTTTCTTTGGATGTGCAGAAGCTTTTCAATTTGATGTAGTCCCATTGGTTTGTTTCTGCTTTGGTCTTCCTTGCAATTGGGTTTGATTCATCGAAGATATCCTTGAGGTGTAGATGGGAAAGTGTTTTACCAATGTTTTCCTCTAAGTATTTGATTGTTTCTGGTCTGACATCTAGGTCTTTGATCCATTTGGAGTTGATTTTTGTTTCTGGTGAGATAAAGTAGTTCAATTTCATTCTTCTGCATGTTTCAACCCAGTTTTCCCAGCACCATTTATTGAAGAGAGCCTCCTTCTTCCATTTAATCCTTTGGGCCCCCTTATCAAAGATTAGATGCCCATAGGTGTTGGGATTTACTTCTGGGCTTTCAATTCTGTTCCACTGGTCTGTGTGCCTATTTTTGTTCCAGTACCATGCTGTTTTGATGATGATGGCTTTATAATATAGTTTAAGGTCTGGGAGTGTGATGCCTCCATTTCTGTTTCTTTTCCTCAAGATGGTTTTGGCAATTCTAGGTGTTTTCAGGTTCCAGATAAATGATTGTAGTGTTTGTTCTATTCTCTTAAAGAAGCTTGGTGGAACTTTGATGGGTATTGCATTAAATTTGTATATGGCTCTGGGGAGAATGTTCATTTTGATGATATTTATTCTTCCAATCCATGAGCATGGGATATCTTTCCATTTCTTGGTATCAGTTTCTATCTCCTTGAGTAGCGACTCATAGTTTTCAGCATACAAGTCTTTCACTTCTTTGGTCAACTTTATTCCTAGGTATTTGATTGATTTTGCTGAAACAGTGAATGGGAGTGATTTCTGGATGTCTTCTTCTTCAGATTTAGTGTTTGCATAAAGAAATGCCACTGATTTTTGTACATTGATTTTGTAGCCTGATACCTTGCTATATTGCCTAACAACTTCCAGTAATTTTCTACTGGATTCTTTAGGTCTTTCTATGTATACTATCATATCATCTGCAAATAGTGAGAGCTTGACTTCTTCCCTTCCAATCTGTATCCCTTTGATTTCTTTCTCTTGCCTGATTGCTATGGCAAGAACTTCCAATACTATGTTGAAGAGTAACGGTGACAGTGGGCAGCCCTGTCTAGTCCCTGATCTGAGGGGGAATGCTTTCAGCTTCTCTCCATTGAGTATGATGTTGGCTGTAGGTTTGCTATATATAGACTCCACTATCTTGAGGAATTTCCCATCTATTCCCATTTTTTGTAGAGTTTTGAGCATGAATGGGTGTTGGATTTTGTCAAAGGCTTTCTCTGCATCTATTGAGATAATCATGTGGTTTTTGGCTTTGCTTTTATTGATGTGATGAATGACATTGATTGATTTACGGATGTTGAACCAGCCTTGCATTCCTGGAATGAATCCCACTTGGTCATGATGAACAATCTTTTTGATGTGTTGCTGTATCCGGTTGGCCAAGATCTTGTTTAATATTTTGGCATCTATGTTCATCAGAGATATTGGTCTGTAGTTTTCCTTTTTTGTTCTGTCCCTATCAGCTTTTGGTATCAGGGTGATGTTGGCTTCATAAAAGGTGGAAGGGAGTATTCCTGTTTCTTCAATCTTATGGAATAGCTTAAGAAGTATGGGTATTAACTGTTTCCTGAAAGTTTTGTAGAATTCGTTTGTGAAGCCATCAGGTCCAGGACTTTTGTTGTTGGGGAGATTCTTAATAACGGTTTCAATTTCTTTGTCTGTGATTGGTGCATTTAGATTTTGTAGTTCTTCTTGGTTCAGTTTTGGAAGTGCATAGGTTTCTAGGAATTGTTCCATTTCTTCCAGATTCTCTAGCTTGGTGGCATATAGTTCTTTATAGAAGTTTCGCAGAATTCTCTGGATTTCTGTGGTGTCAGTTGTGATATCTCCTGTATCGTTGACAATTCTATTAATTTGAGTCTTCTCTCTTTTTTGTTTGGTGAGTCTGGCTAGGGGTTTGTCAATTTTGTTTAATCTTTCAAAGAACCAACATTTGGCTTCATTGATCTTTTGTATGGTTCTTTTATTTTCGATGTTGTTTATTTCTGCTCTAACTTTAGTGATTTCTGTCCTTCTGGTTGCTTTAGGGTTCCTTTGTTCCTCTTCCTCTAAGTCCTTGAGGTGTGTAGTAAGTTCGTTCATTTGGGCTTCTTCTTGGTGTTTAATATGTGATTGTATAGCTATAAGTTTCCCTCTCAGTACTGCTTTAGCTGTGTCCCAAATATTTTGATAGGTTGTGTCTTCATTTTCATTAGTTTCCAGGAACATTTGAATTTCCTGTTTGAGTGAGTGTCTGACCCAGTGGTTCTTAAGGAGCGTGTTGTTTAGTTTCCAAATTCTATGTCTTTTAATAATTTTCCGTTTGTTGTTAAAAGTTAGTTTTACTCCACTGTGGTCTGAGAAGATACTTGGGATGATTTCAATGCTCTTGAATTTATTGATGCTGTCTTTGTGGCCTAACATGTGGTCTATCCTTGAGTATGTGTTATGTGGATTTGAAAAGAAGGTGTATTCCAGTTTTTTGGGGTGGAGGAGTCTGAAAATGTCCAAGAGGTCTAGTCTGTCAATCTCTTCATTCAATTCTCTTATATCTTTATTGGTTCTCTTCTTTGTTGATCTGTCTAAGTGTGAGAGTGGGGTATTGAAGTCTCCCACTATTATTGTATTACTATTGATGTATTTTTGAAATTGTTTCAATAGGTGTTTAATGTATTTAGATGGTCCCTCGTTGGGTGCATAGATGTTAATAATTGTTAAGTCTTCTTGGCTGATTGATCCTCTTATCATTATGTAATGTCCTTGCCTATCTTTTATTACTTTATTTAATTTAAAATCTATCGTGTCTGAGATGAGAATGGCTGTTCCTGCCCTTTTTTGTGGACCGTTAGCCTGTATGATAGTTTTCCATCCTTTCACTTTAAGTCTGTGTTTATCTTGTTGTGACAGATGTGATTCTTGCAAGCAGCATATGGTTGGGTTATGTTTTCTGATCCATCCCCCCACCCTGTGCCTTTTGATGGGTGAGTTTAAGCCATTGACATTTATTGATATTATGGATTTAATGTATTGTAGTGCCATTGTTCTAAGAAACAATTTGTTTGCTCTGATATATTACAAGTATTATAGTGATGTTCTTGTTTATAAGAGGTCTTTTAATACCTCTTTCAGGGCCGGCTTGGTGATAGTTGCCTCCTTTAACTGTTGTTTGTCTAAGAAGGTTTTGATCCCTCCATCTAGCTTGAATGAAAGTCTAGCAGGATATATAATCCTTGGTTGAAACCCTTTTTCATTCAGGGCTCGATAGATATCTTGCCACTCCCTTCTGGCTTTTAGAGTTTGAGTTGAAAAATCTGCAGAAAGTCTTATGGGTTTTCCCCTGTATGTGACTTTTTGTTTCTCTCTTGCAGCCTTTAGGATCCTTTCTTTATCCTTACTTCTTCTCATTGTGACTATGATGTGTCTTGGTGTTTTCAGGTCTGGGTTGATTCTGTTTGGTACTCTCTGGGCCTCTTGCACCTTGATATCCTTTCTGTTATTCAGGTCTGGGAAATTTTCTTGTATTATTTCCTCTAGGATGTTTGCTTCCCCTTCCTCTCTTTCTTCCTCTGGCAGGCCAATTATACGAATGTTACTTCTTTTGAGATCATCCCATATGTCTCTGTTGTTGTTTTCAGTGTCTCTCAATCTCTTTTTAAGCTCTTTCACCTCTTTCTTAGTTTTCTCTAACTCATCCTCTGTCTGACTAATTCTGTTTTCTGCTTCTGTTAGTCTGCTTTCCCTTGCCTCAGCTTCTTTCTTCATTACAGCTATTTCAGCTTTCAGTTCTCTAATTGTCTCAAGATAATCAGTATTTTCCTTGGGGGTCTCAACTGTTGTTTCCCTAATACTGCCATTTCTTTCCTCCAATGTTGTTTTCATTTCTGTGATTAATAAGTTTATTATTGCTTGCATACTTTTCTTATCTATGGTTACTTCTGACTGATTTGTGGTTTCTTCTGGGCTCTTGTCTTCATTCATTGGGGTAGCAGTTTTATTTGTTTTTAATCTACCCATTTTTTTTTTAATTTATGTGTTTCTCTCTTTTTTTTTTTTTTTTTAATGTTCTGTTGTTCCTCAGTTGTTGTGTTTTGAGCACAAGTAACACTGTACTAAATACCTTTATGACAATTGCACTCACCAACCTCCGGAATAACCGTAGCAACTGAAGTAAGTATTGAAGGAGTTTAATCGTTACCAGTTAGCCAAACAATTTCTCCAGTCCGTGAAAAAATAGTAACCAAATCCCAGTGAAGAAAGAGAAAAGGAAGAGAGGATAGCAAGAATAGACAGTTATGCAAATCTACTATCCAGTGTATATTCTAAGGGTAACAAGAGTGTAAAGGGAACTAGAGCAGAGATACACACATAGAGAGTCCACTCTGGGTCAGATTTCTTCCCCAAAGTAATTCAGAAATTCAGAAAGGCAAAGAAGAAAGAAGTGTATGACAAGATTAAAAAAAAAAAAAAAAAAAAAAAAGAAAAAAAAAGAGAGAGATTGAGAGAGATAAGAGAGAGAAAAGGGAGAAGATAGGAAGAAGAGTTGTAATTAAAGAGCAGTGCGAGGAACTTCCCAAATGTGTATCAGTGAATTAAAAAAAAAAAAAAAAAGGAAAAAGGAAAAAAAAAAAAAACCCTGTTTGGTGGTATGGGGTATCCTGCTAGTAGCTGGTCCCAGGCACTGCTTATGGGGGGAGGGGGGGCGGCGGGAAGGATGTATGCTTGAAAATTAAAAGGAAGAAAAAAGAATTTTTTCCCCTACTCTAATTCTTAACCCAAATTAAGTTATAGAAACATCCTTGGTATGACCGTTATGGCCCCTTATTGGATGGCCTGCTAAAGGCAGAAAATCCTATTGTTTACACGAGATGTGTCCGGAGCTCAAAGGCTAACCGCTTCTGCTTCTCCGGGCGCCATCTTCCGGGAAACCCCGCCCTCCAGACTTTTTTAAAGGATTTCTCAAAAATGAACACTAGCTCCAAGTCCTTTGATCCAATGAGAGATATACTCAAGAAGTCTTTGGATCCACCCTCAGGGTCGCGGTGGACCCTGGCAACCCCCAAGAGGCAGCCCCCGAGCTAAAGTGCTCTCTCCGGGTCCTCTGCCCGCCGCGCTCTGCAACCGGCGGAGGAGCCGCCTTCCCGGGCGGGCGGAGGACAATGCCCGGCGCACTTGCCTTGCCTGGCGCCGCCTGGGAATTCTGGAGCCCCGCTAGTCCGTGTCACCTTTGCTCTAATTGTTAACCCAAATTAAACTGTAATAACTTCTTTGGTGCCCTCCCCCTTATTGACTGGCCTGCTAAAGGCAGAAAATCCTACCTTTGCCGGCGATGCTATCAGAGCACTCGCTGTTAAGCGACTTCTCAGGCCGTCGCCATCTTACCTCCCCCCATTAATTAATTTTTACCAGAGCACTTGTGCGGAGGATCGAACCTGAGATCTTGAAGCCTCAGGCATGTTTTTTTTTTTTTTTCTTACTAGGGCACTGCTCAGCATTAGCTTATAGTGATATGGGGGATTGAACCTGGAATCTTGGAGCTTCAGGCATGATGGTCTCTTTGCTTAACTATTATGCTATCTACCCCCCAGTAGTGAATAGTTAACACTTTGTATCCACTGTACCACCTCCCAGACATACTCCCTCCATTTTGAAATGGAGTTGTTCATGTTCTCTTTTGCTGTTATGTCTTAGGAGTTAGCTTTATTTGTCTTGGGTATTATCTCTTTGTCAGATGTGTGAATATCTTCTTCTTTTAGTTAGAATGACTTTTCAGTTTAATAATAGTTTCTCTCACTGTGCAGCTTTTTAGCTTGAACAAATCATCTCTGCTTTCATTTCTCCTGTTGTTGGAGTTGAGTCCCTGACGATATCACTGAAGTGGTTTGCCTAGGTTTTCTCTCTCTTTTTTAAAATTATTATTATTTTTTAATATTTATTTATTTTCCCTTTTGTTGCCCTTGTTGTTTTTCATTGTTGTAGTAGTTATTATTGTTATTGATGTTGTCGTTGTTGGATAGAACAAAGAGAAATGGAAAGAGGAGGGGAAAACAGAGGGGGGGAGAGAAAGATAGACACCTGCAGACCTGCTTCACTGCCTGTGAAATGACTCCCCTGCAGGTGGGGAGTCGGGGGCTCAAACCCAAATCCTTACACAAGTCCTTGAGCTTTGTGCCACGTGCACTTAACCCACTGAGCCTGACTCCCCGTCTGGGTTTTCTGAATGATGGCATGCTTCATGAATTTGAGCATCATTCTTGCTCAGGGCCATACTAACCTAATCTGCATCATTACAATTTTAGAATGTGTTGCTAACTCAGTGCTAGGGTACTTCTTATAAAACAGAATGTTTAATTATTTAGAATTCTTATTCCCCAAGTATTTTGAGTAATCACTGTTTTTCTTTGTGAATTCCAGAGGAGGACACATTTGCACCATGATAGATTTGGATTGTTAATGGACTTTCTCCTGAATTGTTCATTAACATTATGTAAGATATTCATGGGAAAAACACATTTCAACAGACACAGCAGTGAGTGTAGTGAATTCCAAGTGGGATCTGCATGCCTTAGTTCCTATGAATTTAGGAATAATATGAGTATGTTCTTGTTTTCTGTAATAAGCATTAAAATGAGCTGTACATGTTTGCAAAGTTAGTTACTTTAATAAACCAGTGTTTATGCCTTGTAATAAATAAGTAAATTGATTTTTTTTCTACTGCAATTTTTTTATATTTATTTATTTATTTATTTACTTTTGTCACTAGGGTTATCAATGGAGCTCGGTGCCTGCAAGATGAGTCCAGTGTTTCTAGTGACTTATTTATCTTTCTCTCCCCCAACTTACTTTTAATTTGATAGGACAGAGAGAAATTGAGAGAGGAGGGGGAGGTAGAGATGGAGAGAAAGAGATACTTGCATCACTGCTTCATAGTTCATGAAACTTCTTTCTGTAAAGAGGGAAGTAGGGGCTTGAACCTGGGGCCTTGCAAATGGTAACATGTATGCTCAGTCATCTGTGACACTGTCTGGCCCAATATTCTACGTCTTCTCTCCTAAAGTGTCCACAGGCAATGGTGATTTAGGGCAGGTTATGTGTAATGTCTCAATCATTCTTCCTGTTAGATATAGAACCAGGAGAGAGCTCTCTTGTTGGGGGCTGGGTGGTGGTGGTGTACCAAACACAAGTACCCAGGTTCAAGCCTCTGCTCCCCACCTGCAAGGGGTCCACTTCACGAGCAATGAGGCAGCTCTACAGGTGACTCTCTTTCTCTACCTCTTTTTTTAAAAATTTATTTATTTATTGGGGAATTAATGTTTTACATTCAACAGTAAATACAATAGTTTGTACATGCATAACATTCCCCAGATTCCCATTTAACAATACAACCCCCACTATGTCATTTATCATCTTTCATGGACCTGTATTCTCCCCACCCACCCACTCCAGAGTCTTTTACTTTGGTGCAATACGCCAATTCCATTTCAGGTTCGACTTGTGTTTTCTTTTCTGATCTTGTTTTTCAACTTCTGCCTGAGAGTGAGATCATCCCATACTCATCCTTCTGTTTCTGACTTATTTCACTCAACATGATTTTTTCAAGGTCCATCCAAGATCGGCTGAAAACGGTGAAGTCACCATTTTTTACAGCTGAGTAGTATTCCATTGTGTATATATATCACAACTTGCTCAGCCACTCATCTGTTGTTGGACACCTGGGTTGCTTCCAGGTTTTGGCTATTACAAATTGTACTGCCAAGAACATATGTGTACACAGATCTTTTTGGATGGATGTGTTGTGTTCCTTAGGATATATCCCCAGGAGAGTAATTGCAGGGTCATAGGGTAGGTCCATTTCTAGCCTTCTGAGAGTTCTCTAGACTGTTCTTCACAAAGGTTGGACCAATTGACATTCCCACCAGCAGTGCAGGAGGGTTCCTTTGACCCCACACCCTCTCCAGCATTTGCTGCTGTTACCTTTTCTGATGTATGACATTCTCACAGGAGTGAAATGGTATCTTGTTGTTGTCTTTATTTGCATTTCTCTGACAATCAGAGACTTGGAGCATTTTTTCATGTGTTTCTTGGCCTTTTGGATCTTTTCTGTGGTGAATATTCTGTCCAAGTCCCCCCCCCCCATTTTTGGATGGGGTTATTTGTTGTCTTGTTGTTGAGTCTGGCAAGCTCTTTATATATGTTGGTTATTAAACTCTTATCTGATGTATGGCATGTAAAGATCTCCCATTCTGTGAGGGGTCTCTTGGTTTGGGTAGTGGTTTCTTTTGCTGTGAAGAAGCTTTTTAATTTGATGTAGTCCCATAGGTTTATACTTGCCTTAGTCTTCTTTGTAATTGGATTCGTTTCATTAAAAATGTCTTTAAAATTTATGCGGAAAAGAGTTCTGCCAATATTTTCCTCTAAGTATTTGATAGTTTGTGGTCTAACATCCAGGTCCTTGATCCACTTGGAATTTACTTTTGTATTCGGTGAAATACAGTGGTTCAGTTTCATTCTTCTGCATGTTTCAACCCATTTTTTCCAACACCATTTGTTGAAGAGACTCTACTTTCCCCATGTAATAGTCTGGGCCCCTTTGTCAAAGATTAGATGTCCATAGGTGTGGGGCCTCATTTCTGGGCTCTCAATTCTATTCCACTCGTCAATGTGTCTATTCATGTTCCAGTACCAAGCAGTTTTGATGACAATGGCCGTATAATACAGTTTGAGATCTGGGAGTGTGATGCCTCCAGTTCTGTTCTTTTTTCTCAAGATTGTTTTGGCAATTCTAGGTCTTTTCTGGTTCCAGATAAACATTTGTAGCATTTTTTCTATTCTCCTAAAAAATGTGCTTGGGATCTTGATGGGGATAGCATTAAATTCGTAGATGGCTCTGGGTAATATAGTCATTTTGATGATGTTAATTCTTCCAACCCATGAACATGGAATATCTTTCCATTTCTTTGTGTCTTTTTCAATTTCTTTGAGTAGTGACTCATAATTTTCAATATACAAGTTTTTCACTTCTTTGGTTAGGTTTACTCCTAGATATTTTATTGTTTTTGTTGCTATAGTAAAAGGAATTGATTTCTGGATTTCAATTTCTTCTAACTTAGTGTTTGCATAGAGGAATGCCACTGACTTTTGGATGTTACTTTTGTAGCCTGACACCTTACTATATTGCCTGATGATTTCCAAAAACTTCTTGCTGGATTCCTTAGGTTTTTCCATGTATACTATCATGTCATCTGCAAATAAGGAGAGTTTGACTTCTTTTCTTCCAATCTGTATCCCTTTAATTCCTTGCTCCTGCCTGATTGCTATGGCAAGAACTTCCAACACTATGTTGAATAGTAATAGTGATAGTGGGCAGCCCTGCCTAGTACCTGATCTGAGGGGAAATGCTTCCAGTTTTTCACCATTGAGTATGATACTGGCTGTAGGTTTGCTATATATACACTCCACTATCTTCAGGAATTTTCCATCTATTCCCATTTTTTGTAGTGTTTTGATCATAAAGGGATGTTGTATTTTGTCAAAGGCTTTCTCTGCATCTATTGATATGACCATGTGGTTTTTGGTCTTGCTTTTGTTGATGTGGTGGATCACATTGATTGATTTATGTATATTAAACCAAACTTGCATGCCTGGGATAAACCCCACTTGGTCATGATGAACAGTCTTTTTGATATACTGCTGTATCCGGTTGGCTAGAGTTTTGTTCAATATTTTCGCATCTATGTTCATCAGAGATATTGGTCTGTAGTTTTCTTTTTTGGTTGTGTCCCTGTCTGCTTTTGGTATCAGAGTGATGTTGGCTTCATAGAAGCTGGCAGGGAGTATTCCAGTGTCTTCAATCTTCTGGAAGACTTTTAAAAGTAAAGGTATTAGTTCTTCTTTGAAGGTTTTGTAGAATTCATTTGTAAAACCATCTGGTCCAGGACTTTTATTTTTGGGGAGATTTTTGATAACTGTTTCAATTTCATTAGCTGTGATGGGCCTGTTCATGTTATCCACTTCCTCTTTACTTAGTTTTGGAAGTTGGTAGGTATCTAGGAAATCGTCCATTTCTTCCAGGTTCTCTAGCTTGGTGGCATAAAGTTGTTCATAGAAGCCTCGCATGATATATTGAATTTCTGTGGTGTCTGTTGTGATATCTCCTCTTTCATTTACTATCTGATTTATTTGGGTCTTCTCCCTTTTTTGTTTTGTGAGTCTGACTAAAGGTTTGTCAATTTTGTTCACTCTTTTGAAGAACCAACATTTACTTTAGTTGATCTTTTGTATGGTTTCTATTCTCAATGTTATTGATTTCTGCCCTAACTTTCATTATTTCTGTCCTTCTGGTTGCTTTAGGGTTCCTTTGTTGTTGTTCTTCTAGGTCTTTAAGATGTGCAATCAGGCTGTTTATTTGTGCTTTTTCTTGTTTCCTAATGTGTGCCTCTTTTTTTTTTTAAATTTTTTTTAAATTTTATTTATTTTTAGTGAAAGAGGGATACAGAGAGAAAGATACACAGAGAGAACTACCAGAGCACTGCTCAGCTCTGGCTTCTGGTGGTGCTGGGGACTGAACCTGGGACTTTGGAGCCTCAGGCTTGAAAATCTTTTGCATAACCATTATGCTGTCTTAATGTGTGCTTCTATAGCTATGAACTTCCCCTCAGTACTGCCTTAGCTGTGTCCCAAATATTTTGATAGCTTGTGTCTTCATTTTCATTGAACTCTCGAAACATTTTGATTTCTTCCTTGATTTCCTCTTTGACCCAGAAGTTGTTAAGAAGTGTACTGTTGAGCTTCCACATTTTGGGACTGTTACTAATCTTTTGTTGATTGTTAAGTGTTAGTTTAATTCCACTGTGGTCTGAGAAGATGCTTGGGATGATTTCAGTGCTCTTGAATTGGCTGATGCTGTCTTTGTGGCCTAACATATGGTCTGTCCTTGAGAATGATCCATGTGGATTTGAGTAAAATGTGTATTCCAGTTTCTTGGGATGAGTGACTCTGAAAATGTCTAATAGTTCTAGTTTATCTATCTCTTCATTTAGCTCCCTTATGTCTTTATTGATTTTCTTCCTGGATGATCTGTCAAGTTGAGAGAGTGGGGTGTTGAAGTCCCCTACTATGATTGTGTTACTGTTAATATATTGCTGTAGCTCTTTCAGTAGAAGTTTGATGTATTTAGATGGCTTCTCATTGGGTGCATAGATATTAATAATTGTTAAGTCCTCTTGATTGACTGATCCTCTGAGCATTAAGTAGTGTCCATTCCTATCTTTTTTAATCTTATCTATTTTAAAGTCTATCATGTCAGATATGAGAATAGCTGTTCCTGCCTTTTTTGTGGGCCATTGGCTTGTGTGATAGTTTTCTATCCTTTCACTTTAAGTCTGTGTTTGTCTTGTTGAGTTAGGTGGGTTTCCTGTAGACAGCATATTGTTGGGTTCTGTTTTCTGATCCATCTTCCTACTCTGTGTCTTTTAATAGGTGAATTCAGGCCATTGACATTTAGTGATATCAAAGGTTGAAGATATTTTAACGCCATTCTTGTAGAGTTTTAGAGTGTTTTGATATATGTCCTATTTGTGGTGGTCTGGTTGTTTATAGGAGACCTTTCAGAACTTCTTTCAGGGCAGGCTTGGTGATGGTTGCTTCCTTCAACTGTTGCTTGTCTGAGAAGGTTTTGATGCCTCCATCTAGTCTGAATGGCAGTCTAGCAGGATATAGTATTCTTGGCTGAAAGCCTTTCTCATTGAGCACTTGATAGATATCTTGCCATTCTTTTCTGGCCTGTAGTGTTTGTATGGAGAAGTCTGCTGCTAATCTTATGGGTTTTCCTTTGTAGGTGACTCTTTGTTTTTCTCTTGCAGCCTTCAGGATCCTTTCTTTATCCTTATTCCTTTCCATTCGAAGTATGATATGTCCTGATGTCTTTAGGTCTGGGCTAATTCTGTTTGGGACCCTCTGGGCTTCTTGAATCTTTATATCTTTGATGTTGTCTAGACTAGAGAAGTTTTAGCTACTATGGCCTTGAAAATGCTTTCTTCCTCTCCTTCTCTTTCTTCCTCTGGTATGCCAATAATGCGTATATTGTTTCTTTTGAAGTCATCCCATAGGACTCTGTTGTTGTTTTCAGCATCTCTTAATCTCTTTTTGAGATCTCTTACTTCTTTTTTAGTTGTCTCTAATTCATCCTCAATCTTGCTAATTCTGTCTTCAGCCTCATAGATTCTATTCTCTCTGCCCTTTACTGTTTTCTGGAGTTCATCTATTTTGTTGCCCTGCTCTAATACTGTTTTAGCTTGTTCAGCTAGTTGCCTTCTTAGCTCAGCGATTTTAGCTTTCAGCTCTGTAATAACCATGAGATAATTAGTATTTTCTTCCATATTATCATTTGTTGTTCTTGCATTTCTGATTACAATTTTTTCAAATTCTTTACTCACTCCTGTTATTATTTCCTTAGCTAATGTTTGGATGTTGAACTCATTATTTTGTGCTTCACCCTCTGGAGGACTTTTAGCTGGACTCCTGTCCTGGTTTGATTCTCCAATATTTTTTCTTGTTGTTTTAACCATTTTATATATTATGTTATGAGTTCCTTTTATCAGTACTTTTCAAATTATTGACCACTATTGCCTGGATTGACTTGTGTCTAAATAAGTTAATTAAAGGGTTCACAGTGGTGGAAGTTAACAGTTGTTTCCATCCCTGAGTTGGAGCTCAGTGGTTTAAAAGCCTCTTTTTTTTTTCTTCCCTGTAGGCTATGGGAGCCTGAGGGCTTTTAAACTATCAATAGGCTTCTTAGCTTAATCAATGACTCCTGACCAAGAGATAAATCAGGGTATGGCAGAGATAATCCAGTGGTTATGCAAAGAGACTTTCACAGCCCCTTAGCTATGCCACTGAGGTATAGGTCTTTTGAGTTTCCTGGTTAGATATCTCTCCCCTTGTGTCCCTCCCTGTCGCTGCTGCAGCTTCTGAGGGTAGTAGCAATGGAGACTCAGAGTTGCATTTGGTGAGTCTCTGGGGAGTCCTCTCCTCCCTTAAGCTGTCCCCTTGTTGGTGGAGAAGACTGGAGGTGGTGTCTCAACTGATAAACTGCTGAACTGTTAGCAGTCACTTAATCTCTCCTTAGGCTCCTTTCTCCTCTCTGTCACCAGCCACACGTGTTTGTACTCACCGGTGATTTACTGGGTTCCTGTGGTCATTCTAGTCCTGTCTTGTTTCGGTCCCGGGTGGTCTCCTTTGGTATTCCTAGTTGATCTGGGAGAGGAGAGGAGAGAAAGTGATCCTCTCTCTACCTCTATATCTCCTTGTTCTCTCTCAGTTTTTTCTCTGTCCTATCTAAAAAAAAAAAAAAAAATAGAAAAGGAAAGAAAAGAAAGCTCTCTCCGGTTAAAGAGGATGAGAGTATAGACCCACTGAGGCTTTATTCCTATTCTTACTTGCTTTTAGTTGGAGTTATCTTGTCCTAGTATAGAAATATCTAAGCCAGGCTGAGAGTATAGATCAACCTGTCAATGCCCATGTTCAATGGGGAAGCACAAAAGCCGGACCTTCCACCTTCTGCACCCTATAATGTCCCTTGGTCCATGCTCCCAGAGGGATAAAGAACAGGAAAGTCACCAGGGGAGGGGATGGGATGTGGAGTTCTGGTGGCAGGAATTGTGTGGAGTTGTACCCCTCTTATCCTATGGTTTTTGTTAGTGTTTCCTTTTTAAATAAAAATTATATAAAAATTTTATGTCAAAATAACAAATAAGTAAACAACAACAACAAAAAATTTCTAGTTGCCTGTACTGACAAACTGACAAAACATCCTTATCTTTTGATAATTCTGTTTTATTGAGGTACCATTCATATACTATAAAAATCACCTTTTTTTATTGTATATAATTCAGTGACATTTGCTACAGTCCTCTACCTAGTTAAAAGACATTCCCCTCACCCTAAACAGAAATTCATACCCATTGAAGAGTCATCCCTCCACACCATTTTCTTTCCCCCTATACAACCTTTTATATCCTGGTTATAATGTAGGGTGTCTAAAAACCAAGCCTAAAATCTAATGCTTTTAACTAGTGTACAGATATCTGGAGCTACTGAAGCTTAAAACCAGAGTGATGATAGTGCTGAACTTGAAGAAAAATGGAAACTTGTCACACTGTGTGCCTCTAGATCTGATTGCAAAGAAGCAAAATGAAGTGAATATAAACTCTGGCAACATAAAGAGTCTGGGGAAAGCCCCTGTGCTAAAATAGCTCACCATGCATCTGCAAGCATAAATCAGTTTTAAGACATGGCTTTCTTTGAATTGTAGTGGCTAAAGAATAAATTTTCTTTGTTAACCTATTCCATGATTATAATCAAAGTATTTCACCAGCCAAAGGACTGTTTGGCTATTCTGGGAAGTATAGTGAATTTATTCTGCTTCAGAATTGATGTTATGTCCATATGATACAATTTTTACAACTGAGATGCTTTTTTTTTTTGGATACTGTCATTCGATTTAAACATGAATGGTTATAAATAAGTTTTCAACAGTAGTTTTTTGATTTATAGTCTTGTGATGAATTAGATGCAGTTTGTATGCATGGAAGTCTTTTAGTTATGGAATATGAAAACAAGAGGTTGGAAGGGAGAAATGTATGTGAGTCAGAGATAGGAAAATGAGCCATCGTAGGAATGAAGAAATGATTATGCTTTAGTCTAAAGAAGGATAATATGGAAAATGCTGACTGAGTTGATCTGTTTAGGACACAGGATAATGAACTTAATGAATGTGAGTTACAGATAGTAAGACTGAATTCAAAGAGACTTTGATTAGAGTTCTATCTCTAGACACTGGATGACTTTATGCTGAGGCATGAGTTTGCATGAAGTGCAGCTTGAGGCTAGAGTGAGCCTGGTATGGCAGAGACAGGAGGGCAGCTGTGGATACATTCACAGTGGCAAGCCACTGTGATGCCAGCACAGTGCTGTGCAAGCCAAGATGTTTATTAAAATACAACAAGAGGAAGTTCATGAGAGTATTGTGCTTGAGTTTTTATTAATGGTTAAACATTACCAAGTGGGAGTTAAATGACTGAGGCAGAAATCCCAATTCGTTCATGTACTAGGTGTGTCTGTTGTTTTATCAACTTTCTCATCTGTAATGGTTGTCAGTGTTTGAGAGGAAAACTGGGCCCAACCCATCATCACACCTGCCCCCCTCTGCCTTGATTCTAGAGTCGATCTGCTCCTTTTAAAATTATATTCAATACCACATTAGAAACTTGTACACCATGACCAAGTGAGATTTATCCCAGGGATGCAAGAATGATTTAACATATTTAGGCCATTCCAAGTAATTCAACATATCAAAAATAGGGAAATTAAAAATCAAGTGATTATTTCATTAGATGCTGAGAAGGACCTTAACAAGATACAATGTTCTTTCATGACTAAAACTTCTAAAAATATGGAAATTGAGAGAACAAACCAATCTGGTAAAAGCTGCATACAAAAAAAAAATCCACAGCCAATATCATTCTCAATAGTAAGAAACTAAAATCTTCCCCATCTTAGATCAGGAATAAGACATGTCTGTTTATTACCACCATTACTATTTTTTTTTGCCACCAAGATTATTGATGGGACTCCATTTCTACACTGTGAATCCATGGTTCTTGTTGGCATTTTTTCCTGTATTTTTTTTCTTCTTTTTTTTTTTTTATTAGATAGGACAGAGAGAAATTGAGAGAGGAGGAGGAGAAAAAGATAGATGCCTGCAGGCCTGTGTCACCACTCTTGAACTGTCCTCCCTGCAAGGGGGGAGCAAGGGCTTGAACCTAGGTTCTTGCACATACTAATATGTGTGCTTGACTGGGTGTGCCATCACCTTCCCCCCCCCCACACACACCATTACTATTCAGTAGTCTTGGACGTTCTAGCCATAGTAATTAGGCAAGATAAAGAAATAAAAGGATCCAAATTGGAAGAGAAGAAGTAAAATTTTATTATTTGCAGATGGCATGATACCCTAAAATCCAGCAATAAAAAAACCTCTTAGAAATCATTAAACAATATAGTAAAATAGGAAGTTACAAAACTAATGTATGGAAATCAGACACTGCTATATGCAAGTTAGTAAACTAGAATAAATTAAGGAATTAATCCCATTTATAGTAGCATCAAAAAGACATTGATATTTAGGCATAAATATAACAAAGAAGACAAAAAGATTCTTACATTGCAAATTATGAGTTATTATGAGAGAGAACAGAAAAAGGACTATGAGTCACTACAAAAAGAAATAAAAGAAGACACAAAGATATGGAAAGATATCGGTGGTCCTGCAGTAGCGCAGCTGGTTAAGCGCACATGACTCAAAGTGCAAGTACCAGCGTAAGGATCCCGGTTCGAGCCCCTGGCTCCCCATCTGCAGGGGGTCACTTCACAAGTGGCAAAGCAGGTCTGCAAGTGTCTTTCTTTCCCCTCTCTGTCTCCCCTCCTCTCTCGATTTCTCTCTGTCCTATCCAACCACATCAATGGCAACAGTAACGACAACATCAAGGGCTATAACAACAAGGGCAACAAAAAATGGGAAAAAATGCCCTCCTAGAGCAGTGGATTCATGGTGCAGACACTGAGTCCCAGCGACAACCCTGAATGGAAAAAAATAAATAAAAGATAAAGAAATGGAAAGCTATCTCATACTTTGGGGATGAGAAGAATTGACATCATTGAAATGACCATCTTACCAAAAGCAGTATACAGATTCAGTACACTTCCTATCAAAATCCTATGTACTTCTTCAAAGGAATAGAACAAATGCTACAGAAGTTTATCTCGGACCACAAAAGACTGAAAATTGCCAAAGCAATCCTGAGGAAAAAAGAGAACAATAATGGAGGCATCATACTCCCTGACTTAATACAAGGCTATCATAATCAAAACTGTGCAGTACTGGAACAAATATTGACATTCAGATAAGTGGAGTAGAATTGAGAGCCTGTAAATAAGCCCTCACATTTATGGACAGTTAATACATGACAAAAATGCCTAGAACATTGAATGGAAAGAGAAAAGTATCTTTAATAAACTGTGTTGGGGAAACTCTGTGGTCACATGCAAATGAATGAAGCAGGATGACCACATGTCAGCATGCACAAAGGCAGCTCAAAATGGATCAAAGTCTTAGCTAGTAGGCCAGAAACCATAAGATGCATAAAAGAAAACATCTGCAGAACAGTACATGATATCCGCTTAGGAAATATATTCAGAGTCTCAAGCCCAAAAGCAAGTAAAACAAAAGAAAGGTTAAGTTAGGTGGAAAAGGACCTGAGTTCAAGGTGAGAGTGTTTAGCAGACACCTGTCATGAGGAGATGAGAAATTGTAACCATGTGTGAAGAACTACAGTAAACCATTAACTCACAATAAAATTATTAGTGATAATAATAATAAAAAATTAAAAGGAAAGATAAACTATTGTGGCTCCATGAAGCTGAAAAACTTCTGCACTATAGCAGAAACAATCACCAAAACACAAAGACACCCTATAAAGTGGGAAAAGGTATTAACATGCTAAAAATCAAAGGCCTAGTAACCAAGATACATAACTGAAAGAAAAAAAAAACAACCCTCAGTAGTGAAAAAGCAAAATGAAACACAAGAAAATTTCAAAATGGGGAAAAGAATTTAACAGTATCCTCTCCAAAGAAGATATTCAGATGGCCAACAGGAATTTGAAAAACTGAATATCAAAGAAATGTAAATCAAGGCAATGAGATGCCATCTCATCCCTATGGTAATGTTGCTACTATCAAAAAGGACCACGTCAGGTGCTGTCATGGGTGTGGAGCGAAGGGACTCCTCCTACACTGTTGGCCAGAATACAAATTAGTGCAATCCCTGTGGAAAACAGTTTGGAGATTCCTGAAAAAACATTAAAAATCACACAATCCAACAATTCCTCGCTTAGGCATCTGCATAAAGAACACAAAAACACCTATTCAAAAAAAAAGTCTGTACACACTTGTTTGTAGCAGAGCTATTTGTAATAGCCAACATTTGGAAACAATTCAAGCATGTGCAACAGCAGATGCATGGTTAAAGAAGTAGTGGCATATATACACACTGGAATACTAAACAGCTGTAATCAACAATAGCATATTCTCCTTCACTATTACATGGAGGGAACTAGAAGAAGTCATGTTGAGAATTCACCTTTATGGTCTTTCTCCTCTTCCAGACCTCATTTACCATACTCTATTTCCAATGTTTTTGGGATCACTTCTCAGGTAATTGCTTCTATTAAAGATCCTTAGGACATGGAAGCAATATTTTGAAAGGATATATGCATGGCTATGTTCATAGCTGCACTATTCACAATAGTCAAAATTTGGCATCAGCTTAAATGACTGGATAAAGAAGACATATGTAATTTTTAGCCAAACAAATTGTTGATCAATCATGAACTTAAAGGCTGGAATAGTGCAGATGAAGTGTTGGGGGGGGATCCTCTATTTTGTAGATAGCTAGTAGGCATATTTTAGTTATATTCCAAAGGGCCTGTGGCTATACTAGTTTTTTTTTTTTTCCCCTGAGCCTGAAATCTGATATGCAGGTGGATTCAAGTTATTGTATGGGGAGATGATGTCATGGCTGGAAAAGGACCAGAAAGCTGGATCAGGGAAGAGAGTAGCTCCCAAATATGGGAAAGAGGTATAAATATTGTTGACTGTAAACCCCATCTATTTGATGTGGTCTGGGGCCCATATTCAGTTTAGGAGCCTGTGTGACCTCTGTATCCCTGTAAATCTGAGCTCACATTCTGTGGTCATGAGTAGGAACATTCTAAGCTGCCCCAATATCGACCCATCTTCCTCAGGTGTAGCATAGAGTATGTTGTCCAGCCTTCCTTCAGAGGATGGAATATTCTCTACCATTGTTGATTCAAGTTGAGGGCAAGGTCCTATGGGGGCCCACAAAGGCATCTATTGTGTTGTTCCTGATAGAGATGACCAGTAACAAGGTGAGAGGGATTTATTTGAGGTCTAGGCCCATCATGTCTGTTTGGGAATCTCAGGACTCCCTGAATAGGGCCCCAGCTGATGGGGTGGCCTGACAGTGACTAAAGAGTCATCGTTAAAGTATGCCAATCTCTTGTCCTTATTCAGCTTTTGCAGTCCTTGCTTTGCTAAGGTTAGCTTTGGAGTGAGTGAGAGAACTGTAATAGGAAGTAGGTGAGGAGGGTATCTAAGTCTAATTAGATACTATTTCATTAGTATCATTACTAATGAAATTAGTAATTAGTTCATTAGCACACATTTCTAATAGTCTTTGAGAAATAACCTGAGTCTGTTAACTTGCTTTTCCTGATAATGGTTGATAGTAATTCTTCTTTCAGCTGAACTGGGGAAAAAGCTGATGTATTCATCTAAAAACTATATTTGTGACAGGAATTTGCTTTGGCCAATGCAGTTTTTAAGACCTGTTGGTTCATTCAAAGGTCAGAGAACATTTATGTAAGGAATCTTCAATAACATTCTTGCAGTTTGGCGAGCAGAGAGTACCCTAGTGCCAGTTTATCCCTCATTTGAGTATTAAATTTGAGTATGCCTTCATTTGAATTTCCACCAAATAGTAAAATTGTTCTCAAAATATGCAGATAGCATCATATAAACTGGAGAAGTTTTACTTTTCCTAACTTTTCAGTGTCTTTCATTTCTAGTTTAACAAAAGCATAGTTTTTGGAAACATTGATTATAGTCAAAACCTGCATTATGATTTTTTTCCTGTTAGCCAAAGAAATCAGTTTGTATTAAAGAGGTCTCCTAAGGAGATGCTCTGTGCATTTATCAGAGAATGTTCTCTAAACCTTTCACTTTGAACACCGATAATCAGGATGGTAATAGGTGTCATTCCATGAGTGTGATTCAATAAGGTTGGATGATTCTAGGATTATGGTGAGTAGAACAGAGCTTCCTGTCTCCCATTTTCAATTTAAAGGTCCTCAACTCCCTTGCATCAGGCATCTGTCAGGCCGGTAGCCACTGGGTGTGAGCTAGGCCTTAGGCACTATGTGGTCCTTTGGGTGAGAACTGGCTCAGGATTTGTTTTGATTGAAGAATGAAAGTCAGAGCACTCAATACTATGAATAGGCTTGGGAAATAGTGACCTCAATTCAAGTGAGTATTCTAGTTCTTTTTTTTATTTTATTTTAATTTAATTTTTATAGAGACAGAAATTGAGAAGGAATGGGGAGATAGTGAAAGAGAGCAAGAGAAAGACCTCCTGCAGCACTGCTTTACCACTCATGAAACTTCCCCCCACAGGTGGGGACTGTGAGCGTGACCCTGAGACCTTGCACACGGTAACATGTGTGCTCAACCAGGCGAACCACCACCAAGGCCAATATTCTAGGTCTTCTCTCCTGAAGTATCCACAGACCTGGAGAGAGCTGAAAAATTCATTTGCATCTAGCAGGAGATTTAGGGTAACTGCAGGGCCTAGTACCCTTCCTTTTCATCTCAGGTTCCTGATCCCAAGGTCTCTTTACCTCTTACTGCTTGTGTTTCTGTCTCACTGTCCTTGCTGATATAAAAATGATACAAAATCAATGATATAAAAATCTAGGTCACAGAGGAGCTACAAAGAAAGAGATCACCCACCTTAGAGTGTTTGACTTTCCAAGGGAGAAGGAACACGTTGCGTCATGAGAACTCCTCCCATAGAAATACAGAGGGGAGGGCTGCAGGAGGCAGCAAGTAAACACCTGATATAAATTATAAGATTGCTTAAGGAGATACCAGTACTTCACAGGAAAGGTCCCTGTAACTTAAAAACATGATTCGAAAATGAAAATAGCCGTGCTTGAAATAATGGTCCCAATTGAGACTCAAGTTAGTAATTCAAAAGACCAAGCCATGAATTAATGTCAAAACAGAGTAAAAGGCTAGATGGAAAAGCTGTCCTATTGTGTGGGGAAAGATAAGAAATTGGAAGATCTGGGAGTCAGGTGGTAGCGCAGCGGGTTAAGCGCATATGGTGCAAAGCGCAAGGACCAGTGTAAGGATCCCGGTTCGAGCCCCCGGCTCCCCACCTGCAGGGGAGTCACTTCACAGGTGGTGAAGCAGGTCTGCAGGTGTCTGTCTTTCTCTCCCCCTCTCTGTCTTCCCCTCCTCTTTCCATTGCTCTCTGTCCTATCCAACAACGGAAACATCAATAACAACAGCAACAATAAAAACAAGGGCAACAAAAGGGAAAATAAATATAATAAAAAAAAAAAGAAATTGGAAGATCCATCCAGGATGTTAAACATATTGATAATAGGTGTTCAAAGGGGGCAAAATAACATATGGAGGAGGAATAATAACTAAGCAAATTCTAGCAGAATATTCCTGAGAACTGAGCTAGGTCTGTTTAATTTTTTTATTATCTTTATTTATTTATTTATTGAAGAGAGACAATCAGACATCCAGAGGGAAGGAGATGACAGACAGGAGAGAGAGAGAAGGAGAGAGAGAGAGAATCCACTGCTCTTATTTTAATTTTATTGGATAGAAGAGAGAGAAATTAAGAGGGGAGTGGAGAATAGAGAGGGAGAGAGACAGACACTTGCCGACCTGCTTCACTGCTTGTGAAGCTTCCCTCCTGCAGGTGAGGAGAGAGGGCTCGAACTGGGATCCTTCCTTGTGTGGGTCCTTTTGTTTTGTACTATGTGTACTTAAGCCTGTGTGCTACCGCCTGGCTCCTATTTTCAATTTTTTAAAGAAAAAAATTATTTACTTAGGGAAAAAGTATTACAATTCCACTAAAATGCCCATCTCTAAACACTACAAACTAAAGAACAATTGAGTGGCATAAGAGAAAATGTACAGTAAGTCAATAATGCCATTTTCAAGCCAAGATATTATTCACTTGAATAAATATATTCAAGGGTAGATGAGAAAGCATGAGTCATTCAGCTAACCCCTCTAAGAAAAATACAGTCTAGTTAAAATGTAAAAGAACCTTAATTATGACTTCAAATTGTAAGAAAATGAAGACCCAGATAAATGATGAACAAATTTTGCCATAAGAACAGATATATTCATTTCCTTAACAAATATTTATTATCAGTATATGTCTCAAACTTGCCAACATAGTTTTCCTCAATGGAGATTCTCCACTGAATAATTACAGAGAGAAACAAGACTGACAGAAATTTAATCTTAATATAATCTATCTAGGAATAAATAGTATAGCACTTAATAAGGATAAGGATGTATGAAACACAGGTATACATACAATGTTTGTTTAAATAAATAGTAAAATATGCCTGCTAAATCTAAGAGAAGGGGGTAGGGCACAGCAAATGCATTCTGAAAGCTCCCTGGAACAGGGGAAAATTTCAGGTGTTGGAGCTGGGGTGGTGGAATTGAATTTTCATTATGCTCTTCTTTTATGGTCTTCAGCTTTGTCTCATGGTATAATACCCTTCTAAACATTCACAAATGTCTAATCTCATGGATTCTTAGTTAAAAGAAATTAAAAACTATGCATAGGACTCTGGTGATGGGTGCAGTAGTACTCCTGCAATTGTATAATCTTATAAATCACTAATAAGATGTTAACAACAACAACGAAAACACGACACCGTTTGAAATGCGATGTGCACTAGTGGAAAAAATATTGAACTAAGTTAGACATGGAAAACTAAATCCAATCTTCAGTATTTCATTAGCTAGTCCTGCAACTTTTGGCAAATCTCTTTCTTGTTGTTAAAATTTCGACGGCTCCAGCTGGCCGGGCTAGCTTCACGGGTGGGTAACAGAGACAACCAGAGACATACGGCTGGGCAGGGCAGCTGTAATTCTTTATTCAGGAACAACGATTCATAAACTAAGACAAACTAATCACCAAACAGAACTCTGCTGTCTCTTTGTGGCAGCGCAAGCACTCTCTCTTGCTCAGCAACTCTCCAACTCTCCGAACTCTGGAACTCTGGCGGGGTTCCTAGGGACAGGGCCAAGCGGGCCCGCGAAACTAACTGGACTGATCCAATTTTCTTGGCGGGGGAGGGCTAGAACAAACCAATGTAAAGCATACAACAATCCCCCCTTTTCTTTTTAACTAAATGACTACAGTATCAAGGGTGTGGGGTGAACAGAAACCTATATCATACAGGCATTTTTTAAAAAAAGAAACTGGCACAAACATAGAGAAACATGTAAGCAAGTAACAAGAACCAGTGTGCTGTCAAGGGAAGGCCTGAGGGGGCCATTTTTGCCTCTGTGGGCTAAACTTTATCAGCTTAAAAAAAAAACATTTCTTGCCTCTGGGGGGCATACTTTCTTGCCTCTGGGGGGCGTACTTGCCTCGACAGGCATTTGCATGGGGGCGGGGAACGGCCTAGAGTCCCAAAGGCAGCTGGCTGCAATTTACTTACTATGAAACAAAACTTGTTATTAGCATATTTCTAGTAGAGAAGGAATTTGAGACTTTTACATAGCAACAACGTCTTTTTAACCTTTTGTTACACCCATTCAAGATGGAGTCAGGAAAGGAAACCTCAGGCATGAGAATAATTAGCATAGCCATTGTGCGATCTACCATTTCTAATAGAGAAGGTAATGGAGAGTTTTGCATATCAACAAGTCTATTTAACCTTTTGTTTAGACCAACTTAGTTAAAATATATTGATTGTTAACTAATTTTTACCTCAGACTCTAAATGTAAGTTAATTTTATCTTTATGAGAATTACGTTGAAAACCTTTTTCATTTAACTTTGACTAGTAAGAATTTAGCCTTAAAGTTACTGTTTACAAAACTTTAAACATACACATAAACATGGTCATTAATACACAAGGAGAGAAACCTTTGTTATGAAGACATGTCATTTTAAACACGAATTTAAATGTGTACTGTCTTAGTTGTTGGGGGGGGTTCACCATCTGGAGGTGGCTTCCCGCGCAGCTTCACTTCTAGGAATTGCAGGTTGCGATCTCTGCCACCTCCGGATGGTGAACCCCTCCCCCCAACAACTAAGATATTACCTTCTCCCGCCCCCATGCAAATGCCTGTCGAGGCAAGTAGCCCCCCAGAGGCAAGAAATGTTTTTTTTAAGCTGATAAAGTTTTGCCCACAGAGGCAAAAAAATGGCCCCCTCAGGCCTTCCCTTGACAGCACACTGGTTCTTGTTACTTGCTTACATGTTTCTCCATGTTTGTGCCAGTTTCTTTTTTGAAAATGCCTGTATGATATATGTTTCTGTTCACCCCACACCCTTGATACTATAGTCATTTAGTTAAAAAGAAAAGGGGGAATTGTTGTATGCTTTACATTGGGTTCTAGTTCTCCCCCGCCAAGAGAATTGGATCAGTCCTGCTAATTTCACGGGCCTGCTTGGCCCCGCCCCAAGGAAAACCCCGCCAGAGTTCCAGAGTTCGAGAGTTCCAGAGTGACAGAGTTGGAGAGGGTTCCTGAGTTCCAGAGTAAGAGAGAGTGCTTGGTGCCGCTGCGGGGGCAAAGAGGCAGCAGAGAGTTCAAGAGTTGCAGAGTTCCAGAGTAAGAGAGAGTGCTTGCGAGAGGGGTTCCTGAGTTCCTGAGTAAGAGAGAGTGCTTGCACCACCGCAAAGAGACAGCAGAGTTCTGTTTGGTGATTAGTTTGTCTTAGTTTATGAATCGTTGTTCCTGAATAAAGAAATACAGCTTCCCTGCCCAGCCGTTGTCACCGCGTCTTTGTTACCCACCCGTGAAGCTAGCCTGGCCGGCTAGAGCCTCCGAATTTTTTTTTTATTATTTTAATGTTTTAAATTTTATTTATTCCCTTTTGTTGCCCTTGTTGTTTTATTGTTGGAGTTATTATTATTGCTGTTGTCGTTGTTGTTGGATAGGACAGAGAGAAATGGAGAGAGGAGGGGAAGACAGAGAGGAGGAGAGAAAGACAGACACCTGCAGACCTGCTTCACCGCCTGTGAAGTGACTCCCCTGCAGGTGGGGAGCCTGGGCTTGAACCGGGATCCTTATGCCGGTCCTTGTGCTTTGCGCCATCTGCGCTTAACCCGCTGCGCTACAGCCCAACTCCCGAGCCTCCGAATTTTAACAACACTTTCCCCTCAGGCATCTTTTTTAACATTTGCAATGTAAAGGGATGGTGTTGGCACTGTGGAATTGTAAGTTCTCATTGAAAGTTAACAGTTTTGATTCGACTTCCGGAGGTGGAGCTACGAGCAGCAGATCGCTTTCTCTCCTCTCCTCTCCTCTCCCGGATCAACTAGGAATACCAAAGGAGACCACCCAGACCGAAACAAGACAGGACTAGAATGACCACAGAAACCCAGTAAATCACCCGTGAGTACAAACACGCGTGGCTGGTGACAGAGAGGAGAGAGGGGCCTAAGAAGAGATTAAGTGACTGCTAACAGTTCGACAGTTTGTCAGTGGAGACACCACCTCCAGTCTGCTCCACCAACAAGGGGACAGCTGAAGGGAGGAAAGGACTCCCCAGAGACTCACCAAGTACAACTCTGAGTCTCCATTGCTACTACCCTCAGAATCTGGAGCAGCAACAGGGAGGGACACCAGGGCACAGAGATCTAACCGGGAAACTCAGGAGAAGACCTATACCTCGGTGGCATAGCTGAAGGGCTGTGAAAGTCTCTTTGCATAACCACTGGATTATCTCTGCCACACCCTGCTTTATCTCTTGGTCAGGAGTCATTGATTAAGCCAAGAAGCCTATTGATAGTTTAAAAGCCCTCAGGCTACCATAGCCTACAGGGGGAAAAAAAAAAGGCTTTTACACCACTGAACTCCAACTCAGGGATTGAAAAAACTGTTAACTTATATAAAATGGTTAAAACAACAAGAAAAAATAATGGAGACTCGAACCAGAACAAGAATCCAGCTAAAAGTCCTCCAGAGGGCGAAGCACAAAACAACGAGTTCAACATCCAAACATTAGCTAAGGAAATAATAACAGGAGTGAGTTAAGAATTTGAAAAAATTGTAATAAGAAATGCAGGAACAACAAATGAGAATATGGAAGAAAATTCTAATAATCTCATGGTTATTAGAGAGCTGAAAGCTGAAATTGCTGAGCTAAGAAGGCAACTAACTGAACAAGCTAAAACAGTATCAGAGCAGGGCAACAAAATAGATGAACTCCAGAAAGCAGTAGAGGGCAGAGAGAATAGAATCAATGAGGCTGAAGACAGAATTAGCAAGATTGAGGATGAATTAGAGACAACTAAAAAAGAAGTAAGAGATCTCAAAAAGAGATTAAGAGATGCTGAAAACAACAACAGAGTCCTATGGGATGACTTCAAAAGAAACAATATACGCATTATTGGCTTACCAGAGGAAGAAAGAGAAGGAGAGGAAGAAAGCGTTCTCCAGGCCATAATAGCTGAAAATTTCTCTAGTCTAGACAACACCAAAGACATAAAGATTCAAGAAGCCCAGAGGGTCCCAAACAGAATTAACCCAGACCTAAAGACACCAAGACATGTCATACTTAGATTGGAAAGGAATAAGGATAAAGAAAGGATCCTCAAGGCTGCAAGAGAAAAACAAAGAGTCACCTACAAAGGAAAACCCATAAGATTAGCAGCAGACTTCTCCATACAAACACTACAGGCCAGAAGAGAATGGCAAGATATCTATCAAGTGCTCAATGAGAAAGGCTTTCAGCCAAGAATACTATATCCTGCTAGATTGTCATTCAGACTAGATGGAAGCATCAAAACCTTCTCAGACAAGCAACAGTTGAAGGAAGCAACCATCACCAAGCCTGCCTTGAAAGAAGTTCTGAAAGGTTTCCTATAAACAACCAGACCACCACAAATAGAACATATATCAAAACACTCTAAAACTCTACAAGAATGGCGTTAAAATATCTTCAGTCTTTGATATCAATAAATGTGAATGGCCTGAATTCACCTATTAAAAGACACAGAGTAGGAAGATGGATCAGAAAACACAACCCAACAATATGTTGTCTACAGGAAACTCACCTAACGCAGCAAAACAAACACAGACTTAAAGTGAAAGGATGGAAAACTATCATTCAAGCCAATGGCCCACAAAAAAGGGCAGGAACAGCTATTCTCATATCTGACATGATAGACTTTAAAATAGATAAGATTAAAAAAGATAGGAATGGACACTACTTAATGCTCAGAGGATCAGTCAATCAAGAGGACTTAACAATTATTAATATCTATGCACCCAATGAGAAACCATCTAAATACATCAAACTTCTACTGAAAGAGCTACAGCAATATATTAACAGTAACACAATCATAGTAGCGGACTTCAACACCCCACTCTCTCAACTTGACAGATCATCCAGGAAGAAAATCAGTAAAGACATAAGGGAGCTAAATGAAGAGATAGATAAACTAGAACTATTGGACATTTTCAGAGTCATTCATCCCAAGAAACTGGAATACACATTTTACTCAATTCCACATGGATCATTCTCAAGGATAGACCATATGTTAGGCCACAAAGACAGCATCAGCCTATTCAAGAGCACTGAAATCATCCCAAGCATCTTCTCAGACCACAGTGGAATTAAACTAACACTTAACAATCAACAAAAGATTAGTAACAGTGCCAAAATGTGGAAGCTTAACAGTACACTTCTTAACAACTTCTGGGTCAAAGAGGAAATCAAGGAAGAAATCAAAATGTTTCGAGAGTTCAATGAAAATGAAGACACAAGCTATCAAAATATTTGGGACACAGCTAAAGCAGTCCTAAGAGGGAAGTTCATAGCTATACAAGCACACATTAGGAAACAAGAAAAGGCACAAATAAACAGCCTGATTGCACATCTTAAAGACCTAGAAGAAGAACAACAAAGGAACCCTAAAGCGACCAGAAGGACAGAAATTACTAAAGTTAGGGTAGAAATAAATAACATTGAGAATAGGAAAACCATACAAAAGATCAATGAAAGTAAATGTTGGTTCTTCGAAAGAGTAAACAAAATCGACAAACCTTTAGCCAGACTCACAAAACAAAAAAGGGAGAAGACCCAAATAAATCAGATAGTAAATGAAAGAGGAGATATCACAACAGACACTGCAGAAATTCAACATATCATGCGAGGCTTCTATGAACAACTATATGCCACCAAGTTAGAGAACCTGGAAGAAATGAATGATTTCCTAGATACCTACCAACTTTCAAAACTAAGTAAAGAGGAAGTGGATAACATGAACAGGCCCATCACAGCTAATGAAATTGAAACAGTTATCAAAAATCTTCCCAAAAATAAAAGTCCTGGACCAGATGGTTTTACAAATGAATTCTACAAACTTTCAAAGAAGAACTAATACCTCTACTTTTAAAAGTCTTCCAGAAGATTGAAGACACTGGAATACTCCCTTCCAGCTTCTATGAAGCCAACATCACCCTGATACCAAAAGCAGACAGGGACACAACCAAAAAAGAAAACTACAGACCAATATCTCTGATGAACATAGATGCGAAAATATTGAACAAAATTCTAGCCAACCGGATACAGCAGTATATCAAAAAAATTGTTCATCATGACCAAGTGGGGTTTATCCCAGGCATGCAAGGTTGGTTTAATATACGTAAATCAATCAATGTGATCCACCACATCAACAAAAGCAAGACCAAAAACCACATGGTCATATCAATAGATGCAGAGAAAGCCTTTGACAAAATACAACATCCCTTTATGATCAAAACACTACAAAAAATAGGAATAGATGGAAAATTCCTGAAGATAGTGGAGTCTATATATAGCATACCTACAGCCAACATCATACTCAATGGTGAAAAACTGGAAGCATTTCCCCTCAGATCAGGTACTAGACAGGGCTGCCCACTATCACCATTACTATTCAACATAGTGTTGGAAGTTCTTGCCATAGCAATCAGGCAGGAGCAAGGAATTAAAGGCATACAGATTGGAAGAGAAGAAGTCAAACTGTCCTTATTTGCAGATGACATGATAGTATACATGGAAAAACCTAAGGAACCTAGCAAGAAGCTTTTGGAAATCATCAGGCAATACAGTAATGTGTCAGGCTATAAAATTAACATTCAAAAGTCAGTGGCATTCCTCTATGCAAACACTAAGTTAGAAGAAATTGAAATCCAGAAATCAGTTCCTTTTTCTATAGCAACAAAAACAATAAAATATCTAGGAGTAAACCTATCCAAAGAAGTGAAAGACTTGTATACTGAAAATTATGAGTCACTACTCAAAGAAATTGAAAAAGACACAAAGAAGTGGAAAGATATTCCATGCTCATGGGTTGGAAGAATTAACATCATCAAAATGAATATATTACCCAGAGCCATCTACAAATTTAATGCTATCCCCATCAAGATCCCAAGCACATTTTTTAGGAGAATAGAAAAAATGCTACAAATGTTTATCTGGAACCAGAAAAGACCTAGAATTGCCAAAACAATCTTGAGAAAAAAGAACAGAACCGGAGGCATCACACTGCCAGATCTCAAACTATATTATAGGGCCATTGTCATCAAAACTGCTTGGTACTGGAACATGAACAGACACACTGACCAGTGGAATAGAATTGAGAGCCCAGAAATGAGGCCCCACACCTATGGACATCTAATCTTTGACAAAGGGGCCCAGACTATTATATGGGGGAAGCAGAGTCTCTTCAACAAATGGTGTTGGAAACAATGGGTTGAAACATGCAGAAGAATGAAGCTGAATCACTGTATTTCACCAAATACAAAAGTAAATTCCAAGTGGATCAAGGACTTGGATGTTAGACCAGAAACTATCAGATACTTAGAGGAAAATATTGGAAGAACTTTTTTCCGCATAAATTTTAAAGACATTTTCAATGAAACGAATCCAATTACAAGGAAGACTAAGGCAACTATAAACCTATGGTATTACATCAAATTAAAAAGCTTCTTCACAGCAAAAGAAACCACTACCCAAATCAAGAGACCCCTCACAGAATGGGAGAAGATCTTTACATGCCATACATCAGATAAGAGTTTAATAACCAACATATATAAAGAGCTTACCAGACTCAACAACAAGACAACAAATAACCCCATCCAAAAATGGGGGGAGGAATTGGACAGAATATTCACCACAGAAGAGATCCAAAAGGCCGAGAAACACATGAAAAAATGCTCCAAGTCTCTGATTGTCAGAGAAATGCAAATCAAGACAACAATGAGATATCACTTCACTCCTGTGAGAATGTCACACATCAGAAAAGGTAACAGCAGCAAATGCTGGAGAGGGTGTGGGGTCAAAGGAACCCTCCTGCACTGCTGGTGGGAATGTCAATTGGTCCAACCTCTGTGGAGAACAGTCTGGAGAACTCTCAGAAGGCTAGAAATGGACCTACCCTATGACCCTGCAATTCCCCTCCTGGGGATATATCCTAAGGAACCCAACACATCCATCCAAAAAGATCTGTGTACACATATGTTCTTGGCAGCACAATTTGTAATAGCCAAAACCTGGAAGCAACCCAGGTGTCCAACAACAGATGAGTGGCTGAGCAAGTTGTGGTATATATACACAATGGAATACTACTCAGCTGTAAAAAATGGTGACTTCACCGTTTTCAGCCGATCTTGGATGGACCTTGAAAAAATCATGTTGAGTGAAATAAGTCAGAAACAGAAGGATGAGTATGGGATGATCTCACTCTCAGGCCGAAGTTGAAAAACAAGATTAGAAAAGAAAACACAAGTCGAACCTGAAATGGAATTGGAGTATTACACCAAAGTAAAAGACTCTGGGGTAGGTGGGTGGGTGGGGAGAATACAGGTCCGTGAAAAATGATGAATGAAATAGTGGGGGTTGTATTGCTAAATGGGAATCTGGGGAATGTTATGCATGTAAAAAAAAAAAGAAGTAGAAACGCAAAGCAGAAATTGACTGAGTTTGGAGTATGGCACCAAAGTAAGAAAGCAGAAGTATACTAGAGTTTGCAGTGAGTACCTCCCTAATACTTCCTCTCCACTTTTCCAAGCTTTGGGTCCATGATTGCTCAACAATTTGTTTGGCTTTGTATGTTAACTCTCTTTTCAGTCACCAGGTTCCAGGTGTCATCAGGATGCCGGCCAGACTTCCCTGGATTGAGGACACCACCAATGTGTCCTGGAGCTCAGCTTCCCCAGAGACCCATCCTACTAGGGAAAGAGAGAGGCAGACTGGAAGTATGGACCGACCAGTCAACGCCCATGTTCAGCGAGGAAGCAATTACAGAAGCCAGACCTTCTACCTTCTGCAACCATCAATGACCCTGGGTCCATGCTCCCAGAGGGATAGAGAATGGGAAAGCTATCGGGGGAGGGGGTGGGATATGGAGATTGGGTGGTGGGAATTGTGTGGAGTTGTACCCCTCCTACCCTATGGTTTTGTTAATTAATCCTTTCTTAAAAAAAAAAAAAAAGCCCAGCTTTGTGGCACTGGGGCTCACACAACAGGATGTGCCATGATCTGTGTGTGTTTAGAAAGTTTTGACCCTCACTGCCCCTTGAGCTACATTTTCCCACCTTCCCCACAGAGTCTCATGCTGATGTGAGCGATTCCAGCAGGGATGCAAACACACCTGGAGCAAAACCCACCATCACCCCCACAGCAGATGCACCCTCTGCCATGCAGCAGGCAAAAAAATAAAAAAAATAAAAATAAAAATAAAAAAAAAAAAGAAAGTTAACACTTTTGTTTAACAAGTAAGGCAGTGCAGTGGCTTTTGGTCCCTGTACTGGTTTAATTGGTATCATTGTTCTTTTGTCTGGTTCTTCCTGTAGTAGACATCTTTCTATATTGCTTTTCAAAAAACTGAATAGCTTTTTAAAAAGTAGAGTTCTAGGCAGTGATGGCTATAGACTAGCAGCCAACAGCAAAGACTTCCCCCCAAAAAACAACAAGTATTGACAACTGTCAAGTCCACAAACCTCACTGAATTGCAGCTGGGATGTCTGCTTTTAAAAAAGTATTGGGGGAATTCAGTGGTTCTAAACTTTGGTTTAATATAGGTTCTCTTCTAAACTTTCTTTTCTAAATTCAGTATCTGAATAGATTCAGAGAACAAGGGTTATACATTATGCTGTTTTAAGTGCCACAGTTTCCCATAGAAACAGAATCAACAATATGCTTTTATTTTTAAAAATACTGGGTCAGATAGTAATCAAGACTGGAAATTCAAAACCTTCAGGGTAGGTTGGCTAACTGGAAACCAGGGAAGACTGCAATTGAAATCCAAAGAAAATCTCCTAGTCTTTATCTCCGTTTGGATAGTAGGGACAGTAATGGTTATGGTAATGTCTCAGCTTCTTAGCTGGGGGCCACCCACATTTTGGCAAGTAGCTTGCTTTACCTAAAGTCCACCAATTCAAATGTTGACCTCATCCAAAACACACAGAGAAACATTTTGAATATATCTGATCAAATGTCTGGGCACAATAACCCAGTAAAATTGGCACATACAGTTAACATTTACTATAAAGAGAAAAGAATAGGACACTGTTAGTATGTAATTAATCTTTCTTTTTCCTTTTGATTGAACTGGGGTCTCATGCATGCAAATTTTACTACTCTGGATTGCTTTTTTTTTTTTTAGATAGATACATACACATGCACACACACACACAGAGAGAGAGGCAGAACAACACAAGAGCTTTCCCTATTGCCACAGCACCTCCAGTGTGAGGCCAGGACTCCAACCTGAATTGCACACATGACAAGACATGTGTCCTGTCCAGTGAACTAGTCTTGTGTCAGTCAACAAGAATATGCCCTCATAAAATAATGAGTGGGGTCTGTTTTGTGGAAGATAAATGAAATAGAAAAATCAAAGTTTTCATTCTGGCAAGTAAAGAATGTTATTTTGAGAAGTTAAAGTAGTTTTCTTTTTCTTCATGTTTTTTTAATTTATTATTATTTTTTTCAGAATTCTTTCCTTTGAGTAAAATTGTTGGGTACAATTTTATAAAGAAACACTCCTCCCCCATGTCACAGTCTTTACAGACCCAGGCATTCACTGAGGTACCAATCTTTACTTAATATCTGCTTTATTGTCTTTGCTTATTATTTCCCTTTATTTTTCCTCCCATATTTGTTGCCGAAATCAGAAAATTTCAGTATATCATGGCATTTTATAAGAAATATATCAACAAATTCTTAATTCTCTTCTGACATAGTTTCAGCTTGTATGAGGTCCATATATATTGTGTTGGGCTTAAAAAAAATTTTTTTTTACATTTATTCATTTGGTAATTGATGTGAAAGGAAATGACAAGATGCATTCATTTTACAGAACAATAGAGAAAAGAAACAGAAATGAGAAACATTTGTTCAAATTTACTTTAAGCGTAATGAATAATAAAGGTTCCCTTTACTCCAAGGCCCAAATTAAATTTACATAATTTATTAAGGCACATCATATAACAAAAGCTGTTTGTGTTCTGCTGTGAATTTCCTTGAAATAGGTTCCCCCCACCCACAGGATGACATTTAACTGCTTATTTAATTATCCTATTTTCTGTACCTTAAGAGCTTTTAGAGTTATCCAGATGTCAACTATGCCTTTGAAAGGAGTATTTCGTTATGAGATGACATGCATGACATACTTACTTATAATGACATCATGCTGCCAAATCCCCAAAGCAGCAACAGCAGAGTTTTCCAAGTCCTCTTAACAACTCATTGGTATTCTCTCAACATGTTTCCTTGTCTTGGGCCAAGGTTATAACTGATTTATCTACTTCACAGCCTCAGGAAGAGAATGAATGATACTGTATCTCCTAGGAAACTGATGAACATTCGAAACCTCTTGTAATATTTAAAACAGAAGAGATCTGATTTAAACTTCTGGAATAGAAAATACACCTTAAACTATTTCAAACTTTCAAAGTCATTAAGGTAAATTAAGGTAAACGTGGTTGGACAGAGTGACGGGCGGAAAGAGCAATCTGATGAACCAGAGTGTTCCCTCTACCTGTCAGGCCAGCTTTTGAGAAAGATTCCTTTGCCTCCTAATTATTCTGTGGTTCATTTGAGAAGTGAGAATGACATGCTTAATCCTATTTTTGAAATTGCTCTAGAAAGAAAATTCATCCACTTTCAGAGTTTAAAAGACAAAGGAGCAGATTTTAAAATTTTGAGTCTAGCATTCCTATTGAGCTAGCATTTCTCTCTCCACAGGAAAATTCATTTCCTCTTGTATGCAATGCACAATTCCTGCTTCTCCCAGCTCTGTTGAGATAAGGATTATGTTTTATTTATTGTTGTCAGTGGAACTTTATACTGACCTTGGGATAAGATTGAATATTAAAAAAAATGTTTAAGTTGAGCCAACTAAATTGAATTCTCACTATTTATGTTCTACTTATTCTTGGTTTTGCTTATGCTAGTATATTGTGAAATCATAGAATTACTATGACTGCAGCCCTTATTTTTATTTATCTATTTTAATTATCTCTATTCATTTATTGGATAGAGGCAGCCAGAAAATAGAGAGGGGAGAGAGAGATAGAGAAAGACAGAGACAGACACCTGCAACACTGCTTCACCTCTTACAAAGCTTTCTCCCTGAAAGGGAGACTGGGGGCTCGAAACTGGCTCCTTGTGTATTATAACATGAACACTCAACCAGGTGCACCACCACCCAGCCTTGCTCTTTTTATTTTCTTTTTAGATATATGTATAGTGAAAAGTTATATTCAGAATTAGGCAGCTGGTCTCAGTTTAGATGATCCCAGTTTTGTTGGTAACATCCCAGGCATCATAGTCAGGAGTCAAGCGAATATAGGCCCTCTTCTCTCCATCAGGTCTGATCAGGGTGTTGTTGACCTTGGCCACATCAGTGTAATAGTTTCTTTACAGCCTGCTTTTTAATTTTTTTTTTTTAATATTTCATTTATATTTATTTATTTCCCTTTTGTTGCTCTTGTTTTCTTTTTAAAAAATATTTATTTACCTTTTTGTTGCTCTTGTTTTATTGTTGTAGTTATTATTGTTGTTATTGATGTCGTCCCGCCTGACTCCCATACCGCCCAACTCCTGTTGCCCTTGTCTTCTTATTGTTGTTGTAGTTATTATTGTTGGTATTGATGTCGTCATTGTTAAATAGGACAGAGAGAAATGGAAAGAGAAGGGGAAGACAGAAAGGAGGAGAGAAAGATAGACACCTGAAGACCTGCTTAACCACCTGTGAAGTGACTCCCCTGCAGGTGGGGAGTCGGGGACTTACAGTGGTCCTTACAGTGGTCCTTGCGCTTCCTACCACATGTGCTTAACCCACTGCGCTACCGCCCAAACTTCTTACAGCCTATTTTATCTAGTATTTATTGGCCTTGCCATCCACAATGAAAACAAGTGTGTTACTGTCTTTTTTTTTAACTTTTAAAAAATTTTATTTATTTTTATTTTTTATTACCAGAGCACTGTTCAGGTCTGGCTTATGGTGGTGCAGGGGCTTGAACCTGGGACTTTGAAGCCTCAGGCATGAGAGTCTGTTTGTATAACCCTTATGCTATCTACCCTCCACCTGTCTTCTGTCTTCTTTGTGGCTGATCCCATGGTCAGGGGGAGCTTGATGATGGCATAGTGTTCAAGTCTGTTTCTGCTGGGGGCGCTGTTCCAAGGATACTTGGGCCGTCTTCAGAACTGCAGTGTCTTGGGCCAATGTAAGGTACGTGATGCATGAATCTTCTTTTTCTTATGACTGTGGATGCCTTTTGGCACTGCTTTCTTGGCTTTCAAAGCTTTGACTTTGGCTTTGGGGGGCGGTGTGGGGCAGGGGCTTTGTCCTTTGCTTTCAGCGCCATCTTTGTAGAAAGGTGACCGTAGCTCTTTTAAGGCTCAGAAGGAAGCAACTAAACTGGAGTAACATACATAGTGACATTACTTATTTCCATGACTTAATAAGTGAAAGAAGATCCAGAAACGTTTCAGCATCCAATATAGAGCTTTCCCTCATATTAAGACTAAGGCTTTAGAAACTCTAACATATATCCTATGTCTCCCCAATAAAGAGAAAATGATAATTTCCAATGGCTTCAGATCAATTTAATTTACTGATAATTTCTGCCTTAAACTTTTTCTTCAAGCCACAGGGCAATGAGTTAAAACCCGCTATACCTACCTAAATATATTTCCTGTATTTGGTTATTTACATCTTTGACACTGTTTTTATTATTACTATTTATTTTCCCTTTTGTTGCCCTTGTTTTATTGTTGTTGTAGTTATTATTGTTGTTGTTATTGATGTTGTTATTAGATAGGATAGAGAGAAATGGAGAGAAGAGGGGAAGACAGAGAGGGGGAGAGAAAGACACCTTCAGATCAGCTTCACCGCCTGTGAAGTGACCCCCCAGCAGGTGGGGAGCTGGGGGCTCAAACCGGGATCCTTACACCGGTCCTTGTGCTTCGTGCCACGTGCGCTTAATCCACCGCACTACCACCAGACCCCCCATCTTTGATACTTTAAAGGGTTAGAACTATACCACCCAAATATAGTTCATGTAGTTGATTTTGTTTGATATATTTTTTAAAAAATCAGTATTTGCTGGGAGTATGGCTCGACCTGTCAATGCCCATGTTCAGTGGGGAAGCAATTGCAGAAGCCAGCCCTTCCACCTTCTGCACCCTATAATGACTCTGGGTCCATACTCCCAGAGGGTTAAAGAATAGGAAAGCTATCGGGATGGGATGGGATATGGAGTTCTGGTGGTGGGAATTGTACCCCTCTTATCCTATGGTCTTGTCTGTGTTTACATTTTATAAATAAATAAATTTTAAAAAAATCAGTATTTGTATTAGGAAGTTCTAAAGTCATCCTTATGGTCAACAATGAGAAATACAGGAAAATACATCGGGCAAAATACAGGAAACCCAGGAAAGGCACAGACTTCTAGTTCTTCTATCCTTGTAGTCATACACAGTGCTTAATTCTCCCAACACTCATCTATGACAACAGGTATGGATTATTACTAGCTATTTGCAACAGTGTGGCTGGGCTGTGAAGAGGATTATGATAAGACACCATATGAGTTTACTCATATGTGGCAGACAAAGAATTAGAACAAAACAAAACAAACAAGCAAGCAAACATTCCTAGATTCTGACAATAGGATGGTAGGTGTCAGCAATGAAGACTTTAAAAACATTTTATCATTCCAAAGGGCCTGTGGCTATACTAGTGTTTTGTTTTGTTTTGTTTTGTTTTGTTTTCCCTGATGCCGGGCTAGCTTCACAGGCAGGAGACAGATGATCAGGGACTCATGGCTGAGCTGGGAATGCAGTTCAATCTTTATTGATGAGCAGGAATGCAGTGCAATCTATCTAATCTCTCTTCACTAGAAAATCCTGTTCTTTATATCTCCTGAGGCGGAAGTGTCAGGTCAGAAGAGGGAGTACGTAGGTTAGGGTGTGGGGAGAAAGAAAAAAGTGCGCAGAAGTATCAAGCTTCCGTCTAACCAGTGGGTATTAAACCAGTGCCCTGTAGGCAGGGCAGGTCTCAGGTAAAGCAGTGATTATGTAAATAGACCACAGCGTTAAGCAGTGCAAGCGAATCTAACATGATAATCAAAACAGAAGGGGTCTTAGAAGCAGACCAACACCCTGAGCCTGAAATCTGATATGCAGGTAGATCCTAGTTATTGTCTGGGGAGATGATGTCATGGCTAGAAAAAGGACCAGAAAGCTGGATCAGGGAAGAGAGTAGCTCCCAAATATGGCAAGGGTATATAAATATTGTTGACTGTAAACCCTATTGATTTGATCTGATCTGGGGCTCATATTCAGCTTAGGAGCCTGTGTGACCTCTGCATCCTTATAGATCTGAGCTTACATTCTGTGGTCATCAGTTAGAACATTCCAAGCTGCCCCAATATAAGGATCCATCTTCCTCAGGTGTAGCATAGAGTATGTTGTCCAGCCTCCCTACAGAGGATGAAACATTCTCTACCATTGTTTATCCAAGTTGAGGGCAAGGTCCTATGGGGGTCCACAAAAGGGTCTGTTTTGTTGTTCCTGAGAGAGATAACCAGTAACAATGGAGAGGGATTTATTCGAGGTCTAGGCCCATCATGTCTTTTTTGGAGTCTCAGGACTCCCTGACTAGGGCCCCAGCTGATGGGGTGGCCTACAGGCCCTTTGGAATATAACTAAAATATGCCTACTAGCTATCTACAAAACAGGGACCCCCTACCCCCAACTCTTCATCTGCACTAATCCAGCCTTTAGGTTCATGACTAGCCAACAACTTGTTTGGCTTTATGTGTTAACTCTCTTTTCAGCCACCAGGTTCCAGATGCCAGAATGATGGCAACCAGACTTCCCTGGACAGACAACCCCACCAATGTGTCCTGGAGCTCCGATTTCCCCAGAACCCCACCCCACAAGGGAAAGAGAGAGGCAGGCTGGGAGTGTGGATCGAACTGTCAATGCCCATGTTCAACGGGGAAGCAATTGCAGAAGCCAGACCTTCCACCTTCTGCATCCCACAATGACCATATGTCCATACTCTCAGAGGGTTAAAGAATAGGAATGCTATCAAGGGAGTGGATGGGATATGGAGTTCTGGTGGTGGGAATTCTGTGGAGTTGTACCCCTCTTATCCTATGTTTTGTCAATGTTTCCTTTTTATAAATAAATAATAAAAATAAAAACACATTTTATTATTATTTAATGAGAGATACTAAAAGGTAGATACATAGATCGAGTCCAGAACACTGCTTAGCTCTGACTTATGGTGATGCCAGGGTTTGAACCTGGGTCCTTGAAGCCTCAGGCATGAACATCTTTTGCATAAGCATTATGCAGTCTTCCCAACCCACATTGGTCTAATTTCTTTGCCTTTCTTCTTCCTCCTCTTCCTTCACCACTTCCTCCTCCTTCTCCTGTTCCTCCCCCTCTTCTGAAGTTGGGACCTCTCACGTGCTCATCTCATTGCTCTGTGACCCTTTGTCATTCAGGTAAGAAAAGGAAAAGCACCACATTACTGGAATTCCCTCTGCTGTTGTAGTACCTCCCATGTGGTGAAGTCAGGGAGCATGATGCTTCTTCTGTCAGATTCTTAATTCTGTGGTCACTATAGGAAAAGTAGAGCATTTATTAGTTAATTGATGGTATTTGCATTGTAGCATTGTTGCTAATGTTCATTTAAGTAAAAAAAAAAGCCTATTTCCCTACTTAAAAATAATGATTGATAAAGGCATATGACATATTGCATAATATATACAGTTATGAAACAATAAATCATAATGAGACCTAGCAGCCAGAATATAGAAGTTAAAAAAACAACTATTGGCCTGCAGCAGTTGATTTGACTGGTTTTGAGTGTATTTCTTTTTTTGTAACAATGGGAAAAATTAAAATTTAATAAATATGTTAATCTTAGAATACTAGCATAGATATTTTTCTCTTGAATTGATAATTAAGAAGAATTGGAAGTTCCATTTATGAAAGGTACTTAGAGACATTAAAAAAGTTCAGCTATTATTACTGTAAATCCTGCAGGAAAACTAAATTTATTATTAGGACTGTAGAGTTTTCTGGTTCCCAATCTCGTTTTCTCTTCCACTGAAATAATTAGTTTATAGTATTATTTTGGATAACTTCACTTTCTTAGGAACATATGGATCCTGTTATATCAGAATCATTGGTAGTTAATGTGACACTAATAGTGTATAAGAGACTAAAGGAGATGTAGGAAGATTTGTGAATATATGAGACACTTTCTTTAGATCTTGTGATTTTATATTACAAACAGAAGACTTTTGACTTATTGTTTCATTCTTTAATGTTGAAAAAATGATTTTTGTTTAAAATTTATGTAAGTTCCCCTTTGCTACAACAGGGATGGAACTAGAGAGAAACATGTTGAGTGAGATAAGCAGAAGGACTCTAAGAAACAAAGGAAAGGACAATACAGGATGACTCCTCAATGGACTATAGGCTGTTACCGCAGATTCAGGGACTCAGAAGGCAGAGAGGGGTAGGGAATTACTAAGGGGGCCTTGAGAACCTAATCCATATGATAATGTGAAATGATGGTTCTATTGAGGGTGAAATGTACTGATACCTACTCCAAGGAAATATGTAAGTATACCCTTGTAAAAAAAGTCATGTCAGTCAGTACTTTTGTGCAAAAAGTGTTATTGAAATTGGTGTGTGTGTGTGTGTGTGTGTGTGTGTGTGTGTTTTAAACTACTCATATAAGGACCAGCGATAGCACACTTGGTAGAACAAGTGCCTTATGTTACAAGAGACCTTGGGATGGAGTTCCAGCACCACATGGTACACCCTCTATCAACTCCCTTTCACCCTATAATAAAAGAATGAGGAAACTGGGCTGGGGAGGTTTCTCAGTTGCATTGTGGATGTGTGAGGCTCTGCATTCATTTTCAGTACTGCTGAAAAAATTTCCATTCAACAAATACTTGTTCTTACTCTTTGTTGTAGTCATCAGATTTATTATTACAGTTTGTATCTGTATGCTCACAGTACACATGTAATGAGTATTCCTATATGTACCAAGTCCCAATATTCTTTTCATCTCTCAAAAATTCTTCCGGGGATAGATGGGATAGATAGCATAATGGTTATGCAAAGAGACGCTCTTGCCTTAGGCTCCAAAGTCCCAGGTTCAATCCCCCGCACCACAACCAACACAAGCCAGAGCTAAGCAGTGCTCTGGTAAAAAATAAAAAAGTAAAAATAAATAAAAATTCTTCCTTCACATGTTCAAATTATTTCCATCTTCTTTTTCTTTTTCTTTTTCTTTTTGCCTCCAGGGTTATTGCCGGGGCTCTGTGCCTGCACCACAAATCCACCGCTCCTGGAGGCCATTTTTTTTCCTTTGTTGTTTTTCGGTGTTGTTGTTATTATCATTGATGTTACTATTATTGTTGTTGGATAGGACAGAGAGAAACTGAGAGGGGAGGGGAAGACAGAGAGGGGGAGAGAAAGATAGACACCTGCAGACCTGCTTCACTGCTTGTGAAGCGACTTCCCTGCAGGTGGGGAGTGCGGGGCTCGAACCAGTATCCTTACGCCAGTCCTTGCGCTTTGTGCCACATGCGCTTAACCTGCTGCGCTACAGTCCACACACCCCACAGTCCCCGTCTTATTTTTCTAACTCTTGTTGACAGTTAATTGTAATGTAGAATATGTTTACAAGTTGGCAGAACAAAAGGTAAAAAAAATTAGAGGAAATCTGTATCAGGAAAAGAATCGTGCATAATTGTGCAGAAGATACAGTACAGGTGGCAATTTGAAGGATTATCATAAAATGTGTTAATCATTAAGGGAAGCAGCAATTTGTTTGGATTTCACACATACTGTGTTATCTAAGAAAATCTGTAGCTGGTGCTTTCCTGTCTAAAATGGGGGGAGAGTTACTCTTCTTAATTATACCATATTGAGGATCTTGTTAGTAGAGCACATTGCTGTCATTTGCGAACCTTTTTACTGTTTTTTAAATTTCAGGGATGTTAACAGCACACTTTACAAGTTTTGAAAGGTTTCCAGTTAAACGTTTAATGAGGGGTAGAGGGGAGCTCAGTGGTGAAAAATAGAATAGGTCTCAAAATTCTTTTCAGTACATTGTGAAAAAAATCCTCTGTACTCTGAATTTTCCTTCTGGGTAAAGAATTACAGGAAATACACGATACATATCTTTAAAAATATTCATTAACTAATTAGGAAAAAATTCATTGTGTTCTACTTATTTTTACTTTTTAAATATAAAGAACTATCTATTCATCTGTAGGTTAAGTTCAATGCCTATCATTCATAGTTTAAATTTTTCACTCTTTTTAGTATATAACATTTATTTATTTATTTTTATTGCCACCAGATTTATCACTGGGACTCAGGGCCTGCATGACGAGCCCATCTCTCCTGGCAGCCACTTTCTCCCTCTCTCTCTCTCTCTCTCTCTCTCTCTCGTCTCCAGGGTTATTGCTGGGCTGGGTACCTACACCACGAATCTCCTGCTCCTTGGAGGCTATTTTTTGCCCTTGTGTTGCCCTGGTTGTTTTATTGTTGTAGCTATTATTATTGTTGTTGTTATTGATGTCGTTGTTGTTGGATAGGACAGAGAGAAATGGAGAGAGGAGGGGAAGACAGAGGGGGAGAGAAAGACAGACAACTGCAGACCCGCTTCACTGCCTGTAAAGAGACTCCTCTACAGCTGGGGATCTGGGGGCTGGAACCCGGAGCCTTACGCTGGTTCTTGGCGCTTTGTACCACGTGCGCTTAATCCGCTGCGCTACCACTCGACCCCCACTCCCTCTTTTTAAATTAGATAGGAATTGAGAGGGGGAGGAGATAGACAGAAAGAGAGAAAGTCTTGCTTCACTGCTTATAAAGCTTCACCCGTCCTCATGGGATCAGCAGCTCGATCCTGGGTCCTCACGCACCGTAATACATGTGTTCAACCAAATATGCTGTCACCCAAATCCCAGTTTATAACTTATAGGTAGCCATAACTTTGCCAAAATAGCTCTCTTGAAAGCTTCTGGACACATAAGCACTATATTGTCAGTAATTTATGCAATTATTATTGTCCAAAATTCATTTCTGTAGCGTTCTACTAAAGATCCCTGTAATTATCAAACTATTCATCATTTTAATTAATGTTATGGAGAGAAAGACAGTCTCAGCTCAATCTCCTCCACATCAATTTTTGTCTTTCTATTGCAAGTCCTTCATGTGGTATATGTAGGAGTTCCATAAATGTTTTGGCCGAAGCATAAACCATTAGCTTATTTGATGCTTAAACCCTTCAAGTGTATGCCATTTTTCTGTTAATGAGGAAATGTTGACTGATGCTGACTGATGTAACCTATCCAAGATCAATTATATATATTCATAAAAAGTATTGGAGGGCCAACAAAATAGCTCACCTGGCTAGTGCACTGCTTTTCTATGTGCAAGACCCTGACTGAAGTCTGGCCCCACTGCATTGGAGGAAGCTTTAGTACCTTAGTGTCTTTTCCTCTCTTTCTTTGTATCTAGGGGGAAAAAAAAAGAAGAAAAAACAAAAATTTATGGAGATGGAATTTAGAATTTGGGAGTCTGGCGGTAGTGCAGCGGGTTAAGCGCGCAAGGACCGGCATAAGGGTCCGGGTTCAAGCCCCCGACTCCCCACCTGCAGGGGAGTCATTTCACAGGCAGTGAAGCAGGTTTGCAGGTGTCTATCTTTCTCTCACCCTCTATCTTCCCCATTTCTCTCTGTCCTAACAACGATGACATCAATAACACCAACAATAATAATTACAACAACAATAAAAAAAAGAATTTAGAATTTGAAAGTTGATTCTTGGGGGGGGCCAGGTTGTTTCTCACCTGGTTGAATGCACATGCTACAATGTGCAAGAACCTGGCTGTGAGCTCCAGGTCCCCACCTACAGGGGGAAACCTTTGCGAGCAGTGAAACATTGTTACAGGTGTCTCTCTGTCTCTATCCCTCTCTTTATTTTAAATTTTATTTATTTATTTATTATTGGATTGGGACATTGAGGGGGAGAGGGAGATAGAGAAAGAGACAGAGAGACACCTGCAACTCTGCTTCACCACTTGTGAAGCTTTCCCCTTGTAGGTGGGGACCAGGAGCTTAAACCTGTGTCCTTGAGCACTGTAATGTGAGTGCCAGGTGTGCCTGGCCCCTCTCTATCCCTCTCTATTACCCACTTTCCTCTTGATTTCTGGCTATCTCTATTCAATAAATAAATAAAGGTAATAAAAACAGATTTAAAAAAGAAAATTGTTTATTTTATTTTATTTTTCTGGTTGCTGGGGCTTCACCACCCCAAACTAACTTTTTTAAGGAGAGAAAGCAAGAAAGATATCACACCTCCAAAGCTTCCTCCAGAGCAAGGAGGACTGGGCTCAAATCTGGGTTGTGCACATGGAAAAGCAAATCCACTGTCCAGGTGAGTTATTTTGTCAACACATTGAAAGCAAATTATTTTTTAAAGATGTGTGTGTGTGTGTGTGTGTGTGTGTGTGTGAGAGAGAGAGAGAGTGAGAGAGAGAGAGAGAAAGAAAGAGAAAGAGAGAGAAAGACTCCAGAGGGCCACTTGGTCCAATGCAGTGCCAGAAGACAAACCTAGAGCTTCATGTTTGCAAATTATGTGCTCTACTCCCTGAGCTACCTTCCCATCTGTATTCTATTATTATTATTATTATTAATTAACTAATTTATTTATAAAAAGGAAACACTGACAAAACCATAGGATAAGAGGGGTACAACTAACAACTTATTAATTTGTCATTGATGTACAATACCATATAAATGTGCCACTGGATGCCTTTATATGTGCATAAATGTAAGTTGGCACCCGCCACCTAAGTTCTGATGCCTTTCCTATTATCAGATTGGCCCCCTCACTTTCTTTCTACCAGAAGGCAAATTCTTTAACTTCCTCCTACACTAACTTGCTTTAGTCACAGCATCCTGAATTCTTTTTTTTAACATTTATTTATTCCCTTTTGTTGCCCTCGTTTTATTGTTGTAGTTATTATTGTTGTTGTTATTGATGTCATTGTTGTTGGATAGCATCCTGAATTCCTAACACTGTTTTAGAAGTAAATTCAACTCCAAAGTCAATGATTGGTGCATAATGTGCCCAAAAGACTTTGAATGGGTTTCTACTTTGAGTAGAAGACTTTTTCTCTTAAATATAAGCATTTGGAGGGCAGGGGTAGATAGCATAATGGTTATGCAAAGAGACTCTTGTGCCTGAGGCTCCACAGGCCTAGGTTCAATCCCCCCTACCACCATAAGCCAGAGCTGAGCAGTGCTCTGGTGTTTCTCTCTGTCTTTCTTTCTTTGTATCTCTCTCAAAATAAAATAAATAAAATAATTAAAAAGAAAAAAATTTTAAATATATATGTAAACATTTGGAAATGGGGAGGGAAGGGATCTGTACTCTTGAAGTCTTTTAAATATGTGGAAAGAAAACTCTTGGCAAGTGAGGCAAGGGCTCAAGTGCAATTGTCAGTGATCCTAATAGGTCCAATTACACTGTTCATCCTAATAATGATGCCAACTTACTTTCATTTAATTTTCTACTCAATTTTCCATGCTAAGTTTAGACTGTTGTAGCATTAAACCCCTTCTGAAGCAGTTTCTAGGGAAACCTCTCAAGCAACCTCTTAAGTCAATAATTAGAAAGTCTTTATGTGTAAATTAAGTGAAACAGGCTGTGTACCCAGAGGAACAGATGGGCAGGGGAAGTTTCTTAGATTTCTGCTGGAGTGGTAGATGTTTTATCCTTTCCCAACAACCTCTAGGGAAACATGTTTTCCATGTCCTCAAGGATGTCCAGAATCAAAATGTAGGAATGGTCTGGTGTTGTTTTCTTTGATTTTTGCTTTTTACTAGAGCACTGCTCAGCTCCAGTTTATGGTGTCTGGTATCACATCTGGAACCTTTGAGCCTCAGGCATGAAAGTTTTTTGCATAACTATTATGCTATCTCTGTCTCAGTCTTCAGCATTTTATTATTATTATTATTATTATTTTTCAGTTATAAAATATGTGTAGCGTCTCTGAAACCACCCCCTTTCCCCCCCCAGTGATTTTGGAGTCTTGATCCAGAGCTTACCTGCATCCTGAAATCCTCTTTCTGCCACCTTTACATGATTTCAGCAAGAAGGAAGGGTGAGAGGGTACCCACTTCATACCCTCCAAGTGCTCTAGGTTTCTGAGATTATTTTTATCTATTAGATTTTACTGAAATTGGTACAAGTCCCTCTTTCTAATCATATGTCATTTGTTTGGTGCAAACACAAAATGATTCCTTATATTTGGACCAAAAACAGTTTAGGTGGGACTGACAAGATAGCTGACCTGGATGGTGTGCTTCTTTTATCATGCTCTTAACCCAGCTTTGAACCAGGCCCACCTCCCCCACCCCACTCCGAAGCTTTGGTGCTGTGCTATCTTTCTGGCTCTCTCTGTTCCTGTTATTTTTACTATCTGGAAAAGCCCATCTGGAACAGGAAAGGTTTGGCATAAAAAAAAAAATCAAATTGTTGCCTAGCAGGTGGTAAAAGATAATGACTTTTCTTGACTCTCCAGCTCTGGATCCCTGCCTCTGCTGACCTTTTTGAATGTTAATTTTGTAGCCTGACACCTTACTGTATTGCCTGATGATTTCCAAAAGCTTCTTACTGGATTTCTCAGGTTTTTTTCCCCCCTTTTTGTTGCTCTTGTTGTTTTTTATTGTTGTTGTAGTTACTGTTGTTGATGTCGTTTTTCTTCTTCTCTTCCAATCTGTATCCCTTTAATTCCTTGCTCCTGCTTGATTGCTATGGCAAGAACTTCCAACAATATGTTAAATAGTAATTGTGATAGTGGGCAGCCCTGTCTAGTACCTGATCTGAAGGAAAATGCTTCCAGTTTTTTACCATTGAGTATGATGTTGGCTGTAGGTTTGCTATATATAGACTCAACTATCTTCAGAAATTTTCCATCTGTTCCCATTTTTTGTAGTATTTTGATCATAAAGGGATGTTGTATTTTGTCAAAGGCTTTCTCTGCATCTATGGATATGACCATGTGGTTTTTGGTCTTGCTTTTACTGATGTGGAGGATCACGTTGATTGATTTACATATATTAAATCAACCTTGTATGCCTGGGATAAACCCCACTTGGTCATGCTGAACAATGTTTTTAATATGCTGCTATATTTGGTTGGCTAGGATTTTGTTCAGTATTTTAGCATCTATGTTCATCAGAGATACTGGTCTGTAGTTTTCTTTTTTGGTTGTGTCCCTGTCTGCTTTTGGTATCAGAGTGATGTTGGCTTCATAGAAGCTGGAATGGAGTATTCCAGTGTCTTCAATCTTCTGGAAGACTTTTAAAAGTAGAGGTATTACTTCTTCTTTGAAGGTTTTGTAGGATATATTTTTAAAACCATCTGGTCGAGGACTTTTATTTTTGGGAAGGTTTTTTGATAACTGTTTCAATTTCATTAGCTGTGATGGGCCTGTTCATGCTATAAATTTCCTCCTTTTTACTTAATTTGGGAAGTTCTTAGGTATCTAGGAAATTGTCTATTTCTTCCAGGTTCTCTAGCTTGGTGGCATGTAGTTGTTTATAGAAGTCTTGCATAATATGTTGAATTTCTGTGGTGTCTGTTGTGATATCTCCTCTTTCATTTATGATCCGATTTATTTGGGTCTTCTCCCTTTTTTGTCTTGTGAGTCTGGCTAAAGGTTTGTCGATTCTGTTCACTCTTTCGAAGAACCAACATTTACTTTCACTGATCTTTTGCATTGTCTTCTTATTTTCGATGTTATTTATTTCTGCTCTAACTTTAGTGATTTCTGTCCTTCTGGTTGCTTTCAGGTTCCCTTGTTCTTCTTCTTCTAGGTCTTTAAGATGTGCAATCAGGCTGTTTATTTGTGCCTTTTCTTGTTTCCTAATGTGTGCTTGTAGAGCTATGAACTTCCCTCTTAGGACTGCTTTAGCTGTGTCCCAAATATTTTGATAGCTTGTATTTTCATTTTCATTGAAGTCTCGAAACATTTTGATTTCTTCCTTGATTTCCTCTTTGACCCAGTAGTTGTTAAGGAGTGTACTGTTGAGCTTCCACATTTGGGACTATTACTAATCTTTTGTTGATTGTTAAGTGTTAGTTTAATTCCACTGTGGTCTGAGAAGATGCTTGGGATGATTTCAATGCTTCTGAATTTGCTGTTACTGTCTTTGTGGCCTAACATATGGTCTATCCTTGAGAATGACCCATGTGGACTTGAGTAGAATGTGTATTCCAGATTCTTGGGATGAATGACTCTGAAAATGTCCAATAGTTCTAGTTTATCTATCTCCTCATTTAGCTCCCTTATGTATGTATTGATATTTCTGCCTGGATGACCTGTCAAGTTGAAGTCCCCTACTATGACTGTGTTGCTGTTAATATACTGCTGTAGTTCTTTCAGTAGATGTTTGATGTATTTAGATGGCTTCTCATTGGGTACATAGATGTTAATAATTATTATGTCCTCTTGATTGACTGATCCTCTGAGCATTAAGTAATGTCCATCATATCTTTTTAAATTTTATCTATTTTAAAGTCTCTTGTGTCAGATATGAGAATAGCTGTTCCTGCCCTTTTTTGTGGGCCATTGGCTTGTAAGATAGTCTTCCATCCTTTCACTTTGAGTCTGTCTTTGTCTTGTTGAGTTAGGTGGGCTTCCTGTAGACAGCATATTGTTTGGTTGAGTTTTCTGATCCATCTTCCTACTCTGTGCCTTTTACTAGGTGAATTCAGGCCACTGACATTTATTGATATCAAAGATTGAAGATATTTTAATGCCATTCTTGTAGAGTTTTAGAGTGTTCTGAAAAATGCATATTTATGGTGGTCTGAATGTTTATAGGAAAACTTTCAGAACTTCTTTCAGGGCAGGCTTGGTGATAGTTGATTCTTTCAACTGTTTCTTGTCTGAGAATGTTTTTATGCCTCCATGTAGTCTGAATGACAGTCAAGCAGGATACAGTAGTCTTGGTTGAAAACCTTTCTTATTGAGCACTCAGTAGATATCTTGCTATTTTCTTCTGGCCTGTAGTCTTTGTGTGGAGAAATCTGCTGCTAATCTTATGGGTTTTCCTCTGTAGGTGACTCTTTGTTTTTCTCTTGCAGCCTTCAGGATCCTTTCTTTATCCTTATTCCTTTCCATTCTAAATAGGGTGTGTTTTTAAGTTTACTGTCTTTAAGTCTGAGTTAATTCTGTTTGGGACCCTCTGGGCTTCTTGAACCTTTATGTCTTTGATATTGTCTAGACTAGAGAAGTTCTCAGTTATTATGGCCTGAAGAATGCTTTCTTCCCCTCCATCTCTCTCTTCCTCTGGTAAGCCAATAATGCATATATTATTTCTTTTGAAGTCATCCCGTAGGTCTTTGTTGTTGTTTTCAGAATCTCTTTATCTCTTTTTGAGATCTCTTACTTTTTTTTTAGTTGTCTCTAATTCGTCCTTGATCTTGCTAATTCTGTCTTCAGCCTCATTGATTCTATTCTCTCTGCCCTCTACTGTTTTCTGGAGTTCATCTATTTTGCTACTCTGTTCTGATACTGTTTTAGCTTGTTCAGCTATTTGTGTTCTTAGCTCAGCTATTTCAGATTTCAGCTCTCTAATAAACTTGAGATAATTTGTGTTTTATTCCAGAGTCTCATTTGTTGTTTCTGCATTTCTGGTGACAATTCTTTCAAACTCTTTACTTACTCCTGTGATTATTTCCTTAGCTAGTGTTTGGATGTTGACCTCATTATTTTGTGGTTCAACCTTTGGGGGGCTTTTAGATGGACTCTTTTTTTTTCTTCTTTTTTATATTTATTTTATTTATTTATTCCCTTTTGTTGCCCTTGTTGTTTTATTGTTGTAGTTATTATTGTTGTTGTTGTTGCTGGATAGGACAGAGAGAAATGGAGAGAGGGACGGGAAGACATAGAGGAGGAGAGAAAGATAGACACCTGCAGACCTGCTTCACCGCCTGTGAAGCGACTCCCCTGCAGGTGGGGAGCTGGGGTTCGAACCGGGATCCTTATGCCGGTCCTTGTGCTTTGCGCCACCTGCGCTTAGCCCGCTGCACTACAGCCCGACTCCCTTAGATGGACTCTTATCCTGGTTCATTTCTCCAATATTTCTTCTTGTTGGTCTAACCATTTTATATAGTATGTTATGAGGTCCCTCTCTCAGTACTTTTCAAATCACTGATCACTCTTGCCTGGAGTGACTTGTGTCTAAGTAAGGTAATTAAAGGGTTCACAGTTGTGGAAGTTAACAGTTGTTTCAATAGTATTTTAATCCCTGATTTGGAGCTCAGTGGCTTAAAAGCCTCTTTGGTCCTTTTTCTTCCCTGTAGACTATGGGAGCCTGAGGGCTTTTTAAACTATAAGTAGGCTTCTTAGATTAATCACTGACTCCTGACCAAGAGATAAAGTAAGGTGGGGCAGAGATAATCCAGTGGTTATGCAAAGAGACTCTCACAGCCCCACCCATATGCCACCGAGGTATAAATCTTCTTCTGAGTTTCCTCGTTATTTCTCTGTCCCCTGGTGTCAGCACAAGCCCCCCTACCCCCAGTGCTACAGCTTTTGAGGGCAGTAGCAATGGAGACTCAGAGTGGCATTTGGTCAGTTTTAGGGGAGTCCTCTCCTCCCTTCAGATGTCTTTTTGTTGGTGAAACAGACTGGAGGTTGGTGTCTCAACTGGTAAACTGCCGGACTGTTACCAGCCACTTAATCTCTCCCTAGGCTCCTCTCTGTCCATGAACCACACGTGTTTGCACTTACCGGTGATTTGGTGGGTTCCTGAAGTTGTTCTGGTCCTGTTTTGTTGCAGTCCCAGGTGGTCTCCTTTGATATTCCTAGTTGAACCTGGAGAGGAGAGGAGAGAAACACAGCTGCTGCTGCTGCTCCGTAGCCCCCTTGAAGAGCTTTCTTAAAATAACATAAGCAAAAATATGGAGTAATATGGGGAAAATGTTAGTCTTTTTTTTGTGGTCTGTAGCTCTCTGACAAAATGAATTGCACATCTGTCCTCCTATCCTGTATAGGATACACAGTCCTAGTTTGGCATGTCACACTTTATTACAGTTATTTGTTTCTTTTTTTATTTTTGCTGTCTTTGTTAGACTATTATTTCTCTTTTCCTTCCTTTCTTTCTTTCTTTCTTTCTTCCTTTCTTTTTCTTTTGCCTCCAGTCTTACTGCTGGTGCTTGGTGCCTGCACTATTAATCCACTGCTCCTGGCGGCTATTTTTTCCCCTTTTTTTGCCTTTGTTGTTTATCATTGCTGTTATTATTATTGTTGTTATTACTCTCATTGTTGTTCGATAGGACTGAGAGAAATCGAGAGAGGAGGGGAAAACATAGAGGGGGAGAGAAAGATACCTGCAGACTGACTTCACCACCTGTGAAGCTACCCCCCTGCAGGTGGGGAGCCAGTGGCTCAAACCGGGATCCTTACACCAATCCTTGTGCTTTGGAGACTGTGATTTCTCTGAGATGAAACTCTATCTCCTCCTCTTTGTAATGGAAAGTGCTGACTCACTGACAGGTCAGGTGTAGTGCTCCACTCCCACTCCACGCTAATTTCTTAGCTTTCCCTTATATAATAAGTCAATTTAAAGTATGGATTGACCTGTCAATGCCCATGTTCAGCAGGGTAGCAATTACAGAAGGCAGACCTTCCACCTTATGCATTCCATAATGACCCTGGGTCCATACTCCCAGAGGGTTAAAGAATAGGAAAGCTATCAGGGGAGGGGATGGGATACAGAGTTCTGGTGGTGGGAATTGTGTGAAGATGTACCCCTCTTATCCTATGCTTTAGTCAATGTTTCCTTTTTATAAATTAAAAAAAAAATTTAAAAAAAAGAATAGGAAAGCTATCAGGAGAGGGGATGGGATACAGAGTTCTGATGGTAGGAATTGTGTGGAGTTGTACCCCTTTTATCCTATGGTTTTGTCAGTGTTTCCTTTTTATCAATAAAAAAATAAAATAAAGTAAAAAAAATTCACTTGGACTGAAATTCAACAAAGATTAGCATTAGAGAAGAGAAGGAGGAAGAGCAAGAAGATGAGGGGAGAGGATGAGGAGGAGGAAGAATGATGCAAATCAATAGTCAGAGTAAAAGAAAATACAACATTTCTAGAATACAAAAGTTTAAATGGGGCATATAGATGTTTTTGGTGAGTTCTATTGTCTTGTCCTTTGATTGGCTAAGTGCCTTGATAGGCAGACAAAGGATGTTATTAGCAAAATTGATAGCATAGGCCCTCAACCTGACTTGGCATTACCAGTTTGTACATGCCTTAGATTTTTACACTCTGTTCAGGTATGCTTGTAATAATTGGAGATTCTGGGATGAATTTCCTGTGCTTCACATGGCAAAAGCCACACACTATTCATAGTTCATTCCTAGTTTCACCACAAACCCAAGTCTTTGCCAAATATCCCAATACCTGACTCCGGAACATATTCCCACAGACTTTCTTCTTATAAGGTGTCATTTATGCAATTTGGTGTGTGTGGGGGAGGGAATATAACAAGATTTCTCATTTTTATTTTTACCATCAGGGTTATCTCTGGGGTTTAGTGTCTGCACAATGATTCCACTTCTCTTAGGGGCCATTTTCCCTCTTCTTTTCTTTTTCTTTTATTTGATAAGCCAGAGAGAAATTGAGATGGGGAGGGGGAGATAAACAGGGAGAGAAGAAGAGAAACACCTGCAAGAGTGCTTCACTACTCCTGAAGCTCCCTCCCTCCAGGTGGGAACTGGCTGCTTGAACTTGGGTCCTTGTACATGGTGACATATACACTCAATTGAGTGCACCACCAACTCACCCCCACATGACTTTTAATGTCACCGAACTAGGTGCTACTTGCAAGACAGTGTTTGTTATGAGAATAGTGATCTTTTTTTTTTTTTTTTTTTTCCCCTCCAGGGTTATTGGTGGGCTCGGTGCCTGCACCACGAATCCACCGCTCCTGGAGGCCATTTTTCCCTTTTTTTGTTGCCCTAGTTGTTGCAGCCTCGTTGCGATTATTATTGCCATTGTTGACGTTGCTTTGTTGTTGGATAGGACAGAGAGAAATGGAGAGAGGCGGGGAAGACAGAGAGAGAGGGGGAGAGAAAGATAGACACCTGCAGACCCGCTTCACCGCCTGTGAAGCGACTCCCCTGCAGGTGGGGAGCCGGGGGCTCGAACCGGGATCCTTACGCCGGTCCCTGCGCTTTGCGCCACGTGCGCTTAACCCGCTGCGCCACCGCCCGACCCCCGAGAATAGTGATCTTCTAAGGCACAATTCAGCTTGCATACTTGTGGGGACATGGTGGGTTGAGCCTGGTTGGAACCCCGGATACCTCTCTGTGAAGATGGAAGGCATTCACCTATAAGCCTCCATCTTGTTAGATCCAGAGGCTGTACCTGTTCCTCCTCCACCTGGCCTGGATAAACCTGATTTGCTCAATGGAATGTGGATAAACCCAAAATGCCCCTTCTTCATTCTTAAGTCCCGTGCCCCAGGTAAGGGAAGTCAAGAGCTGGAGTTGTTAGAAGGAAGCTAGAGTCTAAAAATACCTAATTGGTTCTTGCTGTCAAACGTTTGCTCTTATTTGGCTTGTTGCCCCGGCACCCTGCCCCAGCACCCTGCCCCAGCACCTGGCTTCTTTTTACCCCATATAAACCCTGCCTTTTTCTTTATTAAAGGCACTATCCTCTGCCATAGTGTCCAGAGTAGTCACTCTGCTCACTCACCCCCACCTTGCCTGTTCTCCTCCTGTATGACACCTCTCTGGTGGCCCAACGGAGTGGTGGGTGTAGGATGGACAAGGAAGGCCTTCCAGACCTTGCCCCGCACATACCAGGAATGGGATGCCAATCCCTAGTAATGAAGCCAGGCTCTTGGCAGACAAGTTCTGGGTAATATATAGCTTACAATGCCTCTTTACTTAGAGTTTTTCATCTGCTTACTGATGCGTTACATTCCTCTGGAACAATAAGGGAAATAAATCCAAGAAGGTGAAGTGTGGGGAAGACTGCTGGTATTTCCCAGTTAGGCAGTTACAAAGTACCAGTTGCTAATGGGAATGCATGGAGTTATTTATTTATTTATGATCTTGGCTAAGGCAAAAAGAGAAAGGTCAGGTAGTATATTTTATGCCAAAGGCTGAGGTTAATAATAAGACTAAGTTTTATGGGGAATGGGTAACTAGGGCTTGCAATTTTATTCATTTAGAATTTCTGCTATCTTTAGAGACATGATGAGAATTATATGGAACAAGAAGCAAGAAGCAAGTCATGGATAAGCTAGTGATGTGATGAAATATTTTTTTCTAAGCCATTTCATTTCTCCTTTCCCAAAGTCTTCTCTCCATCTTCTACCCAGGGGTTTTGTCATTCACCATACTCTTCCTGCATCTCTTTCCCTTGAATTTCTTCCAGGCTTCTAAAAAATCTATTTTGTTGATAGTGTTAGTGATCTTTTATTGTATAATTTGTTACCCCCCTCAGGTGTATTTCTAGCTTAAACAATTCTGCATCTCTACTCAAAGAGTGACCTGTGAGATGTAGTTTCACTCTCTTTGGTATTATTCTAAATATACTTTGAACTCAAAGAGAAGATAGATTAACATACTTTGTCAGGTCTTAAAAGTAATTCAACGCATACTCAGTAAAAACAAAAAAAACCTCATAATTTTCTAGGAATTTCTAACTGTATGCGTAAAAAATAAATAAAATATAACCTTTACCCTTAGCAAGCCACTCAAGCTGTTATTAGGATAGAAGTACTATAATCTCTCTTAGGTGGCCTTGCCAATCATAAATGGGGTGGAGTCTTCTGCTGTGTGACTGATACAGGCAGAATTTTCGAGATCTATAGCCAGGGAGGTGGTAGAAGTGGGTTCAATCCCCAGTACCACATGGGACCAACAAGGAGAATGTCATGGATGATAGAACCATGTTACTCTTTTACTCTCTTATCCCTCTTGCACCACCCCCTTTGTTCAGTCTCTATCTCACTCACTCACTCTAAAATAGTAGAAAAATGTTTTGTGGGGGTGAGTTGTCTAAGAGGTCTGAGAATCTGGGTTTAGTCTCCAGTGCCACATTTTTAAAAAGCTGTGCGATCCAGTGAACATTCCAGTTACTTCTCCATTTACTATTGGTTGCGCCATTCACACTGCCTTTTCTGCTATCCTGTGAGGTCCTTGCTCAAGAGCATGATCTGCTGATAGCATTCTTCTGTACTTGCTGTCAGTCAGTCTGACAGTGGGACCTATAGCTCTACAACCTACCAGCTGTGACATTGAGCACATTGATCTACTTCCATAAGCCCTGATTTCCTCATCTATAAAAATGAACATATAATGTTAATTTCAAAATAGTTTATTTTGGGGGATTTAATTGGACATTTTGTGTAAAGCATATAGTGCATTTTCCAGCACACAGTAAACTCTAAAAATAAATGTACCACATGGCCCAATCTTCCATGAAACTGATTCAAAAGAAAGAGAAATCCAACCCCACAAATGTCTTTTTTTTTCTGCCAGGACCTTACCGGTTGGGTGCATCTCCATTCTTGATGGGCCCCTCTTTGCCGTTTTTTTTCCATGTCACTTTATGGAGGGACTATTGATATGCAGGATTGTTGTTGCAACATTACAGCATCCCCTTTGCCCCCATCTTTCCTTTTCCATCCTTTACAGATGGAGTGTGAGAGACACCACAGCATCCCACCACCACCCTTGAAGCCTCCCCCTTGTTTGTTGCTCCTATGTGGTGACCAGGAGCTTGAACCTGGCTCCTTGTACATGCTGAAGTGTGTGCTTCCCAAGTATTGCTACCTAGTGAAGCACTTTGTTGTCATTTCATTAAAGAAGGTGGCATCAAGACTTCATAGAGTCTAACACATTAGAGTCTTTCAAGAAATGGTCCCAGGAGCATTTCTAGTTACTTGTGCCATCATCTTTCCAGATTCCACAGCACTCATGACAGGTGCTAATATTCGCTCCCACTTCCTCATCTGACTTTGTCTTACTGTTAAACTTACCTCTCCTCACCTGCCCAAGGAGTCGCCTGTCATGCTCAGTATTTCTCTCCATCAGCTACTGTGCCTGCCCTGAATGTGACAACTGTAATATGTATAGCCTCAAAAAGTCTCATCTTCCCCCTCACTTGGTTATATTTCCTCATAAGCATTAATTCCTTAAAAGTTGTAATGAAGCAGATGTTCTGCCTTCGTGCTCAGCTCTACTAGCACAATTATTAAATGAGTAACCAACAGCTGACTGCCACTGTCACGTGGAGGGTGCCATGGTCAATATAGAAATGATTGAGATGTGGTTGTATCCTACAGAAAACTCTTAAAATAAAAAAAATTAAGATGATTTTAGTGTGCTGACTTGTGATGGGGAAACTTGTTGGTCTTTCTTTGTAAGGGCTTTGATTTTGACTCTGAGGACAAAGGAGGTTGTTAGAGGTTTCAGTGCAGAAGGATGGCATAACTTTACATTTGAAAAAGATCAGGGTAGGCTGGGGGTTGAGCGGTGGTGCATTGGGTTAAGTGCACATAGTATGAAGTGCAAGGACTTCCTAAGGATTTCGGTTCGAACCCCTGGCTCCCCACCTGCAGGGGGATTGCTTCACAAGTGGTGAAGCAGGTCTGCAGGTGTCTATCCTTCTCTCCCCCTCTGTCTTCTCTTCCTCTCTCAATTTCTCTCTGTCCTATTCAACAACAATAAGAACAGCAATAATAGAAAAACAATGGAAAAAACATGGTCACCAGGAGCAGTGAATTGGTAGTGCAGGCACTGATCCCCAGCGATAACCCTGGAGGCAAAAAAAAAAAAATCAGGGACAGCATAATGGTTATGCAAAAAGACTCTCATGTTTCATGTTTGAAGCTTCAAGGTCCCAGGTTCAGTCTTCCATACCACCATAAGCCAGAGCTGAACTGTGCTTTGGTAACTATATATATATATATATATGAACATGTTGGTTTTATGCATAAAATTGACTGTATTTTGAGAGGTATAGTTTATCTCCTGGTACTTTGTTTTAGCATGGGAAAATCTATTACCTGCCTGATTTCATACTTATGCATTTCTTCTGGGCTGAGAAAGCAACTTAAGGGAACTTCAGTGAAAATTGAGAGGTGGCTGATGACATCATTTGAGCTGCATTCCTGAAAATTCTAACCTGAGAGATGAAACTCTTCCCAACATGCAGGGTTGGTAGTTGGATGCACTTGGAACCTCACATACAAGCACAAAAGTCCTGTGCAATACCTCTGTGCTATCTCACCCGTCTCCACTCTGGGCCTCAGATTCCAGTCAGAACTGCCCAGGAAAGGACTGTGAAAGGTAGAGTTTGGACTTAATGTGTGCTTTCATGGACAAGAGTTGGTGGGTTGCCTTGTTTAAGTGTTCAAAGAGAAATGGAAAGTAAATGCGCACATAAGAAAAATAAGACCTTTTGACAAAGAACTGTTAATTATTAGAATTCTCACTAAAGCAATGCTTCAGCCCTGAAAGAAGATAGCAACTTAATGTTGTATACTGAAAGAAGAGATGTGAAACATTTACTGAGATAGCTCTCCCAACTGAAAGTAAGTCTTGAGGCAGGTCTTGGGCTTCGGGCAACACATTTAGACTGCTTAACATTCTAGAAAATTTATCTATCTTTATTTTTTAAAATAACTTGTATATCTGTGATGCTAAATATCTGGTTTAAGAAAATATATATATATATTGAGAATAGTTTCAGGAGATGAGGATTTGTTTATTTTCTGTTCAACTTAGAGACCATATTGCCAGAAATCTTATTTGAAAAGTCATTTTTGGGAGTTGGGCGGTAGCGCAGCGGGTTAAGCGCACGTGGCGCAAAGTGCAAGGACTGGCATGAGGATCCCGGTTAGAGCCCCGCTCCCCACCTGCAGGGGAGTCAGTAACTTCACAGGCAGTGAAGCAGGTTGGAAGGTGTCTGTTTTTCTCTCCCCTTCTCTGTCTTCCCCTTCTTTCTCCATTTCTCTCTGTTCTATCCAATGACGATGATGATATCAGCAATAATAACTACAACAAGAAAAAAACACAAGAGCAACAAAAAGGAAATAAAGAAATATATAAAAAAAGAAAAGTCATTTTTGTGTTCAGATTAATGAAACAAATTAGATTTACTTTCTGTTGGGGAAAAAAACCTTTCTTTTCAGATATTAAACACGACAATATACATTTTAAGAATATTATGTAAGTCGTTGAATAAATTGTGGGGCACATCTTCTAAGATTCTATTGAAGAAGTAACTAGACAGTATTGAATATATATATACATTTTGCCTCAAATTGCAAAAGGACAGATTGTCCTTTGATGAAAAAGAAGTAAGTATCTTTGCCAGGCGTTTGTTTGGGAAAATGAGCTCCAGGAGGGATTTCTCAATTGGGCAATAGAGAATGTTAAGTTTCCTTTTTTATCAGTAGTGTCACATTGTAGGACTTTTCAGAGTGAAGCTCAGATCTCTTTGGGAAAAATAAAGTTGTTGCATAAAAACATTACTATTGCTCTTATTCATAAAAATAAATTATAGCTATTCTCTAGAGAAAGATCTCTTCCATTGGATCCCCCAAAGAACATATCAACATTCAAAATATTTATTTTTCTTACTAGATTACAAGAATTCGGTGGGATCCTCTACTTGAAAATTCCTAGAGGAAGTCCTGACATTTTTTAGGTAGCAGTTAGTTTTCAACTCATTGAGGTAAAGCCCTCAGTCTGTAAAGGTGAGAGGAGCAAGGAGTTAGGTTATACTGGTATTAGCAATTTTGAGCAAAAATTTGAAGTTGCTGAGGAAGCGGTCAGTTTCCGTAGTTAATAGCAACAAACTTTACATGTTCAAGAGCATAGACTTTCAATCTGTTGGAAAAACAAAATATTAATGCTTAAGATAACATGGGAGAGAGAGCTGGCTGAGTCAATGGACTGTTAAGTGCTGGCATGGGCTACTAAATGAGGTTATGAAATCCTATCCTCTGGCTGTCTACAGATGTGGAGTATTTTCTCATCTGTCTGGTATGTTAAAACAGAGATGGACTAGGGGTGCAGAGAGAAGAGGATGGTCTCTAAAGACCCATCTGACCCTAAAAATACACTTTTTTTTTTTGTAAACGAATGCATAGTATTAGGAAAATATGGAAATGAAAAAAATCTGTCTAGAAGGAATTGAGTTGATCAGTAAAATAACATTATATATTATTGCTTATATTTATAATCTTGATTTTTAAAATGGTATTGTTGGGGCCAGCAGTGGTGCACCTGGTTGAGCAAATCCATTACCATGTGCAAGGACCCAGGTTTAAGCCCTCATTTCCCACCTGCAGGGGGAGAAGTTTCAGGAGCAGTGAAGCCAGTTTTCAGGTGTCTCTCTGTCTCTTTTTCTCTCTACTGTCCTCTCCTCTCTCAAATTCTCTCTGTTCTACCTAATAAATAGAAATAAAAAGAAACAGGGGAGGGAATGGGATACGGATTTCTGGTGGTGGACATTGTGTGGAATTGTACCCCTCTTATCCTATGGTCTTGTCAGTGTTTCCATTTTATAAATAAAAATTTTAAAAAAAAGAAAGAAAAAGGCTGCTGGGAATGGTGGATTCATAAGGCTGTCATCAAGTCCTAGAGATAACCCTGTAGGCAAAAAGAAAAAAAATAACGGATAAATATAAAGGTATTTCCTACTTTTGTACCTTGTACGGTTTACACTGATGCATGATCTTATCATCCATCTCAGTCACATTAGAATACATGGTATACAGACTTTTTAGTAGGTTGTGTATTCTTTATTATCTTTATATTTCTAGAGATTGGCATTCACATACATAGTACAGAAGGGACAGAATGGACTTTTGATGGACTACAATAGTCAGGATATTCCCATAATACTGTATTTTTTTAATTTTTTAAAAATTTCCTTATTGGACATTAATGTTTTATAGTCAACAGTAAATACAGTAGTTTGTACATGGATAACATTTCTCAGTTTTCCGTATAACAATACAACCCCCACTAGGTCCTCTGTCATCCTTTTTGGACCTGTACTCCCCCTCCCACCCCAGAGTCTTTTACTTTGGTGCAATACATCAACTCCAGTTCAGGCTCTACTTGTGTTTTCTCTTCTGATCTTATTTTTCAATGTCTGCCTGAGAGTGAGATCATCGCATACTCATCCTTCTGTCTCTGACATATTTCACTTAACATGCTTTCTTCAAGCTCCATCCCAGGTGGTCTCCCTTGGTATTCTTAGTTGACCTGGAGGAGGAGAGGAGAGAAACACAACTGCTGCTGCTCCTAGCCCCATCTCCAGAAGTTTCCTTATTTATTATTATTATTATTTGCCTCCAGGGTTATTGCTGGGGCTCAGTTCCGGCACTGTGAATACACTGCTCCTGGAGGCCATTTTCCCCCCATTTTTGTTGCCCTTGTTATTATTTGTTGTTATTGATGTCATTGTTGGATAGGACAGAGAGAAATGGAGAGAGGAGGGGAAGGGAGAGGGGGGAGAGAAAGATAGACACCTGCACACCTGCTTCACCGGTTGTGAAGTGACCCCCCCTCCCCCGCAGGTGGGGAGCCAGGGGCTCAAACCAGGATTCTTCCACCTGTCTTTGCCGCTTAGTGCCATATGTGCTTAACCTGCTATGCTACCGCCTGACCCCCAGAAAAAATATTTTTTATTAAAGACATATTTATTTATTTTTATGAGAGAACAAAGAATTGATAAACTCTGGGTTATAGTGGTGCTGGGGATTGAACCTGGGTCCTCTGGGGCCTTAGATATGCAAATTATGTGCTTTACCATATTGAGCTATCTCCTTTGCCTCCCTGATGTATTTAAGTGTCAAAAACACATACTCTGCCACATTAAAAATCTGCTTGGGTAATGTGTTAGTCAAAATTATTCAAGCCCCTTACTTGGTGAGCTTTGTGAAGGATTAAATATGACGGATCTAATGGGCTTAACACAAAACCTTGCAGATGGCTAGTGCTCAACAATTGATGACTATTTTTTTTTTTTTAATTTGTCCTATTACCTCACAAGCACCCACTCTCCTGTAGGTGGGAAGCTTGCAATCGAGGTTCAAGGAGTATTAACCACAACTTGGGGAATAGTCAATGACTACAGTCCCCGCCTACAGGGTGGAAGCTTTATGAATTTTGAAGCAGGGTTGCCAAGTGACTATCTCCCCCTTTTTTTCTTCTCATTTCTCTCTGTCCTATCAAATATCAGAAAAATAAAAACAAAGCATTAAAAAAATCTTTAAAAAAGACTGCATTCCACAAGTTGCATACAACCTCACTTGGTGCCATGTGCTTGTTTCTATGTGAGTTTGCTGAAGTGAGTGCCTTATGCCTTCTTGGGGAGCCCACTCTCACAGGCTATTATGGGATGCAAAGATTTCTGCATCAGAGAAGCATAGTTTCTATAACTTATGGGGTACACCTACAATGCTGTATAAATACAAATGCTAGTGTATATTTTCTCCCTGGCTGCATTCCATGAGGAGAACCAAAGCATTTTTTTGTTTTTAAGATTAGAATAATTTGCATATAAAACAGCTACTATTCATTTACTAATCTCTAAGAGTTAAATAATTACAGATCTATATCATCTCACTACATTTAAAAATTTTTATTATTTAATATTTTTATTGGGTAAAGACAGAGAAACAGAGAGAAAAAGACGGGAAGGGGAGAGGCAGAGACACCTGCAGCTTTGCTCTACTGCTCATGAAATTTTCCACTGCAAGTGGGGACCAGAATCTTGAACCCAGATCCTTGCACACTATAATGTGTGCACTTAACCAGGTGTGCGCCTGGCCCTCCCAATGCATTTTATTGATTTTTTTAAAAATATATTTATTAGATAGGAGGAAAGAGAGAAAGAGAACCAGAGCATGCTCCCAAGGATTGAACTCAGGACCTCATGCTTGAGAGTCCAGTGCTTTATCATTGTGCCACCACCTCCTAGACCACCTCATTTTAATGTCCTGTGAAGCATTCAAACCAAAATTAGGCTGAGGAGAGATGATTTTTTTTGCCTCCAGGATTATTCTGGAGCTCAGTGCCTGCACCACAAATCCACTGCTCCTGGAGGCTATTTTTTTTCCTTTTTGCTGCCCTTGTTGTTTTATTGTTGTTATGGCTATTATTGTTGTTATTGATGTTGTTGTTGTTGGATAGGACAGAGAGAAATGGAGAGAGGAAGGGAAGACAGAGGGGAAGAGAAAGATAGACACCTGAAGACCTGCTTCACCACCCATAAAGCAATCCCCTTGCCCCGCGCAGGTGGGGAGCTGGGGGCTCCAACCAGGATGCTTATGCCGGTCCTTGCACTTTGAGTCATGTGCGCTTAACCACTGCACTTCCATCCGACCCCCAAGATGATCTTTATACCATAGGAATGTTAGTAATGAAGATGTCTCAAATCCATTTTCCCCTCAACGCTCTTCGCTCCTTCCCCCGGATATGCTTACTCAGTGCAAGATACTAGTGAGAAATTGGAGGCTGAACAAACTGAACATCTTTGCCAACCTCACCTTTATTTGGGAAAAGACTTTCTTGGCAGTAATTTTGTCACTTCTTGGTTATAGGTTTTACAATTTCATTCCAGCTAGCCATGAGTAATCATGGAATGGGCTCTTGCTGCACAGGTTTGCCTCTGGGGATGTTCCCTCATCTCTCTTCTCTTTCAATCCCTTCTGAGTTCCCCTAGAAGCCTTTCCAGATTGTTCTGGTTGCTGATTTTTCTGGAGAGCCTCAAGGACTCTCCTTGGTTCCCGCAGTTCCTTCCAAACATCTTTTTAGTCTTTCTGTTGGATTACCTGACATGGACCTAGATTTGCATTGTTGGCCATGTAGTAATTACAGTAGATAAACTGAGCCATTTGAACATTTATCTTTATGTAGCAAGTACACAGAAGATGTTTCTATTTGTTTAGGTGACTATAACAAAATACCATATCATTGCACTGGGATGAATACTGTTTGAGGCCCTGGCCCTGGTCCTTAACCAGCACCGTGTCCTCGGAAGGCAGAAGGCCCTACAACACTGTCTCAGGGCTCTTTTGTAAGAACACCAATCTTGTGGTGGTCACCCTCTTGACCAAAGCAATTTCCAAAGATCTGCCTCCTAATTCTATTATATTGGGCATTAAGGTTTCAGTAAATAAAGTTTAGAAGTTCATAAAATTTGAACCAGAACATAGGCAGAAGTTTATGGAAACTTGTCCCTTTGAATGTGCGGAATATTAGACTACTTATGTGAATTGAAATGTTTTACACAGAGATCTAATAAGATTACAGGTTTTTTTGTTTGTTTTTAATATTTATTTTATTTATTTATTCCCTTTTGTTGCCCTTGTTGTTTTATTGTTGTAGTTATTATTGTTGTTGTCGTTGTTGGATAGGACAGAGAGAAATGGAGGGAGGAGGGGAAGACAGAGAGGAGGAGAGAAAGATAGACACCTGCAGACCTGCTTCACTGCCTGTGAAGCGACTCCCCTGCAGGTGGGGAGCCGGGGTTTGAACCGGGATCCTTATGCCGGTCCTTGTGCTTTGCGCCACCTGCGCTTAACCCGCTGCGCTACAGCCCAACTCCCTACAGTTTTTTTAAATTAAAACTCCTCTATTCCTCTGTAGCTGAAAGTTGCATACCTATTTTTTCTTTGTTTATAAATATTGAGTTGTCAGAAAAGTCATTACTTATTTTCTATGATTTCCTATTCAAAAATGCATCTTGACTTTTTCAATAACCCAGTAAAAGGCTAGAGGTAAGAGACTGTGGAGGCTGTGGATATCATCTGCAACACTTCAGGTTCCTCGCCTACACAACAAATCCAACACTGCTGATGGCTGTTTTTTCCCTTTTATTATTAGATAGGACAGAGAAAATATGAGAAAGGGGTCGTAGAGAGGGAGGAGAGAGAGACACCTGCAGACCTGCTTCACTACTTATGAAGTATCCTTTCCCTGCGAGTGGGGAGCGGGGCCTCAAACCTGGGTCCTTGAGCATAGTAACGCGTGCTCAACTGGATGCACCACTGTCTGACCCCTGTGATAATCTTTCTCATCTTCCTCTGATCTTCTTTTTTAAAAAGAAGTACTAAAAAATGTTAATTTAATACTCATATACTGAGTTGCCTAGAGTATTCTGAGGTATATGCACTAATCTTAAGCAAAAAAAGTGCCAGAAATTATGGCCTAGAAGACCAGATTACTGTTTGGCTGAATAACTTGATTGTTGTGGTACCAGGGGTTGACTGAGTGTATTTGCTGCCCCTAGGCTCTACTTTTGATTACTTCTAGTTCCTTAGTCTCCTTTGAAAGAACACAAACTGAACAATGAGGATTTTGGTGAGAATAGGGTTACTTCCTTCCATTTAATGGCAGAAGAGATGCTCTTTGGAGATACAGGTCCAGAGAAAAATCTTCTACTAATTCTCAAGATATTTAAGATTTTTAGCCTACCACATGACTACTTACAGTAAAGAAAATGTCACAATAACAATTACAAAAATATACTTCTCCTAAGTTTCTGTTAGAGAATATTTCCTGCTAGTGACTTTCTGGCACTCATATAACTTAAATTTTATGGTTTGAGATAATTTTTTGAAAAGAAAAATAATTAATTGGCATTAAATCCTGGCATGGACCTTGTGTCTCTTAGACATATTCTGTAAACATTTTAATAAAAGTTCTTCAAAACTATATAGCTATATCCATACCTGTATTTTTTTTTTTTTTAAAAAAAAACTAATTTAGTTGCCAAACTAAATTAGCCAAAGGTCAATAACTATCTTTTAAAAAATCCTTTATTTATTTTTTAATTTGAAAAACCATCTAGAAGACTAACAATTTTTTTTTTTAAGTTCTGAAAGCAAATGCTCAGCTCAGTAAACACTTTTTTTGTTCTCTGCTTGTTGCTAAGCATTTGGGAACAAAAGTTGAGTAAGGTCAAAGATATGAAAACACCCTAGGACCCCAGTGACAGATGAACGGATACAGTTGTGGACTGTGCACAGTGGAATACTGTTCAGCTCTAGGAAAAGATGATATTTCTTTAGTTGCACACTATGTATGGAAATGGAAGGGGCTTGCAAAGCAAAATAAATCAGAAGGAGAAAGATAAGTGCTAGATGATTTAACTCATATATGGACTACAAAGAATCATAACAAGGTAGAGGGGGCTGTATTGTTATGTGGAAAACTGGGAGATGTTATGCATGTACAAACTATTGTATTTACTGTCAACTGTAAAACATTAATTCCCCAATAAAAATTGTGGATAAACGAATAAAAATAATCATAGCAAGGGAATAGACAGAAATCAAATCAAAACAAGCTCTTGCTTTCTTACTACAGAATTGAAGCTACTGGAGGAGGCTAGGAGTAGTATAAGGGTACAAGGGGCTTATGGGGCAGTGGTGGAGTTGGGGGAATGTTGTTCTTTAGTGGTAGGCTGCATGTGGTAATGCCTATCTGAAGAGATATTATTACAAGCTGTGCAGTATGTAAACCAAAAAAAATACTTCAAACTTTCTGTGAGAGTGTATTTCCTGCCAGTAGCTTTATATCACTTGTATACTCATATAACTTAAATTTGGAAATTAAAACTTAAAAAGAAAGAATAAGGCAAGCACTTAAGGCAGTCAGTCGGTTGTCACATTTTAGCGTTTATTGAATTACTTAGGGGATGTCTTATATGGTGGGTTGTTAGGCTACAACTGCCAGGCTTTCTGATACAGCAAATCTGAGGTTAGAACCCAGAGTTTGCACTTTAAAAAGTCCCCAGGTGTTGTAGATATTTGTCTGTGGCCCATAAGAACACTACATTGGACTAAAATGTGAATTGTATCCTTAGAAATCCACAAGTACACAAAATATAACTCATGAGATAATAAGTAGTCCATTTTAGAAGGACTCTGGTGACAAAGAATGACACCAGAGCAGAATCTGTAAGCCTGAATAAGACTTAAAAGGATATACAGTAGAAAACAGATAAGGATTTGTTTCTTTGTTTGCTTTACCAGATTATTACTCACCTCTGTCGTATGGCCTTTTTTGGGGAATGAACCTGCAACGTAGGAGCCTTCGGAATGAAAGTTGCTTTGCATAGCCTTTATGCTATCTTCCCAGCCCCAAGAGAATTTTAAAAAATATTTTGCTCATTTATTTATTGAAAAGAGACAGAAATATAGAGGGGAGAGAGAGAGAGAGAGAGAGAAAGAGGAAAAAAGAGAAATACCTGCAGTACAGCTTCACCTTGGAGGTGGGAGACGGGGTTGTGAACCTGGGTCTTTGCACATTGTAAACATGCACTCAACCAGATGCACACCTCCCAGCCCCTAGAAAAAAATTTTTTTTAAGTATCAACATATAGAAAAATAGTTATACCAGCACATAATTTATCTGTTCATTCAATACACTTTAGTAATATCCATTCCATCTTGAGAATAAAGTGGTGTGGAAAAAATGGGTTTATTTGTGAAAAGACTCAATGGTAGATAACTTGACTGAAGATGGGCTTGGAAAATGGTCAGGAACTTTAGTGGTTTCTGGATGGCAGATGCCATGGAATTCACCCTCTAGGGAATTGGGAGTATTTTGGGAAGATATCTCTGGCAACAATGGAGAAAGTACATAAGACACCACTGCTTCTGGTGGCCATTTCCCCCCCCTTTTTTGTTTTTTTTTTAATTTATTTTTTATTTAGGAAAGGATAAATTAACAAAACCATAGAGTAGGAGGGGTATAACTCCACACAATTCCCACCACCCAATCTCCATATCCCCTCCCCTCCCCTGATAGCTTTCCCATTCTCTATCACTCTGGGAGTATGGACCCAGGGTCATTGTGGGTTGCAGAAGGTGGAAGGTCTGGCTTCTGTAATTGCTTCCCTGCTGAACATGGACGTTGACTGGCCGGTCCATACTACCAGTCTGCCTCTCTCTTTCCCTAGTAGGGTGAGTCTCTGGGGAATCGGAGCTCCAGGACACATTGGTGGGGTCTTCAGTCCAGGGAAGCCTGGCCAGCATCCTGATGGCATCTGGAACCTGGTGGCTGAAAAGAGAGTTAACATACAAAGCCAAACAAATTGTTGAGCAATCATGGACCCAAAGCTTGGAATAGTGGAGAGGAAGTGTTGGGGGGGGTACTTACTGCAAACTCTAGTGTACTTCTGCTTTCAGGTATATATTTTGCAGTAGTTTATGGATACGTGTGAACATATGCTCTCTCTCACAGAACCTGGTCTATAACTAGGTTTTGGGACTTTGTTAGAAAGTGATCCATCTGGGATGGAATTAGAGAATACTATGAAAGGAAAGGTCTCACCCAAGTAATGAAGCTGAAGGGTTGCCATTCCACACCTGAAGTCTCTGGACACAGTCTGAGCTGAAGCATGTTGAGGTGGCAATCGTTGTGTTGGTTAGGTTGTGATCGGCAGATGCAATATTATTTGATATGGATTGAGAGAGGCATACGGGAAAGTGGGCCCTATCCAAAGGTTCCAGGACTGCGGGAAGTAGAGGCTCTATAGTGGAGATGTGAGGTTCCTGCTGTCTTAGGGTTCCAAAAGACAATCGATAGTTAATTTTATCATCACATTATTTGGTAATTGGGTTAACTTTGAAAAGTCCTTTTGTTAGGGTTTGCTGTACAGTACCCAGTATCTTATAAATAGCTGTGCCACCAGTTGCTTCTGATCTACTTGGTCTAGGCTTTTGAGAGAGTCTGCATATCAAATACACAGCCTATGTATTAAGAAGACTCAGTCTAGGTCCTCTGTCATCCTTCTTGGATCTGTATTCTCCCCACCAACCCACCCCAGAATCTTTTACTTTGGTGCAATACGCCAACTCCAGTCTGACACTGAGCTCTCTATATTCAACATATCTTAATTATACCAGTCATTTAATCATTATAAGTAAAACAAACGAACAAACAAAAACAGAACTAAGAAAACCACAAACTCCTGGATAAGTTAAAAACAAATAATTGATGCTCTGCCATGAGGACCTTTACAGCACCTTTATCTCGGAAACTGTTCAGGAAAATCGTAGAATGAAGAGTATCACTTATGATTTGTGACTGGCTCCTCCTGAGTGACTGACCAATCCGACTAGGTTGAATCTGTAACTTTAAAAACTACAACCGGGGAGCAAGGAGCGCATTTGTGTCTACACCACCGCACAGAAGATAGACGGGGTCAAGGGTCAAGTGCAGAGTTTTGTAGGCTGTGGGGGAATACTTGAGCTTTTGTCACATACTGGAATTTCCTCTGAATAATTTTGAAGTCTGAGTAAGCAAGTCGTAGACATTTATCAAAGTAGCATGTTTTTGTGACTCATTTTTCCAAGAAAATTACTTATTTTTGACATCAATTTGGGAGTAATAAACTCTTTCACTTCTTCACCATTGTTCATTTACTCATTAGACTGATAAATTTCTCCTGCCCATTCCCATATGCTTATTCATTTGGTGGATTACTATGCATAATTGCTCATTTCCTATGCTTCACATCTTCAATACTTTTTAAAATCATGGACTGTTCCCACCAGATTTCATGCTGGAAAGAAAAATAAGAGTTGTTGTGACATCTAGAAGAGCAGTATCATTGATTTATCGTACCTTGCTGATGTAATATTATCACCTAAAATAGCACTTAGATGGCATATGATTTTTTCCCCTGCAAATGAGTGAAGTTCTGCATTACTTGAAAACCATTTCTCACTGCAGATTTCAAGTAATTTCTCATACACGTATTGGCTCAAATACTCCCTTTTGTGAATTTTCTGTTTTCATCTTTTGTCATTTTATTGAGTTGTATTTCTTATTATTTACATGTAAAACTTTACATACAAGCCACATCTTGAATGTCACAAGTATTTCTTTCTCTCTTTTCTTCTTCTTTTTATTTATTTATTTTTTGCCTCCAGGGTTATGATTGAGTCTCAGTGCCTACATTACAAATCCACTTCCCCTGTGGCCATTTTTTTATTATATAGGACAGAGAGAAATTGAGAGGGATGGGGAAGGTAGAGAGGGAGAGAGACACTTGCAGACCTGCTTCACTGCTTGTGAGGCGACCCCCCCTCACAGGGGGAGAGTTGGAGACTCAAACTGGATCCTTGTGTGAGGTCTTGCGCTTTGTACTAAGTGCACTTAACCTGGTGTGCCACTGCCAGGTCCCCTCTATTATTCTCATTTAAAATATTTAATTTTAAAATTGCTAAATGGAGGGGCTTGGTAGTGACACACCCAGTTGAATGTGCACTAAATCATGATCAAGAACCCAGGTTCAAGTACCCACTCACCACTTGCATGAGGGACGATGCTTCATGAAAAGTGAAGCAGGTCTGTAGATTTCTATCATTTTCTCTCTATCCTTACCTCCCCCTCCTCTGTTCTATCAAATACAGAGATAGAAAGGCAAGAAATAGCTGCTAAAAGCAGTGCACTTGTAGTGCTAGCACCCTGTAGCAGCAATATCCCCGATGGCAATTAAAAAAATTGCTAAGTGGGAAGATATATCTACATAGTAAAACTACTTGAGTGATGCCAATGCCTGATAGACAGAGTTAAAAGAAAAATGATAGATGCCAAAATATTAAACAAGATCTTGGCCAACCGGATACAGCAACATATCAAAAAGATTGTTAATCACGACCAAGTGGGATTCATCCCAGGAATGCAAGGCTGGTTCAACATCCGTAAGTCAATCAATGTCATTCACCACATCAATAAAAGCAAAGCCAAAAACCACATGATTATCTCAATAGATGCAGAGAAAGCCTTTGACAAGATCCAACACCCATTCATGCTCAAAACTCTACAAAAAATGGGAATAGATGGGAAATTCCTCAAGATAGTGGAGTCTATATATAGCAAACCTACAGCCAACATCATACTCAATGGACAGAAGCTGAAAGCATTCCCCCTCAGATCGGGGACTAGACAGGGCTGTCCACTATCACCGTTACTCTTCAACATAGTATTGGAAGTTCTTGCCATAGCAATCAGGCAAGAGAAAGAAATCAAAGGAATACAGATTGGAAGGGAAGAAGTCAAGCTCTCACTATTTGCAGATGATATGATAGTATACATAGAAAGACCTAAAGAATCCAGCAGAAAATTACTGGAAGTTATTAGGCAATATAGCAAGGTATCAGGCTACAAAATCAATGTACAAAAATCAGTGGTATTTCTTTATGCAAACACTAAATCTGAAGAAGAAGACATCCAGAAATCACTCCCATTTACTGTTTCAGCAAAATCAATCAAATACCTAGGAATAAAGTTGACCAAAGAAGTGAAAGACTTGTATGCTGAAAACTATGAGTCGCTACTCAAGGAAATAGAAACTGATACCAAGAATTGGAAAGATATCCTATGCTCATGGATTAGAAGAATAAATATCATCCAAATGAATATTCTCCCCAGAGCCATATACAAATTTAATGCAATACCCATCAAAGTTCCACCAAGCTTCTTTAAGAGAATAGAACAAACACTACAATCATTTATCTGGAACCTGAAAACACCTAGAACTGCCAAAACCATCTCGAGGAAAAGAAACAGAAATGGAGGCATCACACTCCCAGACCTTAAACTATATTATAAAGCCATTGTCATCAAAACAGCATGGTACTGGAACAAAAATAGGCACACAGACCAGTGGAACAGAATTGAAAGCCCAGAAATAAATCCCCACACCTATGGACATCTAATCTTTGATAAGGGGGCCCAAAGCATTAAATGAAAGAAGGAGGCTCTCTTCAATAAATGGTGCTGGGAAAACTGGGCTGTAACATGAAGAAGAATGAAATTGAACCACTTTATCTCACCAGAAACAAAAATCAACTCCAAATGGATCAAAGACCTAGATGTCAGACCAGAAACAATCAAATACTTAGAGGAAAACATTGGTAAAACACTTTCCCACCTACACCTCAAGGACATCTTTGATGAATCAAACTCAATTGCAAGGAAGACTAAAGCAGAAACAAACCAATCGGACTACATCAAATTGAAAAGCTTCTGCACATCCAAAGAAACTATTAAACAAACAAAGAGACCCCTCACAGAATGGGAGAAGATCTTCACATGCCAGACATCAGACAAGAAACTAATCACCAACATATATAAAGAGCTCAGCAAACTTAGCACCAAAAAAGCAAATGACCCCATCCAAAAATGGGCAGAGGATATGAACAAAACATTCACTACAGAGGAGATCCAAAAGGCTAACAAACATATGAAAAACTGCTCTAGGTCACTGATTGATTGTCAGAGAAATGCAAATTAAGTCAACACTAAGATACCACCTCACTCCTGTAAGAATGGCATACATCAAAAAGGACAGCAGCAACAAATGCTGGAGAGGATGTGGGGACAGAGGAACCCTTTTACATTGCTGGTGGGAATGTAAATTGGTCCAGCGTCTGTGGAGAGCAGTCTGGAAAACTCTCAGAAGGCTAGACATGGACCTTCCATATGATCCAGTAATTCCTCTCCTGGGGTTATACCCCAAGGACTCCATAACACCCAACCAAAAAGAGGTGTGTACTCCTATGTTCATAGCAGCACAATTCATAATAGCTAAAACCTGGAAGCAACCCAGGTGCCCAACAACAGATGAGTGGCTGAGAAAACTGTGGTATATATACACAATGGAATACTATGCAGCTATCAAGAACAATGAACCCACCCTCTCTGACCCATTTTGGACAGAGCTAGAAGGAATTATGTTAAGTGAGCTAAGTCAGAAAGATAAAGATGAGTATGGGATGATCCCACTCATCAACAGAAGTTGAGTAAGAAGACCTGAAAGGGAAACTCAAAGCAGGACCTGACCAAATTGTAAGTAGGGCACCAAAGTAAAAACCCTGTGGTGAGGGGTAGACATGCAGCTTCCTGGGCCAGTGGGGGGTGGGAGTGGGTGGGAGGGATGGGTCACAGTCTTTTGGTGATGGGAATGGTGTTTATGTACACTCCTAGCAAAATGTAGACATATAAATCAGTAGTTAATTAATATGAGAGGAGGAAAATCAGTTGTATGTCTTGAAGTTTTTTAAAACACAAACTGAATCTTTTTAATATATAGGCTGTGTATTTGATATGCGGACTCTCTCAAAAGCCTAGACCAAGTATATTAGAAGCATCCAATAGCACAGCTATATACAAGATACTGGATACTGTACAGCAAACCATAACAAAAGGACTTTTCAAAGTTAACCCAATTACCAAATAATGTGATGATAAAATTAACTATCGATTGTCTTTTTGAACCCTAAGACAGCAGGAACCTCACATCTCCACTATAGAGCCCCTACTTCTCCCAGTCCTGGAACCCTTGGATAGGGCCCACTTTCCCGTATGCCTCTCCCAATCCATATCAGATAATATTGCATCCGCCGATCACAACCTAATCAACGCAAGGATTGCCACCTCAACATGCTTCACCTCAGACTGTGTCCAGAGACTACACGTGTGGAATGACAACCCTTCAGCTTCATTACTTGGGTGAGACCTTTCCTTTTATAGTACACTCTAATTTCATCTCAGGTCGTTCACTTTCTAACAAAGTCCCATAACTTAGATATACACCAGTTTCTGTGAGAGAGAGCTTATGTTCACACGTATCCATAAACTACTGCAAAATAGATACCTGAAAGCAGAAGTACACTAGAGTTTGCAGTGAGTACCTCCCTAACACTTCCTCTCCACTATTCCAAGCTTTGTGTCCATGATTCTTCAACAATTTGTTTGGCTTCGTATGTTAACTCTCTTTTCAATCACCAGGTTCCAGATGCCACCAGGATGCTGGCCAGGCTTCCCTGGATTAAAGACCCCACCAATGTGTCCTGGAGCTCAGCTTCCCCAGAGACCCACCCTACTAGGGAAAGAGAGAGGCAGACTGGGAGTATGGACCGACCAGTCAACGCCCATGTTCAGCGGGGAAGCAATTACAGAAGCCAGACCTTCTACCTTCTGCAACCCTCAACGACCCTGGGTCCATGCTCCCAGAGAGATAGAGAATGGGAAAGCTATCAGGGGAGGGGGTGGGTTATGGAGATTGGGTGGTGGGAATTGTGTGGAGTTGTACCCCTCCTACCCTATGGTTTTGTTAATTAATCCTTTCTTAAATAAAAAAAAAGAGAAAAGAAAAATGATAACTAGCCCAAACTCTGACAGGATATAAGAGAGGAACAGGAATATTTGAATCAAATTAGATCATAATCTGCTCACTTAAGGGGATAGTTAATTCCTGATTAATTTTAATTAGTTTTAATTAATTATTTATTGGATAGATACAGGGAAATGGAGAGGGAGGGAGAGGGAAAGAGACAAAGAGACACCTGCAGTTGTTATTATTATAGCCAAGTTATTTGAGAATTTGGATTACTTTGAAAAGACCATGGCAAGGATTTACTGTACCATACAAGACCTCACCAGGATCTATGTCATTTAATGCTATTTACAAATAACTATATCTTGTATACTGACAAGACCAGTTGCTTCTGGTCTCCCTGATCTAAGATTACAGGTGATTTAGTATTTCAAAAAGAAAAAGAAAGTCATTATTAGAAATTAATTAACATTTTAAGCCCACTGTTAAAATTTTATCAGGTCATTAATTTGAAACCTTAAGTGCTTAGTTTGAAGGAAAATATACTCAGGATTGAAGTCTATGCATTAAAAAGTTTGAGACATTCAATCTGTTTCCCCCCCTCACATATTGATTAAATAGTGCTTTATAAGACTCTTAAGTTAATAGGAGCATATATATATGCAGACTCATTTAAATTTTTTTCCTTTATTAGGGGATTAATGTTTTACATTCAACAGTAAATACAATAGTTTGTATATGCATAATCTTTCTCAGTTTTCCACATAACAATACAACCCCCACTCTGTCATTCTTTTCCAGGACCTGTATTCAGAGTCTTTTACTTTGTGCAGTATACCAACTCCAGTCCAGGTTCTGTGGACTCATTTTATAAGGTCTGTTATAACCTTTTCATACCACTCAGGGACAACTTTGGAGGATTTAAGCTACATAGCAATGTAAGATGCATTCCTAATCTGTGTGATAGCAAATGTTATAATTCTGAAATTTTCAAGTCTATTAGAACTAGGGAAAAGAATATTTAGTGAATCATTCTGCTTATCACCCAAATTCATTATCAAATTTTGCTACAAGATTAGATAGGTATCATAGTGGTTATGCAGAAAGACTTTTATGCCGGAAGGACCAAATGTTCCAGCTTCAGTCCCCACACCACTAGTTATTAGTCTCAGGTATGTAACAAAATGATGTGACATATGTATATATTGCACAAAGATCACCACAGTTAATATAGTTAAATTCCAACTCTTCAGAACAGTGCTTGCCCATCTCAGGACCGACTGACCCATGTTCAACTGCTTTTCACATGGAACCCTTCTCCACTTTGGCCTTCAAAGAATAGGAAAGCTTTCAAGGGAGGGGATTGGATACAGAGTTCTGGTGGTGGGAATTATATGGAATTGTACCCCTCTTATCTGATGGTTTTGTCAATACTTCCATTTTATAAATTAAATAAATAATAAGAAAAAAAGTTAAAAAATTTTAACTCTACGTGTATTTCCAATTGTTTTTATTTCTTTTTTTAAAAAAAATTTCTTTGTTGGGGGGGTTAATGGTTTACAGTCAACAGTAAAATACAATAGTTTGTACATGCATAAGATTTCTCAATTTTCCACGTAACAATTCAACCCCCACTACATCCTCCTCTGCCATCATGTTCCAGAACCTGAACCCTCCCCCCCACCCCAGAGTCTTTTACTTTGGTGCAGTACACCAACTACAGTCCAAGTTCTGCTTAGTGCTTTCCCTTCTGATCTTCTTTTTCTTTTTTTTTTTTAAAGTTTAAAATTTTTAAAAATTATCTTCATTTATTTATTGGATAGAGACAGGTAGAAATCAAGAGAGGGAGAGAGACAGAAAGACACCTGCAGCCCTGCCTCACCACTTGTGAATCTTTCCCCCTGCAGGTGGGGACCAGGGCCTTGAACCTGGGTCCTTGTGCATTGTAACATGTTCGCTCAACCAGGTGAGCCACCACCTGGCCCCGTCTCATCTTTTTTTTTAACTTCTGCCTGTGAGTAAGATCATTCCATATTCATCCTTCCCTTTCCGACTGATCTCATTTAACATGGTTGATTCAAGCTCCATCCAAGATGGGGTGAAGAAGATGAATTCACCATTTTTAATAGCTGAGTAGTATTCCATTGTGTATATATACCACAGCTTGCTCAGCCACTCATTTGTTGTTGGACACCTGGGTTACTTCTAGGTTTTGGCTATTAAAAATTGTGCTGCTATGAACATAGGTGTACACAAATCTTTTTGGATGGGTGTGCCAACTGTTTTTCTTATGGTGGGTATTTTTAAGATCAGTTCTCTTATTGAATTTCAAATTATAATGCCATATTATTTACTATACTCACCACACTGAACATTATAATCCTAGGATTTGTTTATTTTCTAGTTAGAAGTGACTTTCTAAGCTTCAGGTTATTTGCCCAAGTTCTGAAATGGCAGCATTTCATAAGCATTCAGCACTTGCTCTATATCAGTGTATGTTTGCAAACATAGTTTTCATGGAAAATCCAGTGATTCATGAACTTTGATGCAAGCTAGTTGTTCTCAAATTACTACTCTGTATGATGCTAACTTTTTATGTATCAGGAATAGCAGGTTAAGCAATTTATCACCCCCCCATGGAACTTATATCATTTCTCTTGCTTTCCAAAAATTGGAATCACATAGAATCTAAAAATATTAAACTTTCCCCCTAAGGATTACTTAGGTTTGTTTATAAAATCAAGTAACAAAGTTGGTCAGTAGCTTGTGTGAGTTTGTATACATCTTTGGGGGTAGACTAGGGGTGGGACAGCATACAAACTTTAAAGACGTCTGAGTGGAAAACCATGGAAACAAATTAAAAAGTGCAAATAAGACCAAATTATAAATGTTTATTTTTAGTAGTATATTACCAAAATAAGATTGATGCTATTTAATTTAGTGGGATAGTCTTGACATAGCAACATGTAAGACATCTTTGACCTTAAATTGATCATGAATGTTTGGTTACCTAAAGTCCAACTTGCCAAAAGTCCTGAGTCAAAGATGTACACAAAAGTTAACAGAACCAACATTTCTAAGCTTTCTTAGACCAGGCAGAGTTGCCTGGTATTGGAGCAGCTTATGTAAGTTACCTCAAACTGACTTTGAGTCCCTTCATTTCCTTAGTTCTCAAGGGAGTGGGTTGTCTTTGATAAAATGTGCTCTACTGCTGCCATGTCAGCAACGACTGGATCACAAATAGCCATTTCAACATGGAAGTCCGAGAAGCTAAAGAAACCCTTGGAAAAGATTCACAGGGTTTCCAACTGCCTGCTGAAAAATCGACAGTGATTTGTCAGTCTCTGCTTCATCCTGTGAAGAACTTCCTTTGGCATCTTGGCCAAAAATTGCTCAAGACTTTTCAGCAACAGGACCTTGATCAGAAGATTTACCTCATACAAATGGCCAAAAAATGCATACTAAGTAAGCCAAGCAATGAATGAATATCTCTTTCAAATTGTTCTCACTGGGCTTTTATTTTTCTCCCATGTGTAATCAGGTGCATTGGTTTGTCTCCTGGAATGCCAAAGAATGTTCATATACTAAAAAAATTATAATTTTACTCTGCTTTTTGATCAAATTTCTTTTAAAAGTGGTGATTCAAGAATCTGACTCTGGCGAAGTTGACAACTTTTACAGCAGCAGAAAAGACTTCTTTCAGTGTTATTGGCTGAGTTTTGATACCAGTGCAAGCCAGTCTGTACAGCAATACATTCCAATGTCATGGATGCTTCTCTTTTCACTAAAGCAACTAAACTGGATGTATTTCTAAGCAGCACAGGTGCTCAATTTTGCACAAAATACCAGAACTTTCTTCCAGTTGAAGTGTTTCTTGGCATAGAAATAATGTTGACAGCCCTTGGAGTTTCTAAAAGGGGCTCACAAAATAGGAATTTTCATAAGAACTCATTTGCCCTTACAGATGTAAATAGTTTTATCTGGTTCAGTGCTGAAGGAAAATGATTTTTCCCCCTATGATTTAATTCAAAATGTTGGAAGAAATGTCAATGTTTTTGAATTGGATAATAAGACTTTACAGCAACACACTTTTGATTTTAATTATTTGTTCTATAAATCCCTTTAATAATTTGCATGACATCTGTCCATGTAGTTTTTCTAGTCATGCCAGGCTACATTTCTCTGTCAATGTGATTTGTAGCCCCCAAGGTTGCTTCATGATAAACTTTGGTGTTTACAGCAATGGGGCACACAGGATTTTGATGGTGGGGTCTAGAGTCCTTGTGTTAGTCACAAACACAGGTGTGGATATGAAACTATTCTCCTGAAATCTTATAAGTTTGTAAATTTGTGTCAAAGCCTAAATAATAAAAGTATTGCAGATAAATACAACGTTAAAATATAAATTGTGGGTTCTGGGGTAGAAGGATGATAGGCTGCTGGGAAAATAGTGGCTGCTTCAAACTAAACCATCTTTCATGATGAAAATTCACTCTTTTCAGTGCAATTTCAGGGAGGAGATTATGCAGACTTGTGCCATCTTTGGCTGAATAACACCACTGGCAGCAGCTTTGGCACATAAAACAGCTGAAGTTTTTATGTTTCATGAAAGAAGGCACTGAAAATAAACCAAAAGTTGTAAAAACTCACTGTTCTTCCTACTTTCTCACTTCTCTCCCACCTCCCTATTTTTTAAAAAATTTATTTATTTCCTTTTGTTGCCCTTGTTGTTTTTATTGTTGTAGTTATTATTGTTGTTATTGATGTTGTCATTGTTGGATAGGACAGAGAGAAATGGACAGAGATTAGGGGAAGACAGAGAGGAGAAGAGAAAGATAGACACCTGCAGACCTACTTCACCGCCTGTGAAGCGACTCCCGTGCAGGTGGGGAGCCTGGGGGCTCAAACCGGAATCCTTAAGCTAGTCCTTGCGCTTTGCGCCACATGCGCTTATCCCACTGCGCCACCGCCCAATCCCCCCCCAGGGCTCTAGTCAGGGAATCCTGGAGTTCCCACATAGATACGATGGGCCTAGACCTCTAATAATTCCCTCTCTCCACCATCACTAGTCATCTCAATCATTAACAACATCATAAACCCTCTTGTGAACCTCTATCAGACCTTGCCCTCAATGTAGAACAACAACGGTAGGGAAAGCCCCACTCTCTAAAGGGAGGCTGGGTCAACATACTTTACTACTCAAGGAAGACTGGTCCTAAAATGAGTGCAGCCTAGAATGTTCCTAGTTGTGACCATGAAATGTGAACTCAGACTGACACAGGTTCCTGTGTTCAATATGAATAGACATGAGCCCTTAGTTAAATCGATGGGGGTTAGTTAATGATATTTATATACTTTCCCCACATTTGGGAGCTACTCTCTGCCCTGATCCAGCTTTCTAGTTCTATTCTCAACTCTGACACCATCTTCTCAGACAATACTTCTAGTCCACCTGAATGTTAGCTGTAGGGCTCGGGCAAAAATTAGTAAAGTCATGGGCCTCTTGAAATATACCTAAAATAGACTCCTAGCTTCTTCCAACATGAAGACCCCAAATCTCATTTGCTTTATTCTTACCTTTAGTTTCCTGATTATTAAACACTTTGTACTGCCATGTATTTTAGCACTACTCTTTAGTGATAAAACTTCCTCTGAATGATGGAACGAGAAGAGTTATTGATTGATTGATTGATTGATTGATTGAAAGAGAGAGTGATAGCAAGAGAACCAGAGGCATCACCTTGGCACATAGGATGCCCTGAGTTTAACTTGTGACCTCATGCTTGAGATTCCAAGGCTTAATCCACTGTGCCGCTTCCCAGGTTCCTAGATCCTAGAAAGTATTATTTTCTTGTTTTAAAATTTTTATTTATAAAAAGGAAACACTGTGCTATCTGGTATCTGTGTTGTCCTTTTTCCAGCCTGTTGCCAGCTTATATATTACTTGAGATTCTCTGCCTTGGCTCCACTTTGACTTCTCTTGTATACTTCTTTCACCACTGACCTGGAAATCTTGACCTTAATTGGAATTCCCAGGGTTATTATTATTATTATTTCAAATATTTATTTATTTATTTCCTTTTTGTTGCCCTTGTTTTTTATTGTTGTTGCAGTTATTATTGTTGTTGATATCATTGTTGTTGGATAGGACAGAGAGACATGGAGAGAGGAGGGGAAGACAGAGGGGGGAGAGAAAGACAGACACCTGCAGACCTACTTCACTGCTTGTGAAGTGACTCCTCTGCAGGTGAGGAGCCAGGGGCTTGAACCAGGATCCTTAAGCCAGTCCTTGTGCTTTGCACCCCCTGCACTTAACCCACTGCACTACCACCCAACTCCTGGAATTCACAGGTTTTAAGCAGCTGCTTTGCAGAGAGAAAGTCAGGAATTGTCTTCAAGCTGCCATCTTGGCTCCACTAGATATTCATTATATCTCATTCCAGATTTATTCTTATATTATTTGCTATAATATAAACATTACAGCAAAAAAATGCAAAAACTCATTCTATAGAAATGTGTTTAGACTTAGAAGACATATCTTTTTGAATATTTCTTAAATTTAGGGAACTGTATCTCTCACATTGGGTGTTACTTAGAGATATGATACTAATGATGTTCTTTTGTGAGATTATATCATACTTTTATGGTGTCCCTTGTGCTAGGATTTCTTTCTTTTCTTTTTATTGAGGGGGATAATGCACTGCTTTACAGTGCAGTCATTGATATATGAGTACAATTTCATATGCACAGAACCCCATGTACTAGGATATCTTATGTTGACAGGATCTCTTTAGATTATTGGCACTGATAGGGTCATATATTTTGCATGAGTCTGAAACTTGGGAGGAATATTCTGAAAATTGGAAAGATATGTGATTCTAGTAGAAAGTCCAATAAGACTCTGGGATATTATTTATTATTCCCAGGTGATTTACAAAAGAGTTAGGGAATTAGCTTTAAAAGACTTTCCAAGACTGAAAAACACATTAAGATTATTTTTTATTAGTTACTTAATATTGATTTACAAAATTACAAGATATCAGGGGTATAGTGCCATACCTTTCTCACCACTGGAGTTCTGTGTCCCCATTCCCTTCATTGGAAACTGCAGATCATAGATATGGGTTGACTATTATTTTTTAACCATCTATGTATATTTATATATATTCATTTACTTATGTTCCTTCCTTCTCTTCCTTTATAAGTCATACCTACTTCTGAGTGTCCTTCCCCCCCGCCCCCCTTTTCTCTCTAGGTGCTAATAGAATTTGAATTCAGGACCCTCTGGTCATCTTTTCCTAACATTTATCCCTCAGAGAGTATGAACCAAAATTCTTTATAGGGTTGCAGAAGGTGGAAGATCTGCCTTTTGTAACTGCTTCTTTGCTGGACATGGTGTTGACAGGTTCATTCATATCCCCAGCCTGTTTCTATCTTTCTCTGGTGGGGTAAGAATCTGCAGTGAGTACCCTCCCTAACACTTCCTCTCCACTTTTCCAAGCTTTGGGTCCATGATTGCTCAACAATTTGTTTGGCTTTGTATGTTAACTCTCTTTTCAGTCACCAGGTTCCAGGTGTCATCAGGATGCCGGCCAGACTTCTCTGGATTGAAGACCCCACCAATATGTCCTGGAGCTCAGCTTCCCCAGAGACCCACCCTACTAGGGAAAGAGAAAGGCAGACTGGGAGTATGGACCGACCAGTCAACGCCCATGTTCAGCGGGGAAGCAATTACAGAAGCCAGACCTTCTACCTTCTGCAACCCACAATGACCCTGGGTCCATGCTCCCAGAGTGATAGAGAATGGGAAAGCTATCGGGGGAGGGGGTGGGATATGGAGATTGGGCGGTGGGAATTGTGTGGAGTTGTACCCCTCCTACCCTATGGTTTTGTTAATTAATCCTTTCTTAAATAAAAAATAAAAAAAAAATTTAAAAAAAAGAATCTGTAGAGATGAAGTCCCAGGACACATTGATGAGATCATCTACCCAGTGAGTTCAGGAGGAAATTATAAGTAGCATCCACAACTTGGTGGCTGAAAGGCAGTAAGATATAAAGCAGGACAAAATGTTTACTAAACAGGAACCAAAAAGTAGGGATAGAGCAGATGAGAATAGAAATTTTAGGATAAAAAGAAGTTAGGAGTTTATTTTAGGTATGTTCCTTGGGTCCCATGACTTTGTTAATTTTTACCGGAGCTTGATATCTGACATGTAGGTGGACTAAAAATATTGTCTGGAAAGATGATGTCAAAGTTGAGAGTAGGACTAGAAAAATGGATCAGGGCAGAGAGTAACTCCCAAACTTTAAGAAAATATATAAATATAATTACCTATTTACTATGTTGATAAGACCAAAGTCCCATATATACAGAATTAAGGTTTTTTTCTTTTCTTTCTTTTTTTTATTTATTTAAGAAAGGAGACATTAACAAAATCATAGGATGGAGGGGTACAACTCCACACAATTCCCACCACCCATTCTCCATATCCCACCCCCTCCCCTGATAGCTTTCCTGTTCTCTATCCCTCTGGGAGCATGGACCCAGGGTCATTGTGGGTTGCAGAAGGTGGAAGGTCTGGCTTCTGTAATTGCTTCCCCGCTGAACATGGACGTTGACTGGTCGGTCCATGCTCCCAGTCTGCCTCTCTCTTTCCCTAGTAGGGTGTGTCTCAGGGGAAGCAGAGCTCCAGGACACATTGGTGGGGTCTTCAGTCCAGGGAAGCCTGGCCGCATCCTGATGGCATCTGGAACCTGGTGGCTGAAAGAGAGTTAACATACAAAGGCAAACAAATTGTTGAAGAAGCATGGACCCAAAGGTTGGAATAGTGGAGATGAAGTTCTGGGGGGCTACTCACTGCAAACTAGTGTACTACTGCTTTTTTTTTTATACAGAATTAAGTTTTAACCACTCTTAGACTAAAAAAGAAAACAACTTCACATCTGAGTTAGTCCATGTGAATATGAGACTTAAACTGTTTTTGTCATTTTATAAAGGGTCATTCCAGTTTGATATCCTTCTGTTGACATCAGTAAGGAAGACATCTGTTTTGTACTGGGTAAAAAGTGACAGTGTTCAGACTTGGAAGGCAGAGAATTGCCAGGTGGGGATGAATCATTATTTAGCAAGGTTCTCCTATGTGCTGGGAATGATTCAAGTCTGAGCAAAATATTCTTTTAGTTCATTACTTCCTTTCTTATCATTTACCTATTTTTCTGATTGAAAATTTAGCTCAAACAAGTTTACTGGTACACAGATTAGTCTGGTAATAGTCTCAGATGTGGATTAATGTTCACATTTTCCATCTACTGATTTACATCACTCATTTTCTTGTAGTACTTGAGATTTGTCCCTTCTAGATTTCTTGATTAGCTATTATGACACACAGCCCTTTTGTGTGTCTCTTACTGTCTTCACTGGTAAAGTAGCCAGTCTTTTGATATTCTGCTGTCTGATCTAAATGCAGAGTCTGCATTTCACTCAGTTGCTATATACTATCTTTTGCCCCATAGCTCCTCTTAACCAGTTTTTCTACAAGAAATGCATCAAAACATTAACATCCATCCTGAACCATTTATGGATTCATTCATTCATTCATCCATTCATCCATTCATTCATTCATCCATTCATTCATTCATCCATCCATCCATTCATTTACTCAACTGCATTTATTGAGCATCTTTTGTGTTTAAAACCTAGGGTTACAAAGATCAGTTAATATACGATCCTTGGTTTTGAGAAACTAAATACCCAGTGAGGGAAACAGAGATAGAAACCAGTAGTGACAGGATGGTTTGGTATGTGAATTAACAGGGGCTTATATAGTAGATACAGAAATGAAGTAGTAAGTTGCTTTGGGATGAAAAAGAGGAAGTGGAACAATTTGACTTTGCATGGCTCACATATAGTTTCCTATAAGGAGGGAGAACCTGGGTAGAGAAATCTATGCTTAGGAGTCATATAAATTATCCTGTCGGAAATGTTATTTCTTTGGAAGGGAGAGGGCAAATAAATGAACAGTGTTAAATTGAGAAACTTGTAAAGACTTGAAGAAAGGATTCTTTCCTAGTGGAGTTAGGTCTTTGGAGCAAAAGACAGAGAATGGCTCTTATCCAGAGAATCATTGAAAAATCAAATGTGTTAAAAATTTCCATATTTATAAACACAGATACTTGTTTTTCACATTGAGTTTATAAAGTTCTAATTTAAAATTACTTCAAGATCCAAATATTCCTTTGGTTGTGTGAACTGGGACAGCATGACCAGAATAATCTTGCTTTGACCGTATCTTTATTGGAGTTGTCTTCTCTTTTTCCAGGGTTGTGCTCTTGAATATGAGCAGCCAGACCAAAACCTCTGATGTGTCCAAGAGCAAGGACTAGGTGAGCCAAGAGTGAAGGGCTAAGCGATGTTAAGATGATTCTGTGGTCAAGCCAATGGCACATTTGCTTCATTGCCAGGAATGATTACTGAATTCTTTTGTGTAGAGGAACTTGGGTAAACAAGGACACTCACATTCAAATGATCATGCTGGGAGATATGTATGGTTGTAAACCTCTGCCTACTATAGATAACAGCTCAGGAAACAGAGTCAGCTGGAATTTAATGCTATTCAAATTTCTTTGTACAGGGAATTTGCTGTTATTATTAAAAGTCATTTTAAATATTTGTCTTAAATATCTTCCTGACACCTCTCTTAATTTTCCTGTTAAAATATAATTTTCTCTTAAAATAGAAACCCTACCCTATGATTTCTCTCCTAGGGATATATCCTGAGAAATTATAAGCATATCCATCTAAAAGGATCTGTGTATACCTATTCTATGTTCATAGCAGCACAATTTGTAATAGTCAAATCCTGAAAGTAACCCAGGTGTTCAACAACAGAGAGTAAATTGTCTGAGTAAATTATGATCTATGTAGACAATGGAATACTATTCAGCTATCAAGAATGATGAATTAATCTTCATCTCATCTTGGATAGAGCTTGAAGGAATCATGTTAAGTGAGATAAACCAGAAAGAAAAGGGTGAATATGGGATGATCCCACTCATGGACAGAAGTTGAGAAATAAGAACAGAAAGGAGAAACACAAAGTAGAACGATGACTGGTTTTGATGTATTGCATCAAAATAATGGGCTCTTGGGGTTGGGGGAAGGTTTTTAAGTCATGGTGCATGATGGTAGAAGAGGACCAAAGCTGGGGGTGAGAATGTTTTGCAGAAAATTGAGAAATTTTACATATATATCAACAACTGTATTTACTGTAAACCATTAATCCTCTCAGTAAGAATATGTTAAAAAAGAAAAATAAAACCCTCCACATAAATGTAAGTTTTGAAGGTTGATGATGGAACAAAAATTGGAGCGCTTTAGTTAACTATTTTAATTCTTCTTGTTATAAAATATATGATAGAATTTTTTTGGTAGCTAATATTTTAAAGGCTGACATGATATTGCCTTGTGTGGAACCAAACTAAGAATCTGACCTCCAGTATACTGAGAGAAGTTTCAGAACTGTGACATCTTTCCCTCTCTCCATCTTTTTCTGTCTCCTTTCTTTTTTCTTTTATTTATAAAAAGGAAACATTGACAAAACTTAGGATAAGAGGGGTACAACTCCACACAATTCCCACCACCAGATCTCCATATCCCATTCCCATCCCCTGATAGCTTTCCTATTCTTTAACCCTCTGGGAGTATGGACCCAAGGTCATTGTGGCATGCAGAAGGTGGAAGGTCTGGCTTCTGTAATTGCTTCCCTGCTGAACACGGGAGTTTACAGGTTGATCCATACTCCCTACCTGTCTCTCTCTTTCCCTAGTGGGGAAGGGCTCTGGGGAAGCAGAGCTCCAGGACATATTGGTGGGGTTGTCTGTCCAGGGACGTCTGGTCGGCATCCTGCTAGCATCTGAAACCTGGTGGATGAAAAGAGAGTTAACATACAAAGCCAAATAAGTTGTTGACTAATCATGAACCTAAAGGCTGGAGTAGTGCAGATGAAGAGTTGGGGGTAGGGGTCTCAGTTTTGTAGATAGTAGATGTAGTAGGCATATTTTAGTTATATTCCAAAGGGCCTGTGACTATACTAGTTTTTTGTTTTTTGCCTGAGCCTAAAATCTGATATGCAGGTGAATCCTAGTTATTGTGTGGGGAGATGATGTCATGGCTGGAAAGGAACAGAAAACTAGATCAGGGAAGAAAGTATAAACATTGTTGACTGTAAACCCCATCTATCTGATGTAGTCTGGGGCCCATATTCAGCTTAGGAGCCTATGTGACCTCTGCATCCCTATAGATCCAACCTCACATTCTGTGGTCATAAGTAGGAACATTCCAAGCTGCCCCAATACTAGAATTCATCTTCCTCAGGTGTAACATAGAGTATGGGGTCCAGCCGCCCTTAAGAGGTTGGAACATTCTCTACCATTGTTGATCCAGGTTGAGGGAAAGGTCCTATGGGAGGCCCACAAAAGGGTCTATTTTTTTATTCCTGATAGGAATGACTGGTAACAATGGAGAGAGGGATTTATTTGAGGTCTAGGACCATCATGTCTGTTTGGGAATCTCAGGACTCCCCAAATAGGGCCCCAGCTGATGGGATGGCCTGATAGTGACTAAAGAGTCATCATTAAAGTATGCCAGTCTCTTGCCCTTATTCAGCTTTTGCAGTCCTTGCTTTGCTAAGGTTAGCTTTGGAGTGAGTGAGACAACTGTAATAGGAAGTAGGTAAGGAGGGTATCTAAGTCTAATTAGATACTATTTCATTAGGAACTTGATACTGACTCACTGCAGATTATTGTGTACTTTTGTTTTCAGGTGTATATTTTGCCCTAATGTAGGGATACATGTGAACATATGCTCTATTTCATGGGACCTGGTTTATATATAGATTTTGGGATTTTGTTAGGAAGTGAACCGTCTGGAATGGAATTAGAGATTACTATGAAAGGAAATGTATCACCCGAGTAATGAGGGTGAAGAGTTGACATTCCAACCCTGACATCTCTGGACACAGTCTGAAGTGAAGCATGCTGAGGTGTTACTCATTGCTTTGAGTCTCTCTCCTTTCTATCTTAAAAAAAAAAAATCACTCTGGAGTAGTGAGGTCCTGCTGACAGCAACAACAAAAAAGATAATATTTTGGTTAGTGTATAAAATGAATTGGCTAGCACAATGCATGTGAATATGTCCAATCCTCTATACATATTTGTTAAGTGGGAATATGATATGTCAGAGTACTCCTGAAATGTTTTTATTCTTGAAAGAAATTGGTGTACTTCAAGGATAATATTACCAAAAACAATTTCTGTGTGAAGTGTTTTTTCAGCACTTCCATTCTCTATAACTCAAGGTATGCTTTTGTTTACCCTGCATGGTTATAATGATGCTTCAAAACCACCCTTCTTCCTAAGCCACCTCAATAATTGCTCTTAATAATTCATTGTGTCTTTCATTCAGTAAATGGTGCCTTTCAGCCATTCTTTATATTTTACTTATTAAGGAAGCCCCCAATTCTGTACCCTAAGGTAGAGAGAGAGAGAGAGAGAGAGAGAAAGAGAGAAAGAGAGAGAAAGAAACATAGAGAGAAATAGTAACTAAAGCACTAAGGTCCTTCACCATAAGGGAAGTTTGAATATATACTCTTAGAAAGCAGGATCAAGTCATATGCCATTTAAAAACCTATATATTTATTAACTCAGTTTCTTTTTTTAAATTTTTTAAATTTCTTTATTGGGGAATTAATGTTTTACATTTAATAGTAAATACAATAGTTTGTACATGCATAACATTTCTCAGTTTTCCATATAATAATACAACCCCCACTAGGTCTTCTGTCATCCTGCTTGGATCTGTGTTCTCCCCACTCACCCACCCCAGAGTCTTTTACTTTGGTGCAATACGCCAATTCCAGTTCAGGTCCTACTTGTGTTTTCTCTTCTGATCCTGTTTTTCAACTTCTGCCTGAGAGTGAGATCATCCCATATTCATCCTTCTGTTTCTGACTTATTTCACTCAACATGAATTTTTCAAGGTCCATCCAAGATCGGCTGAAAATGGTGAAGTCACCATTTTTTATAGCTGAGTAGTATTCCATTGTATATATATACCACAACTTGCTCAGCCACTCATCTGTTGTTGGACACCTGGCTGGCTTCCAGGTTTGGCTATTACAGATTGTGCTGCCAAGAACATATGTGTACACAGATCTATTTGGATGGGTGTGTTTAGTTCCTTAGGATATATCCCCAGGAGAGGAATTGCAGGATCATAGGGTTCATTTATAGCATCTCAAGAGTTCTCCAGACTGTTCTCCACAGAGTTTGGATCAATTGACATTCCAATCAGCAGTGTAGGAGGGTTCCTTTGACCCTACAGCCTCTCCAGCATTTATTGCTGCTACCTTTTCTGATGTATGACATTCTCACAGGAGTGAAGTGGTATCACATTGTTGTCTTTATTTGCATTTCTCTGACAATCAGAGACTTGGAGTATTTTTTCATGTGTTTCTCAGCCTTTTGGATCTCTTCTGTGGTGAATATTCTGTCCATGTCCTTCTCCCATTTTTTGGATGGGGTTATTTGTTGTCTTGCTGTTGAGATTTGCAAGTTCTTTATATATTCTGTTTATTAGCCTCTTGTCTGATGTATGGCAAGTCAAGATCTTCTCCCATTCTGTGAGGGGTCTCTTGATTTGGGTACTAGTTTCTTTAGCTGTGAAGAAGCTTTTTAATTTGATGCAGTCCCATAGGTTTATGCTTGCCTTAGTCTTCTTTGTAATTGGATTAGTTTCTTTGAAGATGTCTTTAAAATTTATACGGAAAAGAGTTCTGCCAATATTTTCCTCTAAGTGTCTGATAGTTTGTGGTCTAACATCCACTTGGAATTTACTCTTATATTTGGTGAAATATAGTGGTTCAGTTTCATTCTTCTGCATGTTTCAACCCATTATTTGCAACACCATTTGCTGAAGAGACTCTGTTTTCCCCATTTAATAGTCTGGGTACCTTTGTCAAAGATTAGATGTTCATAGGTGTGGGGGCTTACTTCTGGGCTCTCAATTCTATCCCACTGGCCAGTATGTCTATTCATGTTCCAGTACCAAGCAGTTTTGATGACAATGGCCCTATAATACAATTTGAGATCTGGGAGTGTGATGCCCCTGGTTCTTGTTCTTTCCTCTCAAGATTGTTTTGACAATTCAAGGTCTTTTCTGGTTCCAGATAAACATTTGTAGCATTTGTTCTATTCTCCTAAAAATGTGGTTGGGATCTTGATGGGGATAGCATTGAATTTATATATGGCTCTGGGTAGTATATTCATTTTGATGATGTTAATTTTTCCAGTGCATGAACATGGAATATCTTTCCACTTCTTTGTGTCTTTTTCAATTTCCTTGAGTAGTGACTTGTAATTTTCAGTATACAAGTCTTCAACTTCTTTGGTTAGGTTTACTCCTAGATATTTTATTTTATTTTTGGTTGCTATAGTAAAAAGAATTGATTTCTGGATTTCAACTTCTCCTAACTTAGTGTTTGCATAGAGGAATACCACTGACTTTTGAATGTGAATTTTGTAGCCTGACAACTTACTGTATTACCTGATGATATCCAAAAGATAATTGCTGGATTCCTTAAGTTTTTCTATGTATATTATCATGTCATCTGCAAATAGGGAGAGTTTGACTTTTTTTCTTCCAATCTGTATCCCTTTAATTCCTTGCTCCTGCCTGATTTCTATGGCAAGAACTTCCAACACTATGTTGAATAGCAATGGGCAGCCTTGTCTAGTACCTGATCTGAGGGGAAATGCTTCTATTTTTTCACCATTGAGTATGATGTTGGCTGTAGGTTTGCTATATATAGACTCCACTATCTTGAGGAATTTTCCATCTGTTCCCATTTTTTGTAGTGTTTTGATCATAAAGGGTTGTTGTGTTTTGTCAAAGGCTTTCTCTGCATCTATGGATATGAACATGTGTTTTTTTTTGTCTTGCTTTTGCTGATGTGGTGGATCATGCTTATTGATTTACATATATTAAACCAAACTTGCATGCCTGGGATAAACCCCACTTGGTCACATTGAACAATGTTTTTAATATACTGCTGTATATGGTTGGCTAGAATTTTGTTCAATATTTTCGCATCTATGTTCATCAGAGATATTGGTCTGTAGTATTCTTTTTTGGTTGTGTCCCTGTCTGCTTTTGGTATCAGAGTGATGTTGGCTTCATAGAGATGGAAGGGAGTATTCCAGTGTCTTCAATCTTCTGGAAGACTTTTAAAAGTAGAGGTTCTTCTTTGAAGGTTTTGTAGAATTCATTTTTTAAACCATCTGCTCCAGGACTTTTATTTTTGGAAAGATTTTTGATAACTCTTTCAATTTCATTAGCTGTGATGGGCCTGTTCATGTTATCTACTTCCTCTTTACTTAGTTTTGGAAGTTGGTAGGTACCTGGGAATTCGTCCATTTCTTCCAGGTTCTCTAGCTTGGTGGCATATAGTTGTTCATAGAAGGCTCACATGATATGTTGAATTTCTGCGGTGTCTGTTGTGATATCTCCTCTTTCATTTACTATCTGATTTATTTGGGTCTTCTCCCTTTTTTGTTTTGTGAGTCTGGCTAAAGGTTTGTCGATTTTGTTCACTCTTTTGAAGAACCAACATTTACTTTCGTTGATATTTTTGTATGGTTTTCTTATTTTTCTTATATTATTGATTTCTGCCCTAACTTTAGTGATTTCTGTCCTTCTGGTTGCTTTCGGCTTCCCTTGTTCTTCTTCTTCTAAGTCTTTAAGATGTGAAATCAGGCTGTTTATTTGTGCTTTTTCTTGTTTCCTAATGTGTGCTTGTATAGCTATAAATTTCCCTCTCAGTACAGCCTTAGCTGTGTCCTAACTATTTTGATAGCTTATGTCTTCATTTTCATTGAAGTCTTGAAACATTTTGATTTATTCCTTGATTTCCTCTTTGACCCAGTAGTTGTTAAGGAGTGTACTGTTGAGATTCCACATTTGGGACTATTACTAATCTTTTGTTGATTGTTAAGTGTTAGTTTAATTCCACTGTGGTCTGAGAAGATGCTTGGGATGATTTCAGTGCTCTTGAATTGGCTGATGCTGTCTTTGTGGCCTAACATATGGTCTATCCTTGAGAATGACCCATGTGGACTTGAGTAATATGTGTATTCCAGTTTCTTGGGATGAATGACTCTGAAAATGTCCAATAGTTCTAGTTTATCTATCTCCTCATTTAGCTCCCCCATGTCTTTATTGATTTTCTTCCTGGGTGACCTGTCAAGTTGAGAGAGTGGGGTGTTGAAGCCCCCTACTATGACTGTGTTGCTGTTAATATATTGCTGTAGCTCTTCAGTAGATGTTTGATGTATTTAAATGTCTTCTCATTGGGTGCATAGATGTTAATAATTATTAATTCCTCTTGATAGACTGATCCTCTGAGCATTAAGTAGTATCTATTCCTATCTTTTTTTAATCTTATCTATTTTAAAGTCTATTGTGTCATATATGAGAATAGCTCTTCCTGCACTTTTTTGTGGGCCATTGGCTTGTGTGATAGTTTTCTATCCTTTCACTTTGAGTCTGTTTTTGTCTTGTTGAGTTAGGTGGGTTAACTGTAGACAACATATCATTGGTTTGTGTTTTCTGATCCACCTTTCTCGCCCATCGCTGTCTGTCCTTTCTGCTTCTGCTTTGTCTATCACGTTTTGGTGGTTCCAGCTCACTCTCTACAGAAAAGTGGAATTCTGGTGGTTGACCTTCTCCCATTTCACCCCCTTGCATTTCTCCCCTTTTTGTCTTCATTGGACTGACGCTTCTATTGGACTTGCTGGTACACCTCTTGGACACTATACACCACTTTACAAACAGATTCCATTTACACTGCTGGGTTTCTCAAAGACTGACCGCAGCAGTCCATGGACATTACAGGTTGCTGTCTTGGGACTCTATAGGCCCTGTCCCCTCGCCTGCAGGCCCTGCCCCCAGAGTCAGGAAACCCCCCTCATTACTAGGCCCTGCTCCCAGAGGCAGAAGACGTCCCCAGAGGCAGGAAATGCCCCTTTGCCCACCAGGTTTCCTCTTGGCATCACACTGGCTCTTGCTGCTCTCCTACTTGTCCCTTCCTGTCCAGTTCTTTTGAAAATGCCTGCATGATATCATTCAGGTTTATGCCCAAAAGGTTTCGGTTCACCCCTTCACTACTATTCCTCTGTCACAGATAGTCTTACAGACATTGACCCATTTTAATGTGATAACTAGATAGAAAGATAAGGGAAAGATGTAGAAAAAATTGTGATGAGATGGTAGAGCCTGGCAGAGCTTAACCTATGAGATGAGTCCCTCCAGGTAAGTCTCTCTCTCTACAGAGGGGTTGAGCAAAGTGGAGGGGACACATAAATCTCACAAGGTCAGCGGCTATATAAGTCTTCCCTCCCCCACAGAAACATCCTACATCTTCCCACTGGAGTTTGGCATTCCTTAAAAAATATTTAAGCCTGCTCTGCTCTAAATTTCCTATACTGTGGCCATTAGGTCAAAAGAAAGGGGGAGGTGTTGGGTAATTGTGCAGATACCCTCAGGGTATCACCCATTCCCACGAGAGCTGAAATCCTAGCTTCCCAGAGTGCCTTGTTTTCTCAACCCCCCTTCCCATTCCCGCAAGAGCTGAAACCCTATTTCTGGAGTCCCTTGTTTCCTAGCCAATCCCATCCCAACTTGCCACTTCCGGTTTTTAGTCTATAAAGCCTGTTGCTGCTGCAGGTTCGCTCTCTTGTTCCTCTCCTCTCTTCTGCGATGAGACCCAGAGAAGGGCTGGTAGGCTTAGTGGGAGGTGGCCATTTTGCTAGCTCCACGTGGCCTGAACCACTCTGCTTTTGCCCATTTCTGGGGTGCCCGTGTGAGTAAAGATTTGTGTTCCTGCTCTGCTCCAGTCTTTTCTCTCTCCCCCATGACGCAACCCAACAATGCTTGAGCAGAGAAAATAAAGAATGAAGGTCAGTAATGCAATTGATCTACCAAAAAAAATTAGGGAGTGAGGAAAGCCTAGTTTAACCAATTTAGTTACTTCTGCCAAGTGTTAATTCCATCATTCTATTTTTGCTAGCACCAAGAAGTAAAAATATTGCAAAATATACTACTTCTGTCTTATTGTGTGTTATATTAGGTTAATTGTATTATTGAAAACTATCAATAGATCATCATGGCATGGAGTACAATAGTAATTGTTCAAGTGAGCAGACTTTCTTTTCATCATATGTGCCATTTGATGAGAACAAATGCTTATTTAGTATTTTTTATCTGGCCATCTTTTGTATGGGCAGGAAACAGATGATTTTAGAAAGCTGATAACTAAACATTTCTAATTCTTGGGAGGTTTAATCTTTACTTTTCTCTGGAATTTGCACCATCAGCTGGTTTTGCTTGTCTTTAAAATCAGGATTCTAACAAAACGGCCTTGCTACTCCACAAATATCTTAAAACTGTGGAACTTTCCCTCTGGAATTATTACATGTGAATGGATTCCTACATTTTACAATGGAAAGCATGAAATCATAGCCGGCTTGGCTACTGCTATTATTCATATAGCAGGTTATACTCTTTTAACAGTTAAACTTCCATTATGTTTTACTATTTGTTACATACCATTTTTATGTGTTTCACAGTTTTATTCATTTTGCAGTTAACCATTTGAAAGGATTTTAGTCCTTAAAAGTAAGATTTACCATTCTTGTGTTTTTGCCATTGCTCTTAGTGTATGTGTATGTGTTTGTGTGAAATACGATTACCAATTCTTCTGTAGGGACAAGTATAACAACATAATCATTCCTACTACCAACAGCAAGTCCTTCTGTTTTAAACGTATGGGGATTTTTATTGGGAATGTATTTACAGCTAGCTTAGCTACAAATATTAGAAACTTCATCAAACATAGATAACCACAGTTAGAGAGAAGCACCCTTCTGTGATTGGTCTGCAGATATTTGAAAAAATGTACATATGTGTTGGTATGCTTCTAGTTCTGCTTCTGGGATCCCTTCTGTTACATTGCTTGATGTTGTGGTCTATTTACATCATTCTGTTACATTGGTTTGGTCTCACTCCCCCTGCCTCTGGGAGATTTTGGTTTAGTCCTTGCTAGTTCACAGCTTCTTCCTTCTCCCTGCCCTCATCCTACGTACTTCCTTGGTTCCTGACACTTCCGCCGGAAGAGAGAGAGGCAAGGCAGAATAGGGTTGTGATTAGATTAGATTAGTTTTTTGACTCGTTCGCGAATAAAGAAATATTGCTTCTCTGGTCAGCCATGTGTCCCTGGTCATCTGTCTCCCGCCGCGAAGCTAGCCCGGCATACTGGCGCCCTGAACTTTGACTGACACATATGCATACACAAGCAAAAGATTAACTTAATATCAGTAATGTATGATACTAAGTGCTTTAAAAAAGACACAATTTGAAGAAATTTTTATTTACTTGTCAAAAGTTTTATTTGCTGTTCATAAATAATGATAGGCTGAATTAAAAGCAGATTAATGATGGCATTAAAAAGAACTTATTTTCATTTTAGTACATTCCATACTCTTTTAAAAAATTTTTTATTGGGGAATTAATTTTTTACATTTAACAGTAAATAGAATAGTTTGTATATGCATAAAATTTTTCAGTTTTCCATATAACAATACAACCCCCACTAGGTTCTCTGTCATCCTTTTTGGACCTGTATTCTCATCCCCCCCACACACCAGAGTCTTTTACCTTGGTGCAATATGCCAATTCCTGTTCAGGTCCTACTTGTGTTTTTTCTTCTGATCTTGTTTTTCAACTTCTGCCTGAGAGTGAGATCATCCCATATTCATCCTTCTGTTTCTGACTTATTTCAATTAACATGAATTTTTCAAAGACCATCTAAGATCGACTGAAAATGGTGAAGTCACCATTTTTATAGCTGAGTAGTATTCCATTATATATATATATATATCACAACTTGCTCAGCCACTCATCTGTTGTTGGACACCTGGGTTGCTTCCAGGTTTTGGCTATTACAAATTGTATTGCTAAGAACATATGTGTACACAGATCTTTTTGGATGGGTGTGTTTAGTTCCTTAGGATTTATTTCCCAGGAGAGGAATTGCAGGATCATAGGGTAGATCCATTGTAGCCTTCTGAGAGTTCTCCAGACTGTTCTCCACAGAGGTTAGACCAATTGACATTCCCACCAGCAGTGTAGGAGGGTTCCTTTGACCCTACAACCTCTCCATCATTTATTGCTGCTACCTTTTCTGATGTATGGCATTTTCACAGGAGTGAAGTGGTATCTCATTGTTGTCTTTATTTGCATTTCTCTGACAATCAAAGACTTGGAGCATTTTTACATGTGTTTCTTGGCCTTTTGGAGCTCTCCTATGGTGAATATTCTTTCCATGATCTCTCCCCATTTTTGGATGGGGTCATTTGTTTTCTTGTTGTTGAGTTTAGCAAGCTCTTTATATATTTTGGTTATTAAACTCTTGTCTGATGTATGGCATATCAAGATCTCCTATTCTGTGAGGGGTCTCTTGGTTTGGGTAGAGGTTTGTTTTGCTGTGCAGAAGATTTTTGAAAATTTTTATTTATAAAAAGGAAACATTGACAAAACCATAGGATAAGAGGGGTACAACTTCATACAGTTCCCACTACCAGAACTCTGTATCCCATCCCCTACCCTAATAGCTTTCCTATTCTTTAACCCTCTTAGAGTATAGACCCAAGGTGATTGTGGGATGCAGAATGTTTCTACCTGGCTTCTGTAATTGCTTCCCCGCTAAACATGGGCACTGACTGGTCGATCCATACTCCCAGCCTGTCTTTCACTTTCCCTAGAGGGGAAGGACTCTGGGCAAGCGGAGCTCCAGGACACATTGGTGGGGTTGTCTGTCAAGGGAAGTGTGGTTGGCATCTGGAACTTGATGGTTGAAGAGAGAGTTAAAATACAAAGCCAAACAAGTTTTTGACCAATCATGGACCTAAAGGCTGGAATAGTGCTGATGAAACATTGGGGGCCCTCCATTTTGTAGATGGCTAGTAGGCATATTTTAGTTATATTCCAAAGGTCCTCTGGCTATACTAGTGCTTTAATTAATTAATTAATTAATTAATTTTTTGCCTGAGATGCAGGTGGATCCTAATTATTGTCTGGGGAGTTGATGTCATGGCTGGCAGAAGGACGTCTCTGGACACAGTCTGAAGTGAAGCATGCTGAGGTGGTATTCCTTGCTTTGATTAGATTGGAATCTGTGGATGCAATATCATTTGGTATGAACTGAGAGAAGCATGCAGGAAAGTGAGTTCCACCCTAGAGGTTCTAGGACTGGCTCTAAAGAGGAAGTGGTAGGTTCCATGTAGAAGGTTTTTAATTTGATGTAGTCCTGTAGGTTTATACTTGCCTTAGTCTTCTTTGTAATTGGATTCATTTCATTGAAGATGTCTTTAAAATTTATGCTGAAAAGAGTTCTGCCAATATTTTCCTCTAACTCTAAAAGAGTTCTGCCAGTATTTTCTGGTCTAACATACAAGTCTTTGATCCACTTGGACATTCCATACTCTTAATTTAATTGTTACATGTGTCACATGTAACAATAGTTTGAAAAATTTATGAGAAAGTGAAATATTTTCTTCTATTAGATTTATTGTTATGTGTTAATGTGTGTAAAATTTGCATCTATAATATGCTAAAAAACAAGTACTCTAAGATGTATACTTCATAATCTATATTTCTCATCAGTTCATCAAAGGAAAGCAAGTCCTTTCTAGAAAAGATTTTTACTCTAGGAAAGTTAATAACTAAAATTTATAAAGTATGTAGAAAACTCAGCAGTAGAAGAACAGTTTCATTTAAAAAATGAGGAAAGGACATGGACAGAATTTTTACCAAAGAAGATATCCAGATTGCCAACAGACATGAAAAAATGTTCCAGGTCACTGATTATAAAAGAAATGCAAATAATGATAACAATGATATAAAACTTCACACCTGAGAGAATGTCATATATTTATTAGAAAAGGACGGAAATAACAAGTGTTGACAAGGATGTAAGTGGAAGGAAACCATTTATATCTTTTTTGTAAAAATTTTAAACTTTATTTATTTAATTTGATATGACAGAGAGAAACTGAGTGGGGAAGGGGATGGAGGAGAGAGACAGGTTTCTCACCTGCAGTACTGCTTCACCACTTGTGAAACTTCCCCCTTATATGGGAAGTCTGGGGGCCTGAACCTGGTCCTTGTGCATGGTGACATGTGCACTAAACCAGGTGTGCTACCACCCCCCCAAAAAATACTCTTTACTGCTGGTGCATATGTAAATTGATCCAAACCCCTATGGGAAATAGTCTGGAGATTCCTCATAACATTAAAAATGGGCCTACTTTATGACCTGTCAATTCCTCTCCTTGGTACTTATCCAGAGAAAGCAAAAACCTCTATCCAAAAAGTCTATGTACAACAAAGTTTACATTAGCACAATTTGTAATATCACAAACTTGGGATCAACCCAGATGCCCAGCAACAGATGAGTGGTTAAGAAAGTTGTGGTATATAAACAGTTTAACACTACTTGGTTGTTAAAAACAAACAAGTCTTCTCTTTTACCTCCTCTTGGGTGGATGGATCTCAAAGGAATTATGCTAAGTGAAATAATTCAAAAGGAGAATGACCAATACCAGATGATATCATGTACAGGTGGAATTTATGAAACTTGGACTGTGTCCTGCACCAAAGCAAATGATTCTATGGGAGAAGGCAACAGGATGGAGTGGAAAGGTGTCGGGAATCTAGTGCATGATGTCAGGGAAGAGTACACATTAGAGGTGGGAGAGGTATGTAGACAACTATAACTGGGAAATGAGAAACCGTATTCATGTGTCAACAACTGTTCTAGAAACCATAATCCCCCGAATAAAATGATTTGCAAGATAAAGATAATTTCCATTATTTTATATTACATATTTCTTATTTGGTCATAACACAGTGAGTTTGTCTCACTTGTCTTATCCCTAGATAACATGAGAGAGAAAGTGATTTTTGTTATATTCCTTTCTACATTCCTAAAAAACATACGACCATCCTTATATTACTGTAAGAACTTATCAGCTGCTGATGGAATCATGCGAACTGTTTAGTTATGCTATCTTTGTCATCTTATTGAAAAGCAAACTGGAATTTAAAGTTTCTTTTTAATATGTATTTTATTTTATTAATGAGAGATAGAGGGAGAAATACCATAGCACTGCTCAGCTCTGGTTTATGGTGATGTTGGGGATTGAACTTGGGACCTCAGGACATCAGTCATGAAAACCTTTTACATTACCATTATGCTCTCTCTCCAGCCCAAGATTTAGAGTGTCAGCCATGGAACTAGAAATTGACAGAACTAAGATTTGAATCCTATTCAAGATTTGAATCCTATTCATAAACTAAAAGAAATTAATACTGTGATTAGCAACTGATAAGTTCTTACAGTAATATAGGGATGATCGTATGTTTTTCAGGAATGTAGAAAGGAATGTAACAAAAATCACTTTCTCTCTCATGTTATCTAAGGATAAGACAAGTGAGACAAACTCACGATGTTATGACCAAATAAGAAATATGTAATATAAATTAATACCATCTAGAACAATGACTAAAGAAAATAGCTGATAGAATGGTAATAATGGGGAGCCGGGCTGTAGCGCAGCGGGTTAAGCGCAGGTAGCGCAAAGCACAAGGACCGGCATAAGGATCCTGGGTCGAAACCCCGGCTCCCCACCTGCAGGGGAGTCACTTCACAGGCGGTGAAGCAGGTCTGCAGGTGTCTATCTTTCTCTCCTCCTCTCTGTCTTCCCCTCCTCTCTCCATTTCTCTCTGTCCTATCCAACAACGACAACAACAATAATAACTACAACAATAAAACAACAAGGGCAACAAAAGGGAATAAATAAATAAAATAAATATTAAAAAAATGAATAAAATATTAAAAAGAATGGTAATAATGTGGAATCTGGTGAAATATCATTAAAATTGAACAAAGTATGAGAAGAGTCCAGATTCCTGAGGGGAGGGGGCTGGATAACTCATCTGGTAGGTGACATATTACTATGTGTCCAGGTTCAAACCTGGGGTCTTCACATGGGAGTGCTTGCCTGGGGAAACTTCAGAAGTGTGTGTGTGTGTGTGTGTGTGTGTGTGTGTGTAGGGGAGGGGGTTGCAGTTTGCTGTGGTGTCTCTCTCAGTCTCCTTCTCCCTCTGTTTCTCATCCTGTATCTAGAGGAAAGAAAAGGGTGGGGGGAACACTGGGAACAGTAATGGGGAAAAAACATACAGACTCCAATTAGGGAATAATGAGATTTGCTGAATCCTACCAGATGATTTTGAGTATAATTATCCCAGAATCTCTCTAGTTTCAACCCAGTCACCTTAGCTTGTATGTGATAGCAATATTCTGCCCCCCCCCCCATTTGGGTGACTTAGTAGAATTTTGAGTTTAAATGCAAACAATGAATAAATCAAACATATACTCTAACTTTAGAACTTCTGTGTTAAGCTCAGGATCACCTGTGTTTGTCTTTTAAAGTATGTTTAAGATTATCTGCTGCATTGAAATTCATGATTTTAAGATTTAAAGTATGAGGATAAACTATTTTATCAGAGAAAGAGAGAGAGGGAGAGGGAGAGGGAGAGGGAGAGGGAGAGGACAAACCAGAGTAACACTCTGGTACATGCGTTGCTAGGGATTGAACTCAAGACCTCCTGCTTGTAAATCCAGAGTTCTACCACTGTGCTGCCCCCTGGACTGCAAGGATGGACAATCAGAAAGGTCTCTAGCTAAAACTTAGTTTGTTCCATAAACTAGGGCAAATATATACCTGAAAGCAGAAGTACACTAGAGTTTGCAGTGAGTACCCCCCAACACTTCATCTCCACTATTCCAACCTTTGGGTCCATGCTTCTTCAACAATTTGTTTGGCTTCGTATGTTAACTCTCTTTTCAGCCACCAGGTTCCAGATGCCATCAGGATGCCAGCCAGGCTTCCCTGGACTGAAGACCCCACCAATGTATCCTGGAGCTCCGCTTCCCCAGAGACCCACCCTACTAGGGAAAGAGAGAGGCAGACTGGGAGTATGGACCGACCAGTCAAAGCCCATGTTTAGTGGGGAAGCAATTACAGAAGCTAGACCTCCCACCTTCTACAACCCAGAATGACCCTGGGTCCATGCTCCCAGAGGGATAGAGAATGGGAAAGCTAACAGGGGAGGGGATAGGATATGGAGATTGGGTGGTGGGAATTGTGTGGAGTTGTACCCCGCCATCCTATGATTTTGTTTATGTCTCCTTTCTTAAATAAATAAATTAATTAAAAAAAAACTTTGTTTAAACAGAATTATCTCTGTATTGTGAAAAGTTTTGACTTCTGAGAATTATATTGGTGCTGTCTGATACACTTTAAAAATATGTCACAATATGAATTTATTTTGAGAGCTCATTTGGAAGTTCTAGCAGCTACTCAGATATCCTCAACCAAAGACCCTTGATTCGTGTCTCTATTCAGAGAAGGTTGTCCTCCTCTTCGACCAAGCACATAGCTTTGGGGAGGGACGCACATGGAGTGGTGAGGGAGGAAGGGGACACCAGCCTAGCCAGCCAGATTTGCTGTATCCACCCTGGTGATCATTGGGATAACAGGTGGTGTAGCCAGATCGTCCTCACATCCCAATGTGACTTTATTTTCACACATTGTTTTGTGAACTTTCTAGACCATTTCAATCTAGGAATGTCTCAAAAAAAAAACCAAACTCTTTTTACTGCAGTGACATTAAGTGTGAGATTGCACATGTTTAAGTTACATGCTCTTGTCAGTGTGCAAAGTTTCCTTTTGCTCTACACCCTCATCAGCACTTTGCTTCTGGCCTTTTTGAGACAGGCCGCTCTCACAGGTGGGAGATGATGGCTGAAGGCCTCTTTCCACCACGCCCCTCCCCTCACCCCCCTCCCTGGGCTGACTTTTCCAGACAGAAAAAGGAGTCAGAGGAAAGATGCCAGAACACCAAAGCTTCCACCGGTGTGACAGGGACTGGACTCAAGCTTGGGTTGCACACACGGCAAAGCAGCACACTGTCCAGGTAAATAACCTATTTTGCCTGCCCTCATTGTCTTTTTGATGTGCATTTCCCTGACAATAAGCATATCTTCCACATGTCTGTTGGCCACCTGTATGACTTCTTTGGTGGTGTATCTGTTCAGCTCTTCTTACAGTCTTCTTAATGGAGTTGTTTTGCTTTTTTGTTGATGAGTTTTGTGACAAACTTTATTAACTCTTTGTTAGATGTGTGATGTGTGAATATTTTATCCCTGTTAGGAACATGGTTTTATTATTATTATTTTTTACCAGAGCCCTGCTCAGTTCTGGTTTAAAGGGGTGAGGCGAGAGGATTGAACCTAGGACCCCAGGTATGTCAGGCACAATGAAAGTCTATTGCACTACAGATTGCGCCATTTATCCCAGATCGTCTTTTTGTCTTAAAAATTGTTTCTCCAAGCAGAGCCTTCCTAAGGTTGACGTGATCACATTTGTGGTTGTGAGTGGTGTGGTTGTTGGTAGTGTGAGCCCAAAGTTAAGCGGGCCTTGGTGGAGGCCTGGGGTTTGAGCTCAACACTGCCTGGAAGCCCCTTTGTGGCGACTACCATGGAGTGGCCCTGGGGGGTGGGTAGGGATGGGGGATTGGTGAGAAAGAATGCAGGGGTCCCAGTGCCAGCTGGTGACCATGCACAGTCTCTAGGATTGGTAGGGAGAAGTTTGGCAAGTTGTGAGACCTCTTGGCTGGCTGGCTTTTTATCAAGTCTGCGGCGTTGCAGTGCAGTGTGTTTGCTGGCAGTCAGGCATGAATCACAGAGTCCAAGTCTGTTTGTTAGCCAGGAATAAGTGCACCTACCTGATAAGTAGCTCTCAGCTGGAGCTAATTCAGTAATTTTACTAGTCTGGCTTGAATCACCTGCGCCCAAGAATTTGCCTTCGGGTCTATTACTGTGTCAGGTATCCACCAGCACTCCCAATCAGGGAAATTTTGAGAAGTTACCATGATGATTCCTGCTTGCACCTCTAATCTCTTTGATAGCCTGTAGTTAGAGTCTAGTGTCCTGGTCCAGTGTTAAAACTACAGATTTATGGTGGGGTAGAGAGGTAGATAGCATAATGGTAATGCAAAAAGACTCATCCCAGAGGTTCCAAAGTCCCAGGTTCCCTAGCACCACCATAAACCAGAATTGAGCAGTGCTCTGGTAAACAAAACTAAAAAAAAATCTATAGATTTATAATATTGATGATGTGTTTTTGAGCAGGGATTATAGATGGGCACAATCCCCTCCCTGAAGTAAAGTTCAGCAATTTTCAGATCTCTTCCCACATATGGGTTACACTTCCCCTGAGATTCAGGTCACTTTCTGGGAAGATTGACACACATTTTGCTGTAGATTTGTTGTGATTACAACAATAAACACAGGTTACCCCTACTTGGGATCTTAGCCCTATGCCTAGTCTGTCTTTTAAAAAATATTTTATTTATTTCTTGGGTTGACATAGAGAAATCTAGAGGGAAGGGGGAGGGTGGTGGAGGGAGAGAGAAGGCATCTGAAGCGCTGCAGATGCTATGCAGGTGCATGATAATGTGTGCATTCCACCAGGTGTGCCACAGCCCAACCCCTAGTCTGTCTTTCTATTGCTGGAAATTTCCCTCTATATTATCCTCCACTTTCTCTTAACTACTATCAAAACTTTAATTTCCAAAGACTTCCTTATATATTTTTTCTGTATTAAAAATATCATCTTTCATATTTAATGAATGTTGGCTTATTCTCTTAGGACATCAATGCTGCAGTATGTTAGTTCATAGCTTGTATTTTTAAGCCTTTTTTATGTTTCTTTTAGTCTCTTTCACATACATTAGAGACTTTCTTCAAATGCTCACATATTTTGGCTGGAGGCTATATGTTTTGACTATTGTGTGAGATATTCAAATGTCTCACTAGATGCTTTGTATTTGGGGAGGTTAGAGCTGGTTTACCTGTTTCAGGTGATCTAGGTGACTGGGAGATTTAGCTGCGTATTTCAGTAGAGTAGATTCAAACTCAGTATTTATACCCTTTTCTCCTGGACAGGCAGCTAAGTTTTCTCAGACTTTTCTGGAAATCAGAAGCTTTATTATTAGCAACTCAGATGCCCTGTGCCCAGTGTACTCTGTACTGGCAGTATTAATCAAAGCAGAAACTTAAAAAAATTATTAGTGACTTAATATTGATTTACAAAATTATAAGATGCAGGGATTATATAGTATAATGGTGATACAAAGAGACTTTCATTCCTGAGGCTCCAGAGTCCCAGGTTCAGTCCTCTGCACCACCATAAGCCAGAGCTGAGCAATGCTCTAGTTAAAGTGTATGTGTGTGTGTGTGTGTGTGTGTGTGTGTGTGTGTGTGTGTGTGTGTGTGTGTGTGTGAAAGAGAGAGAGAGAGAGAGAGAGAGAGAGAGAAGGAACAATACCAAAGTTTCATTCAGTGTGATGGGGGCCAGGCTGTGCACATAGCAAAGCAATACATTATCCAAGTGAGCTATGTTGCAGGCCCTTCTATCCAGTCTCGATGACAAGCATTTAATTTCTTAACTTTTCTTTTTGTAAATATTATTTATTGTTCATGTATTTTCAACACTGGTGTACATTTGTCCAGTAGATTAAATATCTGTAGACATGTACAATGTGTTGGACTTATGTGGATTGTTGTATTGACATGATTTATGGATATCCACATTTAATATTTTCATCAGTCATGTAGTCACTGAGCCCATGCACTGACAGTATGTGTCAAATAAGCAAAAAAACAAACAGACAAACAAAAAAAAAAAACCATAGCTAGTTGAAAGGAAAGACAAAAAAATTATTTTAAAAAATAAGATTTAAATCCTCATTCATTGCTTAGTGTATGCTGGTTGTACTTAAAAATGGAAGGAAAAGACTTATAACTGGTGACAAACGAAGCATGAATTAACAGCATGTAAACGGTCACATACTTTTATCTACTAAAACCAAGTAAACCAGTAATCAAGTTACTGGCTTTTATCAACAAGAATAGTTTGGTTGAAATAATAGTCATATCATTCTCAATTTTAAACCTATTAATCAGTCCTTAATCACAATTTAATGTAGAAAGCCACAGTTTCAGCAAGATGTGAGGACATTAAAAAAACTTAAGAAGAATTGGTGAGAAAAGTTATGCCATTTAGAGCTCCATTTGGGGCTGTAATGGAGGAAAACAAAAAAGCCAACTATGTATGTAGTGAGGACAAAATCTGAAACAGCACAGTCTTACATGTCAAATAGAACTATATTTTAGGCATGCCACGTAGGTTCTGCCCTAACCTATGAATTTTATGGAATGGATAAAGGGGAAATTCCTAGCTTATAATAATCTTTTTTTTTCTTTCTTAAAATAGGTAACACAGAGCAAGGGTGTTTAATGAGTTTCTGAATGAAGATGACTAGAAACATGGAGTCCTTAGATGCAAGGACAGTGAGCATGAGTTGGGTGGGGGCTGAGACTGGTTTTGTTGCAGGGCATTAACTAATTGTATGATAGTAAGCCTCCCAATATATCAGGATTTTAGGGTTTTTTAAAAAATATTTATTTATTTATTTATGCCCTTTTGTTGCCTTTGTTGTTTTATTGTTGTAATTATTATTGTTGTTATTGATGTCATTGTTGTTGGGTAGGACAGAGAGAAATGGAGAAATGGAGAAAGGAGGGGAAGACAGAGAGGGGGAGAGAAAGATAGACACCTGCAGACCTGCTTCACCACTTGTGAAGTGACTCCCCTGCAGGTGGAGAGCTGGGGCTCGAACTGGAATCCTTCTGCTGGTCCTTGCGCTTCACGCCACATGCACTTAACCCGCTGTACTACCACCCAACTGCCAAGGATTTTAGTTTTTATCTCTGCAAAGCAAAGAATCAGCTATGTGCTCTAATTTGTACAGTGTCATTGGAAAAGAGAAATGAGGTGACACCAAGAGAATCCTGTTTCCATCACCAGCCTGAAATACAGAATCCTTTCTCTGGAATAGGCTTTCAGCTGAAAGGCAAGTACTCAGAAAGAATTGCAGGGCAGATAGATGCACAGGCACTAAGAGTATGTTATAAGCTTATATCCCAAATTATCCACCTCCATCGTGGTTATAACTGTTGCTTGGTGCCAGCACTATGAATCCACTGCTCCTGGACACCATCTTTTCTTTTCTCTTCTTTTCTTTTCTTTTCTTTTTTTTTTGTTAAATAGAACAGATAGGAATTGAGAGGGAGTGGGGAGATATAGGAGATATAGGAGAGCGAGAGAGAGAGAGAGAGAGAGAGAGAGACTTTCAGACTTACTTTACCATCCCTCCTCTTTTTAATAGAGATGGAGAGAGATGGAGAGAGAGAGAGGGTAAGAGAGAAACTGCAGCAGCATTGAAGCTTTCTCAGTGACGTTGGACTGAGTTTGAACTTGGGTCTTTCACATGCTAAAGCAGCACACTACCAAGTGAACTGTTGCTCTGGCCTTGCTTTCTTCTTTCTTTCTTTCTTTCTTTCTTTCTTTCTTTCTTTCTTTCTTTCTTTCTTTCTTTCTTTCTTTCTTTCTTTCTTTCTTTCTTTCTTTCCCAGAACACTGATCAGCTCTGGCTTATGGTGATGCAAGGGATTGAACCTTAGACTTTGGAGCCTCAGGCATGAAAGTCTCTTTGCATAACCATTATGCTATCTACTGCCACCCTCTGGCCTTCCTTTCTTGTGTTATCCTTTCATCTAAATTAGTTTCTTGAAGACAGAAATTGCTTCATTCCATTTTGATTCTCCAAACACTTGAGCCTGCCTCAGAGTAGCTGCTTAAGAATATTTGCTGAGGAGAAGCAGTTACAGAAGCCAGACCTCCCACCTTCTGCACCCCATAAAGATCTTTGATCCATACTCTCAGAGGGATAAAGAATAGGGAACATCCCAATGGAGGGGATGGGATGTGGAACTCTGGTGGTGGGAACTGTATGTATTGTACCCTTCTTATCCCATAATCTTGTCGATCACTATTAGGTCACTAATTTAAAAAAAAAAAAAAAGGGAGGGGGAAAGTATTTGCTGAGTGGAACTGAATACTCATAAGTGCATATAAATTACATTGTATATACTAGAATTCATTTCTTTACAGCATATGAAATTCCATGTCATCACAGTATACATTTTTTTATAGGAGTGATATTAGAGAAAGACTTTTAGAATCACATAGATAAGAGCAGTTTTCATTCTCCTTATTGGCTTTGCAAAAGCAAATCTACTTCTCAGGAGATATCAAATTCTTTGCAAACCTTTTGTGAGGGATAAAAATGATTTATTTAAATCACCCAATGCTAGTTGTTGTTTTGGTCATTACTTTGGTAAGTATCATGATCACCCTAGCTCTTCTTGCAGTGGTCACAAATGATTGTTTCAAGTCTTCTTTGTGATCCTCCATTCCAGTGCCCTCTGCTCCCCCACTTTGGCAGTGTTGGGCTCAACTTCCAAGGAATTCTATCAAAAATGGTCTCAATAGCCGACTGTAATTTAAATGAAGAATACAAGTCCTTACCACCCAGTGCAATCTACTTGAGGCCTGTTTGAAAGCAAACTGAGTAGACAGATAATCAGTCATGGCAGAGATAGGAGTGCAGATCAGATGTCCACGTGTTAATGGGCCTAAGAGGGAAGTACAGAAATACTGAGTTTGACCTTGCAGAGTGCCTAATCTTTCCAAACTGCTTCAGCTGTAGATCTGTGAGTACAACACAGAATTTCAAACTACCATGGTGTGTTCATGATCTTTCCATTGGCTGATGTTCATTCCTGGCCTTAAACCCTTTCATCAGTACCTGGAACTTTTCCTTAATATGGATCGATGGGGTCCTGGCGGTGGCACTTAGTGTGAAGCAGAAGGATCTGGGTTTGAGCCATCAGCTCCCCAGCAGGGGGGTTGCTTCATAAGCGGTGAAGTAGGTCTAAACATGCATGTCTTTTTCTCCCACTCTTTGCATTCCCCTCCTCTCGGTTTATCTCTGTCCTATCCAACAACAGTAGCAGCAGCAGCAACAGCAACACCAACAACAATGGAAAAAGGGTGGCCACCAGGAGCTGTGGATTCCTAGTGCAGGCACCGAGCCCCAGCGATAACCTTGGAGGAAAAAAAAGACATGGGGGGATGGGGCGCAGCGGGTTAAGCTCATGTAGCACGAAGGCTGGGTTTAAGCCCTGGCTTCCCACCTGTCACTTCACAGGCAGTGAAGCAGGTCTGCAGGTGTCTCTCTTTCTCTCCCCCTCTCTGTCTTCCCCTACTCTCTCCATTTCTCTCTGTCCTATCCAACAACGACGACATAAACAACAATAATAACTACAACAATAAAAGGGCAACAAAAGGGAAAATAAATAATAATAAATAATAATAATAATGATAAATATATGGATCAACCTGTTAACATCCATGTCCAGCGGAGAAGCAATTACAGAAGCCAGAAGACCTTCCGCCTTCTGCACCCCATAAAGATCTTTGGTCCATACTCCCAGAGAGATAAAGAATAGGGAACCTTCCAGTGGAGGGGAGGGAATATGGAATTCTGGTGACGGGAATTGGGTGGAGTTGTACCCCTCTTACCTCACAATCTTATCTATCATTAAATCACTAACAAAAAATATTTAATTGGTAAAATATCACTTCTGCTATTCAGTAGGGAAAAAAATACTATTAAATGGGAGTTGGGCGGTAGCACAGAGGGTTAAGCGCTGATGGCGCAAACCTCAAGAACCCGCGTAAGGATCCGGGTTCGAGCCCCCCGGCTCCCCACCTGCAGGGGAGTCGCTTCACAAGCAGTGAAGCAGGTCAGCAGGTGTCTGTCTTTCTCTCCCCCTCTCTGTCTTCCCCTCCTCTCTCCATTTCTCTCTGTCCTATTCAACAACAGTGACATCAATAATAACTACAATGATAAAAACAACAAGGGCAACAAAAGGGAATAAATAAATCAATATTTTTTTAAAATACTATTAAGCTTGGCATCTCCTTCAAATGAAAATGTATTTTCTTTATAAAGCCTGGAGGTTTCTTTACAGAGTCAGGAGTTCTTTGACCTTAAAACTTTTTTCCCTTTTACTAAATTTGTATTAAATTTAAATTCCGTCAAGGTAACCCACAATATTCTTCATCTTTATATCTCTTGTGACTAATGCTGGGTCTAGCAATACCATGTTCAGTAACTTTGTTAACTGACTGAATGGATGATCTAGAAGTTGGCAATTAAAACTGCTAAGTAGGAGTTGGGTGGTAGCTCAACGGGTTAAGCGCACGTGGCGCAAAGCCCAAGGACCAGCATAAGGATCCTGGTTCAGTCCCCCGGCTCCCTGCCTGCAGGGAGTCCCTTCACAGGTGATGAAGCCAGCCTGCAGGTGTCTATATTTCTCTCTCCCTCTCTGTCTTCCCTTCTTCTTTCCATTTCTCTCTATCTTATCCAACAATGATGACATCAACAATAACAACAATAATAACTATAACAATAAAACAACAAGAGCAACAAAAGGGAATAAATAAATATTAAAAAAAAAAAACTGCTAAGTGTCCACTGGCTTCTTCTATAAACCTGGCAGTAACTTAGTCTTGATGACTCATTTATTTCTAAAAGTTTGGGAAACACAGCTTTCTTTTTCTTGAAAGTATTTTAAGGTCTGGTGAAATGTTGGTAAAAAGATTTCTCTTGCCAGATGAAAACATCCCCTAAGTACTGAGTGTGACTGGGTATACACTAAGAGTAACTTTTGCTCTGTGTTTCATTGTTTGCCATATGTTCGAGCCTTATTTTATTTTATTATTTATCTTTTTACCAGAGCACAGCTCAGCTCTGGTTCCTAGTGGTGCTAGGGATTGAACCTGGGACCTTTGGTTCCTCAGGCATGAAAATCTTTCTGCATAATCACTGTGCTATTTCCCCAGCTCAAAACCACTTTATTTAATGATAAGAATGTGTTGATTAGCAGAGAAAAAGAAAACACAGTTCGTTTCAGTATTAGGAGTTTGAGGTTGACATTTCTTCAGCCAGTCAAATTGCAAACTTAATTTTTTTTTTTAAGTGTCAGGAAGACATCTCAGCTTGTTGAAGCCCAAAACTTGAATGTGTGAAGCCCCAGAGACCAAAGTTTAAGTGCTAGCACTACCTTATGCCAAAGCTGTGCTATGATCTGTTTTCTCTCTCACGTACACCTGCCTATATCTTTCTAATAATAAATATTTTTTTGAAAATACTACTTTTATTTTTATTAGCAATTTTGTTTTTCTTGTTACCTTTTATTTTATTTTATATTATATAATTTGCGAAGCCATCATTCTGCCTTAATTTAGGAGATTTTTGATCTTTCAGAATATACGAATGAAACATATATTTTTAGATCTTTTTGTTTATTATTGGATAGAGACAGAGAAATTAATGGGGGGGAGATAGAGAGGAAGAGAGACAGAAAGACACCTGCAGCCCTACTTCACCACTCCTGAAGATTTCCCCCTGCAGGTGGGGACAAGGGCCTTGAACTTGGGTCCTTGTGCACTGTAATGTGTGCACTCGACCGGATGCACCACCACCCAACCCTGAAACATATATTTATGAAGTAAATGATAATGTCAAGAAGTATTTCATTTGCCATTATTGCAGTTGTGGAAGGAATGCAAAATCTTCGCTAAATTCCAAAAGTGAGGATTAGACATAGCTACAAGTCAAAGTAACTGGATGGATAACAGAAACAGTACAAACCCCGTGCAGGAAGATTGGTTTGGGAATTCAGCAGCAGAACTCACAAGTCAATGAATTTGTATCTAAAAGAGGCTTTCATTCTTGAGACAACCTAAGATAAATTTACTCTAGTAATTGGAGGTGGGCCAAGAAAGAAGTGTGAGTCACTTTCTCCTTCATCAGATTTTCCTATGCAGCTCCGTTCATGGTTTTTATAGAAATTACAACCACCATTAGTTTTTAGACATCAGTTTAGGCCCCATAAGTCAAGTGTTTTTAAAATAATAGGCAAACTCTTGGCAGTTGCAGAAGTTGGGGGATGTTTTATAATTGTTCTCTATACTACCCTTCTCTTTCATTTGTATAACATGCATGAGTATTTTCCATAATGTGGGAAGGAGGCAGGCCCAGGGAGCTTAGATATTTACTGACAGACAGTACATTCTCTTCTACTGTGTAAAGCCCAAAGGTGATTGTATCACTACAGGAAAATGGAGCTTTGCTTCCTTTTCCCACACAAAGCCCAGGAGCTGGCTGGCAGAGTGCTCCTGCTGTAACCTCACTGCACCCTTCTCTTGCCCATGTAGGTAGGATCATGACTGGTGGAAATTTTCATAATTGGAGTTTACATTGTATTTGGGTTTTTCTTTTTGTATTTATTTATTATTGGATAGAGACAGAGAGAAGTTGAGTAAGGAGAGAAAGACAGAGAGGAAGAGAGACAGAGAGACACTTGCAGCCATGCTTTACCACTTGTGAAGCTTTCCCTCTGCAGGTGGGGACTGGGGGCTTGAGCCTGGGTACTTGCACACTGTGTAATGTATGCATTTAACCAAGTACACCACCACCTGGCCCTTTTTACACTGTGTTTGTATAATCAGTGTGCTATAACAAAATAAGCAAACAGGACTCTCTTTATGTATGAGTACTTGTTTTCCAGGACCAATTCTTCTTGCTGACAAATTTTGGAGCACAGAAACACTGTGTTCACTGAGTAAGTCCTCTGGGTCAGGTATTATGTTAAAGACACCGATCATATTTCAGTTTAATGTGTAACATCTGTGGAGTAGCAATAAGGGCCAGGGAGATAGTATAATGGTTGTGCAAAGGAATTTTTTTTTAATTAGTGATTTAATAATTATTGACAAGATCATGGGACTAGAGCGGTAGCGGTACAGTTCCACGCAGTCCCTACTACCAGAGTTCCACATCCCATCCCACCCATTGGAAGGTCCCCTATTCTTTATCCCTCTGGGAGTATGGACCAAAGATATTTATGGGGTGCATAAGGTGAAAGGTCTGGCTTCTGTAATTGCTTCTCTATTGGACATGGGCATTTGCAGGTCAATCGACACTCCCAGCCTGTTTCTATCTTTCCCTAGTGGGGTGGTGATCTGGGGAGCTGGTGTTCCAGGACTTATTGGTGAAGTCATCTTGTGCAAAGGGCTTCCATGTGTATGGCTTTGAGATGCTCAATCCCCAGAACCACTATAAATCAAAGCTCTGCTTAAAAAAAAAATAATAATAAAGAACAGAGATCACTTCTACTTACATTAGCACTTATTTTTTTGACTCCAGGAAGATAATACTTACAAATAATAGGAAAATCATATACCATAAAGCTACTAAATATGTTACTCATATACTTATCTTACATATTTCTATGAAGAAATTTACATATATTATTAAAAGTTGAATATTTAAAAGAATAGAACTTTGGTGGTCCAGAAGTTGGTATAGTGGATAAAGCACTGAATTCTAAAGCATAAGGTCCTGAGTTCAATCCCCAGCAGCATGTGTATCAGTGATGTTTGTTTTTTTCTCTCCTCCTGTCTTTCTCATTAGTAAATAAATAAAATCTTAAAAAAAAAGAATATAACTTTGCCAATAATAGTTCTTCAAAAGAAACTAACATTCACTACCTAAACAACATGGTCTTATTAAATGGGCTTTCTTTTAGTGTTGTGATACAGTGGATATGAATGATAGTTAATTAAATAGTTATGTATTTTAATGAAAACACCATTGCTTATACAGATAGTAAAATGAATCTGACTAGGAATTTTCTAAGAATTGATTTCACAAAATTATAATACAATTTAGATTTGCATGAAGCACATCATTCTTGTTCCAGAAACACTGACCTTAGTTAACCTACTAATATTACCCTGTTATTTTTCTTTAGTTGAATAGATGAGGAAACCAGTTGCAGTTTTGACACTTATGATTAAACTCTGTAGAAGAGCAGTAGTTATGTCTGGGCTATTTGCTTTGAAAGAAATATCAGTCATGCAAATGGCATATCAAATGCAAACAGGGAAGAAAAATGTCTCCCAGAACAGAAGAAAAAAAGTGTGGTGTTGGTGAATTCCTAGAAGTAAGAAAAGAGGATTTTGTTTTAATCGGTGGAAAAAAATAGCTAGGAAATAAAACCAAAATTAACAGTATTTTGGCACAAAGTTAAAATGACACTTTAAAATTAAATTTTCTTTTAGCAACTAAGAAAAGTCTGGTAACTCTCTTGGTGGTATGTACAGTAATCCTAAGTGAAACTTTTAATTCTTCTTATTATTTTAATTGCCACCAGGACTACTGCTGGGGCTCGGTGCCAGAACTACGAATCCACCGCTCCTGGTGGCTTTTTAAAAAATATTTTTCCTTTTTCTTTTCTTCTTTTTTCTTTCTATTATACTTGATAGGACAGAGAGAAATTGAAAGGGAAGGGGATAGGGAAAGATAGACACCTGCAGACCTGCTTTGCTGTTTGTGAAGTGTCCCTACCGCAGGTGGGAAAGGCAGTGGGGCTCAAACCCGGTTCCTTCCTCATGGTGATATATACACTTAACTGGGGTGTGCCACTGCTCGACCGCCTTCATTCTTATTTGTAATGATGTGTTTCCATAACATCAACTATGAATCATAAAGTTCTGCAGCAAGCTAGTCCCGTATTAACGACAGAATGATGATTTGAGGACAGACATTTTTTTGAGTTCTAAATAAGAGACTGAGAATAGCCTGAATCTATCAAGTATACACATTGGTGCACAAACTTTTACTGGTTTCTTATTTAGATAACTGTTCTCTGTCTACCTCTATCTCTATATCTCTCTCTATCTCTTCTTTGCTCCTTCCTTCTTTCCTTCCATGAGTCCCACGCTTTCATCCTCACAAGAAGAACAAAAATGAATGAACAAGCAAAAATAAACTTCATTTGAACTTGGTGCACAATCCTTTTACTTAAATCTGTTTGCTAACAATTTGTTAAGGATCATCTGGATGAGAGGTACTTGTCTATCATTTTCTTTATGTCATTTCATATTGTTTTTGATTGTTTTTGTATTAGGAAGTATTACTTTCATGAAATGAACTGGTTATACTCTTCTACTGGGTTCTCAGAAACACCATGATATACTTTTTTTTTTTTTAATTTCTTTGTTGGGGGATTAATGTTTTACATTCGATAGTAAATACAATACTTTGTACATAACATTTTTCAGTTTTCCACATAACAGTACAACCCCTACTAGGTCTTCTATCATCCTTTTTGGACCTGTACTCTCCCCCCCACCCAACCCAGATTCTTACACCAACATGATGAACTTTTCTATGCAAAATTGTGCCATGACATTTCTGACAACCCATTGTTTGGGGAACTGCTTTATTCATGACTTTGGGGGGAATTAAAAATATTATTAAATTTTCTATCTGATACTACATTCAAAAAACCTTTCTTCACAGGGGTTAGTTGTGGTAACTTGTGATTTTTAAGGAAGTGATCCATTTTGTCAAATTTATGTGTACAGAGTGCTTTTAGTATTTTACTCTTGCTTGTTAGATGTTTATAGAATCTTCAGTGATTATCTGTTAAATTTATGATGCTAGTGATTTGTATCTTCTCTTGTTTCTTTGCTAGGTATATTAGAGATTTGTCAATTATACCAGTTCTTGATATGTTAATTTTTTATTTGAATTCTTATCATTTTCATCTTATGTGAGTTAATGTGTATCATATTTTGTGTTTGTATCTTACTTAACCTTGTGAATCAATATTTAGCCAAATAAAATGACACCAGAAAGAGAGAGAAAAGAAACCATTGTATATTGTTGCTGATAAATATAAATTGCAACAGACTATGGAAATGTTATGGCCCTTCATAAAAAGAAATAAATTGAAAATACAACTATCATTTGGATTAGCACTGCCACTTTAGGGTGTGTATTTGAAGGAAATAAAATTAGTATTACAAAGGGGTATCTGTACACCTTGTTTACTGTAATAGTGTTTATACTAGTTATGGCAAGGGAACTCATAAGTATCTGTCAACCTAAGAAATTAAATCTCAAAATAGACTCCTCAGACCTTCATTTTTAACTAACTCTGAAAGATTCAGCCTGTTAAGAATCATGTTAAGTGAGATGAGCCAGAGAAGTAGGAGTATGAGATGATCTCACTTATGGACAGAAGTTGAGAAATAAGAACAGAAGGGGAAGTACAAAGTAGAGCTTGGACTGGGCTTGGTGTATTACACCAAAGCAAAGGACTCTGGGTGGTGTGGGGGAGGTCTTTTAGGTCCTAATGCATGATGGTGGAGGAGGAACTAGGCTTGGGGTGAGAGTGTTTTACAGAAAACTGAGATATTTCACACATATACCAACAACTATATAAACTGTAAACCATCCATTAATCCCCTCCCCCCCAACTAAATAAAGAATAACATAGGATAATACATCATGAGTTCAACAACAACCTCCCCCCCAATAAAAAGATTCCACTTTGGCAGGGGCAGGGTGGTTCCACCTTGTTATATTCTCATGCCAGGATGAGCTAGACCTTTGGGAGCTGTTCTTCCCCTCTGCTGATACCTAGCAAGTGGTGGTGCTCCTGCTTCCTGCTGGGTGGACCCTTGGTTTCCACCCCTTTGTGCGTGGGGATATATGACTGGTACATGAGGAGTTGTGACAGTCCTGACTCTGTACAAGGGCTCCCTCTGGCACCATTATCAGGGAAGGGATTAGGAACTCCTCATTACTGCTGAGTGGAGATGTAAGTAAAATTCCTGCATGGTACCTGCTGTTACCTTAAGTGGGCAGATTTCATTACTTGCCTTCAAGGAAGAAAATTCCAGCTCCTTACTTGGCCTGTATTGACATCTAATGAGGTGATGGTGTGCTTCATTAAACCTTTTAAAATATTTATTTATTCATTCATTTAACAGGACAGAGAGAAATTAAGAACAGGGAGACAGATAGCTGCAGCACTGCTTTACCACTCATGAAGCTTACTCACCAAAGGTGGGGACTGGAGACTTGAACCTGGGTCCTTGCATATGCTAATGTGTATGTTCAACCATACACATTCACTGCCCAACCCCATTCCGTTATAACACTCTGTGGCTGGAAGTCTAGACTATATACGCAACCTTTGCTTGTATGAGTGGATGAGTGGAATGGTTGGCTGGGAGAGAACAATAATTTCCTAAAAGTTTTTCTCTCGTTAAGTTACCTCATTCTTGGTTTTTGGTAGAGAGTATAGGTGCTATTTTTTTTTTTTTTTCTATAGACACTTAACATTATTGGATTGCTGCTTCTTCTTCTAGCGTTTGCCATTGAATTGCTGATCTGCAGCAGGTCTGTCCTGAGGAAAAAAGGAAATCGTAGAGCTCACTGTGTCATTTCTTTGGTCCTTATATCTTCTCCACTCGGTCTACCTTCTTCCCACCTTCCATAATTTATTTATGTTTGTTTTATTTATAGTGTATAATGTTTATAGTTGTATTCAGCAGGAGAAATAGGGGAAAGTTTGTCTACAGATCACTCCGGAGGTAAAAATCATGATAGTATTATTTGACAAAATACTTATTCCACCCAATACTGTATTGTGGAAATCAATTTTCATGTATGTTTATTCATAAAATTCTGCCAGTGGACAAAGATTATTCTACTATGTAATTGGTATAATAATCTACTTTAACCAATCCACCATTAATATGTATTTAAATGCATAAGTTTTGTTACATGATCATGCTATGATGAACATTCTCTCCTTTTTTATCGTTGCTGGGGATTCACCATTCCAGGATAATTTTTTCAGCTAGAAAAAAGGAAAGGTTCACCAGGCTGAGTGCATATGTGACAATGCACCAGGATCTAGGTTTGAGCCCCTGGTCCCCACCGGCAGAGGGGAAGTTTCATGAGCAGTGCAGGTGTCTCTCTGTCTCTCTCCATCTCTATCTCCCCCCTTCCCTCTGTATTTCTGGCTGTCTCTATCCAATAAATAAAGATAATTTTGGGGGGTCAGGCGGTAGTGCAGCAGGTTAAGCGCACGTGGTGCAAAAGTGTAAGGACCGAGCCCCAACAATAACCCTGGAGGCAGAAAAAAAAAAGAGATAAGTCTTAAAAAATTAAAAAAAAAAAAAAAAACCAGAAAGAGGAAAAAGGCACCACAGCACTGAAGCTTCTTCCACTGTGGTGGGTTCTGCACATGACACAGCAGGTACACTCTCTGCATGAGCTATTTTGACAACCTGGATGTTTCTTAGTGTTGAGACCTCATTCCCTCTCCTGTACTTCTGAAATCCAGATTACTATGTAAACCAAAAATATCTGATGTTTATAAAAAAATCATTTTGTGGAAAACTCTGACTAGAATTCATGTGAGGCTAATTATAGTGTTTGCTTATCCAACTTTTTTCAAGACTTCATGCCTGCTATAGAAATACTAAGATCTCTGGTTGTGGTTTGCTTCCCAGACTCTGTTGGTGTTGGTATGAAACATGTGGTCTGTACATCTTTCTAAGATTCAAATGCTCTAGATTCCATCACTTCTTCCAACTCTCCTTAGGATGATTTTCCAAGACAGTTACTATTATATTTGGGGACATGCAGTGAAATAGAACTCTTGAAGTATTATTTATTATACTTATGTTTGTGTACTTTTTTTTTTTTTAACCAGAGCAATGTTCAACTCTGGTTTATAGTAGTGTGAGGGATTGAACCTGGGACTTTGGAGCCTTAGACATGAAAGTCTCTTTGTGTAACCACTATGCTACTTCACATCCTGTGGTCATCAAGTAGGAACATTCCAAGCTACCCCAATATCAGGACCCATTTTCCTCAGGTGTAGCATAGAGTATCTTGTCCAGCCTTCCTTCAGAGGATAGAACATTCTCTACTGTTGCTGATTCAAGTTGAGGGCAAGGTCCTATGGGGGTCCACAAAGGGGTCTGTTTTGTTGTTCCTGATATAGATGGCCAGTAACAATGGAGGGATTTATTCGAGATCTAGGTCCATCATGTCTGTTTGGGAATCTCAGGACTCCCCGATTAGGGTCCCAGCTAATGGGGTCGCCTGATAGTGACTAAAGAGTCATCATCAAAGTATGCCAATCTCTTGCCCTTATTCAGCTTTTGCAGTCCTTGCTTTGATAAGGATAGTTTGGGAGTGAGTGAGGGAAGTATAATAGGAAATAGGTGAGGAGACACTATTTTATTATGAACTTCATACTGACTCACTGTAGACTATTGTGTACTTTTGCTTTCAGGTATATATTTTGCCCTAATTTAGGGATACATATGAACATATGCTCTATCTCATGGAACCTGATCTATATCTAGGTGTTGACACTTTGTTGGGAAGTGAACCACCTGGAATGGAATTAGATAATTCTGTGAAAGGAAAGGTCTCACCTGAATAATGAAGGTGAAGGGTTCACATTCCATGCCTGACGTCTCTGGACACAGTCTGAAGTGAAGTATACCGAGGTACTACTTTTAAATAATATTGGTTTGTCAGAAAAGTCATGATGTATCTTTCTATGTTTTTTTGCAAAAATGCTTGCTTGCATCATGGCTTTTCCGACGACAATCCAGTATATTGGTAGATTAACATATGTAATGTATCTTTATATTCCATTTCCATTATTGATGTATTGACCACAATTCCTTTTTTCTCTAAAGATCTATAGAGTATGATCTAGATGATTGTATGGTGTTTTACTGTACACACCATAATTTGTGTTGTTAACTCCTTGTTGCTTGGCAAATGGGTTGTTTCTAAACTTTCCCATTGTGATTACTTATAATAAATATCCTTGTACACATTCCAAAATGTAAGAGTTAGAAAGAATAAGACTTAACCAAATTTTATTATAAATCCTTAATAACTGAAGTCTAACCACGTCTTCTGTGGGCATACTAAGTTCTTAAGAATGTGACATAGTGTACAAGTAAAGAGTTATTCAATGCCTTCCCCTTCCTTCTTTTCTTTCCATTTATCCTCCCCTTTTCTTCCCTCTAGGTATATTTAGACACAAATAACTGATTGTTGTCAAGAAATACAACAAGGAAAAGGAGATAGACATTTTGGGTTTCACAGTAATTCACTTTGGAATAATTTAGCTACAAAGTAAAGGAGCTGAATTCGTAACTGTCAAGCTTACTCCCCCCCCCCCCCCAACTTCTTGCTACAAGTAACTATAATGTCATTGAGGTGATGGCCTCACAGTTTCCCCAGATTTTTGTTTTTGTTTTGTTCATTTGCACACTGTCCTGGCTGTTGTTTTTGTTTTGTTATTACTTTATATTACTTCACAAATATATTACCAGTATATATTTATTACCAGTATATTACCAGTATAATATTACCAGTATATATTTCAGTTTCCACATGGATATATTTCTTTCCTTTTCCTTTTTTGAGTTAAAAATAAAACTCAGTTGAGTGCAAACATTATAATGTGCAAGGACCCCGGGTCCAGCCCCTGTTCCCCACCTGCATGGATGCTTCACAAGTGAGTGTTGAAGCAGGGATGCAGGTGTCTATCTTTCTCTCTTCATCTCTACCTCACCCTTGCTTCTCAATTTCTTTCTTTCCTATCAAAAAATAGAAAGGAAAGGGAAAAAATGCTATCAGGAGCAGCAGATTCATAGTGCAGGCCCTGAGCCCCGGTGATAACCCTGGTGGCAAGAAATAATCTTTATTTTAAAAAAAAATCTTAGTTCATGAGTGGGAGTCTTTAGAGAGCATAGAAATTCTCAAAAAGAACATCACTTACCACCTAATTTAACACACAAGTGAGTATTTTTTCTATATTTTACTTTATCAGTCCTTGAGTTGGTAAGAGAAGAAAAAGCACCACCCCAAATTTCTCAGTAGACTATGGATAAATTATTGTACAGAATAGTATTCAGTACTTCCCTCCTTTTATAACTATTTAATATGAACAGGCCTAGGTATGTTCACTTGTAGAATACAAAATTACCCATTTTATAGCTTTTTCTAATAAAGTTATGAATGGGTGAATCTCCTGAAAGGAACACAAGTTCGGGCTTTATCTGGACCTAACCAAGCTAGAGAGACTGCTTGCCACTAGATGGCAGAGTGGAAGCATCAAGTTTGTCCATCCTACCTTGTTGACCTCAGTTCCTAATTCCGTCTTTCTCCCCTTCCTTAATTCACTTCCTGGTTCTACCTCCATAGCCGATAAGACCTTCCGACAATTGTTTTAACATTCTTCTCTTTTTTGTCTGTCAAAGGGAGAATTTGTGGCCATATATTTACAGTTGCCTGCTCCCAAACTCCAGCTACTTTGTTGGCTCACGAGCCTTGACTACTCAGAAGGGAAGCCAAGCATCTCATACTGAAGGGCTTGGCTGTCATTCTTGCCAGTTTAGGAGCCAATATCATAACATTTTCTCATACCCATGTGGCTCTTGGCAATTTTGGAAGCCTAACATAAAGGATAGCCCTGAGAGGTTGAATGTAAAAATAAAAAACACTCGACCTCCATGATCTAGGAAGTCAGTTCAAAGGCCAGAATGAGGAATAAGTGATACGAAGAAGAGAGAAAAGCATTTTTTCTAATATAAGGAACACACACATGAAAATCCAGACCTGAGACCAAGAAAGACATGAATGAAAGGCTGAGAATTCAGTTGCAAAGTGCCAGTGCATCATGAATGAAATGAAGCTGATGAACAAGGAATATTCTTTCATTTCTGAAAGAATGCTCTTCTCCATTTCTTTTAACAATGCCCTATAGTTCTCCTTGTAAAGGTCCTTCACCCCCTCTGTAAGATTCAATATGAGATACTTAACTTAAATGGGATTGAGACTTTTATTTCCCTTCCCTCTCACTCCTCGTTTGTGTACAGAAACACCAAGGATGTATGTGTACTCATTTTGTATTCTGCTATTTTACTCAACTTATTTATTATTCTCATTAGTTTTTTTTTTTTTTTGGTGGAGTCTTTGGGGTGTCCTATGTATATTATCATGTCATCACCAAATAGTGGTAATTTGATTTCTTCCTTTCCAATATGTATACCTTGGTCTGATTGAATTGGCAAAGTCCTTGAGGACTATGTTGAATAAAAGTGGAGATAGTGGACATCCTTGTCTGGTTCCCAATTTTAGGGAGAAAGATTTCATTTTTTCCCTCTTGAGAATGATGTTAACTATGGGTTTGTCATAAATGGTCTTTTATATGTTAACAGTCCTTCTATTCCCAGTTTCTGGAAATTTTTTTTTTTTTTACTCAAAATTAAAATGATGCTAGACCTTGTCAAATGCTTTTTCAGGATCAATTGATATGATCATGTAATTGTTATCTTTCTTTTTGTTGATGTGGTGAATTATACTGATTGACTTGTAAATGCGGAACCATCCCTATTTCCCAGGGGTGATTCCCATTTGGTCTTAATGAATTATTCTCTTAACATATTGTTGGATTTAATTTGCCAAGATTTTGTTGAAGATCTTTGCGTCAATGTTCACTAGGGATATAGGCATATAGTTTTTTTTTCCTCTGGTGGAGTCCTTTCCAACATTGGGGATCAGAGTGATACAAGCCTCATAGAACATGTTTGGGAGTGATTCCCCCTCTTCAACTTTCTGGAAAAGTTTGAGGAGAATTGATCTTAGTTCTTCTTTGAAAGTCTTATTAATTCATCAAGAAAGCCATCTAGATTTGGGTTTTTATTCTTGGGAAGGTTTTTTTGACTACTGATTCAATTTCTGTACTAGTGACTGGCCTGTTGAAGCTATCTATTTTCTCTTGGGCTAAGGTTGGCAGGTTGTATGATTCTAGGAATGCATCCATTCCTTTTAGGTTGTCCAATTTATTTACATATAGATGGTCAAAAGATTCACATATGATGCTTTGTAGCTCCCTATCTTCAGCTGTAATTTTATCTCTCTCATTCCTGATAGTTTTTTTTTATCTTAACTTACTGTCTCTTTCTATTTATAAGTCTAGCCAGTGGTTTATCTATTTTATATTTTTGAAAACCAACTCTTATCTTCATTAATCTTTTGAATCATATCTCTGGTTTCTATTTCATTAATTTATGCTCTGGGTTTGACTATTTCCTTCCTCCTATTGACTTTTGAGACTCCTTTTCTCATTGGTATAGTTGTGATGCTATAAACTTCCCTGTTAGGAAAGTTTTTGTTGCATCCCACAGGGTCTGGTAGTTTATCTCTTCATTTTTATTACTCTCCAAATAACTTTTTCATTTTTTATTTATAATTAGTAATGGGTTACAAGAGTGTAAGATTGTGGTGTATAGTCCCACAACACACCTATCACCAAAATTCTGTATCGTCATCCTCCCACCTCCCAAGATAACCACCATGGCTCTCACAAAGGCTCCCAGTAATTTTTAAGTTCTCTTTTTTCCCTTTTTTAAAATATTTATTTTTTTAAATATTTATTTATTCCCCATTTGTTGTCCATGTTTTATTGTTTTAGTTATTATTGTTGTTGTTATTGATGTCATCGTTGTTGGATAGGACAGAGAGAAATGGAGAGAAGAGGGGAAGACGGGGAGAGAAAGATAGACACCTGTAGACCTGCTTCACTGCCTGTGAAGTGACTCCCCTGCAGGTGGGGAGCCAGGGGCTTGAACCGGGATCCTTATGCCAGTCCTTGTGCTTTGCACCATGTGTGTTTAACCCACTGTGCTACGCTGACTCCCTTAAATTCTCTTTTGATTTCTTCAGTGACCCAGGTGCTATTCAGGAGCATATTGTCTAATCTTCATATTTTGGGTGCTTCTTTTCTTTTTGTAGTTAATTTCTAACCATATATGTGTCTCACATAGTCTTATGGTCTCTCAATAAGTCCTTTATCTCATGTGAAATAAAGACCATAAACCTTAAAAAAAATCTTATGCTCTGTAGTTTCAAGTATTCAAATAATGCTGTATATATCTCCCTAGTGTCATGACTTTCTGAGCTACACACACTGACATTACCAAGGCTGGTTGGTGCTATTTCATTTTTGTGGAAGATTCTATTTAAAGGATCTAGTGCTGGGACCAGGTGGTGATGCACCTGGTTGAGCATTGAGCACACATATTATAGTATGCAAAGACTCTGGTTCAAACCTCCAGTCCCCACCTGCAGGTGCAAAGCTTCTTATCAGTGAAGCAGTGTTGCATGGTCTCTCTCTCTTTCCCTCCCTCCCTCCCTCCCTCCTTACTTCTCTCCTTCCTTCTCCTTCTCTCTTTATGTATCTCCCTCCCCCTTCCCTCTCAACTTCTCTCTGTCTCTATCCAAAATAAAATCAATAAAATAAAAAAATAAAAGCTGTGATAAAAAAAAATAAAATAAAAGCTGTAGTGCTCAAGTATAATTGCCCTGGAGAAAGAAAATCCTTGCTGTAAGTGACTCTCACAATTAAAATATGCATGCTGCTCCATATAGCTTACTAGGAATAAGTACAGTGAAGAAAGCCCCACTGGGGAGAAAAAAGGATTTGCCTCAAAGGTTAGCAGGAGGGGTAGTGTTTCCTTGGGCCCATGCCAGAGAAGACAGCTTGCTGAGAGGCATTCCCTGGGGGTTCACTTTGGCAGTTCTTGCTCTGATGAGATTTGGCCAAACTCCGCAGCCTCACCTGATTCAAAGCCAAGACAGGCTTTCAAGAAGCATTCTTAGTCTGCAAAGTTCGCAAGCTGAGATGATCCTAGTTAGAGCAGACAGTGAGTCAAAGCTAAAGGAAAAAAGGAAGAGGAAAGTGGAGGAAGCCATTCAAGATTGGGCATCAGGCTATTCAAGAAGATATTTTCTGTCACTCTGTAGCCACGTTGGTTTATATCTGTAGAGCATAGACTATATAGGTTTCATACCTGGAAAAGCTACCCTATCACTGGTATCTCTGTTCCTAATCTGTGTCTGCAAAATACTTCAGTGAAACATAGAGGGGACAGAAAAGGTGCTCCATTCAACTGGACCACTCGCTTACAGGTGCTCAAAGGCACAAGATCAGAAGCTTTTGTCTTGTATCCTCTGGGGTAGATACAGGGGGTGCTCTTGTATTTCAGTTTCATGTAGGGGGGTATGCTTTTATTCTGAAACATTTCAGTAATCAGTAAAGGCCCCTTGTGAGGATCCGACTGATGACCCCTCCATTGGAACCTGCATCTAAAATATTCTTTCCCCTACAGCATTAGCTGTCACAATGGCGTTTGTAGAGCTTGGGTTTGGGTGCTGTCATTCTCTGTTTCCCAGGACCCACATTCACCACATTCACCACTTCAGAGTCATCTTAACTTTGCTTTGTAGTAGTAGTAGTCTCTGGAGTCCAATATCAGTGGTCACTATTATTGTCAGAGGTCAGGTCAGGTTGGGAATGTGGTTTATTATTTACCTGAAACAGAAATAGGGACAAGTTAGGTAAGGCAAAAACAAAACAAACAAACAAACAAAAACACCCATACCAGAATTTCCTTATATTCTATGAAGTGGAAGTGAGGCATGAAGGTATGGGAATACACCACAATAAATGTTCACAAGATTGACTTCCTTCTATTATAGCTCAGTGCACTGTGGCTGCCCCTCTTAGGCTGATAGGGTCTTGGTGGTTTGCATTAGTCTTCATCTGCACTACTTGCTTCTGGCACTCTGCCTGCCTGGCTCTCACACCTGTTTGTGGAGCCCTAGTTTAGAGCCTTAATTCCTGCTCAGTATCATAGTCTAATATGCCCTTGGCATCAGAATGATAGCTAGTCAACAGAACAAGGTAATAAAAGGCAGGGAAATGGTGACCAAGTCCTCCTATCAGCTTCTCAGTGAAACCACACTGGCATTTACAGGGAATCTAGTATGAGCTTGACTGGATGGTATAGTCATCAACAGACAGTGGGATGGCCTTCCAAACTCATCAAAAGAAAGATAACATTAAGTTGATATTTTATGACATTTCCTAAGAAGCAAATCTATTACTGGATTTGAGAGCCTTGAAGTTAAATATAATGTGACCAAATCTGAAGGCAAACAAGGAAAGTTTTTAAGCCCTCCTCACAGTCAATATGGTTTGAGCATTTACACATCTACATATAGATATTCTTTTATATCTTCTTATTGTATTAAACTTCAATTTTCTTAAGAATACTTCAGAGGGTTCTGTACATGTGAATTCTGAGGATTCACTGTTTACATGAGGGATTTTACAAGAATAATTTTCTCTGTAATCAAGTTTCATTTCTATAATAAGATGTTATTCTACTATATTCATTAAAGAATCTAGCATTAGTATTACTTCGAAAATGTGAGATAAGATGTGATAAGTGATAAAATTCTAATACAGACTAGATTGAAATGAAACTTTTTTTTCCTTCTAAAATCTGTATAACTAGGTTTAATTACTAAGCAAATTAGATGTTTGTTTTTCATCTAAAGCCTAAATGTATCACTGTCATTATCTATTCTTCCAATAGACTTTAACTTTAGGAACAAATGTAACAAACTTTTTTTTTTTTTAGTGGAGACAGAGTGAAATAGACATGGAGAGAGATAGAAAGACACCTGCAGCACTTCTCCACTGCTTATGAAGCATCCCCACATGCAGGTGCAGACTAGGAACTTGAAACCGGGTCCTAATACATGGTGACATGTGTGCTCTACTAGGTGCAGCACTACTTGATCCCAAGAGCTCATTTCTTTTTTTTTTAATTTCTTTATTGGGGAATTAATGTTTTACATTCGACAGTAAATACAATAGTTTGTACATGCATAACAGTTCTCAGTTTTCCATATAACAATACAACCCCCACTAGGTCCTCTGTCATCCTTCTTGGATCTGTATTCTCCCCACCTACCCACCCAACCCAGAGTCTTTTACTTTGGTGCAATATTCCAGAGTTCATTTCTTTTTAATGGTCAAGTAGGTTGATGTTAATATGACTCTAACTGCAAGAATACTTAGAGGGCATCTTCATGTAGACCTTTGTAATCAAAGTCCTAGCTCAGCGTGTGCAAGGTGGATTTTACTGTGATTTTTATTTTTTTAATTAATATTATACCATTTGCTACTGATTTTTATTTTAAAATAAAATGTTGGGGACCAGTTGGTGGTGCAACTAGTTAAAAGCACGTGTTACCACATGCAAGGACCTGGGTTCAAGCCCCCAGTCCTTGAAGCTATGCTGCAGGTACTCCTCTGTCTCTCTCACTCACTCTGTGCCTTCTCCCTTTCTCTCTGTCCTAGCCAAAGAAATAAAGTTAAAAAAAAATCCATGTCTTGTGTGGGACTATGTGAAAGCTTGGTAGAGTTTAGGGGAGCTCTCCCATCCTTGGATGGAGGTCTGGAAAGACACCCTGCTTGTTAGCCTCTCTTGTCATAGAGATGAGCCAAGAGGGAAAAAGTGTCCCAGATTAAGCTTGCCTTGTTAGACTCTCAAGCCCACAGAGATCTCACTGTTTCTCCCCGCTAACTGCAGGCCACATGGATGCCTGCTTTTGGATTCATTTACTCAAAGTTAACCTCACCTTTTGATCACAGAGGAGATGTCCTTGCTTATCTTCTCTCTATCTCGCCTTAACTGGTTCAACCCCTATTCTCCTCTCAAACGCTTTTGGGTAATTAAATGCCTGCATCAGGAGACTAGTTATCTTGACCTTTATGTGTCACATCAGTTCCTGTCATACCAGCCCCCTACCATAGGGGCAAGCTGACCTTTAAGAAACCTGTAATTTCTGACATATTTGAAAAATGTTCTTTGTTTGGTCCTCTATTTAATCCCATGTCCATCTGCCAATAAATGAGAGTGTTCCAATTCTCCCCAATGTCTCTTGCCTATATCGTTGCGTCTCTTGAACAAAGCGAGGGAGAACCAGTTGCTTACCTTCATTGCTGAGAGTCACCCTGCGGGAGCCCCAGCAGTCTTGAATCCCTTTAGACCTCCAAAAACCTTCTTTTGATCAAAAACATGAGCTATTTTTTAATTGACAATTAGGTTGGTACATTTGGATAATTCAGCCACAAATTAATTACTGTGTAACTCTTGCCAGAAACTCTTTTCCAGCAGCCTAATTAGCATGTTCAATCACTGTAGCTTAGTTCTGTTTTTGCTTTTGTTTTCCTCCAGGGTTATTGCTGGGCTTGGTGCCTGCACCATGAATCCACCACTCCTGGAGGCCAATTATTCCCCCTTTTATTGCCCTTGTTGTTGTAGCCTCGTTGTGGTTATTATTATTGCCATTGTTGATGTTGTTCATTGTTGGATAGGACAGAGAGAAATGGAGAGGGGAGGGGAAGACAGAGAGGGGTAGAGAAAGATAGACACCTGCAGACCTGCTTCACCGCCTGTGAAGCGACTCCCCTGCAGGTGGGGGAACCGGGGGCTCGAACCAGGATCCTTACGCAAGTCCTTGCACTTTGTGCCACGTGCGCTTAACGCACTGAGCCACCGCCTGACCCCCTTAGTTCTGTTTTGTCCCTAAATCGCCTGTGTAGTAAGAGCGCTGTCCCTGTGACATCATGCAGCCTACATTTTCCAGGCTTCTGCAGAATCTCCCTGAGTAAGCTTTCTTTTTGGGTCTCAGCTTTTGTCTGATGCCAAAGACCCCAAGCTACATTTTAGATACCATTTATTCCAGTTCCTTCACATTAGAAATAAAGCAATTTAGACTCTGAGAAATGAAATGACTAGTCAAAAATCTAAACATAGTAACTGACAGAATCAGAACTAGAAAGCCATTTTTTTTTCCTTCTGTGGCAACACTCTGAAAATGTCTCTCTCTCTCTCTGCCTCTTATTTAATGCACATCTTTTCTCATCCATAAACTTTGATCTGTAACTTTAAAAAAACACTCATAGATAACAGTGATGAGTAAAAGAAAAAAAATTCATTCTGTTGAATGTTTTGAAAATCCTTGAAGATGATTCATACATTCATAGTGCAACCACCAATAGGGATTCACACTCCACACACTGTGGGGAGACTTTTGACTGGAGCCACTGTTGGGGCAGATACTATGCAATATGTTTTTCTTTTTTTTCACTCTGAAATTAGTTAAGAATTAAACAGAGTATCCAATTAAATATCACTATTGCCTATACAATGAAGCCATTCTAATACAAACACTAGAATCAGATTACGTGTGGTTTCATATTTATTCTACCACATCAATCTTGGGACTGCAAGTTACTTAATCTCTGTGACTCAATTTCCCAATTCACAAAATGGAAATAATACTGATAGTAACTCTTACCTTATGTGAAAAACAAGTGAAATATTATATGCAAGGCTCCGGTATAGTGCCTGACACCTAGCTATTTTGGTACTTTTATAGCCTAACATAGGCTTTCTTGTTGAAAGGCATGCACTATGGGAATTTCAGAGATGCATCTCAAATAGATAAATATACATCAGTGTACTACTATACACATCAGACAACTACAAAAATAGAAACAAACTGCTGAGATAAAAATCTTTTGAGATGACAAGAGATCTTCTTGGCACATACATCCCACTGTAAATTCTCAACACAATCAGGCTGATTTTGTGTTCTATATTTTAGGCTGTTCTCTCAATTTAATTTAGAAGCCTGTTACAAATGTAATAAGTTTCTTGCCTCTCTCAGAGAAGCCCATTCCTATGATAATGTTGCTAACTTTAATTAAATCCAGTGATCTAAAGTGCTGATGGACTTAGAAGATATATCTTTAGTAATGAAGAATTCTCTCTCCACCTGGCACTAGTGGAGCCTTTAACTAATTCCATTATGTGCTCAGTGGTTGGGAGTTTTCTTTTTTTGTTTTCTTCAATTGCTTGAATGTGAAGGTTGCAATAGCTTTTTTAGTGTCTTTGTATTCACAGTTTTTTTTTTTCCTACTGGTGGAAATGCATCAAGAAGTTCTCTCATTTCTTTGCATATTCTTCAATTTGTCAGTGGAAGATTTTACATGTGGTCCTAGTTGCCATAAGGAACCAGAGACATTCCTCTGAGGTCTTGGATGTTCCATATGTCAGAGTCCCATATGGGCTGCAGATGATGGAAAAATGAAAGTTATCTTTGGGTCATTTTATATTAAGACATGTCATACAAAGTTTGTATGATCAGTGTTCCAGAGGTTATTTTCCTCCATTTTGTGTGGTTATGGAAGTTGTTGAAGCATCTCCAAAATGATAAGCACTTATGAAAATTCAAACCTTTTTTAAGTTAAGGATCTGTGTTCATTACTCATACAAAAGGAAAAAGTGCTTATCTACCTAATAATGATACAATACGTATGCATATACTATTATAATTACTAGGTGGTTTATTTTTAGTTTTTCTCAGTCACAATTTTAAGATGCAGTTATTTCATACTGTGTTAGGTAGGATTCCATGCTGGAATTGTTCTAGTGTTTACCTATATTATTTCATAATTTCTACTCTATCAAGTGTTACTATAAAGGTGAAAAAACATTTTATCATTGCTTTTTAGCTAGAATAAAGTGTATGAATTACTTTTATCTTTATATGCAAATAATGCAAATTAAAGTATTTGTAGGGTTTCTTTTTTTTTTTTTTATTTAAGCAAGGATTAATTAACAAAACCATAGGGTAGGAGGGGTACAATTCCACACAATTCCCACCACCCAATCTCCATATCCCACCCCCTCCCCTGATAGCTTTCCCATTCTCTATCCCTCTGGGAGCATGGACCCAGGGTCATTGTGGGTTGCAGAAGGTGGAAGGTCTGGCTTCTGTAATTGCTTCCCTGCTGAACATGGACATTGACTGGTCGGTCCATACTCCCAGTCTGCTTCTCTCTTTCCCTAGTAGGGTGGGTCTCTGGGGAAGCGGAGTTCCAGCACACATTGGTGGGGTCTTGTGTCTAGGGAAAGCCTGGCCAGCAATCTGATGACATCTGGAACCTGCTGACTGAAAAGAGAGTTAACATACAAAGTCAAACAAATTGTTGAGCAATCATGGACCCAAAGCTTGGAATAGTGGAGAGGAAGTGTTAGGGGGGTACTCACTGCAAACTCTAGTGTACTTCTGCTTTCAGGTATATATTTTGCAGTAGTTTACAGATACGTGTGAACATATGGTCTCTCTCACAGAAACTGGTGTATATCTAGGTTTTGGGACTTTGTTAGAAAGTGAACTACCCGAGATGGAATTAGAGTATACTATGAAAGGAAAGGTCTCACCTGAGTAATGAAGCTGAAGGGTTGTCATTCCACACCTGAAGTCTCTGGACAGTCTGAAGTGAAGCATGTTGAGGTAGCAATCGTTGTGTTGGTTAGGTTGTGATCGGCAGATGCAATATTATTTGATATGGATTGGGAGAGGCATACGGGAAAGTGGGCCCTATCCAAGGGTTCCAGGACTGGGGGAAGTAGAGGCTCTATAGTGGAGATGTGAGGTTCCTGCTGTCTTAGGGTTCAAAAAAACAATCGATAGTTAATGTTATCATCACATTATTTGGTAATTGGGTTAACTTGAAAAGTCCTTTTATCTTTATATGCAAATAATGCAAATTAAAGTATTTGTAGCGTTTTAAAAAGAAAGTAGAAGACATAGTACACAACTTCAACAGAGGTAAAATGCTTAGAAATATAAGTAAACCAAATCTTAAAAGAAATCATCACACGTAGTGATAATCTAGTGTAGGAAGAAAAAAAAAAAAGCAACAAGATGGTTGATTTAAGTGAGTGGATAAGAGTTTTCTGAATCATCTGAATCCAGTGTGGAAAGCAGCTCTGTCACCACTATAACACCAACGCCTGCTCTGAGTCACGTTGTGATTAAACTTGGAAGATTTCATGATTGAAGAGGATTTTCTTTATTTATAAAAAGGAAACATTGACAAAACCATAGGATAAGAGGGGTACAACTCCACACAATTCCCACCACCAGATCTCCATATCCCATCTCCTCCCCTGATAGCTTTCGTATTTTTTAATCCCTCTGGGAGTAAGGACCCAAGGTGACTGTGGGATGCAGAAGGTGCAAGGTCTGGCTTCTGTAATTGCTTCCCCACTGAACATGGGCATTAACTGGTCGATCCATACTCCCAGCCTGGTGAAGAGGATTTTTTAAAGAAATATATTTAAGGTTCTAGTGAAAAAGGAAAAACAAAACAAAACATTTCTTCAACTCTTAGAGTTAGCTCACAAGGTATGACAGCTATCAGAAAACTGTCTGGCTTAAGTCTTAAATTTGAGGAGGACTCTTGTTTGTTAATCATTGTCAGACTTGTAAAGAAAAAAAGGAAAACAAGAGTATATTATCACAAATGTTGATATTAGCCTAGAACTGTATTCCACATTTATCTATTATAATTGCTCATAGTATGAATGATTATGGAAGTTGCCTCTAGACATTTATTATTTATCCTAAATGGAAAAACATTTTCAGTTAGGATAATCAGTCAAATTCTAGGCCCTACTCAAAGATTGTTTATATGGTGGTTAGTTTTGTTTGTCAATTTGGCTAGACTTCTGAACTCAGCTATTTTGTCTAATACCAGTCTAGAGGTTTCTTTGACAGTAGTTATTTTAGTTTTCATTAGTGATTTAATAATGATTAACAAAATTGTAAGATAACAGAGGTACAATTCCACATAATTCTCACCCCATCCATCGGAAGCTTCCCTATTCTTTTTTTTTTTTGTGTGTGTGTGTCCAGGACTATCACTTGAGCTAGGTGCCTGCACTACAAATGCACTGCTTCTGGGGTCATTTTCAATTTTCTTTTGGTTAGGATAGAGATAAACTGAGAAAGAAGGGGAAGACAGAGAGGGAGAGAGAAAGATAGACACCTGCAGACCTGCTTCACCACTTGTGAATTGAAGCCCCTGCAGGTAGGGAGCTAGGGACTCGAACCGGAATCCTTGTGCAGGTCCTTGCACTTTGTACAATGTGCACTTAACCTGGTGCACCACCACCAGGCCTCAAAGTTTCCCTCTTCATTATCCCTCTAGGAGTATGAGCCAAAATTCCTTATGGGGTGCAGAAGTTGGGAGGTCTGGCTTTTGTAATTGCTTCTCCACTGGACATGGGCGTTGGCAGGTCGATCCATACTCTCAGCCTGTTTCTGTCTTTCCCAAGTGGGGTAGGGCTCTGGGGAGGTGAAGTTCCAGGACTCATTGCTGATGTCTCTGTCCAGGAAAGTCAGCATGGTGTAATAATGGTAGCATTTGCAACTTGGTGGCTGAAAAGACAGCAAGATATAAAGCAGGACAAATTGTTTAATAAACAGGAACCCAAAGTTAGGAATAGAGCAAATGAAACTAGAGGTCTTTGGGTGGGAAGAAGCTAGAAAGTCTATTATACACACACACACACACACACACACATATATATATGAAGTCAGTTATATATACACAACAGAATACTACTTAGCTATCAAAAATGATGAAGTAATCCTTTGCTTTGTCCCAGATAGAACTTAAAGGCATTGTGTTAAGTGAGATAAGTCAAAAAGAGAAGGACAAATACTAGATGATCTCACTTGTAAGTGAAACTTAAGAAACAAACCTGAAAAGGAAATCACAAAGTGAACCTTGGGCTGGGCAGGGTGTACTGCACCAAAGCAAAAGACTCAGTGAGGGAGGGTTTGGGAGGGAGCAAAGATGGTCATGGGATTTTGGTGTGCCCATCTGTCAACTCCATTTTAAATAAAATGAAAATAAAAATGAAAAAAAAAGCCTTTGTTTTGGTAATACTTTCTTTTTAAAGTGTTTTTTATTATCTTTATTTATGTATTGGATAAATATAGCCAGAAGTTGAGAGGAAGGGGGAAATAGAGAGGGAAAGATACAAAGAGACACCTGCAGCCCTGACTGGTCACTTGTGAAGCTTTCCCTTTGCAGTTGGGTAATGGGGGCTTGAACCCAGGTCTTTGTACACATGTGCGCTCAACAGGTGCACCACCACCTGGCCCCATACTTACTTTCTTTCATCGGCTCTATAATATTTTTAAGTATGCATTTAACTTTTCAATGTATGTTTTTATTTGCCATCAACGGAAAACAGCATATGTAGCCATACACTTAATTCCCTGAATTTAGGTATTAGTTAGGAAACAATTTAATGCAATACAGGAATATCAAATAGCACAAAATTCAAATACTACTCAGACCTCACTGAACTAATTGGGGAAGTCCATTGTCTCTGGTGGCTCAAATGCAAGACTAGCCCTGCTAATCTTTAAGACCAGGAGGATGCTTTGAAGAGGACCATAAGAAAGCTTGCTTGCCCAAAGGGAAGATTTATTGATAAATGTTAAAACTATAATGATGGTGATGGGTTCAATTTTTTTTTTTGCCACTGGGATTATGGATGGGATGTGGTGCTAGCACAACTCCACTGGTGTGTGTGTGTGTGTGTGTGTGTGTGTGTGTGTTCTTTTTTCCTCCCTTTTCTTTCTTTTATAATACGATGAAAAACAGAGGTGGGGAGGGGGTTGAGGGGAGAGAAAGAGATAAACACCTGTAAGCACTGTTCTACCACTCATCCCTTGCAGGCAGGGACCAAGGGTTTGAACCCACATCCTCTCCCGTGGTGACACGTGCATTCTACAGCCCATCCCTGGGGTTAATTCTTTAATGATTATATTTTGAGTGATAATAATTCCTGGGGACCTGGCAGTATTGCAGTGGGTTAATTGCACATGGTGCAAAGTGCCAAGGACCAGCATAAGGATGTTGTTTCAAGCCCCTGGCTCTCCACCTGCAGGGGGGTTATTCACAAGTCCTGCAGGTGGATTGCTTCACAAGTCTTGAAGTGCCTCTCTTTCTCTTTCCCTCTGTTTCCCTCTCCTCTGTCAATTTCTCTCTGTTCCCTCTGGCAACAACAACAATAATAACAACAAGGGCAACAGAATGGAAAAAAAATAGCTCCAGGACCAGTGGGTTCCTATTGCAGGCACTGAGCCCCAGCAATAAACCTGGAGGCAAAAGAAAAAAGTAAAGAAAAAGAAAAAGAATTCTCAGGTAGTATTAATTACATTTGGGAAATAGATCTATTTGTAAGGTTCAGAAAACAAGATGATGGTAAAATAAAGGAAGGAAGGTTCTTTTATAAGATGTCATAAGGTGATCAAGGTTGGGTGGGTCATAGCTCTGAGGTGCATGAAAAAAAACATGTCGGCAAAAAAGAATCAACAGTCTTTGAATGACAGAGGGATAAGAGACAACTCAGTTAAATGTCATCATAAAGTCACTTGGTATCATTAATATATTGTATGAATTTTAAGAATTATAGTAGGCTTGGCAGTGGCTCACCTGAAAAAAATGCACGTTATTATGTGCAAGGACCTCGGTTCAAGCCCCAGTTCCCACCTACAGGGGGAAGGCTTCATGAGTAGTGCTGCAGGTCAGTCTCTGTCTCTCCCTTTCTGTCTCCCAATTTCTGGCTGTCCTAGCAAATAAAATTTAAAAACTAAAAAGAAAAAAATCTAAAAAATAATATTTTTAAAAAGAACTTATAGTGGGGTTCGGGAGGTAGGGCAGCGGGCTAAGCGCACATAGCACACAGCGCAAGGACCGGCTGGCTCAAGGACCCGAGTTTGAGACCCTGGCTCTCCACCTGCAGGGGGGAGGGTCACTTCACAAGCAGTGAAGCAGGTCTGCAGGTGTCAATAATAAAAAATTAATTAATTAATTAAAAAAGAATTTATAGCAAATAATGTTTTAGAAAGACTTAACTATATGATATATTGTTGAAAAAAATTTGCAAGATTTATGATTTTAAAAATTCTGCTTTGTGGTGATTATTTTCTACAGTTATTGTCTTCCTCAAATGATACCACATTATTAATTCATACACAAAATGAATATTATAAAAAGATAAAAGAGATCAGGATGGCATCATGGTAGCATCTGCAACTTGATGGTTGAATGGCAGTGAGATATAAAGCAGGAAAAATTGTTTAAGAAACATGAACCCAAAGGTAGGAGTAAAACAAATGAAATTAGGGTTCTTTGTGTGAGAAGAAGCTAGGAAATCTGTTTTAGGTATGTTCCAAGGGGCCCATGACTTTGGTAGTTTTTTAAATTAATTAATTATTTGTTTATTTTCCCCTTTGTTGCCCTTGTTTTTTTATTATTATTGTTGTAGTTATTGATGTCGTCGTTGTTAGATAGGACAGAGAGAAATGGAGAGAGGCGGGGAAGACAGAGAGGGGGAGAGAAAGAATTACACCTGCAGACCTGCTTCACCACCTGTGAAGCGACTCCCCTGCAGGTGGGAAGCCGGGGGGCTCAAACCGGGATCCTCACGCCGGTCCCTGTGCTCTACACCATGTGCGCTTAAACCGCTGTGCTACTGCCCAACTCCCAACTTTGGTAGTTTTTGCTTGATCCCAATAACTAACATGCAGGTGGGCTAAAAGTATTGTCTAGAAAGATGGTGTCAGAGTTGAGAAATTGCAGACAAGACCATGACACCATTCTGACTTTCCTGGACAGAAGACCTCACCAGTGTGTCTTGGAACTTCACCTTCCCAGAGGCTTACCCCACTAGGGAAAGATAGAAGCAGGCTGGGGGCATGTGTCCATACTCCATGGAGAAGCAATTACAGAAGCTATACTTTCGCCTTCTGCTCCCCATAAAGAATTTTGCTTCATACTCCCAGAAGGATAAAGAATAAGGAAGCTTCCAATGGAGAGGATGGGACGTGGAGCTCTAGTTGTGGGAATTGTGTAGAATTGTGTACTCCTCTTACTCCACAAGCTTGTCGATCATTATTAAATTACTAATAAAAAAAAAAAAACATAAAAAAAGTAAACGAGAAAGGACTGAGACAAGAAAAAAATGATTTCTAAAGTAATGTTTTTTTACTTGTCATACAAACATACAAACAGTATAAGTTTCCTTTTTGGAGTCAGGCAGGCTTATTGCTCTAGATAAATGTAGGTGAACTACACTAGTTGTGTTATAACAGTGCTCTGAATTTTCCTGCACTAAGAATTGTCATGTAACATGTGGTTCACTGAGGGTCAAGTCCTTCAAGTACATGATGTGCTGTGTGAAGTTCAAAACTAGTAATCTTAATGGTACATAAAATGGTAGGATTGAAATGTGGTCTGGACAAGATGCCACAAGATGAAATACCAGAAGAAAAGACATTGCCACAGTTCTGTTTGCCTTGTAATCATTCCTCTGTCTTCTTACTGTAACTTTTTGGTATTCAACTCAGTTATTGCCAAAATATGTGAATTGATCTAGTAAGTCTTAAAGTCATCTGTTTGATTTTTGCAATATGAATATCTATGATTTAAAATGTTGAACTTAGCCAAAGGGATATAAATTAAGAAAAGAAAAATGAGGTACCTATGCTGAGTATCTTTAAATTCTGGATGATTTACAGACGATAATTTGTCTGTTGTGGTTTGGACTAGAAATCTATCAACCAATAGTGTTCATGTTTTGATGTACTCCTAGATTGCTGTTTTTTTTTTAATGCAGGCATTTCACATAAAAAACTGTTTTTCCCAGCTTCTCTTAGATCAACATTTTGGTGGTATGGACCCTGCTTCCTTCATTTTGGTGGTATGACAGCAGCCATTAGTTGTGGGGTAGTAGCTGCTCTTTTTAGAGGAGACACATGTGTTCTTATTTGCCACAACCCCCACCATTCTTGGTCAACTTCGCTTAACTGTTATGTACCTGATTTTTGTGAGCATCTGAGTTTGTGACTCAGAAAAAAAAAATCCCATACTTTAGTTCTGCATCACAGCTATTATTATATTTGACACAGCATTATAGTAAATTTTTAAAAAAAATTATTTATAAAATGGAAATATTGACAAGACCGTAGCATAAGAGGGGTACAGTTCCACACAATTCCTACCACCAGAATTCTGTATCCCATTCTCTCTCTTGATAGCTTTCCTATTCTTTAGCCCTCTGGGAGAATGGACCCAGAGCTATTATGGGATGTAGAAGGTGGGAGATCTGGCTTCTGTAATTGCTTCCCCGCTGAACATGGGCTTTGACAGGTCAATCCATCCTGTCTCTCTCTTTCCCTAGTGGGGTAGGGATCTGGAGAGGTGGGGCTCCTGGACACATTTGGTGGGTTTATCTGCGCAGCAAAATCAGGTTAGCATTTTATATATATATTGCATCCAGGGTTAATGCTGGGGCTCGATGCCTGCATTATGAATCCACTGCTCCTAGAGGCTGTTTTTTCCTTTTGTTGCCCTTGTTTTTTATTGTCATTGTTGTTGTTATTGTTGTTGTTGTTTTTGCTGTCATTGTTGGATAGGGCAGAGAGATACCGAGAGAGCAGGGGAAGACAGAGAGGGGGAAAGAAAGACAGACACCTGCAGACCTGCTTCACCACCTGTGAAGAGAACCCATTGCATGTGGAGAGCTGGGGGCTCGAACCGGGATCCTTAAGCCCGTCTTTGCACTTTGCACCATGTGGCATCATGGTAATTTTAAGTGTATAATATGATGTAATATTTGTATATATTGTGAAATAATTATCACTTGTCAAGTTAACATCTGTTGTTCATTTTTTCCCTTGTGATAAGACCTATTCTCTTAGCAACATTCAAATATGCATTTTCAAATATTACAGCTATAATCATCCCAACACAATGTTAGCTTTTAAAAGAGATTTTGTTTATTCTTATTTTTGTGTGTGCATTTTTTTTTTACTGAGGGAATTAGTGGTTTGCAGTAAACAGTAAATACACTTATTGGTACGTGTGTAAAATTTCTCAGTTTTCTACAAAACACTAACCCCTACCTCCCACCCTCACTGCCTAGGTCTTCCTCCACCGTTATGCGCCAGGACCTAAAAGTCCCTCCTCCCCCTCTCTCCTAGAGTCCTTTACCTTGGTACAATACACCAAATCTAGTCCAAGGTCTGCTTTCTCTTTCCACTTCTGGTCTTATTTCTCAACTTCTGTTTATGAGATCACCCCATATTCAGTCTTCTCTTTCTGGCTTATCTCACTTAACATGATTCATTCAAGCTCTATTCTAGAGGAGGTGAAGAAGGTGAATTAATCATTTTTAATAGCTGAGTAGTATTCTATTCATATATATCACAACTTCCTTAGCTACTCACCAAAGCAACAACAACAACAAAATGACCCCAACCAAAGTTAGGAGAGGATGACTTGTGTTCTTTTTCATTGAACTTGTAAAAACAAACAAAAATATATGGTAGTAATCAGGGCCTAGTGAACATGGAAACATATTGGTTGAAGTATACAAACTTGAACTTAGATGACTGATAAATCTTATTTTTTTACAAATATTTATTTTATTTACTTTATGTGGAGAGAGAGAGAGAGAGAGAGAGAGAGATATGAAAAGCCTGTTGTACTTGGGATAGTACTGAATAACCCAAACAAGCAAGTGCTGCACTCTATCAGCTAAATTATTTTTTAGGTGAGCTAGGCACTGACTGCATTGTGATTATTCTTTCTTTTTTAAATTTCAATTAATTGTTCGTTTATTGGTCTGTTCAACATGTTATTGAGTTATAGAGCCCAGAAAATTTTGCCAAAAAATTTATGGTTATACCAGCACTACAATATCAGTCTGGTAGTAGCTTTCTTAATATCACTTATTCCTTCTTCTAGCCTCTTCCCTCCCTCCTCCTTCTCTTTTTTATTTATTTATATTTCAAAAATTTTATTCGTGATTTAATAATGATTAACAAAGTTTTAGGATAAGAAGGGTACAATTCCACCATACAGAGTTCTGTATCCCATCCCCTCCACTGGAAGGTTCCCTATTCTTTATCCCTCTGGGAGTATAGACCAAAATTCTTAATGGGTTTCAGAAGGTGGAAGGTCTGGCTGTTTTAATTGCTTCTCTAATGAGCATAGATGATTGGCAGGTTGATCCATACCCCCAGCCTGTTTCTTTTCCTAGTGGGATAAGGCTCTGGAGAGGTGAGGTTCCTGGACATTGGTGAGATTGTCTGCCCAGGGAAAGCAGGATGGCATCATGGTAGCATCTGCAACTTGGTGACTGAAAAGTGGTAACATATAGCTGGACAAATGGTTTAATAGTCAGGAACCTAAAGGTAAGAATAGAGCAGATGGAACTAAGGGTCTTTGTGTGGGAGGAAGCTAGGAAATCTATTTTAAGTATATTCCAAGGGGACCATGACTTTAGTAAATTCCCAGATTCTGAGGTGGCCTGGTAGTGACCAAAAGGGTGATCATTAAAGTGTTCTGGTCTCTTGTCCTTATCCAGCTTTTGTAGTCCTTACTTTTTATCTGACAATGTAAGACTTAGAGTGACTGAGGGAAGTGAAGTAGAGGGTAAGAGAGGACAGGCCTAAGTAGTAAATATTTGACTAGGCACTTTATGGTGTCTTTTTTTAGGTCTTCCTACTTGGCTTGCTGCATTTATTGAGTCTAATTCTACTCACTGCAGACCATTATGCATTTTTTACTTTAAGGTATATATATTTTCCACTAATTTATGGATACCTGTGGACATGTATCCTATCCCTTGAGCCCTGTTGTATATCTAGGTTTTCTAACTTTGTTAGTAAGTGCACCATCTGAAATGGAACTAAGGATTCCTATGAGCTAGGAAGGGTCTGTATTGGAGCTAGTATTGGAGCTAGAGGGTTGGCATCCCAGGCCGAGTGACTCAGTACACAGTCTGAAGTGAAACATGGTGAGGTGGCACTGGTTACATTGATTTGGCTGAGGTCAGCAGATGCAGTATCAAATGGTATGGATCAAGAGAAGCATGAAGAAAAACAAGTAAAGCCCCAGAGGTTCCAAAATTGGGAAAAATACAGATATTAAAGAGAATGAGTAAGATTCCTTGGTGTCTTAGAGTTTAATTAGCCAATAGATAATTATTATTATAACCAAGTTACTTGGTAAATTGATTTACTTAGAAAATCCCATGATTAAGATTTACTGTGTCATATAAGGCCTCATCATGATTTGTGTCATTTAGTGCTATTTACAAGTAACTATATCTTAGATACTGACAAGACTGGTTGCTTCCTGGTCTAATATTATAGGTGATTTATTATTTTAAAAAATAATAATGATTTAATATTTTTTAAAATAGTTATTATTGGAAGTGTATTAACAATTTAATCCCAGTGTAAGAATTCAATCAGTTTGCAAGTTTGCAACATGAAGTACTTAGACTAAGGGATCATGTACTCAGAACCGAAATCTATGCATTTGAAGAGCTCGAAACATTTGATCTATTTCCCCTCTCATATTGAATAAATAGTGATTTATATGACTATAAATTAATAGGAGTATATATTAACACCATTCCTTCCACCAAAGGGCCTGTGTCCTTAGGTTTTGTTTATTCTCTGAGAGAGAAGACTCTAGAGGACCATTCCAGCACATGCAGCTGTGGACTGAACTCAGAAACTCAGGCATACAAATCCTGCACTTTATCAATTAAGCTATTTCCCCTGGTGACAAATTTAGCTTTCTAGTAGCAAAGCAGTTTGCCCCATACATTGTGGGTGCCCTTGTCCTCAACTGTTAAAAGAGGGTCTGCGTATAAAATGAATTAAGAAATAGGTGGGAGATTTGACTAGATGGCTTCTTAAAATTCTCTTCATTTCCAAACTTCTTTGGTGTACTCCATTAGTCTAATGGCATTTTCTGATATTAGCATTTATAAATTTCTTGTCATTTATTCAATGTCATCTTTGCAAGGAAGATGGTAATTTTTTATATGTTGGAAAACTTAGACGTCCAACCAGCATGTATTTTAGGTAATTAAGGAAAAACATCTATCTCTGAACTCAGAACCCTGTTGTCCAGTATAATTATTTGTTCCTCTGACTTTAATTTATTGAATATATTAATACCTGTTAAAGATCCTGGGAATGTGGGACTCCAGAGAATAAATAAAGTATATATTGTTTATGGGAGTTTGTAATTGGGTGTGGGAAATAGAAAATAAGTATGTGATTTTGGAGAGAAATAAGTACTGTGAAAAAAAAAAGCAAATAAGGGTGTGTGTGTGTGTGTGTGTGTGTGTGTGTGTGTGTTTTAGAAAAAGGTGGTTTGAAATACCCCTTAGGGTGTAAAAAGCAGCCTGGGAGTTGGCACAGGGGCTAGAACATTGGACTCTTTAGGTCGTGATTTCAATCCTTCGCATTACGCGAATCCATGAACCCAAGTGATGCCCTGGCTTCCTCCTTCTTTTCCTCCCCCTTCTTCCTGCCCCCCCCCCATACTAGTAATAAATAAATCTTTTAAAAATATCCTCTAAGAAAGTAAAGCTCACAGTGAATAAACAATTGAAAGTAACATTATAAATCTGGGGTTAAGGGACAGGACTCTTTAATAACAAGAAAGCTACTATAGATGTATCCTAGTGGTCAAAGGAGAGAGGGCAAGAAATAAAAAAATGTCAATGTAGGGCATGTTCTGAGTGGCATGAGAAGGTAGACTTTAATCTGTGGCATGGTGAATTGATTTAGGGTTTGAAAGATTACATTGATCCATAAAACATAAACTCTATAAGGTAAGAAAAAGAGCAGGGACACCAGTTAGAAATCTGTTCCTGGGAGTTGGGCGGTGGTGCAGCAGGTTAAGCGCATGTGGCACAAAGCGCAAGGACCTGCATAAGGATCCTGGTTCAAGCCCCTGGCTCCCCACCTGCAGGGGAGTCACTTCACAAGCGGTGAAGCAGGTCTGCAGGTGTCTGTCTTTCTCTCCCCCTCTCTGTCTTCCCCTCCCCTCTCCATTTCTCTCTGTCCTATCCAACAACAACGACATCAATAACCATGACAATGTTAAACAACAAGGGCAACAAAAGGGAAAATAAATAAATAAAAGCTTAAAAAAAAAAGAAATCTGTTCCTATAACCCAGGAAGGGTGAAAATACAGGATTTATACTGGAAAAAAAGATGGATACAGTCTGATAGTGGACTCAGTAGGGAAGAAGAGAAAGAGAAGGACCAAAGATGACTCATATATTTTTGAACTGAGCAATTTGATGAGTGATTGCTGATAACTGAAAAGTAAAGACTGGGAGAAACAAGTTCTGTCAACAAGAACTGAAAAATACATTGAATCTTTTCTGATAAAAGCAGGGTGTAAATGTGCAAGATAAATGTATTGAATATAAATACAAAATGAATATGGTGCAATTTCTTTTTCTGGAAGGCTCTTAATCTGTTGGGGAAAGCACAAATGTAAAAAAAAAAAATATCAAGGGGCTGGGTGATGGCACACCTGGTTGAGCACACATGTTGTAAAATGCACAAGAATCCAGGTTTAAACTCCAAGTCCCCACCTGCAGGGGGAAAGCTTCACAAGTGGTGAAGCAGTTCTGCAGGTGTCTCTCTATCTCTCTTCCTCTCTTTTTTTTTTTTTAATATTTAATTTAATTAATTTATTTATTTATTCCCTTGTGTTGCCCTTGTTGTTTTATTGTTGTAGTTATTATTGTTGTTGTTGTCATTGTTGGATAGGACAGAGAGAAATGGAGAGAGGAGGGGAAGACAGAGAAGAGGAGAGAAAGATAGACACCTGCAGACCTGCTTCACCGCCTGTGAAGCGACTCCCCTGCAGGTGGGGAGCTGGGGCTCGAACCGGGATCCTTATGCCGGTCCTTGTGCTTTGCGCCACCTGCGCTTTAACCCGCTGCGCTACAGCCCGACTCCCTCTCTTCCTCTCTTATCCCCACTTCCCTCTTGATATCTAGCTGTCTCTATCAAATAAGTAAAGATAATAGAAAAATTGATTTTAAAAAATCAATAAAAATGCATGCCTGATAGGGTAAGAGGTGAACACAGTAGAGAAGCAGAGATTTTCAAGATTCTCCGTTCTTATGATAAGAGGTTAACAGACATTTCAATAGTAAGTTCAGTTGGATGCCTCAGAAAATGTTAAGCAAACCTCCACAAAAGAGTATTAATCACCGTTCACCTATTCCTTCCTGGAGCAACAACTGGGTTTCATTTAATCTTAGAGGTCTTATTTTCTAGTGTTTAAACCAGGCAAGAGTGGGAAACCTTTTTTACTGGCATGGGCCCTTTGGACATTTATAACATCATTGGTGGGCCATACAAAATTATCAATTTTTAAAAAGCACTTAATGTTGTTATGAACGAAAAAGCTCCTGGATTATGGAATTTTGAATCCTGCCTGTAGTTGCCTTGGCAGGACTAGACCAAATGATTTTATGGGCTATGTACAGCCCTCAGGCCAGACTTTCCCCACCCCTAATTTAAAGCATTCCATTAATTCTCTAATTAACCCCTTCAGATCACATCATGGAAATAATACAGAACCTGAAAGAAATTATTGTCAGCCTTCTCTAGCCTCTGCAAATTCTGATTTCGTTTCCATTCTCCTATCTCATTTCTGTCTCAACAGTAACCAAAATCTACTAAGTGTTTCTAAAGAGTCCATTCTGAGCCAAGTACTTGTTTCTCTCCAAATTCTCTTGCTTTCTGGCACTTTCACCTTTGACTATGCTAAAATTTCCAGCTGTGATTTTTAAAAGCATCCTTAGACTTCCTCTTTTCCTGACTGTAAGAAGTTTTCTTTACCATCCCCTATCTGTTTCTTTCATCTTGTTCTCCAGGTCCCCCCTCCCCTTTTTTTTCTTGGCTCAGGTCACCCATAACCTGGTAGTCTTTGCAATGTTTCTGCTTTTGAGATTTATCTCATTTCTCCTTGTCCCCCATACACACATTTATCTTCTCTAATTACCCCCCCCCCTTTTTTTTGAAGTTTTCTTTAGTTTCATTTTTATGAGAGAGGGAGTTCAGTTCTGGTGCATGCAGTGCCCAGGTTCATACCTGGGAATTCACCCACGCAGGTCTTGTGCTCTGCAGCTGAAATGGTGACCCAACCCTCTTTCCCACACTTTGTCCTTTAATTGGTACTGCCGTATATTTCTCAGTAACCATTTTCGTTTTATTTTTTTCTAGGTTGTTCTCTACCCATATACTTAATTCTGTTATTTTCCATGCTCCTTATCATTTCTTCAGTTAAGTTCATACTGAAGCAAATCTATGAACTTCTTGTGCAATTCAAAATAGTTTGAAACTTTTTTTTAATATTAAAGATGTCTCGGGGAGTCAGGCGGTAGCGCAGCAGGTTTAAGCGCATGTGGCGCAAAGCGTTAATGGACAGGCTTAAGTATCCCGGTTCGAGAGCCCCCCACCCCCCAGGCTCTCCACCTGCAGGGGGTTTGCTTCGCAGGTGGTGAAGCAGGTCTGCAGGTGTCTATCTTTCTCTCCCCCTCTCTGTCTTCCCCTCCTCTCTACATTTCTCTCTTTCCTAACAATAACAACATCAATAACAACAACAATAACTACAACAATAAAACAAGGGCAACAAAAGGGAATAAATAAATAAAATAAATATTAAAAAAAATGAAAAGTAAAAAAAAAAAAAGATGTCTCAGACATCAGTGTGAATGATTAACCCCACCAAGCAGTATCCCTACAGTATTTCCCATTTTTACTCACTGGGACTTCTATTAATGTTTTTTTTTTTTTTCCTTAAAACAAATCTTACAAACAACTGATGCACTTCATAAAATTGACTGGTTTTTGATAGTCAGATACTGAGAAAAGACTAACTATCCAATAGCACCAACTACAAATTCAAGTGAAAGGTTAAGAAAATTAGACTCAGAGGATCTATGTGAAAATATACATGAAGATGTGGGACATATCTCAAAGGTTCTTGCTTCTTCATAGATATTAAGTATTGATAAGAGCTCCTTTTGGAAATTTCTGTCATTAAAACTCAGGAAGAGTTTTAATACTTCTTTGAAACTAAGTTTTCTTCTTTACTGTGTACTGAGAGAAAAACTGAAAGCAAATGAGTGAAACAAATTGACTTTTCATTTTCAATCTTCTGAGTTAAATACACCTTTGGCCCCAAAGCATTTTGTTTCCTTTTCTACTTCCTGTTTTCAACTTTATATTATCCTGTTGCACAATATTTATTTTTATAAGCCACACCAAAGAAAGTTTGATGTGACATGGCCTAGAAACACCCTTTCCTATGTAACCATTTGGTGTCACTGTTCCCCTTGTTTTTACCTCAGCCTTAACTGACTAGAAAACAAGCCATTTGGTTAGAAAAGCTGTCACATTTGGAAAGGAGCATCCAGTCCGAGAGAAATTAAATTGTTTTTCTTTGTCTGCTTGCTGTTCCAAGTTTCTGCTGGAGTTGCCAGCCATTTGGAGGGAGAAGTGTGGGACTTGTTCAGCTGTCAGTGAGTATGAAGGAGGTTGAGTGGACGAAAGCCAGGCTATCTCTACTTTTTGCCATGGAGTCACTCACCACAAGGCTGGGTTGGTGGTGGGCTGGCTCCTCCATGTCATCAGAGTAGGCAACTGTTATCCTAGGAAAAGAAAATGCTTTGCCACTGTTGTGAAACTGGTGGCATTGGTCTAGGAGGCGAACTTCATATTTTCCATTTTTGTATTGCTGGTATTCAGAGTCTTTGTGGATAAAAGAACCCTAAGGAATACTATTCACTAAAACCAAATTTGCTATAAGGCTAGATAGGTCACCCAACAAAGGTGAGATGCTGAAATAGCATTACTCTGCCAGGCTCAGGAGACAGCATGATGGTTATGGAAAAGACTTAAGATTCTAAGGTCCCAGGTTCAGTCCCTAGCACCACGGTAAGCCAGAGCTGAGCAGTTCTGTGGTGTTAATACATGCTGTAGAAAATCAGAGGCCAGGTTGTCATTCGGTTTTGTTTGCTTTTTAGATAGAGAAGGCAGAGAATGTGAAAGGGACCACAACTTAGATGTTTACTTCAGCGTGATGGTGTCTGGGCTTAAACCTGGGTCATGTACATGACAAAAGAGTACACTATCCCAGTGAGCTATTTCACTGCCCCAAGACACTCCCTATGGATATATACTTATTTTCAGACCTACAACAGCAATCAGTGATTCGACTTCTGGGAAATTATGCCAGTGGCTCTAGTGCTGCAGTGACTTCTGTAGGAAAAGCATTTGTTAAAAATGATTTTAGAGAGGCCAGGTGATGGTACACCCGTTCAGTGCACATAGTGCTAAGCTCAAGGATCCAGATTTAATTCCCTGGCTCCCCACACGCAGGGGTAGTGCTTCACAAGCGATGAAGCAGGTCTTGCAGAGTATCTGTCTTCCTCTCTCTCTCTCTCTCTCTCTCTCTCTCTCTCTCTCTCTCCCTCCCTCCCTCTTTCCCTCTTCTCTCAATTTTTCTCTGTTCTGTCCAATAAAATGGAAAACATGGCTGCCTCAAGCAGTAAATTTGTAGTGTAGGCATTGAGCCCCAGCAATAATCCTGGTGGCAAAATCAAACAAACAAACACACTTTAGGAAAGAATTGATCTTTTCCCTCCATTTGGCATTTATTATCAATTATTGTGATGAGGAGTTTGAATATATTCTATTATTAATACTTACAACACGTTTATCAGGGTCATCTGTCATCAGCTCCACTTTCTGAATGAAGAGACTTCAACTGAAAAAGTTATTGAGGAACTTGCCTAAGATTACACAGCTGAAAAATGGTAGCACTAGGTGCAAACCCACCTCCACTAAAATTATTACCCTTATGCTATCTGCAGGAGAAGACGAAGTGAATTTCTAATAGGTGGATGTTGAGTTTGAGATTATAGCAGGTCATACAAAGGGCAATGCCTTGCAGTCTTTTGTCATAGAAGAGGAGTTGCTGGGAGATAAGAACTGGAGGTGGAGATTTTGGAAGTTATCTCTAAGAGGGATAGTTGAAGCAGTGTTGTTTGTGAACTCACTGATAAAGAGTATTAGAGTTGCTGTGCAACTCAGGCATCCAAGTTTGACATCCTCGAGGAAACACTCACGAAAGACATGTCTCTGATATCTGATTACTGTAAAAAATGGCGACTAATCCCTAGCACTGCAAAAACGGTATCATCTGTTTTCCATCTACACCATGCCTCGGCCTCGCGTGAGCTTAATGTGCAGCTTGACGATATGAGAATCCGGCATGAAGCCCAGCCAGTCTACCTTGGCGTTACTCTCGATCACACTCTGTCATTTCATGAACATCTCATAAAAACTGCAGCAAAGGTGGGTGCGAGGAATAACATCATTGCAAGACTGGCCAGCTCCTCATGGGGCGCGAGCGCTTCCACACTACGATCATCATCTCTGGCATTATGCTATTCCACTGCAGAATACTGTGCCCCAGTATGGTTCTGTAGCCCCCATGTCCATTTGGTTGATTCCAAATTATATTCCTCCATGAGGATAATTTCTGGAACCATCCGTTCCACCCCGGTTCCATGGCTGCCAGTTCTTGGCAACATCGCCCCGCCAGATATTCGTCGGGATGTGGCATCATCTAAGTTCATTTCCCACGTCTACGCTCGACTGGACCTGCCAATATATGCGGATATCTTCGCCCACCCTGTCCAACGCTTGACGTCTCGTCACCCAATCTGGTCTCCTACGCCTACACTGAACTTCTCTGTTCCAGTCTCTTGGAAACAGAGTTGGCAGTCAGCTGAGGTAAAGAACAAACACCTCGTCACAGACCCCTGCAAGCGTCAACCCGGCTTTGACCTAGCACGTTATGATCGGGCCCTCCTCAATCGCTATCGAACAGGCCATGGCCGGTGCGCCGCTATGTTCCATCGCTGGGGAGCCAGAGACGACCCGAACTGCCCCAGCGACTCCAGACAGACTCTGACCCACATAGTCAACGACTGCCACCTCTCCAGATTCAAAGGAGGTCTCGAAACTTTACATCAGGCTCAACCTGACGCTGTTGACTGGCTACGGAAGAAGGGCAAACGCTAGAAGAAGAAGAAGAGGAAAAGTATGCATGGAAGGGAGAGGATACACTCTGAGAAACAAGAAAGGTCAAGAGTGATAAGGAATTATCTGGGAGAGAAGCAGAGCAGTTGGAGAAAGAGGAAGAAGCCATGAAAGTAGTCAGTTTAGCAGCCAGTTTAGGAACAATAAAGACAAGACAATATCATCAGCTTTTGGCAAGAAAGACTAGTATGGATAATATTGAAAGGGCACATTTTGAGTAGAAGAGAAACAAAGGGAATGCAGAAATCAAAGTCAACAGATGGTAGATGGTGAGATTAAAATGCTTATTGACTCAGTGAAGACAGTCCCTTACAAAATATTGAAAAATAATCAACTTTTCTGCAGTTACTTTTAGGATACAACCAAAATTTCAGCACAAACCATGATATCAGTTGTTGAATTTGAATGAGACTGCCTTGCCCTCCAGTGTGAAAACTTTATTTGACCATCTACCTTCATGCAGAGATTGATTGTTGCTGTCAGTCAGAAGGGAAAATTCTCTGGTAGGTAGCAGGGTTTGAAGCAAGGGAAAAATGAAACATATTCTGTCACAAGGTTGCATTTGTATTAGGAAAATATCATTTTGGCAAGAGAGACCTTGTAATTTGTCAAGCAGATTAATCTCCAGTATGGAAAGTCCTGTGGTGGAGACTCTCATATATCTCTTGGAATAGACAGGTTGGCTACAGCCTAGTAGTGGCTATGGGAGTGAATGAGTCTCAGACTATTTGCATGAATTGAATAGATAAAAATAAGAAGAAGTTTGGAGGGTTTACATAACTCTATTTGCTCAGTGTTAAGCGCTTCTACTTTCAGCAACACAGAACAATTTGAAAGTGCTCATCTAGAACATCACAAATGTATGCTACACTAGTACATTTTTTAATCGGGCTTCATTTTGCTAGTGGCTAAAAGAGTAAAGTAAGTTTTCTTTCTCTTTCACTCTTGATTATCTGCTCAAAATAAGCACAAGGAAATGGACAAGAAGAAAATTCAGAGCAATACAGAAAAGCTAGAATTTGCCCTCAGTCCAGGTGTTGTTTCAGTTGAAATGATATTTAATGGAAAGCTCATTCTAATTATACCCTGAAGTTCTGAGCTCCTGAGGAGGCAGGCTCTTCAGGAAATACTTGTTTACTTATAGATGCACAAAGGCTATGGTTTACATACGGGTACTTTTCCTGGTATTTAATTACCATGAGTGGTGGCAGAAGCAGGTGGTTCTACAATGCAAAACTTTGGTGAAACTTCATTTCATCTTTTACTACAGACTTCTGTATGCCCCCATGGTAGTTATTAGAGTGCTTTAAGAGTAGTAAATATTTGGGGACCAGACAGTGGTATACCCACTTTATGGTGTGTGAGGATCTGGGTCCAAGATCCTGCTCTCCACAAGCAGTGAAGAAAGGAAGAAAGACAGGCCACTGAGAACATCATGCAGGCACCAAGCCCCTGGTGGCAACTGGGAAAAAAAAATGAGAGAGTAGTAAATAGTCATGGGACATTTTTTGTCTTGTGAACATAAATAAGGTTTATCTGTTTTCAACAGCTTAAAATTCCCATAAAGAAGGCAAATATATATATATATATATATATATATATATATATATATATATATATATCCAACTACAAAAGAAACATCACCCAATTTCTAGCTTTTGATGGTTTTAGAATCTTAAATTATAAGATTATACTTTTGCCAGCTCTCCACACTCAGAAGGTTGACCTGGTTTGAGAAATGGAGTTTCTGAGCTGTAGAGGAGACTACAGAAATGCTGTGCATATGGCTGGGAGCTGCCTAATATGTACATAAACTGCCACTACTTTATCAAATTTTAATATCTCTCCTTTCAAAATCTTAGACAGCTTAACACACCATCTGCTCTTTGTCTGCCTTCCTTCTGTGCTTTTCTTAATCTAGAAGAATGGCTCTTGAAATTCTTACAGGACTCTTTAAAACATTTACCACATATTTTGAGAAGCATCTGGTTGGAAAAAGTCCCACTTTCTGAATGTGTTCCCAGTTGTCTGGTGTGTGCTGTGTTGCTTGTGAATCTAGTTTTGTTAACTTTTAGGGTAAATGCTTTTGCCTTTGCTCTGATGCATATTTATGGTAAGACTAATAGCCCAAAGCAAGTTGCTAAGGGTTTTATAAATGAAAGACTCAGTGTCAGGAAAACTAGACTGATTTACCTGCCTACCATCTAATTTATACAAGGTTACCTGCAAATTGATGTTTGTTTCTTTTGCTTGATGATTTCAAGATGGACCTTGTCCCTTTAAGGGATCCTAGATACTTGAATACTTTCTCAAACATCTGCTCTGATTTCATCAGGGAGACTTCAGGAGAGCTGTAATTCACATAGCTTTCCTTCTGCAAACAAGGGACCTACCTGTCAGTAAGACAGATTTTTCCAAAGAGCTAGAAAATAGCAAGAGCTATCAAGGAGTTCTGACTCTTTATAGGGATAGAACTCTCAGGCTAACTCTGAAGGTTGTCTGCTGTTGTCAGCTTTTTAGGATCTTTATAATTTTTTATTGAATTATTAATTTAAGTAGCCACATATAAACTGAGGAATTGCAAACATACAAAGAAAAAATTAGAATTATACAGAATGCCTAGAAATACTAAGCTAGGATTTATGCAATGCTACTATGAAACAATACTGTTATTAAAAAAAATTACTAATTAGGAGAAAGAATAAGAAAGAAAGACCAGAACACCATTCAGCTCTGCCATAAGGTCATATTGGGGAATCAAATCTGCAGCCTTGGGGCCAGGTGGTAGCACATCTGGTTGAGTGCACATGTTACAGTGCACAAGGACCCAGGTTTGATTCCTGGTCCCCACTTACAAGGGGAAAGCTTCATGAGTAGTGAAGTAGGGTTGCAGGTGTCTCTCTGTTTCCCTTTCTGTCTTCCCCAACCTTCTTGATTTCTGTCTGTCTCTACCCAATAAATAAAAGTAACTAAAAGCATCAAAAAATTTAAAAAAAAATCTGCAGCCTCAGGGGCTGCAGACATACAAGTTCTGTGCTCTAAGAGACTGAGTGACATCTCCAGCCTGAAACAAATACTGCTTTAAATGCATTACTCATATTTATTCTCGTGACTGTTTGAGTAAGCTATTAATGTTGTCCTCAGTATAGAGATGAAGGAACTGAGGCTCAGCTTAAGTTACTAGTCCAAGGTCACTTGGCTAATAGACGGCACAGCAAGGATTCCATTGAGGGCAGTCCAACTCCAGGGTCTAACTATTTATTGCCTGGTCTGCTGTGCCATCAACACTTCTTCACTCTCATTCACACTTGCATAACATTGCATTCCTCCCCGGCTGTTTTTAATCAAGTTTTAATACAAAGTTGTAGTCAAAGACCATGCTTTGTTATTTGCCTTAGATTTGCTTACCTAATCTTTTAACAAGTCTTCTCCTATACTATGCACACATTTGGTAATTAATTGTGTCCATAGGAAAAAATTAATTTAGTAAAGCTGCTGAGCCCATTGATCATATGTGACCTACTTACAAATATTTGCTTTGCTTCCTGCTTACTGAGTAACACAGTAGAGAAGGCAAAGTGCAGGGTGCCAAGTCAGTGCAAGGTGGGTCTGAGGGGACGACCTTTGGTGAGTCTCTTAGCCATTTAATTTAATTTAATTTTTAAAATATTTATTCCCTTTTGTTGCCCTTATTGTTCTACTATTGTAGTTATTCTTGTTGTTGTCATTGTTGGATAGGACAGAGAGAAATGGAGAGAAGAGGGGAAGACAGAGAGGGTGAGAGAAGGTAGACACCTGCAGACCTGCTTCACTGCTTGTGAAGCGACTCCACAGCAGGTGGGGAGCCGGGGGCTCGAACCGGGATCCTTACTCCGGTCCTTGCACTTTGCGCAGTGTGCGCTTAACCTGCTGCACTACCACTGACTCCCGTCTCTTAACCATTTTAAGTCTCTGTTTTCTCACCTGTAAAATGGGGCTAGTTATATTGGTAATATGGAGTACTAGGTTGTGCATGACTAAAAGCATACCTGTAAGGTATGCATAGGAAGGTGAATAATTATTTCCCAGTGACACAGATTATATTGAGTAGCATTGATAATAAGACTGTCCAACCATAATGAGCATTCCTAGAAGATATTATTATTATCATTATTACTATTATTTTGGATAGAGACAGCCAGCAATCAAGAGGGAAAGGGGTGATAGAGAGGGAGAGAAACAGAGAGACACCTTCAGTACTGCTTCACCACTCACAAAGCTTTCCTCCTGCAGGTAGGGATGGGAGCTCGAGCCTGGGTCCTGGCACACTGTAACGTGCACTAAACCAAGTGCTTCACCACCTGGCTTGAAAGATATTATTTTTTAAGCAAAGGATCAGAAGTGCGTGTAGAGCATTGACAGGAACTATTGAAGACTATTTCAATAATTGTGGTATAAGGACTGAAAAAAAACACACCACATAAATAAGATTTCAATGTCTTTCTTTCAGGGTTTCTTCTTCTACCAAACACACACACACACACACACACACACGTATGTATGTATTTAAGTTTTATCATTTAGTGCCTTTTTTGTCTGAGATAAACAGATTGCTTTCTTGCATTTCTTTCTTTTTTTCCACCAGGGTTATCACTGGGTCTCAGAGCCTGCATGACAAACCTTTCCTGACAACCATGTTTTCCTTTTCTCCCCCTTTCCTTACTTGATAGGACAGAGAGAAATCGAGAGGGGATAGGGCAAGTAGAAAGGGAGAGAGAAAGAGAAAGACCTGTACCTCTGCTTCACTGCTTGTGAAGCTTCACCTCTTGCAGTTGGGGACCCAGAAAATTGAACCTGGGTCCTTGCACATGGTAGTGTGTGCACTCTACTAGGTATACAATCACCAGGCGCTGTCATTTTCCTCTCTTATTATTTTTTATTTTTGCCTCCAGGATTATTGCTGGGGTTCAGTGCCTGCACTACGAATCCACTGCTCCTGTGGCCATTTTTTTTCTTTCAATTTTTTTTTTTTGGATAGGACAGAGATAAATTGAGAGGGGACAATAGAGAGGGAGAAAAAGATAAACACCTGCAGACCTGCTTCACCTCACCACTTGTGAAGTGACCCCCCAATACACACACACACACAGGTTAGGAGCCCGGGACTCCACCAGGATCCTTGCGCGGGTCCCTTGCACTTTGTACTTAATGTGCGTTTAACCTGGTGTGTCACCGCCCGATCCTCATTTTCCTCTCTTTTAAACAAGCTTCTTCATTCCTCTCTACTTTGTAATTCATTTACCTATTTTCTTCCTTTATTCTTCTTTCCTCCCCTCCCCGTTGTACTGGATGCAGGAAAATCTTCTGTTTTGTAGACAAACAAGTTCTTGAGTTAAGAAGTGAGTCTGTGAGCCTCTGTGAGGTGCCTGACCACACCCATCCTTGACCTTCGCATAGGACTACACCAGCACATGTTCAGACACAGAGACTTGACACCTGTTACTGAGATACAGGGAAGAAGCACCTACCCTCTACTCTTAGAGGATTGTAGCATACAGCCTTGAGTCACCAGAACCAGCTTGGTAAACTGTGCTGTCATAGGAAGGAATTAAAATTCAAAGTGCTAACAAATGCCAGAATGGATTTCTTTTTTTAAAAAATTTCAGTCCTTACTAAAACTGGTTGGAAACTGCTACAGAAATTCCACTAACGACATTTTATATGGAAGAAACACAGATTTTCTAGCATCTGTCATCTTTGGATATTGTCATATGCTGGTATGTTTTTGTATATTCTTTTGAGGTTTGGCACAATATTAGAAATTTTACTAAGATAGGACCAGAGATAGCTCACTAAATAGATTGAGTTGTCACAAAAGTCATGACACATTTTTATATGGAAAAACAGAAAAATACATCATGACTTTTCCAACAACCCAATAGAATGCACTTTATTATGCATGAGGACCCCCCCCCCCAGCCACTACTTGTGAGCACTGTGCTAAGAGGACGCTTCATGAGTAGCAGAGCAGTGCTGTGGTATCTTTCCCTCTTGCTCTGTCTCTCTCTCATTCTCTAAGGGGGAAAAAAACCCTAGCAAGACTGAATTGTGAATCCAACTGAGGAGAGATACCTTTCTTGTAAACTTGTGCAGATAATCTTGCAAACACATAAACAGAGTACCCCCACTGTGAGAAGCTATCATCAGTCCCTGCTCACTGCCTTAGATCTGTGCTACTCTGACAGACAGTGTGCCATAGAGAATTCTGTATTGGGTAAGTCTAGACAAAATATTTTTGGATGCTGTGAGCATATTCCTCTAGATAAAACGTTGTTGCAAAGGGGTTAATTATACTCAAAGATTCCTCTCCATGAGGTTTGAGAGTCTATGATATAAATTCCATCTGTTTCTTGAAGCAGTTTATGGGTTTGGCAATATGATGTGTTGGCCTGACAATTGTTTTAAAAAATTCTTTTTAGACTGATACAGGTATAATTTTTTTATAAATATCCAGATTTATTTTCTTCAACATCTAATTTTAAATTAGAAGCCACTCCAACTCTGTCTAGGATACCAAATTTGTTCTGAATATGAATACTACACAGCCATCTTTCGACCAAAGAGGTGTAACTTTCATTCCTCCAATTTTTATGCTGTGAAAATCCATCCTAAAATATTTCTTGACTATGCTTTCTTTACTTCAAGGAACTGTCTTCAGTGGATAATAACATCTGAAGTGGTCTCTGGGTTTATGTGCAAACTGTATGCTCACTTTACATGAATAACTCTCATACATGGAATGTTTTGTTTAAAAAAATAATAAAGGATAATGTATAACCTTAAAGTGAAAACTTAGGAGAAGTCAGCCTGAGTGAAAGTGAATACTGGAAAAGGGAACAGGGAATCCATCTTTTTGCCTTACCCACTGGAAGGGAAGAGGCTGCTTCCCCTTGTCCTTTCATCACCCACAACTCTGCCTTTGAAACTTACAGTAAGAGTTATAGTAGCTATAGACATTCTTGGACAGGGAATTCCTTCAGGTCTGTCTGCTATAACCTCCTTATGTTCTACGAAGCACTTGCCTATTCATTGTGCTGTTTCTCCTCTTATGCAAACATATTTGGTCACATGATTTCAGATTTGGAAATTTCCTTATGACCTGGCTTCCCCTTAAATTCTGTTTCTAATATGATAATTTTCCCCTGGCTCTACATACCACCCCTGCAGGCCAGGGCCTCTGTTCCTTCAGTTCACATCAGCCGCAAAGGAAGCTTGCTATCTGGACTGATATCAACCCTTAGGCTTCACTTGCTTTTAAAAAGAGATTAGACAGTGTTGACTAATTGCTGTTCAACTCTCAGAAAAAGCAGAGTGACTCATGTCTGGGGGGTGTCGTATCAATTTCTGAACCTGCCCAATCCACTAGCCAGAGGTAAGAAGCCGTGGACCACCCTTTCTACCAAAGCAGGTGTTCTTTTCCATTGTGAAGGGCAGTGAACGCCCCTTGCCAGAACAGAAAGATAGGATCTCAGGAGTCTTGGCTAGCCCTGTGGATTAAGTACATAACCTTGAAACATTTTCTGGGAAATCTACTTGGCTCTAACTCCTCCTGGATACAGGGAGGCGTGTGATTAGGGACTGGTCCCCACTGCACTCATATTCTCTTTTGCTCTTTTAGATCTGCCTCTTCTTTGGATCCTCATTTCAGAAAGTAAATGTTTTGCCATCTCTTCCAATTCCAGGATTTCATGTTAATATCTTCGAATCCTTCAAAAGGAAGAGAGCAGTGTCCTTCACACTATAAAGACTCTTAGAACCATGACATAGTTAACATCTGAAATGGCTGCCTGCTTTTGAAGATGCCTGATATCTTGCGTGAATGTTCTTATTCCACCGGATGCCCTTTTGAACATGCCCAGTCTCCCAGGAGCCAGATAAAAATCTTTATGTCCACCTGCTTTTCCACTCAGAACTGTCTCCTGGCTTCATTCCTCATTATGTCCTCCCAACCTCTCTCTTTCTAGCCATCACCAGTCTCCATGTTTGTTAAATTTCACTGCCCCCACCCTCCAGTTCCTGTTTGAAATGGCTGCTCAATCTAGACTGTCATGGTGACTCTCATGTTGGCAAGGTCAGATGTTGGTAAATGCCTGCAATGAAAGTGTCAACACAGAACCATGCCACTTTAACTATAGCTTTGGCTTCCTTGCCACTTTACAGACCAGTTGAAGGTAGTATTCCTTTACTGCATGCTGTGTTCAGCAAACTACTGCTGAAAATCACACAGCAGTTCCTGCCTCTAGATCTATTAATAGGCAACAATCTACTCCAGGAACTGCTGATTGTATGTGATGGGCTGCATCTGGTATGAACAGACATGCTTCTGTGTGGCAGGGACTTTCATATACCCATCAACCAGCATACAGTCTGGCAGACATAATGTCAACTGAACAGCTTCTGAGTGAGTAATCACAGCTTTAGGGCATTTTGAGGACATATGTGTCAATTTACATGGAGCTCTGCATTCTATCAAAAAGTATTCTAAATAAAAATAAATGACAGAATTAGTTTCAGGTCAGGTGACATTGTTACACATAGACGTTCAAGTGACTATGAAATAGATCTCCATATGGGACTTCTCATATTTCTTAAAATTATATCTGAGATTTAATTTATAGAGGTGTGACTGAGGGATGACAAATAGGAGTCAGTGTTATTGGAAGAAATTAATTGCTTTTCAGAAGAGGGTGGGGGGATGCTGTGACACAGGAACATAGGAGAAGCATCAGGTCTGGGTAAGGAGGCAGAAGCAGGAGCAAGAGGGAGGTTTAGGCAAGAATTTTTATTGAGGTTTCTGCAGGAAAGGAAAGACAGGGCTGAGTAAGCAGCCCAGGATGGACTATGGACTATTTTGAATATTGTGTGTATAATTAATACATAGATCTGGGCTATAGAAATGCCTGTAGTTGTCTGGTATCTGACCCTGCGTATTTATAACAGGGGAAATAATGGTTTAATGTATGAGTTAGATAAGCAGGTGCTTCAGAAAGTTGACTCTGGATTTTTTTGTATACTAAAGAGTTTTTAGGGTTTTTTTCCCAAACCATTTACTATCTTTGGGAATTAACTAGCTGCAAAAGGAACAGCCTAACTGCATGGTTCTAGGCCTCCCTAAGGTACCCCAACATCACACCTTATAGAAAAATGTTTTAAATAGCACTAATGCAACAGTGGGTTTCCACAGTCAAATCAGGGATGTACAATGAAGTACAAAATACTAAGTGACTTTTCAAGATAATTGCTTGGATAGTGGGAATTCCTGTGTACCAACAGACTTCAGAAGTGGAAGGAATAAAGAATTCTGCTTTCTTCCTTTTAAGCATTGTGAGGGCAGGTGATTCAAGTTTCCTGTGAGAGAAGACTGGGGCTCTCTGAGAAAATTAAAGCATCCTGCAATCACTTTTCCACTTCAAAGACCTTGTGATGGAGCAGATGAAAGTCAGACATATGAGAGAGCCAGCTGGTGTTATCTTAGATTATGTCCCCTGAGGCTACCTGGAAAAGAGAAGGATTCCAGTAGTGAGGAAGAAGTTCCAGGTGGACCTTGAATTCCTAAGAGCTGCAGAATGAGGGCCCAGGACCACCCCAAATAGAAACACATCTGCTCAGGTCAAGAAAACTGCAAAAGTGGCCTCTGAGTAACAGTCATCACCAAATCATTCTCAACAGTGCCCACTGAGAATAAATGCAAGTTCCTGGGAGCTTGAAGGCAGATTATGAATGTATCTATTTAGATAATACCTTTATCCTTTACCAGTATCTCTGATGTGGTCAGCAAGCCAAGCAGAGTGGAGACTAAAGGCTGAAAATTAAAGAGGAAACCATTCATTCCATGCCATTTCTTTGGCAAATTTCCTGTCTGAAACATACTAGAATCCCACTTTTGATTAAATTACTGGCAGAATACTTCTGATTTCTGAATGAAGGTTATATTTTAGATCTGAAGACAATGTCGTACTGTCTGTTATCAAGAAGCTAGCAGAGAAGCCATGAGCTCTACCCAACGTTTTATCAAGGGACAGGAAAAAAAGTAATACAGGACCTGAGGAAATAAACTTCATACAGAAGAGAGAAGCAATGCTTTAACAAAGATGAGGAAAAGCAGTTTGTTTTTTTTTTTTAAAAATCTTACCACAGAAATAAGAAGAGACAATAGAAGATTCTGTTTTACTTCTTCATAAAATAGCAAGAAAATCCAGCCTTTTAGGAAGCAAGAGACTAATTGGAAAACAAAACAAAACAAAAAACCCCAAACATTAAGTTGGAATACAGGTTGAAAGAGCTAAGAGATAAGTAAGGGGATCAGTAGAATAACCATAGGATTTTGGTTATGCCTAAAAGGGTGAAGGGGGTCAGTTTGATTAGTGAGGATGACACTAAACCTTTGGTGGTAGGAATGGTGAAGTAGGTATTCAAAGCCAAATGTGATACCATAATCCCAAAATTTGAGTATTGTTATAAAGCATGGAATCAGTAAATTTTGACTTAAATAAACAAGTACACCCAAAATATCAAAAGAACACAGAAAATGCCAGATTTGATTTCAGTAAGATGAGACAGACATTAATATTTTCAGATGTATAAAATAGTATGTACAGGGGCCGGGTGGTGATGCACCTGGTTGAGTGCACATGTTACAATGCACAAGAGCCCAAGTTCAAGTCCCCAGTTCCCAGCTGCAAGGGGACAGCTTTGCGAGTGGTGAAGCAGTGTTGGAGGTGTCTCTCTGTCTCTCTCCCTCTCTGTAACCCACTTCCCTCTCAATTTCTGGCTGTCTCTATCCAATAAGTAAATAAATAAAGACTTAAACAATTTTAATTAAAATTAAAAATAGCATATACAAAATCTTGCTTATAGAAAGTAATATAGGGACAAAGATAACTGATCAGGTAGGGCACCCGTGTTGCCTTTCACACTATTTAGGCTTGAGCCCTGGCCCTGCTTGGAAGGAGCTCTGGCAATGGAAGAAGCTCCTGTGTGGTGGTGTCTCTCTTTGTCTCTATGTTTCTGCTTATCTCACTCTGTCTTATGATCTGAATTTTTTAAAAAGAGTGAGCTGAAGCAGTGGAATCATGCAGACATGAGATCCTGGCTCCACAAAGGAGAAAAATAAGAAGGTGGAAGAAAAGGGAAAAAGAGGAAGAAGAAAAAGAAGAAAGTAATTAGGAAGTGCAGGCAAGAAAACATCTAAATGAAGCAAACAATTTTATGATCAGAAAATTATTGACAATAGATAATATTTATAAATAAATTTTAAGTAAATTTATAAATAAAACTAAAATAATAGTTTAGTGCATTACAAAGATTATTAAAGACTATAAATTCCTTTTTGTGAACAGAGTTGTTATCTGAAGATACTTGCTGGCTGAAAAATGAGGAGTTGGGTGGCAGACTGGGCTAAGCGCACATAGTACAAAATGAAAAAATGTGGAATAGTCACAAGAGACTTAAGAGGAAACTATGGGAACATTTACATAATAAACTACCTACCAGAGATGGGATGTTCATTGAGTTTATAATTTGTTTTTATAATCCCTTGATATAAGCCTAGAGATGTAGGATCTCTTTTTAGATAGTGTCTGCTTTCGAAGACAAAAGACACGCGTTCTGTTCTGGTCTGCCATTTAAGTGTTGTCCTGTATAAATCCATTTCTCACTCTAAATACTAAACCCTCAAATATTTCCTACCAAGTCAGTCTTCCCAGTCATGTAAGTAGTGAATGCTGCAGCAAGGGAGGTTTGAGGAGTTTGGGCGGTGGTACAGTAATCAGGAAAGTTAGGAGAGGAAGACATTCTAATCAGAGAGAACAGTTTAAAGAGGAGGTATGATATATATGAGAAACCAGCCAGTATAAACAGATACATTTCAGTATATTAGTAGTATCTCACTCTAACTACTAGAATACATGTATCAGCCTTCCTATATAGTTTTGCAATCTAATTACATATACATTTTCCTGCTTTGTCCTCAAGGAAATCTTTGACTTTTGAAGAACTGTTATTATCACACTCCACCTCGCCCTCAAATCACAAAGAATTAAAAAGGGGGGGGCGGTCCGGTGGGTGAAGGGGCTGGGCAGTGGCACACCTTGTTTGAGTGCACCTATTACCATGTGCGAGGACCTGGTTGAAGTCCCCAATTCCCATCTGCAGGAGGGAAGCTTCACAAGTTGTGAAGCTGTTCTACAGATGTCTGTCTCTGTCCCTCTCTATTTCCCCTTACCTTTCAATTTTTCTGTCTTATCAAATTAAGAAATAGTAAATAAATATTAAAAAATAAAGGACAAGGAATTTAAGATACCATTTGCCAATTAAGCAGGAAGACAGGAAATGCAGTTAAGAAACTCCTAACATCCCCAGAGCTCCACCCTACTAGGGAAAGAGAGAGACAGACTGGGAGTATGGATCCACCAGTCAACGTCCATGTTCAGCGGGGAAGCAATTACAGAAGCCAGACCTTCCACCTTCTGCATCCCACAATGACCTTGGGCCCATACTCCCAGAGGGATAGAGAATGGGAAAGCTATAAGGGGAAGGGATGGGATATGGAGTTCTGGTGGTGGGAATTGTGTGGAGTTGTACCCCTCCTATCCTATGGTTTTGATAATGTCTCCTTTTTAAAATAAATAAATAAATAAATAAATAAATAAATAAATAAGAAAGAAACTCCTAACAGGGCTGGTGAAATAGCTCATATGTGAGTGTGCCTGCTTTAAAATGCTTCAGACCCAGGTTCCGGTCTGGCCTCCAGTTCCATAGAAGAGGCTTCAGTACTGTTGGTGTCTTTCTTTGTCTTTATCTCCATGTCTCTATCTGAAAAAGGTGATGTGGAACAGTGAAACTGATGATGACAATAAAAAAGAGAAACAGTTCCCAAACAGCATCCTAGAAGCTGGGTGGTAAATTTATCTCCCACATATCACAAAGCATAAATGAACAAGCAAAATCATTCAAAGAAACTGACTTGACAGTGTTCCAAGCCTCTAATATCGATGATTTGGTGAGATTTTCATTCTACCTTAAGGCAAGATCACACCTCAACCATCTCATACAGATACAAATCTTCCATAAAAAGACACCAGGGGGAGTCAAGCGGTAGCGTAGTGGGTTAAGCTCAGGAGGCGCCAAGCACAAGGACCAGCATAAGGATCCCAGTTTGAGCCCCTGGCTCCCCACCTGCAGGGGAGTCGCTTCACAAGCAGTGAAGTAGGTCTGCTGGTATCTCTCTTTCTCTCCCCCTCTCTGTCTTCCCCTCCTCTCTCCATTTTTCTCTGTCCTATTCAATAATGATGACATCAGTAACAACAACAATAATAACTACAACAATAAAACAAGGGCAACAAAAGGGAATAAATAACATTAAAAAAAAAAAAAGACGCCAGGAAGAAATTTCTTAACCATGTGCACTTCAAAGAAAATCTTTGTGAGGCTGAGATGGGTCAGATTGACCTGGGTCTGTCTGCCTGTTCTGCCTGAGCTTCAGCCAAATAGAACCTTGAAAGCGCTATAAAGTAGAAGTTCTGAGGAACTAGGCAGCAGAGACCTCAGCTCCGGTCCCTAGAGGCACTGCTGACACTCCTGTGTGTTGGTGCACTTTCTGTATGCAGCCTCAGGTATTGAATATTCTCCATTTCTCAAGTCCAACCCTCATCATTCCCTTTGGAAGATGTTTTAGAGGCAAATATGATGTTACTTAACACAACAACTGACCAGAAAATGCCAGCCAGCCAATGTAAAAAATTTGAAAACATATGATTGCTTTATTGAAATGTACATATATTTGTAAATGTAGAAAACTGTCAACAGAGATCAAAAAAGATTTGGAAATGAGCTTTAATAATTTGAAAACTCATATTTAGGATTGGCCCAATGGCTGACCTGAGGGTATGCCTGCTTTGTTATGCAAACCACCCAGCTTTGAACCCAGGACTCACCACACTGGGGGAAGCTTCACTGCTATGGTGTCTTTCCTGTTCATTCTCTCTCTCTTAGAAAAAGATTCTTCTGAAGTAAAAGACTCTGGGATGGGTAAGGGAAGGGGAGAGTTCAGGTCCTGGAACAGGATGACAGAGGACCTAGTGGCAGTTGTATTGTTATGTAGAAAACTGGGAAATATTATGCATGTACAAACTATTGTATTTACTGTTGACTAAAATATTAATCCCCCAATAAAGAAATAATAAAAAAGTAGACCCAGAGCAGTGAAGCCCCAATAATAACAAAAATAAATAAACATTCTTTCTAATACATATGAAATCTGCAAATACAGAGATTTACTGGAGCAGTCCAGAAGATGGCACAGTGGATAAAGCATTGGACTCTCAAGCATGAGGTCTTGAGTTCGATCCCTGGCAGCACATGTACCAGCATGATGTCTGGTTCTTTCTTTCTTCTCCTGTCTTTCTCATCAATAAGTAAAATCTTAAAAAAAAAAAAAAAGATTTACTAGAAAGAAAGTGCACAGGTAGTGCTCAGTGGCTTCTATTCATCTGAGTGCCAGAGAGGATAAGATCCAGTGAGGTTTTACCACCCATGAATTCTTGCCTAATTGGATAGTAATGCTCCCAGTCTTCTTTTCTAGCTCATAGAACTTGTCCAAGAATTGCTAACCAAGTTTCTCTTTCCCCTTGAATCACTAATATCCTTAGCAATCTCTAAAAACACAACTGTCACCATTGAAAACAATAGTCTCTTCATAGGTGTTGGCTCCTTGGTGGAGAAATATTCTTGGAGCAGTAATGATTTAGTTATGTTTTGGTTCAACACTAAAGCAAAAGCCATAATCTTGTTTGAAATTTAGGGGAGTCGGGCGGTAGCGTAGTGGGTTAAGTGCACATGGTGCAAAGCACAAGGACTGGCATAAGGATCCCAGTTCGAGCCCCCAGCTCCCCACCTGCAGGGGAGTCGCTTCACAGGCAGTGAAGCAGGTCTTATTAATTATGTTTAAACATTTTATTATCCAGAATACAGCATAAGGCTCCAGCAGATACCATAGTGGTTATGCAAAAAGATTTTCATGTCTGAGACTCTAAGGTCCCAGGTTTAGTCCCTGGCCCCACCAGTACTGAACAATACTCTGATGAAATGGAAAAAAAAATAAAAGAAAAAGATACAGCAAATATGAGATTTTTATTAGTTGGAGTTCGGTTTTTGTAACATGTTGTTTGCTTGTTTCTGGGCATTTTATTACAGCTGCAAATAACAGAGCACATACAGACCTAGAACCCTCTAAACATTTGGAAATAGTTTTTTATGGTTTGTATGAGTTTCCCCAAATTCCCTGGCTTCCCTAAATACAAATAACATTCACATTGCTAGCCAGTAAGTTGTCTTCTATAAGAAAAGAATCCGTTGTTGATCTTTCCCCCTCTATATGAGAGGCTCTTTCATTCTGCATTTAGAGCCTTCTTAAGACTTTATAAATATCTGTGGTTGGCTACGAGTGTGACGCACTACACAGCGGCATGAATGAGGAGGTGTAGAGAGAAGGCATATGCTGCTTACTCTGATGTGGTTGAGAATGGCTGAGGCAGCAGCTCTAGGTGAATTTCCTGTTCATGAGGCAATGAAATAGCATTGACCTTCTCATTTACCCATAAATAGGTGAGTTATGAATCAATTCAGGTCAAAGTTCAACAGAGTTTAGTTTGCCCTCCTTGTCTAATTAAGCTCATTTTAGTGGGGGAAGGGGTTGAGTGGGGTGCTCTATAAAAGTTCTTAAATGTTAATTTATTTAAGTAATAGAGATTGATGTCTACCAGAATGACTTTCGTTTTGCAGTGATGATAGATTGGAGTTGATTGCACATTCTTTTTATTTTTTTTTTTTTTTAATTTTCTGTTAAAATAAGCTTTATTTAGGAGTGGACTCTCCTTTTTTCACCCAGGTGCTCTCATCTCATTCAGTCTACAAAACAGTTTTGAGGCACAAAAAAGGGTATTTCAGGATGATTTGGGGTGCACATTACTTTTATTTGGGCCATCTTTGTTATATTTATTCTGCTCCTTTCTGAAGTCCTGTGGTGATTTAGTCTTTGATTTTTTTTTTTTTTTTAATAATAAGTAAAATGAGCACTGGACCAAAACTAGGAAACTTGACTTTTCCTTCAAAGGGGATCTTCTAATTCTTTGATGTCTTTAGCCTGTCATTAGTTAAGTGAAAATTTTGAATTGAATGACTTCCAGAAATCAAATTCTGTGAGTGGGCACAATATTATACTCTTCCCCCCCCTTGTTTCTATATCCTGTACACTGGGCTGTGTGTGTATGTGTGCGCACGCGCAAGCATTTGCCTCGCACATAGTTGATTTCACCCCTCCAGGCTGCGTTTTTCATGTAGAGACTCAGAGACAGAAAGAGAGAAGGAGAGATGCCACAGCCCTGGAGCTTCCTCCAGTACCATAGAAACTCATGCTCCGCTTCCCCAGAGACCCACCCTATTAGGGAAAGAGAGAGGCAAGCTGGGAGTATGGACCGACCAGTCAACGCCCATGTTCAGGGGGGAAGCAATTACAGAAGCCAGACCTTCTGCCTTCTGCAACCCACAACGACCCTGGGTCCATGCTCCCAGAGGGATAGAGAATGGGAAAGCTATCAGGGGAGGGGGTGGGATATGGAGATTGGGTGGTGGGAATTGTGTGGAATTGTACCCCTCCTACCCTATGGTTTTGTTAATTAATATCCTTTCTTAAATAAAAAATAAAAATAAAATAAAAAATAAAAAAAGAAACTCATAGTACATGTGATGCTGAGGCTTGGACATAGGTCATGTGTGGAAAGACCTGTAACCTACCTGCTGAGCCAACTCTCTAATGCTGAAAATTTTCACAATACAATACATTTATTTTTATGTATTTAGAGGATAGAGACAGAATAAAGAGAGGAAGGGGAGGTAAAGAGAGGTAGAAAGTCACCCACAGCACTGCTTCACTGCTCTCGAAATTTCCCTCCTACAGGTGGGGACTGGGGATTCGAACCCAGATACTTGTGCATTATAGTACATGTATTCAACCAGGGTATGTCATCACCTAGCCCCAACTATTTTCTTTTTTTTTTCTTTTTAAATTTTTTTTATATTTATTTTATTTATTTATTTCCTTTTGTTGCCCTTGTTGTTTTATTGTTGTAGTTATTATTGTTGTTGTCGTTGTTGGATAGGACAGAGAGAAATGGAGAGAGGGAGGGGAAGACAGAGAGGAGGAGAGAAAGATAGACACCTGCAGACCTGCTTCACCGCCTGTGAAGTGACTCCCCTGCAGGTGGGGAGCCGGGGTTCGAACCGGGATCCTTATGCCGGTCCTTGTGCTTTGAGCCACCTGCGCTTAGCCTGCTGCACTACAGCCCGATTCCCGCCCCAACTATTTTCTAATGAGATAATAAAAATGATTCATGTTGTGGAAATTGTGGAAAAATAAGATGATTATAAGTGAAATAACACAGCCATCCCTGCTGCAATTAGACATAACCTCTTGGTAGTTATTTTATTGATCGATAGAGTTTTTATTTACATCTGAATATATTTATTTGACTTCTGTTTTGTAAATAAATAAACATGTATAATCATAGTTTGTAGATAATTATATTTACAGAATGTGCAATAGGACTATACATATGATTTAATGTTATTTATTTCATGCAGCATATGTTGTGATTAATAAATGCAGATAAAAGTGTCTAACTAGAAAATTATGTTAATAAAATTCCACTGACTTCTCTATCTCTTTTTTCTCCTGAAATTGCTCTCCTCATCTCAGATGTCTCAGATGGCTTTGCCCAACATATGATAGGATTCCAATCCCTATTGCCATGAAAGTATTTCAAAATGTTTTAGAAGATTATCAATTATTATTTTATTTTATTTTTATTTCATCATTGAGGCTTCACTGCTCTGAGATGATTCTCTTAGAAAGAGAGGGAGAGGAGGCCAGGTGGTGGCACACCTGGCTGAGTGCACATGTTATAACGTGCAAGGATCCGCTTCAAACCCCAGCCTCCATCCGAAGGGGGAAAGCTTCCAGAGTGATGAAGCAGGGCTGCAGGTCTCTCTCTCTCTCTCCCTCTCTATATCCCTTTTCCCTCTGGATTATTCTCTGTTTCTTCCCAATGAATAAAAAAATTAAATAATTTTAAAAAAAGAAAAGAAGAAAGGGATACACACACACACACACACACACACACACACACACACACACACACACAGTGAGAGAGAGACACAGAGAGAGAGAGAGAGAGAGAGAGAGTATCACAGCGCCAAAACTTCCTTCAGTACTATGAGGGTCAGAATCAAACAAATCAGGTTCACTATTCAGGTGAGCTATCTTGCCAGCTTGATCTAATTTCTTTAATAGATACACATGATTTATATAACTTCTTTCTTTTTGTGTGAGTTTTGGTTGATTGTTTATCAAGTTCCATTTCATTGACCTTGTCAAGTTTATGGGCAGAGAGTTGTTCCTAGTACTCATTTATAAACCTTATGATTCCCATGAGCAATACAAGTGACGTCTTATTTTTTTTTTATATTTGTAATTTACATACTCTACCTTTTTTTTCTTTGCTGCCTGGCTAAGAGGTTACTTTTTAAAATTTCTTTTTTTTAATCTTTTTTATTATTATATTTATTGGATAGAGACTGCCAGAATCAAGAAGGAAGGGGGAGACAGAGAGGCAGAGAGACAGAGAGATGCCTGCAACCCTGCTTCATCATTATGAAGCTTTCCCCCTATAGGTGGGGACCAGGGGCTCAAATCTGGGTCCTTGAGCACTGTAACATGTGCACTCAACCAGGTGCACCACCACCTCGCCCCAGAGGTTGTTACTTTTTTTTAAAAAAATTTTTATATTTATTTATTTTCACTTTTTGTTGCCCTTTGTTGTTGTTGTTGTTGTTATTGTTGTTATTGATGTCGTTGTTAGGACAGAGAGGAAGTGAGAGAGGAAGGGAAGACAGAGAGGGGAAGAGAAAGATAGACACTTGCAGACCTGTTTCATCACCTGTGAAGTGAAATATGGAAAATTTCCCTGGTGTTTACTCTGGGAATAGAGCTAAACTTCTACAGGTAAATGTCGCACTAATCCTGGGTGTTGCATTGTCTGGGTCAGAGACACAGGATACCCAAAAGATTACTCAGATTATATTTTATTTTCTAGTTCCCTGCTGTGCAAACATAACAACCAATTTAAAAGATAAAACTATTTCAATATTGCTTGTTTGAGTAGAGCTCATATTTGTGCCTAGTGATCAATATTTTATAAAAAATAAACTCAGGGAAGTCAGGCAGTAGTGCAGCGGGTTAAGCGCAGGTGGCGCAAAGCACAAGGACTGGAATAAGGATCCCGGTTCGAGCCCCCGGCTCCCCACCTGCAGGGGAGTCGCTTCACAAGCGGTGAAGCAATTCTGCAGGTGTCTGTCTTTCTCTCCCCCCTCTGTCTTCCCCTCCTCTCTCCATTTCTCTCTGTCCTAAGACACCACCAACAACAGTAACTACAACAATAAAACAACAAGCACAACAAAAGGAGTAAATAAATATTTAAAAACAATAAAAATAAACCCAGATTGTTTTGGGTTTTGTTTGGAATTTCTGTTCCTTCAGCAAGTATGCCAACTACAATTATATGTGAATATTCTAAATAAGTCAAATTTACCAAACATGCCAAATGAAATTACTTTATGAACTTGCTGGGGGAAAAAAAGAAAGAAAACTTTGTATTCTTTTGTAATTGCCAGGGGTCTTTGCTCATAGTGGGAGCTTAAATGTAATTTAACAAATAGCACTTCTTAAAATTGTGTATTGAGGGAAGGGGGAGATAGAGTAATGGTTGTGCAAAAGGTTTCATGTTTGAGGCTCCAAAGTCCCAGGTCCAAACCCCCAACACCACCATAAACCAGACCTGTGCAGTGCTCTGGTCAGTCTCTCTCTCTCTCTCTCTCTCTCTCTCTCTCTCTCTCTCCCTCTCCCTCTCCTTCTCCCTCTCCCTCCCTTCCCATCTCTCATTTAAATAAAAATAAGTACTAACAAATATCACATACTAATATTCAGTCATAAGGCATGGAATTTTACCTTTTCTGACTAGAATTACTTTAGAGACATTTGTTAGATGAGGAAAATATATGTACGGAGAACAGAATATGTTTTGTACTTCAATAGCTATGTTAAAATTCAAGCTGTAATAGGAATAAAGGTGTGTGAGTGAGGTTAAGAGAGAATGATGACTTTGCTTCAGTATTTATTAACATGACAATCTCTAAACATAGTGAATTTGCTAAAAATTTTTATTGTAATACTGTTTTTTCCTTTTCCTCTCTTGGAAATGAACTAGAGTAATTTCACCTAGCTTTGCTAGAAATGGTTTCTTACATTTATCAGAGTATACATGCAAGTTAGAAATGACTATTTTTGTGAGGCTGAAATGTAACCTTTTCCATGTTATGTGGAAATACACAGAATATATATGTTTTGTTCTATATTGCCTTTAGGAACCATTAAAACAAAAATAAATTTTTATTTATAATTTATGTTTCAGACTGACGAAGCCGCCCACTTGAGTAAATACCTGCTTTGCCATGCTTGTGGCCCAGACTGCAGCCTGACTCTTGCTACTGCAGGGGGAACTTCAGTGTTGTGTCTTCCCCTCCTTCCCTCTGTCTTTGTTTGAAAAAGTCAGCCTGGGGAATTCTCTAGTACCAAAAGAAAAAGAAAAGAAAAAAAAAAAAAAGGAAGAACTTAAAGGTTTGCTGCCTGTGGATCATATTAAACATTTTTTTTCTCTTGTTTGAGAGAGAAAGAGGCTAAGGACACTTCTTGGCTCTGCCATAAGGTGGTGCCAGTAATTGAACCTGCGAACTCTGGGACCACAGGCAGACAAGTTAATGCTCTAACAAGCTAACAAGCTGAGCAAGTTTCTTGCTGCAAAATTAAAAAATTATTTCATTCTTTCTTTTCTTTTTCTTTTTTTTTTAATACTACAGGAAAAGTGAGGCTGAAACTTTTTCCTTTTTGTTATTATACCTTTTAAAATAGAAGTAAATGTTAATAGAAAATTTATTTATTCTTATGTTGTTTATTTGAGTTTCACTCCTTCATATAATTGTCCCCCCTTCCTCCTACAGAGCCATTACTATTTCTATCTGGTTCAGACTTCCTCATTTCTATATCCTAAGCTAATGGCTCTTCATTGTTAAAGATATAAGGCAAGGGGGATTGGGCAGTGGTGCACCCAGTAGAAAACACACATTACAATGCATGGGGACATGGGTTCAAGCCCCCATTCCTCACCTGCAGGGAGGACGCTTCATGAATGGTGAAGTAGGTCTACAGGTGTCTATCTTTCTTTTTTCTTTTATATCTCCCTATCTTCTTTCAATTTATCTCTGTCCAATCTAATAAAATAAAAAGAAATGGAGGAAGGAAGGAAGGGAGGGAGAAAGGAGGAAGGAAGGAAGGAAGGAAAGAAGAAAGGAAAGACATAAGACAAGGGAAGCCAAAGAGGGCTTATTGGTATTGTATTATTCCCTCCCCAAACGATCAGCTGGCATGTCATATACTCAGTACCTCAGACTGTGCTCTTCTTACAAAACAAGTCAAGCTATCATAATAATGAGGGTTTTTTTTTTTAAGTTTTATTTTTTGTTTTTGATTAAGATAGAAGTTGAGAGGGAGAGATAGAGGGGAGAGAGAAAGAGAGAAATCTGCAGCCATGTTCCACCACTCATGAAGTTTCCCCTGTGCAGTTGGGGACTGGAGATTTGAACTTGGGTTCTTGCACATTGTAACATGTGTGCTGGACCTGGTGTGCCACCACCCTGCCCCCGTAATGAGGTTTTAAAGAGTTGGTCTAACCCAGTATGTCTGGTGCTCTTGCCAAAAGAGAAAATTTGAAGGCTGAGAAAGGCACACAGAGAGTTAAGACCATTGGATAGGGGCTGGGTGATGGTGCACCTGATTAAGCACACGGGTTACCATGTAGAAGTACCCGGGCCAAGTGCTTGGTTCCCACTTGCAGTGGGGAACTGTCACAAATGGTGAAGCAAGTACTGAAGGTGTCTCTCTGTCTCTCTCCCTCTCAGTCTCCCCACTCCCTCTCAATTTCTCTCTGTCTTGTCAGATAAAAAAAAAAAAAAGGAAAACTTGGCTACCAGGAGAGGTAGATTTGTTTTGCAAGTACTGAGCCTCCACAAAGATAACCCTGGTGACAAAGAAGAGAGAAGCTTAGAACAGATCCTTCACTCTTAGTTCTCAAGTGGAGCCCAGACTGCTGACACCTTTGTACTTTACATTTCTAGCTTCCCAAACTGAGTCAATACATTTCTACTACTAAAGTTGCCTCCTCTCTGGTGCTTTGTTACATCAGACCTAGCAAATTCATATAGGATATATGGAATGGTTCACGTACATAAAAATACTTATTAGATAGTGTTAAAATTTATAGTCACTGATATGTGCTAGGATGTTAAGATGATCAAAGCTAAGTTTATTGACTCATTTAGTTTTTAAAACAATCATTGTGACATGGTGGTTGTTATTAACCCCAGTTTTAAGAAGAAACCAATCCCTAAAAAGGTTAGTAAGGCTAACTAGACACCCAGCTAAGAGGGCGAGTTGCACCTTGAATTCTGAGAATTGCACAACAGGGCCTACCTATGTGATACATCAGACACTGTCTATTGCCCAGTGAGAATTTCTCCAATTATAAATCTACTTATTTCTCTAGAAAGACTTTATTTGGTAAGGTTTTGCAGTTATCAATTCTTATATTAATTTTCTGCAGTCAGCAAAACAAATTACCACAAACTGGGTCACTTAAAATTCCCACCACCAGAACTCTGTATCCCATCCCTTCCCCTGATAGCTTTCCTATTCTTTATGCCTCTGGGAGTATGGACCCAAGGTCATTGTGGGATGCAGAAGGTTGAAGGTTTGGCTTCTGTAATTGCTTCCCCAATGAACATGGGCTTGACTGGTCGATCCATACTCCCAGCCTGCCTCTCTCTCTCCCTAGTGGGGAAGGGTTCTGGGGAAGTGGAGTTCCAGGACACATTGGTGGGGTTGTCTGTGCAGGGAAGTCTGGTCAGCACCATGCTAGCATCTGGAACCTGGGGACTGAAAAGAGAGTTAACATACAAAGCCAAAGAAATTGTTGACCAATCATGGAACTAAAGACTGGAATAATGCAGATGAAAAGTTGGGGGGGGGGTCCTTCATTTTGTAGATAGCTAGTAGGCATATTTTAGTTATATTCCAAAGGGACTATGTCTATACTTTTTTTTTTTTTTTTGCCTGAGCCTGAAATCTGATATGCAGGTGGATCCCAATTATTGTCTGTGGAGATGATGTCATGGTTGGCAGAAGGACCAGAAAGCTGGATCAGGGAAGAGAGTAGCTACCAAATATGGGAAAGGTGTATAAATATTGTTGACTGTAAACCCCATCAGTTTGATGTGATCTGTGGCTCATATTCATCTTAGGAGCCTATGTGACCTCTGCATCCCTGTAGATCTGAGCTCACATTCTGTGGTCATGAGTTGGAACGTTCCAAGCTGCCCCAATATTAGGACCCATCTTCCTCAGGTGTAACATATACTATGTTGTCCAGCCTCCCTTCAGAGAATGGAACATTCTCTACCATTGTTGATCCAACTTGAGGGTAAGGTCCTATGGGGGCCCACAAAGGGGTCTATTGTGTTGTTCCTGATAGGAATGACTGGTAACAATGGAGAGGGATTTATTCGAGTCTAGGACCATCATGTCTGTTTGGGAATCTCAGGACTCCCTGAATAGGGCCCCAGCTGATGGGGTGGCCTAATAGTGACTAAAGAGTCATCATTAAAGTATGCCAGTCTCTTGCCCTTATTCAGCTTTTGTAGTCCTTGCATTGTTGAGGTTAGCTTTGGAGTGAGTGAGGGAAGTATAATAGAGAGTAGGTGAAGGAGTTGCTACTCAAGGAAATAGAAACGGATAACAAGAAATGGAAAGATATCCCATGCTCATGGATTGGAAGAATAAATATCATCCAAATGAATATTCTCCCCAGAGCCATATACAAATTTAATGCAATACCCATCAAAGTTCCACCAAGCTTCTTTAAGAGAATAGAACAAACACTACAATCATTTATCTGGAACCTGAAAACACCTAGAATTGCCAATTACCAAATAATGTGATGATAACATTAACTATCGATTGTCTTTTTGAACCCTAAGACAGCAGGAACCTCACATCTCCACTATAGAGCCTCTACTTCCCCCAGTCCTGGAACCACTGGATAGGGCCCACTTTCCCGTATGCATCTCCCAATCCATATCAAATAATATTGCATCTGCCGATCACAACCTAACCAACACAACGATTGCCACCTCAACATGCTTCACCTCAGACTGTGTCCAGAGACTTCACATGTGGAATGACAACCCTTCAGCTTTATTACTCGGGTGAGACCTTTCCTTTCATAGTATACTCTAATTCCATCTCAGGTGGTTCACTTTCTAACAAAGTCCCCAAATCTAGATATAGACCAGGCTCTGTGAGAGAGAGCATATGTTCACACGTATCTGTAAACTACTGCAAAATATATACCTGAAAGTAGAAGTACACTAGAGTTTGCAGTGAGTACCCCCCTAACACTTCCTCTCCACTATTCCAAGCTTTGAGTCCATGATTGCTCAACAATTTGTTTGGCTTCGCATGTTAACTCTCTTTTGAGTCACCAGGTTCCAGATGTCATCAGGATGCCGGCCAGGCTTCCCTGGACTGAAGACCCCACCAATGTGTCCTGGAGCTCCGCCTTCCCCAGAGACCCACCCTACTAGGGAAAGAGAGAGGCAGACTGGGAGTATGGACCGACCAGTCAACGCCCATGTTCAGTGGGGAAGCAATTACAGAAGCCAGACCTTCTACCTTCTGCAACCCACAATGACCCTGGGTCCATGCTCCCAGAGTGATAGAGAATGGGAAAGCTATCAGGGGAGGGGGTGGGATATGGAGATTGGGTGGTGGGAATTGTGTGGAATTGTACCCCTCCTACCCTATGGTTCTGTTAATTAATCCATTCTTAAATAAAAAAAAATAAATAAATAAAAATAAATAAAAAAAGAAAGTAGGTGAGGAGGGTATCTAAGTCTAAGTAGACACTATTTCATTATGAACTTTATACTGACTCACTGAAGACTATTTTGTATTTTTGCTTTCAGGTATATATGTTGCCTAATTTATGGATACATGTGAACATATGCTCTATCTTATGGGATCTGCTCTATCTTACGGGAACCTCCTGGAATGGTTTAGAGAATACCATGAAAGGAAAGGTCTCACCTGAGTAATGAGGGTGAAGGGTTGGCATTTCATGCCTGTTGTCTCTGGACACAGTCTGAAGTGAAGCATGCTGAGGTGGTACTTGTTGCATTGGTTAGGTTGGGATCGGCAGATGCAATATCATTTGGTATGACTTGAGAGAAGCATGAAGGAAAGTGAGCCCCACCTTAGAGGTTCCAGGACTGGGGAAATATAGGCTCTACAGGTGAAGCAGGATGTTCCTGATGGCTTACGGTTTAAGAAGACAATAGATAGTTATTGCTATAATCACATTATTTGGTAATTGAGTCAACTTTGCAAAATCCCTTTGTTAGGATTTGCTGTATCATACACATCATCACCATAATTTATGTCCTTTGTCATTATTTGTATATAGCTGTGCCACTGGTTGCTTCTGTTATCCCTGGTGTAGGCTTTTAAGAGAGTCAACATACTAAATACTCAGCCTATGTATTAAAAAACCTCAGTCTGCGCTTTAAAAAGTTTGAGTAATAAAATTTTTCCCCTATCATATTGATTAAATAGTGATTTATATGACTACAAATTGATAGGAGTGTACATAACACCATTCCCACCACCAAAAGACTGTGTCCTATCCCAACTCCCCTCCCCTTCACACCCCCTCCCCTGCCCTGTGAAGCTGAACATCCACCATCACCCTCAACCCAGGTTTTTTACTTTGCTGCCCTACTCCAAATTCAGTCAAATCCTGCTTTGACTTTCCCTTTCTGTTCTTCTTTCTCAACTTCTGTTTATGAGTGGGATCATCCCATACTTATCTTTCTGACTTAGCTCACTTAACATAATTCCTTCTAGCTCCATCCAAGATGGGTCAGAGAAGGTGGTTTCATTGTTCTTAATAGCTGCATAGTATTACATTGTGTATATATACCACAACTTTCTCAGCCACTCATCTGTTGTTGGGCACCTGGGTTGCTTCCAGGTTTTAGCTATTATGAATTGTGCTGCTGTGAACATAGGAGTACACACCTCTTTTTGGTTGGGTGTTATGGAGTCCTTGGGGTATATCCCTAAGAGGGATTATGGGTCATATGGAAGGTCCATATCTAGCCTTGTGAGAGTTCTTCAGACTGTTCTCCACAGAGATTGGACCAATTTACATTTCCACTAGCAGTGCAGAAGGGTTCCTCTGTCCCCACAGCCTCTCCAACATTTGTTGCTCCAGCATTTGATGTCCTTTTTGATGTATGCCATTCTCAAAGGGGTGAGGTGGCACCTCAGTGTTATCTTTATTTGCATTTATCTGACAATCAGTGACCTGGAGCAATTTTTCATGTTTGTTAGCCATTTGGATCTCTTCTGTAGTGAATGTTCTGTTCATATCCTCTGCCCATTTTTGGACGGGGTCATTTGCTTTTTTGTTGCTAAAGTTTGTTGAGCATTTTGTAAATTTTGGTGATTAGTCTCTTGTCTGATGTATGGCATGTGAAGATCTTCTCCCATTCTGTGAGGGGTCCTTTTGTTTGTGTGATAGTTTCTTTGGCTGTGCAGAAGCTTTTAAATTTGATGTAGTCCCATTGGTTTGTTTCTGCTTTAGTCTTCCTTTCAACTGGGTTTGTTTCATTAAAGATGTTCTTGAGGTTTAGGTGGGAAAGTGTTCCACCAATGTTTTCCTCTAAGTATTTGATAGTTTCTGGTCTAACATCCATGTCCTTGATCCATTTGAAGTTTATTTTTGTGTCTGGTGAGATAAGGTGGATCAGTTTCATTCTTCTGCATGTTTCAACCCAGTTTTCCCAGCACCATTTATTGAAGAGAGCCTCCTTCCTCCATTTAATACTTTGGGCCCCCTTATCAAAGATTAGATGTCCATAGGTGAGGGGGTTTAGATCTGGGCTTTCAGTTCTGTTCCACTGGTCTGTGTGCCTATTTTTGTTCCAGTACCAGGCTATTTTGATGATGATGGCCTTATAATATAGTTTGAGATCTGGGAGTGTTATACCTCCATTTCTGTTTCTTTTCCTCAAGAGTGTTTTGGCAATTCTAGGTGTTTTCAGGTTCCAGATAAATGATTGTAGTGTTTGTTCTATTCTCTTAAAGAAGCTTGGTGGAACTTTGATGGGTATTGCATTAAATTTGTATATGGCTCTGGGGAGAATATTCATTTGGATGATATTTATTCTTCCAATCCATGAGCATGGGATATCTTTCCGTTTCTTGTTATCAGTTTCTATTTCCTTGAGTAGCGACTCATAGTTTTCAGTAGACTAGTATTTCACTTCTTTGGTCAGCATTATTCCTAGGTATTTTACTGATTTTGCTGTAGCAGTGAATGGTAGTGATTTCCGGATGTCTTCTTTTTCAGATTTAGTGTTTGTATAAAGAAATTCCACTGATTTTTGTACATTGATTTTGTAGCCTGACACCATGCTATATTACCTAATAACTTCCAGTAGCTGTCTGCTGTATTCTTTAGGTTTTTCTATGTATACTATCATATCATCTGTAAATAGTGAGAGCTTGACTTCTTCCCTTCCAATCTGTATTCCTTTGATTTCTTTCTCTTGCCTGATTTTTATGGCAAGAACTTCCAGTACTATGTTGAAGAATAATGATAATAGTGGACAGCCCTGTCTAGTCCCCTATCTGAGGGGGAATGCTTTCAGCTTCTCTCCATTAAGTATGATGTTGGCTGTAGGTATGCTATATATGGACTCTACTATCTTGATGAATTTCCCATCTATTCCCATTTTTTGCAGTGTTTTAAGCATGAATGGGTGTTGGATTTTGTCAAAGGCTTTCTCTGCATCTATTGAGATAATCATGTGGTTTTTGGTTTTGCTTTTATTGATGTGGTGAATGACACTGATTGACTTACATATGTTGAACCAGCCTTGCTTTCCTGGGATAAATCCCATTTGGTCATGATGAACAATCTTTTTGATATATTGCTGTATCCGGTTGGCCAGGATCTTGTTTAATATTTTGGCATCTATGTTCATCAGAGATATTGGTCTGTTGTTTTCCTTTTTTGCTGTGTCCCTATCTGCTTTTGGTATAAGGATGATATTGATTTCATAGAAGGTAGAAGAGGGTATTCCTGTTTCTTTGATCTTGTGGAAAAGCTTTAGAAGTATAGGTATTAACTTTCCTGAAGGTTTTGTAGAATTCATTTGTGAAGTCATCTGGTCCAGGACTTTTGTAGTTGTGAAGATTCTTAATAACGTTTTGATTTCTTTGTCTGTGATTGGTGCATTTAGGTTTTGTAGTTCTTGATTCAGTTTTAGAGGGGCATATGTTTCTAGGAATTCTTCCATTTCTTCCAGATTCTCTATACTATTTTTCTATACTAATTTCTTGCTTTCTATACTATTCTTGTATAGTTCTTCATAGAAGTTTCCCATGATTTTCTCGATTTCTGTGGAGTCAATTGTGATCGCTCCTCTATCGTTTACAATTCTATTTATTTGAGTCTTCTCTCCCCCCCCTTTTTTTTAGTGTTTCTGCCTATGGGTTTGTCAGTCTTGTTTATATTTTTTAAGTTTTTAAAATTTATTTCCTTTTGTTGCCTTTGTTGTTTTATTCTTGTAGTTATTATTGTTGTTGTTATTGATGTTGTCATTATTTGGTAGGACAGAGAGAAATGGAGAGAGGTGGAGAAGACAGAAAAGGGGAGAGAAAGATAGATGCTGGGAAACTGTGCAGTCACATCTGCCATGTTGTCCCCTCGGGCTATTGCTAGTTCCTGTGAGAGTTGGGACATTCTCAGAGCGCCTGTTCCACCATGTTGTGCCCTCAGGGCATTGTCTATTTCCCCGTGATATTTGGAGTGCTTTGGTCACTCCTCCCCCCTCCCATTCTCATAAGAGTTATTATCCTATCCTGGAGTGCTATGGTTACTCCTCCCCCTTCCCATTCTTGCTAAAGCTGCTCCTATAAAAGCCCTTCTTCTTCCTCACCTCATGGCACAAAACGACAGATAGACACCTGCATATCTCTTTCACCACTTGTGAAGTGACTCCCCTGCAGGTGGGGAGCTGGGGCCTCAAACTTGGATCCTTACACTGGTTCTTGTGCTTTGCGCCATGTGCGCTTAACCTGCTGCACTACCGCCTGACTCCCAATCTTGTTTAAATTTTTAAAGAACAAACATTTGGTTTCATTGATCTTTTGTATGGCTCTCTTATTTTCGTTCTTGTTTATTTCTGGTCTAATTTTAGTGATTCTGTCCTTCTGGTTGCTTTAGGGTTCCTTTGTTCCTCTTCCTCTAAGTACTTATGGTGTGCAGTAAGATAGTTTATTTGAGCTTTTTCTTGTTCTCTAATATGTGATTGTATGGCTATGAGTTTCCCTCTCAGTACTGCTTTAGCTGTGTCCCAGATATTTTGATAGTTAGTGTCTTCATTTTCATTTGTTTCCAGAAACATTTGAATTTCTTGCTTGAGTGTCTCTCTGACTCAATGGTTCTTAAGCAGTATGTTGTTGAGTTTCCAAGTTCTGTGACTTTTAGTAATTTTCTGTTTGTTGTTATATGTTAGTTTTACTGCACTGTGGTCCAAGAAGATACTTGGGATGATTTCAATGCTCTTGCATTTGTTGATACTGTCTTTTTGGCCTAACATGTGGTCTATCCTTGAGTATGTGCTGTGTGGATTTGAAAAGAATGTGTTTTCCAGTTCTTTGGGGTGAAGAACTCTGAAAGTTCCAGGAGGTCTAGTCTGTCCATCTCTTCAATTAATTCTCTTGTTTCTTTGTTGATTCTTTGCTTCGTTGATCTGTCTAAGTGTGAGAGTGGTATGTTAAAGTCTGCCACTATTATTGAATTACTATTGATGTATTTTTGTAGCTCTTTCAGTAGGTGTTTGATGTATTTAGATGGGCCCTCATTGGCTGCATATAGGTTAATAATTTTTAAATCCTCTTGGTTGATTGATGCTCTAATCATTATCTAATTGCCTTGCCTATCTTTTATTATTTTATTTAATTTAAAGTCTATTGTGTCAGAGATGACAATGGCTCTTCCTGCCTTTTTTTCTGTGGTCCATTAGCCTGTATAATATTTTTCCATCCTTTCTGTTATACCTATTTTTGTCTTGTTGGTCAGATGGGATTCTTGCAAACAGCATATGGTTGGGTTCTGTTTTCTGATCCATCCTCCCACTCTGTGCCTTTTATTGGGTGAGTTTACACCACTGAAATTTATTGATATTATGGATTTAATATATTGTAGTACCATTACTCTAAAATATTTTATTTGCTTTGATATATGGTAAGTATTACAGTGATGTTTTTGTTTATAAGAGGTCTTTTAGTACCTCTTTCAGGGCAGGCTTGGTGACCGTTGCTGCCTTTAACTGTTGTCTGTCTGAGAAGGTTTTGATCCCTCCATCTAGTTTGAATGATAGTCTAGCAGGATATATTATCCTTGGTTGAAACCCTTTTTCATTCAGGGCTTGACAGATTCTGGAGTTTAGAGTTTGAGTGGAGAAGTCTGCTGATAATCTTAAGGATTTTCCCCTGCATGTGATTTTTTTTTTTTTTTTTTTTGCAGCCTTTAGGACCCTTTCTTTATCCTTACTTCTTTTCATTATAACTATGATGTGTCTTGGTGTCTTCAGATCTGGGTTGATTCTGTTTGGGACTCTCTGAGCCTCTTGAATCTTAATGTCCTTTCTGTTGTTTAGGTCTGGGACATTTTCTTTTATAATTTCCTCTAGAATGTTTACTTCCCCTTCCTCTCTTTCTTCCTCTGGCATGCCAATTATAGTTATGTTACTTTTTTGGAAAGCATCACATATGTCTCTATTCTTGTTTTCAGTGTCTCTCAATCTCTTTTTGAGCTCTTTTACCTATTTCTTAGTTTTCTATAGCTCATTCTCTGCCTGGATAATTCTGTTTTCTGCTTCTGTTAGCCTGTTTTCCCTTCTGTCAGCTTCTTTCTTCAGTTCTGTTTAGTATTTGCTTGTTCCGCTAATTGACCTTTTAGTTCAGCTATTTCAGCTTTCTGTTCTCTAACTACCTTGAGGTAGCTTGCATTTTCCTTGAGGGTCTCATCTGTTGTTTCCCTAATTCTGATAGCCCTTTCCTCCATAGTTGTCTTCATTTTTGTGATTATTAGGTTTATTATTGCTTGCATACTTTTCTTATCTATGGTTACTTCTGACTGACTTGGAGTTTTTTGTAGGCTCCTTTCTTGATTCATTGTAGTAGCAGTTTTATTTGCTCTTGACTTAACCAATTTTTTATTGATGGTTTTTTTTTTCTGTTCTGTGGTTTTTCACTTGTTGTGTTTTAAGTACTAGCCACACTATACTAAAGACTTTTCACAAATACAGTCACAAACCTCTGAAACTACAATAGCAACTGAAGCAAGGATTGATGCAGTTCAACCAATACCAGTCAGCCAAACAACACCTCCAGTCCAGAAAAAAATAGCAACCAAATTCAAAGGAAAAAGAAAGAGAAAGGAAAAAAGGGAAAGCAAAAATAGACAACTATGTAAATCTACTGTCTACTGTAAATTCTAGGGATAGCAAGAGGAGAAAATGAAGTAGAGAAGAGAGACACACACAGAGAGTCCAGCCTGAGTCAGATTTCTTCCCCAAAATAATTCCCAAATTAGTATCAGTGAATTTAGAAAGCAAAAGAAGGAGGAAGGAAGAAAAGAAGACAAGAACAAGACAAAAAAAAAAAAGAGCAGTGAAAGAGTTTTTTTTTTTTTTAATTAGCTAGGAGGAGGGAAAAAGGAGAATGGAGTGAAGAGGTAGAGAGAAATTCCTCTCACACTGGATAGGACACCCAGTCACCTAGCAATGGAAAAAACAATGGTTAATTTTGGTCAGTCTGAAGAAGGAGGGGGGGAAAGGGACACATGTATATAATAATAGTAATAATAGAATAGAGTAAAACACCTTAATAGTCAGTCTGAAGCTTGGACCACTCTGGATTGGTTGTAGGCAGCCTGAGTAAAGACTGCCAATTGTAAGAAGTATCCAAAAAAGAAAAAAAATCCTCAGATAGTGTTTTCCAGGCAGGGTTGAAGCTCTGATTAGTCAGGTATTTTGTCATTCAAATAGAGCTCCAGCCACTTAAAAAAAAGAGAGAAGGAAAAGAAAAAGTAAAAGGCTTGAAATGACACCCCTGATGAGCCAGGAATCTTGGTAAAGAGAAAAGCTCAGTGGGTAGCCTGCTAGGAGTGGCTGTCTAGCCCCTGGGGACTGGTTCTGGGGTGGCGGGGAGGGGTGGATCAGAAATAACCAAAAGGTTTCCTTTCTTTTTCTCCCTGGCCTCCATTTTCTAACCCAAATGTGGTGTCACCCTTAGGACCCCTTGGTTCACCCTCCTACTGATGGCCCAGTATCCTACCCTATCCAGGGAATCCCAGGTCACAAGCTGCTGCTTGTTGGAGCTCACACCAACTGCTGCTTCCAAGTTGCCATCTTGGCTCCGCCAGCTGTGAATAAAGTGAATCTTACACTGAAGAGAACAGGCTGAGCAAATTCCATTTATAGGACATAGCCCCAGGCTCCCCACCTGCAGGGCAGTCACTTCACAATCAGTGAAGCAGGTCTTCAGGTGTCTCTCTTCCTCTCTTTCTTCCCCTCCCCTCTCAATTTCTGTCTGTCCTATTCAATAAAATGGACGAAAAGAATAGTGCCAGTACCGGGCCCCAGTGATAACCCTAGAGACAAAAAAGGAGGAGATGAGGAGAATGTTTTGAGGCTAATGGCAAAAATGTTCTTTATCTTGATAATGGTTTGGATTTAAGCATGGTGGTAAATTGTTAAAGTTTAGTGAATGCACATCTAAGATTTGAGCATTTCATTCTAGAGTCAAATCTTTTCTGTAGTCCAGAACTTCACCTCTTCAGTATGTGACCATTTCAGGCAGACCTCTTCAGACAGAAAGCATGTCTGCTGCTTTTCTCTGTGTGTGTCTCATCTGTGTGAACTTTTAAGGATACTTCTCACTGGAATTTGGGCCTGTGTAGTACAGAATGATCTCATCTCAAGAAATTTCAAGATTTACATCTTCAAAACTTTTTCTAAACAAGACCTCATTTTGGGTCTCAAAAATGTGATTGACTTGGACACATTTTCCCCCCAGGGGTCATTAACCAACCCACTGTAGTGTTGGCTTGCACTTTTAGGTTATTTTATTTTCCTGTCATCGTAGTAAGCCAGTGTCATTTAAATAAACTAATGGATAAATACAATGACAAGAAGGGAAAAAAAACAGAGAGAGACAGAAAGAATGAGAGATGGACAGGGGAAGAGAGAACAGAAGAGAGGAGAGAAAAAAGTTACCTCTAGAGGGTAAAGAAAAAATCTTAGTTCACTCTATATTTCAATATTTTCTTCTAAAGTTTAATCATTATTTGAGAGTCGTTTAAAACAAGTTTTTGGAAATATGTGGCTTTGTGTGAAAGAAATTTTCTTCATTTATTTGAATAAAATATGGAGGTGAAAAAATTTTAAAGCAACAGAGATGGTTATTTTGAAACTTGAAGCTCTTCAAAAGAATATTGTCATAAAGAAACAGAACTGTAAGTCATCATAATAACCTTTAACAGATCTGTCTCTCTGTTTCTGTTTCTATGGCAAATGAAGGATAACAGTCCAGCATAGCTTTTACCATTACTACAAGGCTATGAAGCAGTTTGTCATTGGCAAGCCTGACGAATACAAGGCACTAGTGAGTCTTTTGTGTATGAATGTTCATAATCACTTGCCAAACTCTAGTTCAAAATTCGTAGTCATAAATGGAATTTTTATTCATAATAAGGAAGTTGGAATTTTCTTAAAAGTTTGCATACCCTAATAATAATGATCATGAAAAAACAACTTGCAAAAGAAACCATATAAAAACATTCAAAACAAAGCTCAAAGGGGCCAGGAGGTGGCACACCCAGTTGAGTACACATGTTACTTGTGGGGAAGCTTAATGAGCAGTGAAGCAGTGCTGCAGATGTCATTCTTTCTCTCTGCCTTCCCTTCCTTCTCAATTTATCTCTGTTCTAGCAAATAAAAAATAAAATAAGCTCATTAATAATCAAAAGAAGGCAAGTCACATGTGTACTTAACGTGAGTAGCCATGATGGAAAAGGATAATGATAGATATTGTAAAATATGCAAACTATATGATTTGTCAGAACTTTTTAATATTTAATGGTGGGGTATAAACTAGGACCAATTTTCCCAAAGCATATGAAAAGTAATAAGAACAGAAGGCTATAATTTCATTTTTTATAAAAAGAATATGTTTTTTACTAACATTTATATCACATTACTAGAAGAGAGAAAGTATGGCAATAAAAAGGTTAATATATTACCTAAAGGGAATAGCAGGTGTCTCACCCATTAGAGCACACGTTACTACATGTGAGAACCTGGGGTCAAGCCCAGGACCACCACATGGAAGTGCCTATGGGGTAGGGGTAGGGGTGGGGTGGAGTAGCTCCACAAATGGTGGAGCAGGGCTGTGGTATTTCTCTTCCTTCACCTCCTCATGCTTCTCCTTCTTCTTTCTTTTCCTTCTCCTCTGCATCTGTCTCTGTCTCTGTCTTTGTCTCTCATTCCCTATCTAGAGGAAAGGAAAAAATAGCCACTGGGAACAATGGTGTCATACAGGCACTGAGCCCTAGTGACAACCTGCTGACAAAAATATTTTCTAGAGTGAGTAGTATAATGTTGTGAAACTTTTTTAAAAATATTTTTATTTATTATTGGGTAGAGACAGAGAAATGAGGAGATATATAGAGAGAGAGACAGAGAGACACCTGCAGCCCTGCCCCACCACTTGTGAAGCTTCCCCCTGCAGGTGGGGGCCGGGGGCTTGAACCTGGGTTCTTGTGCACTATAGCATGTGTGCTCTACTAGGTGCGCCACCAGCTGGCCCCTGATGTGAAACTTTTAAAATAAAAGTCATATCAGTTTCAGACAAGATGGTGGACTAGCAGGATCCTGGAGGTGACATTTCTACATAAGAACAAGCCTGTATGTAGGCTGGGGCAACTGCCTTTGAAAAGAACTGAGAGATGAGGACCAGGATCTCCTCAAGGAAAAGGGTAGGAAAGACTGAGACTTGGTCCCACTATTGATCCATGTACGAGATGGACATCAGAGCCCTGGAACCACCTCTAGGAACTGAGGAACTGAAGCTTCTCTCACTCCCTCTCCCAGCAGATGGATATTGGGTTTTTTTTTTTTTTTTTTTGGCCTTTTTTTTCATTATCAATAATTTTAGTTGTTTTTTTTTTTTTAATTCCCACCAGGATTACCACTGGAACTCAGTGCCTGAACATGAATCCACCACTCACAGTGACCACTTGACCACTTCCCCCCTTTTAATTAGTTGATTAATTAATTTTATATAGAAAGAATTCAGAAATCGATAGGGAGAAAGAAAGTCACCTGAAGCAGTGCTTCACTGTTCCTGAAGCCTTTCCCACTGCAAGTGGCGACCAGGAGCTTAAACCTAGTTCCTTGAACATGATGACTTTTATGCTTAGCCATGCCACCCCCCACCCCCCCTTTGATCTTTTCTAAAATACTAAGTGGCATTAGAATATTTTGATTAACAATAAAAACAGTAGCAACAAGAAGGATGTGGAAAAATAAACGTTCATATACTACTGGTAGGAATGGATCAGCCTCTATAGAAAAGAGTGTTGAAGTTCCTCAAAACATTTTGTATCATATGTAACATATGGTTCAAGCAATTCCACTCATTCAAATAGATATCTACTCAAGAATATAAAAGCACTCAGATGAAAAGATATATGCATTCCTATGTTCACTGCAGCACTGTGTACAAAAGCCCATATATTAAAATAGCCAAAGTGCCTAATAATGGACGATTGGATAAGGAAAATGTGGTATAGACATACAGTAGGATACTACAAAGCCACAAAGATGAAAGCTCACTATTGGCAACAACATGGATTCTAACAGAAAGGACTGTGCAAAGCAAAATAATTCAGAAGGAGAAAGACGAAGGCTCCATGTGCATTGTGGCAATTTTTTAGACAATTTAGAGACTGGCTAGTGTAAATTTTAAGTGTTGAAAAGTAGTAGGAATAGGTAATCAGTGCATTCGAGTTTAAGCTTTATCTGATAGTACCGGCGATAATAAAAAAAAACAGAAATGGGGGCTTGGGCGGTGGCCACCAGGTTAAGTGCACATAGTACAAAGCACAAGGATCCCGCTTCGATCCCCCTGATCCCCACCTGCAGGGGAGTCGCCTCACAAGCAGTGAAGCAGATCTTCAGCTATCTATCTTTCTCTCTTTCTATCTTACCCTTCCCTCTCAATTTTTGTCCTATACAGTAAAATAAATAGAAAGCAAAATGGCCACCAGGGACAGTGGATTTGTAGTGCAGGCACCAAGCCCCTGCATTAACCCTGTAAAAAAAGTAAAAAAAGAAAAAAGAAAAGAAACATAAATAGTAATAAGAATATATATACTGCATGATGATTGGTCCCATTAATTGGTTGTATAAATAAAGAAACCAAGTTGCTGATAAGCTTATTGGTTTTGGGTAGCCAAAGAAGGGATCTAGGAATTCAGCAGGAGGAAGGAGAACTAACAATCACTGATGTGTGGTTTGGGACTCTTTTTACTTCTTGTGGTCTAAATCTTATTCATTCATCCATTCATTCATTTCTGTCTTTCTTCCTTTTTCTCTATTTTTGGTTTGCAATAGAAATTGAGAGGGGTGGTCTGGGAGATGGCAGTGGATAAAGCATTGGACTCTGAAGCCTGAGAGGTCCTGAGTTCAATCCCTGGCAACACATGTAACAGAGTGATGCCTAGTTCTTTCTCTCTCTCCTCCTATCTTTCTCATTAATAAATAAGTAAAATCTTTAAAAATTAAAAAAAAGAGAAAAGAAATTGAGAGGAAAGGAGGAGAGAAGTAGAAAGATACCTGTATCACTTCTTCACCATTCATAAAACTTCCTCTCCTGTAGGTGGGGACAAGGGGCTTGAACCTGGATCCTTGTGAATGGTAACATGTTTGCTATTGCCTGATCTCTCTAAGTCACATTTCTAATAATGGTAACACAGCACATACTCAGGTATGTTATTGGTTGAATATAATACATAATTGTGAGTCAGAATCCTTGTTTTATATGCAAGTGTTTCATCCACTGATCCAGTCATCTGTATTCTGCCAATATTTGCTCATTCTCCCCATGCTGGTGTTGAATGGTGACAATGTAAGCACAGGTAGCCTACTCTTCTCAGTGAACTCCATTTGTGGATATAAACAGACATTTTTTATGCTGTGTGTATTTAGTGCAATCAAGATAATTCAATTATTGGTGTATCAGGGTTTATTCTAACCCATGTTATGTTTTCATTTTTTCTTCTCATTCAGGCTACCCACATTCTCTCTCACTTTCTTTTCTTTTTCAAGATACAAGGCAGATGGACTGCCATTTTTTCTTCTTTTCCTTTTTTCCTTCTTTTCTTTCTTGCTCTCTCTTTTTAAAAATAATTTTACTGCAAGGAGGGGTTAATACTTTACAGTACAGTTGACACACGGATATAGTTTCTCATCTCCCCATGTCAGATGTCTGCAAAACACTTTCCCCCAATTTAGGTCCTTTCCCTCCACTGTGCATCAGGACCCTAATGCCATCTTCAGCCCCTTCCAGCCCTTCCTCTCCCAGAGATCTTTGGTTCAATACACCACATCTAGTCCAAATTTCAATCTGACCTAGAGCAGTGAAGCCCTGGCCATAGCTACTTATAAATTTAGTGAACTTTTCAAAATTATTTTTTCATATATGTATGTATATATGAAAAAATATATGTATTTGGTTTTAGTAGAACCCCAGACAGAATTATTCAGAACATTTTCCCTCTTGATTGAGTGGCCCACTTACAGAAAGTTTAGCATGTTGTTTTGTGGGAGTGATCCCATGTCCAAACAGTTTCATGAACTTCCGATATTTGGCTCTTTTTTAAGTTCTTATCCCCAGTGACCCTCACCACTGTCCCACATTCCAAACCAGGAAATCCTGTCTTAGCAACACAATCTTAAATGTTCAACTCCTGTTTAAATCCAAAATTGGGTTGTATTCACGACCTGGTTTCATTTCTGTCCCTTTGTGTTGAATGAAATACAGGAAAACAAAAAGTGAAGAATTAAAAAGAAGGGCAGTGTCTTTCTCCCAAGGCTTTAGCACTTAACATGTGTGTTGAATCTTCCCCAAATGTGATGTGATCATGAAGACAAAGAAGGACATGCTTTTTCCTTGAAGAATATGCTGGTATGGGGATTTTTGCTAGAACTTGGGTTTTTATAAAAACCATGCTGAATCAGAAGAGGAAAAGCATGATGGAAAATTTCAGCATTATTCTGCTTTCTTTTCCTTTCCTTCCCCAAAGGAAAAAAAAAGAAAGTTCCACAGAGAATATATAGCACATTCCAAGAGAGCTGATCATGATTGTGTTTTAGCAGCCCTTAAAACATATTAAAACACCCAAATTAACTTGGTGACGTCTGTAGTTTCATATCTTTTTGCCTTCCAAGTGCTCCTATTATTACTACGGCCACTGCTATTTTTATTATGACAGTCATCTCACTATGTTATTAAACAAAAACTTGGCTCTCATTTCTGAAAAATGTCATAAGAACTAAACTCACCATAAAATTGTAAGGAAACGCTTTAGAACAGAAACTGCACAGGTTCAATCTGAACTTCATTAATGGGCTCCTGGAAGCCAAACACAGTCTTGCAAGGTCTGTTAGTGTGATCTAGAGACACCGAAGGCCCACATAGTTTTTTCAGAATCCAAAAATGCCTCACTTGAGCTGGCATCATTCCCTGCACTGTGCTGTTTGAGGCCTTTGCTGGGTCCAGGTAAAATTCACATCTTGTTTCTTTCTCTTGATTCTGTCAGCTAAGAAGAAATATGAGATAGTGCTAGCCTGCCTGCAGAATTAACAGCCGGATGAAGGACCTCCTTTATTGTCATGGCTGAGTGAGCTTTGCTGCTTGCAGGATCTGTTAGCAGCATGTCCTGAGACTGTGCTGTAGGGTGTGCAGTTATGGCTTCTCAAGTTAAAATGTGTATTTGCTCCTTCTGTGAGCAAATATATAACTAGGGATCTTGTAAGAAGTAGAATTCTTAGGGCAGGGGTAGATAGCATAATGGTTATGCAGAGAGACTCTCGTGCCTGAGGCTCCAAAGTCCCAGGTTCAGTCCTCCACACCAACATAAATCAGAGATGAGTAGTGTTCTTGTAAAAGAAGAAAGAGGAGAAGGAGGAGGGAAAAATGGAGGAGGAAGAGAAGGAGAAGTAGAAGGAGAAGAAGGAAAAAGGAGAGGAGGAGGAGGAGGAAGAGGAGGAAGAATTCTTTATAAGATCTGAAACATATTTGCCTCTTCCTGGAAAGGAAATTTTGTGAAGGAATGTCTAATCCTTGGATTTCTGTATGTCTTAAATATGAATAAACTTTTTTTTTTTCCAGAGACTGCTCAGCTCTGGCTTGTGGTGTTTCTGGGGTCTGAACTTAGGAACTTTGGTGCCTCAGGTACAAAAGTCTTTTTACAACACTGTTATGCTCTTTCCTTAGTCCCTAGACTCACTTTTGAATGGGCTTTTTTTTTTCTGACTTTCACAGTAGTGGCCTTCATTTGTTCATAGCTTAATGTACTAATCATAAATCATTCAGTTAACACTTGTAGATGGGCCAGGCGTTATCCTAGATGTTGGAAGAAAGTGGTGAATAGGACTTATTATTTATTACTTTATTGTATTGTTATTTTAATATTTACTTATTGTATATAGACTAAGAGAAATCAGTAGGGGAGGGGGAGAGATAGGGAGAGAGACACCTACGACATTACTTCATCATTTGTGAAGCTCTCCCACACATACACACACAGATGGGTACGGGGGCTTAAACCTGGGTCCTTGTCCACTGTAATGTGTGTGCTCAACCAGGTGCACCACCATCTGACATATATATATATATATATATATATATTATCTAGAGAGAGAGGAGAGACACAGTAACACTGCTCCCTGGAGCTTCCCTGATACTATCCATGATGCTCCCATATGTTGCTGGGGCTTGAGACTAGGGCAGCACATTTGGTAAAGGGTGTGTTCTCCTGATTGAGCTTCTAGCCCATGCCTCTTCCTCTTTTTCCCCCCTCATATCATATTTACTCATTTAGGAAGGGAAGAACACAGTTCCAGCATATGTAGAATCAGGGGCTGAACCCATGGTTTCACACATGCAAGTCCTTTGCTCAACTTGCTGAGTAACTTTCCTAGCTGCATAGATGACAATCTTTATCCATCAATGGACATGTTTGGATGGTAGTAATGCTGTGATATACCTAGAGGTTTATATCTTTTTTTTTAAATTAGTGCTATCATATTATTTAACTAAGTAAACTCCAGATGTGAAATAGATATATCATATGATATTTCTATTTTTAAATTTCTTTCTTTTTTTCCTTCCTTTCTCCTTTATTCCCCCACCAACTTTATTGCTGAAGTTTGGTGACTGCAAAATGATTTTGCTGCTCCTAGCAGTCTTTCCTTCCTTCCTTCCTTCTTCCCTTTCTTCCTTCCTTTCTTTCATTCTCTCTTTTCTTTTCTGTTGTTAAAATTCGGAAGCTCTAGCTGGCCAGGCTAGCTTCAGGGGCGGGTAACAGAGACGACCAGAGACATATGGCTGGGCAGGGAAGCTGTATTTCTTTATTCAGGAACAACGATTCATAAACTAACCCAAACTGATCACCAAACAAAACTCTGTTGCCTCTTTCCCCCGCGACAGCACCAAGCACTCTCTAACTCTGCAACTCTGGAACCCTCTCCCGGGGTTCCTAGGGGCGGGGCCAAGCGGGCCTGCAAAACTAGCAGGACTGATCCAATTTTCTTGGCGGGGGGAGAGCTAGAACAAACCAATGTAAAGCATACAACAATTCCCCCTTTTCTTTTTAACTAAATGACTACAGTATCAAGGGTGTGGGGTGAACAGAAACCTCTATCATACAGGCATTTTTTTAAAAAGGAAACTGGCACAAACATGGAGAAACATGTAAGCAAGTAACAAGAACCAGTGTGCTGCCAAGGGAAGGCCTGAGGGGGCCATATTTTGCCTCTGTGGGCAAAACTTTATCAGATTAAAAAAAAACATTTCTTGCCTCTGGGGGGCATACTTGCCTTGACGGGCATTTGCATGGGGGCGGGGAACGGCCTAGAGTACCAAAGGCAGCTGGCTGCAATTTACTTACTATGAAACAAAACTTGTTATTAGCATATTTCTAATAGAGAAGGAATTTGAGACTTTTACATATCAACAACGTCTTTTAACCTTTTGTTACACCCATTCAAGATGGAGTCACACCCTAGTTGTGCGCAGGAAAGGAAACCTCAGGCATGAGAATAATTAGCATAGCCATTGTGTGATCTACCATTTCTAATAGAGAAGGTAATGGAGAGTTTTACACATCAACAAGTCTATTTAACCTTTTGTTTAGACCAACTTAGTTAAAATATATTGATTGTTAACTAATTTTTACCTCAGACCTTAAATGTAAGTTAATTTTATCTTTATGAGAATTACGTTGAAAACCTTTTTCATTTAACTTTGACTAGTAAGAATTTAGCCTTAAAGTTACTGTTTACCAAACTTGAAACATACACATAAACATGGTCATTAATACACAAGGAGAGAAACCTTTGTTACAAAGACATGTCATTTTAAACACGAATTTAAATTTGTACTGTCTTAGTTGTTGGGGGGGGGGTGCATTGTCCAGTGGTGGTCTCTTGGGCAGCTTCACTTCTAGGAATTGCAGGTTGCAATCTCTGTACAAATCTCTGTGTACTCCAGCTTGTCTGCCTTCAGACCGGAGCTGAGGATCTTTGCCAGGATGTCCAGTTTCGGCAAGGAGCCCAGGGGTCCAGGAGGTCCGGGATCATTCCAGAATTCATAGCAAGAGGGCGGATGGGCCAGCTTTGTAGAAGGCGTGGGCCTAGGTGCCCAAGGGTGGCGGCCATGATAGGCCGCCGCGGCCCTGCCCCATGGCCCTGCCATGTCTGCTGCCCTGCTTACAGTGGCCGAGCAGTGTGGAAGGATCACACGTCCAGTGCCCTGCGCCACGTGGTGGAGAGCCGGCTCCTGTGGGCTGGCCTGCGTGCTGGCATCGGGCTCCTGTGTGGTGGCATCGGGCTCCTGTGTGGTGGCATCGGGCTCCTGCGTGGTGGCATTGGGCTCCTGCATGCTGGCGTCAGCCTCCTGCAGGCTGCCGGGCTGCGGGGCTGCGGGCGTGGTGCATGGGGTTGTCTGGGCGCAGCCGGCTGGCTGGCTGTTTAATCAGGTGGAAACAGCAGCTCCGCGCCTCGCCTCCCACCCGCTGGCTATTCCCGCTGGCTGTTCTGAGTTCGCCCGAGCGAGTGGAAACCACAGAGTGGTCCAGAGATAAATGTTCCAGAAATAGCAAAACAGTCTCGTGAAGAAAGAGCAGAGGCCTTTGGAGATCTCTTCACAAGCAGAAGAGAAGGCCATAGTACATAGGTAGGCAAATTGTCTTCACTTATCTGAGAGATGCGCAGGTCAGGTCCACATGGGCGCCATTTGTTGTTAAAATTCAGAAGCTCTAGCTGGCCGGGCTAGCTTCACGGGCGGGTAACAGAGACGACCAGAGACATACAGCTGGGCAGGGAAGCTTATTTCTTTATTCAGGAACAACGATTCATAAACTAACCCAAACTAATCACCAAACAAAACTCTGTTGCCTCTTTCCCCTGCGACAGCGCCAAGCACTCTCTAACTCTGCAACTCTGGAACCCTCTCCCAGGGCTCCTAGAGGCGGGGCCAAGCGGGCCCGCGAAACTAGCAGGACTGATCCAATTTTCTTGGCGGGGGAGAGCTAGAACAAACCAATGTAAAGCATACAACACTTTCCTTTTTCTTTTTTGATAGAATCATAGAGAAAGAGAAAGGGGAAGAGGGGAAAGGAGGGAGAGAGAAAGAGAGACACCGGCAACACTGCTCCATTATGTATGAAAATTTCCCCTTGCAGAGGCTTGAATCCAGTTCTTTGTATATGCATTTTTAACTTTTTGAGAAATCTTCTAACTTCACATAGCATAAGCACCTCATGTTCCATCCATGTTCCTGAAGATGGCAAGATCCCGTCTTCTTTGTAACTGAATAGTATTTGCTTGTACAGATGTGCCACAGCTTCTTTATTTATCAATCAGTGGACACACAGGTTGCCTCCATATCTTAGCTAGGTTGAATAGGTGCACGTGTCCTTTCAAACTAGATCAGATGGATGCAAATTGTATAATGCTTTGGATATGTCTCCTAGAGAAAATTAAAAACAAGGCAACAAAATCAAGAACAGATGGGCTTCTATGTGGCATTTCAGAAGTACCCAGATACATTGAGGCAATGAATCAAGGAATATGTGAGAAAAACCCATTACAGAAGGAGGGAACATTAAGGCAAATCTCCTTTGTATACCTGAGAGGAACAAAAATCCTAGTCTGTGGAGAGGGGGTTAAAGTAGAGGAAAGCAGTAGAAAATGCAGCATATATGAGAGATACGTAGTTTGTAGAAAGACTGGCTCCAAATCTCTGCCTATCACTGTCTAATGTAGTTCTTGTTGTCTAACCTTGGGATCATCCCCAGGAATTTTCTCTAGTTTATGGCAAATGGATGGCGATGACAGGGTGTCAATTCTGACCAGAGGATTTAAAAAGCCTACTATATTTAGTTCTCTTTTCTCTTATTTTTAAAAAATAATTTATTTTATTTTTATAACTTCATTTTATTTGACAGGGCAGAGATAAATTTAGAGAGAAAAGGGAGATAGGGAAATGGAGAGATAGACATCTGCAGTCCTTTCCTCCTGCAAGTGGGGACCGGGGCCTTGAACTCAGGTCCTTGTGCTCTGTATTGTGTGCACCTCACCAGGTGTACCACCATCCAGCCCCCTACATTTCTTGTTCTACTACAGTTAGTCCACTGGTCCCAGCAGAGAATAGGATTTGGACCATACTCAGATCTTCCTCAAGTTTTCTACCTACCAGAAAAATAGTACAATAGCCATCTAGCCTGATTATAAATATATCCTTAGCATATCATGTATGCTAAGAAAACTTTAAAGAAAATTATAAAGTCCTATTCCTATGGAAAATTCGATTATACAATTTGAAAACTAGTCAAGGTCTTTGCTGGTGAAAGAAAATTAGTACTATCCATGTAAAAATTGCTACTAATTTACTTCAAAAATTATAATTACTAACATATCTAGAGAATTTCCATTTTACTGAATATAGCATGCCTGCTGTTGTATTTAAATTTTAAGGTAATTGGTCATGACACCCTAGTAGAAAATACACCAGACTCTTTCAGCATGCTTTGCTATTGTGCTGAAATTTGGGAAGGATTTCAGCTCTTCTAGATTTGATTTTATTTGTACTAAAAAAAGAATTAGACCAAAAAGTGAAATTTAATTTTTTTAAGAGAGAGAGAGAGAGAGAGAGAGAGAAACTACCAAATTGCAGTTGCTTCTCCATGTCTAGGTAACTTCACCCAGAGCACACAAGTTGTCTGTTCTAATATTTGCCCTGAAAAAGGAGACAAGAAATAATAAGAGCTCCTACACATGCTGTTTCAATCTCTCCTGCCCACTTCCCTATAGTCCCTGTGCCAACTGAGGGGAAATTCTCCTCCATTTAAAAGACTACTGTAAAATCTTCATGTAAACTGACATTTTTCAAACCAAACTGCCCACTTACATTTTATCATCTGATCAAAAATATTCTTGATGTTGTGTTCTAAATTGAACCGAAAGAAAGCCATAAATGGAAACATTGGGCTAGGCTATGTTGTAGACACAGTCCAGAGGAATTGCTTCTTAGGTGAAACATAATTTCAAACTTGCCAGCAGAGGTGACCAAAAGGCAGACTTTTTTTTTTTTTAATTCCTATCTTACATAGTTTCCTGCCCAGCAAGGCAGAAACAAGTTCTGGTAGTGTGGGTTCAGCTCTCTAATTCTTTCTCTCTTTCTTTATAAATTTCTTTGTTGGGGAATTAATGTTTTACAGTCGACAGTAAATACAATAGTTTGTGCATGCATAACATTTCTCAATTTTCCATGTAACATTACAATCCCCACTAGGTCCTCTCTCATCCTTTTTGGACCTGTATACTCCTCCCACCCACCCCAGAGTCTTTTACTTTGTTGCAATACACCAACTCCAGTTCAGGTTCTATTTCTCTTTTGATTTTGTTTTTCAACTTCTGACTGAGAGTGAGATCATCCCATATTCATCCTTCTGTTTCTGACTTATTTCACTTAACATGATTTTTCCAAGGTCCATCCAAGATGGGCTGAAAACGGCGAAGTCACCATTTTTAATAACTGAGTAGTATTCCATTGTGCATATATACCACAACTTGCTCAGCCACTCATCTATTGTTGGACACCTAGGTTACTTCCAGGTTTTGGCTACTACAAATTGTGCTGCTAAGAACATATGTATGTGTACACAAGTCAAGAAATCGTCACCAAAGGAGGTGACTGGCAGCCAGTTAAGGAACCAACTTATGGTGATGAGGCAGAAGCTTATGGTTTACTTACTTTTAATGTGGTCTTTTGAGGAACAGAAATTCCACTGGTTTGGGGTCCACATTCTTGAGGATTGCTTCCTGCTTTATTTGAATCAATTACTTGGGATAGAAACAGAGGTTTTCTGGGTCAGTGTTCTTCACTGGGTGGGTTGGTACCTGGGATTACAATAGGAACCTTTTTTTAAAAAAAAAAAAAAAGCAATTAAGATAGGTTGTAGCTGCAATTTCAGCCCTGTCTCTCTTATTATCTTGGGGAAGCCAAAGTCTAGAGGCTGCAAGGATGTTAGTCTTATCTCCTTCCATTGTCCAAGGGAGGCCAAAGTCTAGTAGCTGAGGTTTCCCTGGATCAACTACTAGTTTTTGAAATTTTTTTTTTCTCAGAAAAGATAGAAGCAGTAAATGTTGGGAGGAAAATTGGATTGAAACATGCAGAAGAATGAAATTGAAACACTACATTTCACCGAACACAAAAGTAAATTCCAAATGGATCAAGGACTTGGATATTAGACTAGAAACTAGCAAATACTTAGAGGAAAATATTGGCAGAATTCTTTTCCATCTAAATTTTAAAGACATCTTCAATGATATGAATCCTATTACAAAGAAGACTAAAATAAAAATAAACCAATGGAACTACACCAAATTAAAAAGCTTCTGCACAGTAAAAGAAACCACCACCCAGGGAGTCGGGCATTAGCACAGCCGGTTAAGTGCATGTGGCACAAAGTGTAAGGACCGGCTTAAGGATCTCGGTTCGAGCCCCCGGCTCCCCACTTGCAGGGGAGTTGCTTCACAGGTGGTGAAGCAGGTTTGCAGGTGTCTGTCTTTCTCTCCCCCTCTCTGTCTTCCCCTCCTCTCTCCATTTCTCTCTGTCCTAACAAGGATGACATCAATAACTACAACAACAATAAAAAATAAAAATAATTTTTAAAAAAACCACCACCCAAAGAGAGACCCCTTACAGAATGGGAGAAGATGGCATACACCAGACAAGAGGTTAGTAACCAAAATTGTATATAAAGAGCTCACCAAACTCAGCAACAGGAAAACAAATGACCCCATCCAAAAATGGGGAGAGGACATAAACAGGATATTTACCACAGAAGAAATCCAAAAGGCCAACAAACATATGAAAAAACGCTCCAAGTCACTGAAGTGCTTTTTCTCATTAGTCTGGCAGAAAGCAAAAACAAAACAAAATGTACTTATACTTATGAATTTATATCATGGCAATAATTGCATCATCTAAACTATAGCCCTGTAAGATGTCATATAAGCTGAGCTACCTACCCCAGTTACTCTAAGAATTGTTCTGTCACCCAGCTACTTTTAACCCTTTCTCTTTTGGTCTTCACATTCTAGAATTCTTTGGCTTAGAACATGGACACTATCCTTAAGCATACAACTTTCTAATTGATGGGCCACTTAAATGATCTGTTATTTTGATTTGCATCTTCTTTTGCACCAAATAAAAGACTTTCTAGGAATCGGGAATAGAGGGGAAGAATGAAAAACTAGGAGCTTCTCCTTTATTCTTAGGCTTTTAAAAATTTTATTTATTTATTTATTTATTTATTTATTTATTTATTTATTTTTATCTCCTGGGTTATCACTGGGACTCAGTGCCTGCAATATGAATCCACTGCTCCTGGAGGCCATTTTTTCCATTTTTGTTGCCCTTGTTGTTACTGTTGTTATTGCTGTTTTTGAATAAGACAAGAAGAAATCAAGAGAGGAGGGGGACAGAAAGTGGGAGAGAAAGACACCTGCAGACCTGCCCCACTGCTTGTGAAGTGATTCCCCCCCCCCCCAGTTGGGAAGCAGACACTTGAACTGGGATTTTTTTTTTTCCCTCCAGGGTTATCTCTGGGTCTGGGTACCTGCACTACCAATCCACTACTCCTGGAGGCTATTTTTTCCCCTTTTGCTGCCCTTGTTGTTTATTGTCATTGTTATTATTATTGTTGTTATTGTTGCATAGGACAGAGAGAAACCAAGAGAGGAGGGGAAGACAGAGAGGCGGATAGAAAGACACCTGTAGACCTGCTTCACCGCCTGTGAAGCGACCCCCCTGCAGGTTGGAAGCCAGGGGCTCGAACCGGGATCCTTCAGCCAGTCCTTGTGCTTTGTGCCATGTGAGCTTAACCTGTTGTGCTACCACCTGACCTCTTGAAGCAGGATTTTATTCTGTTCCTTGTGCTTTGCTCTATGTGTGCTTAACCTGGTACGCTACCACACAGCCCTGTTCTTTCACTTTTTTAATGTCTCTTCCTAGTTCTGAATCTAAATTTATGATTTTCTGGCTTTTAGGGCACTTGGCTACCTGATGAAGAAGTGTGAGGAAGGCATTTAAGTTTCAGTGGTGGGGAATGTCCCTGAACACGATTTCAGTGACAGTGTGGGGTGAGGGTAGAGACTTTCTTCAGACATCAGTAGGGGGTGAATCCACTTCAATTCTGACTCCACTGCCTGGACACAGTTTAACATTCCACAGGCTAAAGGACCTCTCTCCCAAGACTGCCTTCCTTTAGAGGTTCTCTGAAAATTTTTCTTTTTCTTCTTCGTTTTTTAATTAATTTTTTATTGGGGAATTAATGTTTTATAGTCGACAGTAAATACAATAGTTTGTACATGCATAACATTTCCTAATTTTCCACATAACATTACAACCCCCACTAGGTCCTCTACCATCATGTTCCAGGACCTGAACCCCCTCCCCCCATCCACCCCAGATTCTTTTACTTTGGTGCAATATACCAACTCCAGTCCAAGTTCTGCATAGTGTTTTCTCTTCTGATCTTGCTTTTTCAACTTCTGCCTGAGAGTGAGATCATCCCATATTCATCTTTCTGTTTCTGACTTATTTCACTTAACATGATTTCTTCAAGCTTCATCCAAGATGGGCTGAAAATGGTGAAATCACCCATTTTAATAGCTGAGTAGTATTCCATTGTGTACATATACCACAGCTTGCTCAACCACTCATCTGTTGTTGGACACTTGGGTTGCTTCCAGGTTTTGGCTGTTACAAATTGTGTTGCTATGACATAGGTATACACAGATCTTTTTGGATGGATGTGTTTGGTTCCCAGGAGAGGAATTTCAGGGTCATAGAGTAGGTCCACTTTTAGCCTTCTGAGAGATTTCCACAAGGGTTGGACTTATTTACATTCCCACCAGCAATCCTCACAACCTCTCCAGCATTTGTTGCTGCTACCTTTTCTTAGGTATGACATTCTCACAGGAGTGAAGTAGTATCTCATTGTTGTCTTTATTTGATTTTCTCTGATAATTTGTATGGTTTTCTTATTTTCTGTGTTATTTACTTCTGCCCTAACTTTAGTTATTTCAGTACTTCTGGTTGCTTTAGAGTTCCTTTGTTCTTCTTCTTCTAAGTCTTTAAGGTGTATAATCAGGTTGTTTATTTGAACTTTTTCTTGTTTCCTAATGTGTTCTTATATGGCTATGAATTTCCCTCTCAGTACTGCCTTAGCTGTGTCCCAAATATTTTGATAGCTCGTGTCTTCATTTTCATTGAGCTCTTGAAACATTTTGATTTCTACCTTAATTCCTTCTTTGCACCCAAATTTCCTGTTTGCTTTCTTCCCCTCTCTCTCTTCCTCTGGTAAGCCAATAATGCATATATTCTTTCTTTTTTTTTTTTTTTTTTGCCTCCAGGGGTTTTTTGCTGGGGCTCTGTGCCTGCACAATGAATCTACTGATCCTGAAGGCTATTTTTTTCCCTTTTGTTACCCTTGTTGTTTTAGCCTTGTTGTGGTTATTATTATTGCTGTTGATGTCATTCATTGTTAGGACAGAGAGAAATGGACAGAGGAGGTGAGACAGAGAGGGGGAGAGAACGATAGATATCTGCAGACTTGCTTCACCACCTGTGAAGTGACTCCCCTGCAGGATCTGGGGGCTTGAACTGGCATCCTTACTCCAGTCCTTGCTCTGTGTACCACATGCGCTTAATCCACTGTGCTACTGCCCGACCCCCATATTTATTATTTCTTTTGAAGTCATCCTACATGTCTCTGTTGTTGTTTTTGGTATCTCTTAATCTTAATCTCTTTTTTAGATCTCTTACTTCTTTTTTAGTTTTCTCTGATTCATCTTCAATCTTGTTAATTCTGTTTTCTGCCTCATTTATTCTATTCTCTCTCCTGTCTGCTGTTTTCTGTAGCTCAGATATTGTGTTACCCTGTTATGTTACTGTGACTAGGGACTGTTGAATGGATGAGCTGACTCTTTCAGATAAAATGAGAAGAGAAGTCAGAGATCATAGCACTGAAGCTTTCTTCAATGCTTTGGGAGCTGGGCTCGAACCTGGGTTGCATATGAGGCAAAGGAGTACAAAACCCTAGTTACCTATTTTGTTGACCCAAAGGAATTTTATATCATTCTTCAACCTAGGTCTCAATAACCTTGCTTCTGTGGTCACAAGGCTTTCTCTTCCACCTAGCTGTGAGGCTACCCAGAAAACAAGACCTTGTTATCAATATATGGAGTCTGAATACTAACTCATGAAAGAGCTTCCAGTTTGTGCTCAAACCAATTTAGGATGGTTGTGTTCTACAGTTTCACAATACACAAAGTTATAATAGTAATAAAAATTGATTGGTATGACACTTAGAGGAAAATGAAATGACTCAGATGTCACCAATAAGTCTAGGGTGAAATTTTCAACATTTAAATTTATTTGCTAAAAAGAAATGGGTCCTGTAGTCAATACAATGGCTTCTGGATCTTTGAAGGTCAAGCTAGGAAATAAATGAAATATACACAAAGATTCATATCCTTACTATGCTGTCTTGATTTTATGGGTTACACTGGTCCTTTATATATACATACACACATATATATTTTTTCCCCAACAGACTTACCACAGGGTCTTTGTGGTATCTGCATGATTCTGCCATTCCAAGTGGCCCTTTTTTTTCTATACTTTTGTTTTTTCTTATAGAGATTGTGAAGCAGAGAGAGACAGAGAGGGCTAGAGGGAAAGAGACACAGAGAGAAGAGATAGCCACAGTACTGCTCCACTGCTTGTGAAGCTTCCTCTTTGGAAGTAGGGACATGAGTTCTAGCACGTGGTAACCTGCATACTATACCAGATGACCCAAAACCAGATTCCTTCTGCCCTGAGCCATTCATTTTTAATTATTTGTGTCTCTTAATTTCTTAGTTGCAACTATTACAGTTCTTAAGTCTTAAATATACTTCGACACAGAAATATACCCTTAAACACATGTACTTACTATAAATCACAGAGAAGGCACTTTTTTACCTTCTAAAAATCTAAGCTACTTTGTAGAACTAATGTACTTTTTGAATTGCACTAATGTCTCTATGGTCCTAGCTTGCCATTTAGGATGTGATACCAAGAGTAGCAATTTTGTATCTGTTGGAGCCAAAAAACCTGGAGAGAGAGGGAAATAGAATGGAACATATGTCAGTGGTAACATGAATTATCCTGATGATATGTTTTAACAAAATGTTTACTTCAGATCACTCTGTTCCCCAGGATTGAGTTGAAGGTTGCCAACCAAAAAGACTAATTTGTGTCTAATCAAGACAGCAAAATGAGTAGTTAGTTCTCATATTTGAGTATGCCTCATGTCTGAAAAGAGGTTTGAATGAGTTTGACCTGTCTGACAGATGACAACAGTGAGTGGATCATTGCAAGACTGCACTGAGTACAAAAGATAGCAAACTGCCTAGGACATCAGACTGAACTCATCAAGTTCAACTAGATTCCTAATCCTCCTTCTCCTCCTCCTTTTTCTCCCTCCACTTTTGCTTCTTCTTCTCGACCACCTCTTCCTTCTTCTGCTACTGCTTTATTTTTATTTTACTTTTCTTGTATTTGACAGGACAAGGAGAAATTGGGAGGTGAGAGGGAAATAGAGAAGGAGAGGGACCAAGAGACACCTGCGGCATTGCTTCATCACTCAAGAAGCTTGCCCCCTCTCAGGTGGTGAACCCAGGTCCTTACTCATAGTAATATGTGTGCGCACTCAGCCAAGTGCACCACCACCTGGCCCAACCTAGTGCTTTTAATCCAAACCTTAGATCTGCTCTTCTGCACAAAGAATTGAACTCGGAAATCTCACTGAGTTTGCTCTAGGGTTTTGAGATAGCCACCACTTATTGGCAATCTTTTAAGTAGTTTATTTTTAAATTAATTTTGTGAGGGAGAAAGTAAAAGAGGCCAGAGTACTACTCTTATATATGTGGTGCCAGAGCTCAAACCCAGGACCCAACATATACAGATCCTGCACTCTAGCTGCTGAGTCACTTCTCCTGCTGCTATTTTACCTGAAGTTTATTCACAGGCTAGAGGAATTTTATTTTTTATTTTCTTTATTTGTAATTAATAGTAGTTTATAGGATTTGTAAGATTACACCACACTAGAGGAATTTTCCTTACCAGCTCAGTATTACCCAGTAACCTTGTTTTGGCCTTTTGTGTTTTCTTGGTTCCTGTCACTTTCTGTTCCTCTCTAAGAATAACCAACTTTCCTCTACAGAGTCTCTAGTACTTCACTTCCTCCAGGAAACTCCATAACACTCCAATAACAGCTCAGAATTGTAACAATTTCCATGATTATGTAATGATGACAAGAACAAAGATAACACTAAAGGTTCCAGTAAATCATTCTTAGAAATAAAAATCCAGTTTAGTAAATTGGCAGGCTACAAAACCAATGCACAAAAACCTGTGGCATTATTTTTATTTTTTAAAGTGTTCTTCCTATTATTACTATCAGTTCTGGGGCCTTGTACATGTGCAATTCCACTTTTCCCAGGACAACTTACTTTTTTTTTTCTTCCTCGTATTTAAAGAAGAGAAAACAGCCTGAGATACCATTCAGCCCAGTTCCACCACCTGTGGAGTTTCCCCCCTGGTGTCTTTGTGTTTCCATGGGACTGAAGCAAACTCTTTCCATTAATCTGTAATAGGGATCTTCAGAACTCCTTTCTGAGCTACCATTCTCAGAATAACCTGTTTGTTGACTTGGGGTTCACTTTTCTCTTGAATATTATAAATATATATATATTTAAATATTTACCAGAGCACTGTTCAGTTCTGGCTTATGGTGGTGCAGGGGATTGAACCTGAGACTTTGGAGCTCAGGTATGAGAGTCTGTTTGCATAACCATTATGCTATCTACCCTCCACCCGAACATCATATTCTTTATATTCTTTATTCCCTTTTACTTCATTGTTTTTATATGCATGCTGTTCTAGAGCAATTCAGTCAGTAGTGGCTTGTCTCTATCAACTCAAGTGAAGACATTGTCTCTCACTTTGCAGTGGATGCTGAAGATGGATTTTTGGTAATGTGTTTTGGTAATATGTTGTCATTTCACATATTTCCTTTTTTTTATTTAAAAAATATGTCCTTTAATCTTTTTTTTTTTTTTTTTTTTATAAAAAGGAAACATTGACAAAACTATAGGATAAGAGGGGTACAACTCCACACAATTCTTACCACCAGAACTCCGTATCCCATCCCCTCCCTTTATAGCTTTCCTATTCTTTATCCCTCTGGGAGTATGGACCCAAGATCATTGTGGGGTACAGAAAGTGGAAGGTCTGGCTTCTGTAATTGCTTCCCCGCTGAACATGGGCATTGACAGGTTGATCTATACTCCTAGCCTCTCTTTCTCTTTCCCTAATAGGGTGGGGCTCTAGGGAAGCAGAGCTCCAGGACACATTGGTGGGGTTGTCTGTCCAGGGAAGTCTGGTCAGCATCATGCTAGCATCTGGAACCTGGTGTTTGAAAAGAGAGTTAACATACAAAGCCAAACAAATTGTTGACCAATCATGGACCTAAAGGCTGGAATAGTGCAGATGAAGAGTTGGGGGGTCCTCTGTTTTGCAGATAGCTAGTAGGTATATTTTAGTTATATTCCTACTTATGACCACAGAATGCTAGCTTAGGAGATCTCATGTTGAATGGGGAATAAGAAGCATATGAGTGTTACTTTATATTTATTTAATTATTCCTCAAGGTTTAGAAACATCTAAAGTGTTTAACTGATTAGATAGTGTTATTTATAACTGAAGATATAGTAAACCACAAAGATGTGGATTCCTTGGAGGTCATGTTGGCTGGTGGAGAGGGTATATACATTTTAGGCCTGACTTGAACGAGTCTCTCATTTTATTCTTTGACACTTCACATTCTCAGTATCAATTGAGGCAGTGGACTAAATAATTTTCTAAAAATACTTATGGTCTTTACTTTTTTTTTGAGATTGCAATTTTATGAATTCTTAATGTTATTTTTCACCACAGATTTCTGAGCCAGATGAGAGTTGGAGATAGAAAGGGGTCGTGACTGGGGTTGAGGAAGAGCTACCTTGCTCATGTTGGAAGTGACATAAAAATAGATGTGCCAAAATGGTGAAGTAATAGACTGCCTGAAATATTGTCCTCAAGAAATTTTTTTTTCCTTAGGTAGAGACAAGGAGGTAGAGAGATAGTGAAAGAGACCACAGAATCAACGTCTCCTTCAATGTAGTGGGGACTGGACTCAACACATGAAATCTGAAGTGTGAGATTTGGGCATTAGAGTTAAACAAGGAAACTAGGAGGTGATAAAATACTTGCTATATAGAAGGCAAAGAAATTCTTTGATTCAAGAAACAAACTTTTTGATATCTTCTAGAATCAACTTTGTAAACTCCTCAGAATTGAGTTAACAGTTTACTTAAGATTAGGAAGTTTGATCCACTAGTGTTTACAAATGTCTCACAAAGTATGACACAATTTTATTTTTTAATAATACAGTGGAAATGAGAACTTCTTTATAGCTAAGCTACAATTGTACAACTATAGAGCCAAAACAAGTTGAAAGAACCTGTGCCTTTAACTAGGGCCTTTAACTGAAGAATATGTTCTTGGGATATGTTATGAAAATGTACAAAATAGCTTGATTTTCATAACATTGGCCAAGAAGTCACTAAAAAGGAACTTTCCCTTCTTTTTTTAAAAAATATTTTATTTATTTATTTATGAGAAATGATAGGAGAGAGAAAGAGAGAAAGAACCAAACATTACTCCGGTACATGTGCTACCAGGGATTGAACTCGGGACCTCATAATTGAGAATCCAAAGCCTTATCCACTGAACCACCTCCCAGACCACAACTTTTTCTTTTATAAATGTGACAGTTGTGAATTTGGGCTCTCCCAGAGCAAGTGGGAAGACAGGCCTGCCTGCTGTGTTGTGTCCTTCAATACCCACTTAGTCTCCCTCTCTCTTCTTTTTTTAAGACTTCAGCTAGCATTTTAACAGAATGGTCATATTTTTATAATGGTGCAAGAGGTGGTTTCAGTCTGCAGTTCATTAATATGGACTCTGGCAGTTTTCTGGTAGAGTGAATATACTCATATGCACTGTGGTGAAAGGAATTGGGTCATAATGAACACCAAATAAAGGAGACTGGGGTAAACTTTGGAAATATGACAAGAGCAAAGCTGACTGTGGCTACAGTGATTTGTTAGACAGTTGCCTCCAAAGCAGATGTTAGTTGCACATAGGACTTGAGATAGGGAAAGGAAGGGACCAATGATATGCTGGCTCTGCTTTCTCTTTTGCACTGAAGTGTTGGCACATTCTCTAAACACTAAGCAATTTGAGCTAGTCATTCTTGCCATCATTTTATTGTTGTTATCTTTTAATTTCCAGCTTAATATGTTCTGAACCTTTCAGGTTCCTTGAATCTGAAGTAGTGGATGGGTAAGGAGGTTATTGGCTTATTCCTTAACTAATCAAATGGAAATTAAGTGCCTTCCCTGTGCCAGATACTATGCAGACGTGGTAGGCTTGCTGGTAAACAGATGTGGGAAAGGTTATTTGAGTTCCTTAATCTCTTTACAGTTTCAGCACCGAGGGATGATGAATACACAATTTAACGAGTTATTAGGAACAGCTCAGACCTGTCCATTTCTAGGTGTGATGATCTGATCAATTAGTGGAAAAAGAGAGATGAGAACACACAGTATGTGTGATGTCTACAGTAGTAGTATATTAACACTCTCCTAAGGCAATGAAAAGGGTGCTCCTACCCACCAGTTATTGACTGCATCAGCTACTGAGATTCATGCATACAAAGGGAACTTGTAAATAAGAAAAGATTGAAACAACTACAAAAGGGGATCAGGTGGTGGCACATCTGGTTAAATGCACACATTGCATTGTGCAAGGACCCTGGTACCCACTGCAGGGGAAAAGCTTCACGAGTGATGAAGTAGGGCTGCAAGTGTCTCTCTGTTTCTTTCTCTCTCTATCTCTCCTTTTCCTCTATCAATTTCTCTCAGTTTCTATCCACTAATACATAAATATTTTTTAAAAAACAAAGGAAGCTTCAATGGGCTTATATGGTGGGTAGTTTGAAGGTGTCTATTTGCATGAATTGAATGGCAGGGGGAAAGTTATTGAGAGAGAGGAATGGATTACGTGGAAATTCAGAGAGCATGACATTTTTTGTTGTCAGTATTTGTAGCTTGGTTCAATGTCATGAACTGGTTTTGAGACTTACAGAAGACAAGCAAAATAGCTCACTTCGGTTGTGTACTACTTTGCCATATGTACAGCCCAAGTTCAAGCCCATCTTTCCCCTCTGTAATGAAGGAAATTTTGGTATTCAGTATTATGGTTTCTCTCTTTCTTTCATTCATTCATTCTTTCTTTCTTTTCTTTTTTCTTCCTTCCTTTCTTTCTTTCTTTCTTTCTTCCTTTCTGTCTTTCTTTTTCTACCTCTTTGTCACTATCTGTCTTTCTCTGTCCTGAAAAGTCATCTCAGAATAGTAAAGTCTAGTGATGATGATTATGATGATGATGAGAGAGAAAAACTAGATACAATTATAGAAAGGCAAACTTCAAAAAAAATCCTCACTTGGACAATAAGGAACATCTAACTAGAAGTCACATAACTTTTTCTTCTCTCTTTCTTTCCTTTCTTCTTTCTTTCTTTTTTATTTTCCACCAGGGTTACCACTGGGGCTCAGTGTCAGCACTGTGAATTCACCACTCACAGCATCCTTTTTTATTTTAAAAAATTTCTCTATAGGGGGATTAATAACTTACAGCTGACAGTAAAATGCAATAGTTTGTACATGCATAATATTTCCCAGTTTTCCATATAACAATATAACCCCCAATAGGTCTTTGACCATCTTGTTCCAGTACCTGAACCCTCCCCCCACCACCCCAGAGTCCTTTACTTTAGTGCAATACACCAACTCCAGTCCAAGTTCTGCTTAGTGTTTTCTTCTGATCTTGTTTTACAACTTCTATCTATGAGTGAGATCATTGTATATTCATCCTTCTGTTTCTGACTTATCTCACTTAACATGATTCCTTCAAACTCCATCCAAGATGAGGTAAAGAAGGTGAAATCACCATTTTTAATAGCTGAGTAGTGTTTCATTGTGTATATATATCACAACTTGCTCAGCCTGCTGTTGGACACCTGGGATGCTTCCAGGATTTGTCTATTACAAATTGTGCTGCTATGAGCATAGGTATACACAAATCTTTTTAGATGATTATGTTTGATTTCTTAGGATATATCCCCAGGAGAGGAATTGCAGGGCCATAGGGTAGGTCATTTCTATCCTTCTGAGAGTTCTCCAGACTGTTCTCCACAGGGGTTGGATAAATTGACATTCCAACCAGCAGTGCACGAGGGTTCCTTTGTCCCCACAACCTCTCCAGTATTTATTCTGCTACCTTTTCTGATGTATTATCTTTATTTTTTCTTATTTTATTTGATAGGATGGAGATAAATTGAGAGGGGAGGAGGAGATAGAGAGGTAGAGAAATAGACCCCTGCAGACCTGATTTGCCACTCATGAAGCATCATCCCCCTTCACATGGGGAGCAGGGGCTGAAAGCCAGATCCTTGCACATGGTAATGTATGTGCTCACCTGGTTGCAATGCTGCCAGACCTGTGACTTTCCTTTTGTAAAAGAGAAAGGGGGGTTATCTTTGCTAGTACACAGGTATCTGAACGTGAGACAGTAGTAGGAAGAATATTCTCCCTGCCTTAGCTAAAATATAGTACCCCAAGATTGGTAATAACAGGAGAAGAAGGATAAAATAGTTTTGGCAAAACCACTACGATTATTTCTGTACTTTCCATTATTGCTGCAAAGTAAAAGCAACCTCAGATAACTTCAGAGGCAGTGAAAATCAGTGAGTGGTGGGGGAAGAAGGCAGGGAAGTGGAAGAAAGGGTCAAATTCTTAGGAGTTAATGTTAACTGACAAAATGATTTTCACAACTGTAGCACCCTCTCTGAGCATTAAAAAAAAAAAAAACATGAAACTTCATAGGGAAATGACAGCTTTTAAAATATGTATCATATGAAATTGGAATTACACATAACTACAATTAGTACTTGTATAGAAGGATAAAATTATTGCAGTCCTAATTAGCTTCACTGTGCCCTTCTGCTCACTCTTTTTGGTGCATGAAGTCACCTTCTTCACCTCATCTTGGATGGAGCTTGAAGAAATCATGTGAAGTGATACATACCAGAAAGAGAAGAGTGAATATGGGATTATCTCACTCAAAGACAGAAGTTGAGAAATAAGAACAGAAAGGGGACAATTCCTTATTGTCTTTCACATTCTCTAGTGGGTGAGTCCTGGTATATTCTCATGGCAGGCTTCAAAGGAGGGAAAGAGGTGGTAAGTACTTTACTGACTGAGCCAAACTTGTATTTTCTATCGGCCAAAGCATGTCACTTGGTCGAGTTTGGCATCACAGTGGCAGTGTGTTATCACTGGTTGTGTTCAGGAAGATGACATTATTCAAATTCCCTATTGTAATTTGGGAAGTTGGCCCTCACATTTATACAACACACAGTGAAGCAGGTCTTCAGGTGTCTGTCTTTCTCTCTCCCTCTCCATCTTCCCATCCCTCTCAATTTCTCTGTCCTATAGAACAAAATGATGGGGGGGAAATGGCCTCTAGGAGTGGTGGATTCATATTGCAAACCCCAGCGACAGGAGGCAAAAAAAAAAAAAAAAAAGGAAACTTTGCTATTGTGGTCTCTTTCATCTATCTCTATCTCTGTCTCTTTGTCTCTGTCTTTCTGTCTGGGAAAGGGGTTCAGGAGGTGGCAGACCTGGTTAAGCACGCACAAGGACCAAGGTTCAAGCCTCTGGTCCCCACCCACAAGGGGGCAGCTTCGGAAGAAGAGAAGCAGGACTGCAGGACTGTAGGACTATCTCTCTATCTTCCTCTCTCCTCTCAGTGTCTCTCTGTCTCTATACAATAATAAGTAAAAAAAATACTAAAAAAAAAAAAGAAAGAAAAGAACAGAAAAGAAAGAAAGAAAGCCATCCCAGAGCAATAAAATTCAATGGTAACAAAGAGAGACACTCTTAGAGAAAGACATCAAAAAATACCCTGATCTTGGACAATAAGCAACATCTAACTAGAAGTCATAGATAAGTCATGATACTTTTTCTTTTGTAAAAGAGAAGAGGATGTATCTTTGGCAGCACACAGGTATCTGAACTTGAGACATTAGTGAAAAGAATATTCTCAGGGTGGGGCAGTAGCACAATGGGTTAAGCACACATGGCACAAAGCACAAGAACTGGCTTAGGGATCCTGGCTGGAGCCCCGGCTCCCCACCTGTAGGGGGGTTGCTTCACAAGCAGTGAAGCAAGTCTGCAGGTGTCTGTCTTTCCCCCTCTCTGTCTTCCCCTCCTCTCTCGATTTCTCTCTATCCTATCCACCACCACCAAACAGCAATAACAATAATAACAAAGGCAACAAAATTGGAAAAAATAGCCTCCAGGAACAGTGGATTCATAGTGCAGGCATTGAGCCCCAGTAATAACCCTGGAGGCTAATAATAATAATAATAATCTCTCTCTCTCTGCTAAAATATAGTATCCAGAGATTGGTAATAATAGGTGACAAAAGATAAAAATAGTTTGGGCACAATTACTACAATTACTTGTTTTGGGGCAAAGCTACCTACTAAAATATTTACTTTAGACCATTCAGAATGGGAGCATAATATAAGCTGTTATTATGGGTCAACTTCATTTGAATTTAATATTTTCACTGCTACACAGATATGTGTAGCTGATATGTGTTATTGTTTATTTTATCAAGAAAATGATTCATGAGAAAATAAAAGGAAAAGGGTTTAAAATGATCATAAATAGAAACAAAAAGTTACATCTATGACCAAAAACATGGGTGGAAATTCTTATAGTAAACAACTTAACATTTACCTTAAAATCTAAATTCCAGAGCACTATATAATCAATATGATATTTTAAAAAGTTAAATCCAAAGATGGACATTATATTTTTAGGAAATACTTATAAAATGAAAACAAACTATATTTGTTTTGAAAGTGAGTTAATAAATAGCATGCAAGGGGCAAGGGATTGCAGGTAATAATTACTGTGAGTGGAAGAGGAAGGAGTACAGGAGAAGGAGAATCATATAAGTTTTATGAGAAATAAATTTTTGTTATATTTTTCTGCTTTTCATCATGGTGGAAGGGATACACATCCTATAACTCTAAAAAATGTATTCACACATATGTGCCATGGTGAGCTATACGTAGGCTATTAGTAAGAATGTGTCATGAGTGGTCCGGGAGGTGGCACAGTAGGTAAAGCACTGGATTCTCAACCATGAGGTCCTGAGTTCGATTCCTGGCAGCACATGTACCAGAGTGATGCCTAGTTCTTTCTCTTCTCCTGTTTTTCTAATGAATAAACAAATACATTCTTTTAAAAAAGAATGTGTCATGAACCAAACATAATGATTAATTCATATATGTATGTGTGTGTTTGTGTAAAATATGTATATGGCAGTTTATATCAAAGGAAAGTGTTACTTAAAATGCTTAGTTGGTCTAGACAAATGACACGATTTTGATGATGTTTTTCTCTTTTTTCTTGATGTCTTTGAGGAAATGACTTTCAGATTTATGTACATGTAAATGATATGCTATGTGAAATAGCTTAATAATTGCATTAGTTTCTACTGTAGTAAATATCAAAACTACTGTTATCAATATCAGTCATTAAAAATCTTACTTCTTTTTAAATTGATTCAGTAAACTTCTAGTAAAGTGTGACTTTCTGACCATGGCCTATTTCAGTATTACCCCTTTTATAACAATATTACACAAAAGTTGGGGGTTTGTGTGTGTGTGTGTGTGTGTGTGTGTGTACATCCTTTCATTTAGCTGCCATAGTTAATTAAGTTGTCTAGATGGAACAAGCTTATTTCTCTTAGATTTTAGAATGTCAAGGAGAAAAGATTATAAATTGGTTACTATTCCTTTAAAATTCCTACTTAAAACAATGAACAAAAGAGAATGTAAACAAAATGCTTATTATGATTACAGACTGTGTCATCAGGACAAATAGAAATCTAAGAAGTGAATCAACACTGACTCGTTGCTTATAAATTATCTAAGCTTTATCCTGGGCAGAGGAGAGGGGAAAAGTGTCTTGAGTGACCTCCCCACCACAATCCCAAATAAATGAGGAAGATGAGTGTGGTGGGCGACCATAGGAAAACAAAACCAAGCTGTCACCCCAAAGGGGAGGGAATGTTTCCCTTCAAAGATGATTACAACTGGGAAGCAATTAGTGACAGTAAGGGCCTACAGAGAATAACCCCCATTGAAGAAGATGCTTTAAAAGGACTTATTTAGAGAGGCACACTGTCCCTGTGTGATACTAAAATTAAGCTGTATAATTCCTCAAGGAACTAACTGACCATAGGGAAGACTCCAGAGAAAAGGCAGCTTGGGAATTCGGACATTACGAATTAGGCAACAGAGGAAGCTTTTTCAGAATCCAGTTACACAGTGGTTCATAAAGTTCACTGGAGATAGAGCAATTATGGGAGCAGTGGGACGAGACCTCTAAGTGCCCTGCTTGTGGAAATTGCTTTCATTTCTGAGGCATTCGTTCTTTGTAAGGAAGGCAGACAAATGTGTTATTCTGGTCCTCTCCAAAAGGTCTGTCTTGAATTCTGTGCCATGCTTTTTGTCACTTTTTTTTTATTGTTCTCAAGTGGGCTAAGACACACACACACACACACACACACACACACACACACACACACACACACACACAGAGTCTGCACTCAAAGAAACTGCAAGGACTTTTTTTTCCCTTCTAAATATCACTTCATTTCCTAACTCTGTGTATGTTTTCCTGTTTTAAAAAAATATTTGCTTATTTATTTTTATATGATAGGATAGAGAGAAATTGAGAGGGGAAGTGTTGATAGTGAAAGAGAGATAAATGCAACACTGAAGGGGGGACCAGAGGCTGGAACCTGAATCATTGAGCATGGTAATGTGTGCACTCAACTGGGTGCACTGCCGCCTGTGAAAATGAAATTAGACTTAAGATTTCTTGGACTTATTTCACTAACTTCAAACGAGATAAAACTATGACACATAACAGCAGAGACACAAAATCCTTGATTCTTTTGTTGTATCTAGGAGTTGTTGGCTGGAAAGCGGAGCACTGAGCCTGGTTCTGGGGCCCCAGCATGTGATCCCACTAAAGCTGTGTTGGCAGAGCCATCAGTGGCTGGCAGTGGCTCTGAAATTAGTTTTTCTTGGTTGTGGCATCAATCACTGGTGCCTGCAAGAGTCAGCATGAAGCAGTATACATTGACAAGGTATATATATCTGCCTTGGAACTGATAAGCATTAGAGATGCTAAGTCAAGATAAATGAAGACTGAGAATTTCCAAAGGAATCAGTCAGTCTTCCCTAGGAATATGGAGGAAACCTGAGTATGAGACTTCCTTGGATCCTTATAATGAGACCAAAATAAGCAATTAATTATGAAAATGTACAGAATTGAAGTCCTGTAGCTAACAAACCCAGGAAGAAAGACTTGGTTTTAAGAAAATGTCTTGGTGGGCAGATGGCATTTCACCTGGTAGAGTAGATGAATTTACATAAGCCTTATGTCATTTATATTTCAGAAAGAGCAGGTACTAAAATCCTAGTGGCTTCTAATCATTTGTTATATTTTACTTTCCTCCACTTTGGAGTATAGGAGGTATCTTATATCTCTTTTTCTAATAGATATGATGTGACTGCTATAATGGAGCCATGTAATGTTCCACAGAACATCCAGATGGTTCTATCCCTTTGGACCATCTTCACAAAGAGAATAAAGCAGCTAAGCCCGTTCTAGTAAATACACAGAGAACTGGGTGTTTGTTTGTTTAAAACAAATATCCACTTTCCTATGTATTAATTTTTCAGAAAACAAACAAAAAGTTTTCACCTTGGGTACTGACTGAGTCCTTAACAGACAGATGTATGATACTGTAACTATCTTCTCTTGTTTAGTAGACTGTCTTTTCCTTTTGTATTATTTTCCTTTAGAAAGATCTCAAGTTGAATGTGTAAAGCACTTATTTTTATTCTGGTTGGGAAAAATCAGAGGTATAACTCTTTGGAAATAAAAAAAATTTTCTATCAGAGGACACTAAATTTCCTCTTTCAAATACAACTGGTGGACATTAGAACAAAAAGTACTAAGTTTCTAGTTTTGCTTTTTGTTTTAATTGCTTCTTTGACCTGGCCACAATGTCATCTCAGAAAAAGATATTCTATTTCATATGAATTTTTTTGTTTTTGCCTGTTTTCATTCCCACTGCAATTTAAGCAGTGTAGTTACTTTAATTTTTTTCCCCACCATAAAATAAAATTAATTTTCCAAGTATACTGTATAGTAAACCTAATGTTGTTGTAATTCATATATATTCTCTCTCTCTTTTTTTTTTTACCAGGGTTATCACTGGGGCTCAGTTCTTGCATTATGAATCCACTGTCCCTGGAGGCTATTTTTTACCCGTTTTGTTGTCCTTGTTTATCATTGTTGTTATTGCTGTCATTGTTATTGAACAGGACAGAGAGAAATCAAGAGAGGAGGGGAAGACAGAGAGGAAGAGAGAAAGATGAAGCGACCTCCCCCCCACACACACAGGTGGGGAGCCCGGGACTCCAATCGGGATCTTTATGCAGGTCCTTGTGCTTCATATGCCATGTGCACTTACTTAACCCACTACGCTACCGCCTGGCCCCCTTTTGCTGTAATTCTTAAAGTTTTATCTAGTACAATGAAGCACAGCAAGAAGGTTAACTAGGGACAAAATTTAAATTAACAAAAATTAAAAAAAAAACCCTTGCAATTTAAAGTAATATTAACTTCAAGTAGGGTTATTTTAGTGCTTTCACTTAATCATCAGTTTTCAGTCTTAAGATAAATTGTGAAAATAAAGAAAGGTATTGAATAAAAATCTTCAAGAAAACAGCAAAAATGTGAGGATGCTATCTTTCAAATTTATTAGAAACATTTCCACAAAGTTTGAGTTGGGATTCAATCCCAGATGCTTCTTTTGACATATTATTTATGAATCCATGTGTGCCGCTGCTTTTCTTGTTTCCCCTTTGATTTCGGTTATTTTCATCATCAATTACATTAATTCTACTAGTTGAAGTTTAGGCTTGTCACTTCTAAGGCAATGTTAGCCAAAGTGGGTATATGCTCAAGGGGATGCCTTTTTTTTTTTTTTTTTCCTAATTGCCACCAGGGTTAACTTTGGGTATTGGTGCCTTCATGCTCAGCAGTGACTCCATGACTCCCAATGGCCATCCATCCCCCTTACCCTTTTTATTTGATAGAGAGAAATTAAGAGGGGAGGGGGAGACAGAAAGAGGGGCATGGAGAGACACTTTCAGTATTGCCTCACCTCTCATGAAGCTTCTGCCCTATAGGTGGGGACCAGGGACTTGAATCCAAATCCCTGTCATCATAGAGTGTACACTTTGCCTGGTGGGTCACTGCCCAGCCCCTTGAGAATGTCTTATCCACAGAAGAGAGTGGGAATTTAACATATATTTCTGTACTTTAAGTTAGCCTATATTAAAATATTTATAATAGCTATAATTTTATCCTTTTCTAGATTAACTTTTCAAATTAATCAATAGGCTCAATTGTAACGACTAAAATTGTACTTCATACATCTCTTTTATTTCATAATACACAAAGTGGATTAACTTTAGTGGATCAGTGAATCATTTTTACTTCAGATTCTCAACTGGGTTTCATACTTCTGCTTAAATTTATGATGATTTGTGTGAAAATGGAATACAGCTACAACTTTATCATGAATGTTCTGTACTTCACAGATTTTATAGCCAAGGACAGGATGGGAGAAATATTACATATTGGAGTATGAACTCCTATATTGCCAGGCTAGGAATATCTTTATTAAATTTCTCCATCTCTATGATGATTTTCAGGAGAAATTATTCTCATATGGCCCAAATTCAGTCTTTGTAGGGAGAGGGCTACCAAGGTTGGCATTTGTAACTCTTTTTCAATTTCATTTTCATCACGGAATTTTCTTCTTTATTTCTGCAACCTCATACCTGACATAGTAATAATGTTTACTTCCTCTGTTGTTTTGTATGTCTATAACTTCTATATATTTATATCTTATTATTTAGATCTATATATTTTAAAATGTTTGCCATTAAATACCTCTGATTTAAGATGTATATTGTAAGTACTTTTTAAAAACATTCCCAGGCATCTTGCACATACTTGTAGTGCTATTCTGAAATTTCTTTCTTCTGAAAAAGAACGTTAAGTCATATAAAACATCTGAAAGATGCCACAGAGCTAACTTTATCCTATGCCTGTGGTAAGACAGGCTGCTGTGTGAAATGAATGTTATGAGTATTGGATGGAGGTAAAGAATGTACAAGTTGCAGCAATTGTCAGACTTACATCTATCTGGACAAATAGCTTTGCGAAATGGAAATAAAATCTCAAATATGAAAAAATAAGATAAATAAAATAAAATTTCAAATATGCGTAGCCACCTACATATAAAGGAATATTATGTGTTATGTGTGCTAGGGCATAGCTCCCATTAGACGGCCATAATAAAGAGCAGTTCTTTACCTCGAGGAAACATGTAATCATTCAGAATGTGGACAAGCTTGACAGGACTTCTGAAAGCTGCTCTCTAAAGTGATTAAAGTGATTGGTTTCTGAAGTAATATTTAAGGTACTTTCTAGGCTTTTTTATTATTATTGTTATTCAATAGCTCACTAAGCATGTCTGTAATATCACTTACTGAATTACCTTTAAATGGAATGCAAATCTGCCCAAAGTTTAGAAAAACAGACTCTAGAAATTCTAGAGTACTACTTGAGATGGATTTCTAACTCCAGCATCTATTATTCATTTATGCCTCCGTTTTCTTAACTGTAAAACTAGGGGGTAGCCCTGTATCTGCTTGTGGATTGAGGCAAAGATTAAGGGAGCTATATCTGTGTATTGAAAAGTGTTTACCTTAGCCAACTAGTCAACTAGTACCTTAGCTGTTATCCTCATGTACTTATTTCTTCTACTAAAACTAGACTATAAAGTCCTCCCAGGACATTTCCCTGCAATGCTCTTCCTGTTCTCAGTTAACTATTCATTAAGGAGTTTTGGGTTAAATTGGCGAGTCCATCTTGTATTGTGGGGGTTCTTTCATGTTTTGGCATTTGGAGGCTAAGTGGCATTGCTGTGGGATTAGTACAGGAAGAGTGGATCAGAGTGATATGGCAAAAACAGGCTGACAGCTTGATGCCCGCACTGAAAAGTTGTCTGTCTTCTGTCTTCCTCCTCCACATGCCTGCTGTGCAGCTCAGAAAGAATGAAAAAAGGACAATGGCCTCTGGGTTGAGACTGAGTATGTGGGAATGTGGGGGGTAATGTGAAAAAGAGAATGGAGAGATTTAGCTGTTAGAAATCTATAAAATGAAATTCAAGAAACATTGTAGCTACTGATTTCTTTGTTAGCCCTAAGAAACAACTCATTTTCTTTTTTTTCTTTTTTTTCTTTTTTATTTAAGAAAGAATTAACAAAACCATAGGGTAGGAGGGGTATAACTCCACACAATTCCCACCACCCAATCTCCATATCCCACCCCCTCCCCTGATAGCTTTCCCATTCTCTATCCCTCTGGGAGCATGGACCCAGGGTCATTGTAGGTTGCAGAAGGTAGAAGGTCTGGCTTCTGTAATTGCTTCCCCACTGAACATGGGCGTTGACTGGTCAGTCCATACTCCCAGTCTGCCTCTCTCTTTCCTTAGTAGGGTGGGTCTCTGGGGAAGTGGAGCTCCAGGACACATTGGTGGGATCTTCAGTCCATGGAAGCCTGGTAGGCATCATGATGACATCTGGAACCTGGTGACTGAAAAGACAGTTAACATACAAAGCCAAACAAATTGTTGAGCAATCCTGGATCCAAAGCTTGGAATAGTGGAGAGGAAGTGTTAGGGGGTTACTCACTGCAAACTCTAGTGTACTTCTACTTTCAGGTATATATTTTGCAGTAGTTTACGGATACGTGTGAAAATATGCTCTCTCTCACAGAAACTGTATATCCAGGGTTTGGGACTTTGTTAGAAAGTGAACCACCTGAGATGGAATTAGAGTATACTATGAAAGGAAAGGTCTCACCCGAGTAATGAAGCTGAAGGGTTGTCATTCCACACCTGAAGTCTCTGGACACAGTCTACAGTGAAGCATGTTGAGGTGGCAATCGTTGTGTTGGTTAGGTTGTGATCGGCAGATGCAATATTATTTGATATGGATTGGGAGAGGCATACGGGAAAGTGGGCCCTATCCAAGGGTTCCAGGACTGGGGGAAGTAGAGGTTCTATAGTGGAGACTTGAGGTTCCTGCTGTCATAGGGTTCAAAAAGACAATCGATAGTTAATGTTATCATCACATTATTTGGTAATTGGGTTAACTTTGAAAAGTCCTTTTGTTAGGGTTTGCTGTATAATACCCAGTATCTTGTATATAGCTGTGCTATTGGTTGCTTCTGATCTACTTGGTCTAGGCTTTTGACATAGTCCGCATATCAATTACACAGCCTATATATTAAAAAGATTCAGTTTGTGTTTTGAAAAACTTCGAGACATACAATTAATTTTCCCCCTTTTGTATTAATTAACTAGTGATTTATATGACTACATTTTACTAGGAGTGTACGTAAACACCATTCCCACCACCAAAAGTCTGTGACCCATCCCTCCCACCCACTCCCACCCCCCACTGGCCCAGGAAGCTGCATGTCTACCCCTCACCACAGGGTTTTTACTTTGGTGCCCTACTTACAATTTGGTCAGGTCCTGCTTTTAGTTTCCCTTTCAGATCTTCTTACTCAACTTCTGTTGATGAGTGGGATCATCCCATACTCATCTTTATCTTTCTGACTTAGCTCACTTAACATAATTCCTTCTAGCTCTGTCCAAGATGGGTCAGAGAAGGTGGGTTCATTGTTCTTGACAGCTGCATAGTATTCCATTGTGTATATATACCATAGCTTTCTCAGCCACTTATCTGTTGTTGGGCACCTGGGTTGCTTCCAGGTTTTAGCTATTATGAATTGTGCTGCTATGAACATAGGAGTACACACCTCTTTTTGGTTGGGTGTTATGGAGTCCTTGGGGTATAACCCCAGGAGAGGAATTACTGGATCATATGGAAGGTCCATGTCTAGCCTCTGAGAGTTTTCCAGACTGCTCTCCACAGAGGCTGGACCAATTTACATTCCCACCAGCAATGTAAAAGGGTTCCTCTGTCCCCACAACCTCTCCAGCATTTGTTGCTGCTGTCCTTTTTGATGTATGCCATTCTTACAGGAGTGAGGTGGTATCTTAGTGTTGTCTTAATTTGCATTTCTCTGACAATCAGTGACCTAGAGCAGTTTTTCATATGTTTGTTAGCCTTTTGGATCTCCTCTGAGGTGAATGTTTTGTTCATATCCTCTGCCCATTTTTGGATGGGGTCATTTGCTTTTTTGGTGCTAAGTTTGCTGAGCTCTTTATATATTTTGGTAATTAGTTTCTTGTCTGATGTATGGCATTTGAAGATCTTCTCCCATTCTGTGAGGAGTCTCTTTGTTTGTTTAATAGTTTCTTTGGCTGTGCAGAAGATTTTCAATTTGATGTAGTCCCATTGGTTTGTTTCTGCTTTAGTCTTCCTTGCAATTGGGTTTGATTCATCAAAGATGTCCTTGAGGTGTAGGTGGGAAAGTGTTTTACCAATGTTTTCCTCTAAGTATTTGATTGTTTCTGGTCTGACAGCTAGGTCTTTGATCCATTTGGAGTTAATTTTTTTTCTGGTGAGATAAAGTGGTTCAATTTCATTCTTCTGCATGTTATAACCCAGTTTTCCCAGCACCATTTATTGAAGAGAGCTTCCTTTTTCCACTTAATTTTGGGCCCCCTTATCAAAGATTAGATGTCCATAGGTGTGGGGATTTATTTCTGGGCTTTCAATTCTGTTCCACTGGTCTGTGTGCCTATTTTTGTTCCAGTACCATGCTGTTTTGATGATGATAGCTTTATAATATAGTTTAAGGTCTGGGAGTGTGATGCCTCCATTTCTGTTTCTTTTCCTTAAGATGGTTTTGGCAATTCTAGGTTTTTTCAGGTTCCAGATAAATGATTGTAGTGTTTGTTCTATTCTCTTAAAGAAGTTTGGTGGAACTTTGATGGGTATTGCATTAAATTTGTATATGGCTCTTGGGAGAATATTCATTTGGATGATATTTATTCTTCCAATCCATGAGCATGGGATATCTTTCCATTTCTTGGTATCAGTTTCTATTTCCTTGAGTAGCGACTCATAGTTTTCAGCATACAAGTCTTTCACTTCTTTGGTCAAATTTATTCCTAGGTATTTGATTGATTTTGCTGAAACAGTAAATGGGAGTGATTTCTGGATGTCTTCTTCTTCAGATTTAGTGTTTGCATAAAGAAATGCCACTGGTTTTTGTACATTGATTTTGTAGCCTGATACCTTGCTATATTGCCTAATAACTTCCAGTAGTTTTCTGCTGGATTCTTTAGGTTTTTCTATGTATACTATCATATCGTCTGCAAATAGTGAGAGTTGAACTTCTTCCCTTCCAATCTGTATTCCTTTGATTTCTTTCTCTTGCCTGATTGCTATGGCAAGAACTTCCAATACTATGTTGAAGAGTAACGGTGACAATGGACAGCCCTGTCTAGTCCCCGATCTGAGGGGGAATGCTTTCAGCTTCTGTCCATTGAGTATGATGGTGGCTTTAGGTTTGCTATATATAGACTCCACTATCTTGAGGAATTTCCCATCTATTCCCACTTTTTGTAGAGTTTTGAGCATGAATGGGTGTTAGATTTTGTCAAAGGCTTTCTCTGCATCTATTGAGATAATCATGTGGTTTTTGGCTTTTCTTTTATTGATGTGGTGACTGACATTGATTGACTTACGGATGTTGAACCAGCCTTGCATTCCTGGGATGAATCCCACTTGGTCGTGATGAACAATCTTTTTGATGTGTTGCTGTATCCGGTTGGCCAAGATCTTGTTAAATATTTGGCATCTATGTTCATCAGAGATATTGGTCTGTAGTTTTCCTTTTTTGTTCTGTCCCTATCAGCTTTTGGTATCAGGGTGATGTTGGCTTCATAGAAGGTGGAAGGGAGTATTCCTGTTTCTTCAGTCTTATGGAAAAGCTTAAGAAGTATGGGTACTAACTGTTTCCTGAAAGTTTTGTAGAATTCATTTGTGAAGCCATCTGGTCCAGGATTTGTTTTGTTGGGGAGGTTCTTAATAATGGTTTCTATTTCTTTGTCTGTGAATGGTGCATTTAGATTTTGTAGTTCTTCTTGGTTCAGTTTTGGAAGGGCATATGCTTCTAGGAATTGTTCCATTTCTTCCAGATTCTCTAGCTTGGTGGCATATAGTTCTTTATAAAAGTTTCGCAGGATTCTCTGGATTTCTGTTGTGTCAGTTGTGATATCTCCTCCATTGTTTACAATTCTATTAATTTGAGTCTTCTCTCTTTTTTGTTTGGTGAGTCTGGATAGGGGTTTGTCAATTTTGTTTAATCTTTCAAAGAACCAACATTTGGCTTCATTGATCTTTTGTATGGTTCTTTTATTTTCGATGTTGTTTATTTCTGTTCTAACTTTAGTGATTTCTGTCCTTCTGGATGCTTTAGGGTTCCTTTGTTCCTCTTTCTCTAAGTCCTTGAGGTGTGCAGTAAGGTTGTTCATTTGAGCTTCTTCTTGGTGTTTAATATGTGATTGTATGGCTATAAGTTTCCCTCTCAGTACTGCTTTAGCTGTTTCCCAATATTTTGATAGGTTATGCCTTCATTTTCATTTGTTTCCAGGAACATTTGAATTTCCTGCTTGAGTGAATCTCTGACCCAGTGGTTCTTAAGGAGTATGTTGTTTAGTTTCCAAATTCTATGACTTTTAATAATTGTCTGTTTGTTGTTAAAAGAAACAACTCATTTTCATATGTTTTCTAGTAATTTGGGAATTACTAAATCATCATGAAAATCAGATAAATAAAAGCAAGAAATTATTTTTAGTAGTTCGGTCTCAAGAGCATCTGTTTTAAAGTTCTTTTTGCTTCAATAGTGTTGTTTATCTGTACATGGAATGCCACTGATTGTTTTATAGTGATTTATTTTAATATGGAGTAGTAGATACTACAGGATCATAATTTTCTTTATTCCTATCATCTACCACCATATCTTGCCAAGAGCAGCTATGCAGTGACTGTTAAAAAAAAAAAGGATAAAATAGGCAAAGGCAAAGAAAGAAAAGAAGGAAGGCAGAAAGTTAACAACAAAGAAAAGAAAATTGAGAAGGAGGGAGACCAGTGCTAAGTTTTTTAGATCTTTGTAAATAACTCAAAACAGATGCTCCTCTTAAGAGTCCTAGGAAGGAGTATCATAGTCTCCCCTTTCCTCACCCCCCCTCAGTTTTTCGTGGTTTTTTTTGAAAGTAGCAACTATCTGAGTAGAGATATAATAATAAAAAGTATAGATCTTCACATGATCAGATCATTACCTCTATGGCAGATTTTAGAAATATTAGAAATGTTCTAAAAAGAAATTAGTCTTATGAAATGTAGATAGTACATATATAAGGAGCCATATTATTTGTTAAGCAAAAAGAAAATGTGATCCAGTCCAATAAATACTTTGCATAATTTAATAAGGGATGGTATAGTTAAAGTTATAGGCACCTGCTTCCAGTCTGAATTTAATGAACCTTAGAAATAAAATCCTACTAACCGAAGATGTACCTGGTCTACGTTAGTGGCATTGCCCACACTGTCCTCAGAGACAGATCTGAGATCCTACAGGCTTTTGGCTGTCAGAATGCTTTCCAGTCAGTATCCAGCCCAAGGGTCAAAGAGGAGTATTATCTAGAGCTCATTCTCTCTAGTTCTTTTGCTGGGACCCAGACTGTGTGGACCACCCCATCCGTTTCACCTGATTCAAGAAAGTGTACTTCCACACTGTTTCTGCTTGTTTCTCCTGGTACCCTGCAACGGGCTGTCATGTCATCTGTTTCACCCACCCAGTTCACAGTCTTCACTTGTCTCGCTCCAACTGCTTTTCTGTCCAATAAAGAAAAAAAATTTATATCTTCTTTATTGTAATCTGTATTGGTCCCTGAGTACCTCAGTGCCCTCAAACTGTAAGATACTTGGTGTCAAGGTCTGTTTACTACATGAGCTCTGGGAAATGAGATAAAGGAACCACTTTCATTGACATTTTGGCTTCAGAACATCACAACTTCCTTCTTAATAATAATTTTTTAAAAAGAGAAGTTAGGAATGGAGGGAGAAGAGAGGTAGATAGATAGATAGGTAGACAGACAGATAGATAGGGAAGTCCTTTCCAAATAAAAAGTGAACTTTTCACCTATTCTTTATTAGCTGGTATATTACATAAACTAAGCCATTGTACTTTTGTTAAACTAGAATACCTTTCAGATTTTTCTTAGCCTCATGAGGTTGATGAATTATTTACTGCTAAGCAATTTAGTTGCCAGAAGGAGATGTTCTAATGAGATTTTGGAATCTAGACATGAAAAGTCTCATGGCACTGAAAGAAAGTACTGCATTTGTGGAGAAGTTAGTTTGCTCAGACTCAATGAGTTGCTTCAGCAGTGTGCCACTTTTCACATATATTGCTCTCTTCCTAATTTTAATTTTTAAGGGAGAAGCAGGGCTTTCCATTGTTATTTCTTTTTCTTTTTCTTAAATTTATTTTCCCTTTTGTTGCCCTTCCTTATTATTGTTGTTATAGTTATTATTGTTGTTATTGATGTCATCATTGTTAGATAGGACAGAGAGAAATCGAGAGAGGAAGGGAAGACAGAGAGTGGGAGAGAAAGATAGACACCTGCAGACCTGCTTCACCACCTGTGAAGCAACTCCCCTACAGGTGGGGAGCCAGGCTCGAATCGGAATCTTTACACAGGTCCTTGCACTTTGTGACACATGCGCTTAACCTGCTGCACTACCGCCCAAATCCCTCCATTGTTATTTCTACCAGCACTTATGAAGAACTCTTTTATTTTTTTAAAATTTCTTTATTGGGGAATTAATATTTTACATTCAACAGTAAATACAATAGTTTTTACATGCATAAGATTTCCCAGTTATCCACATAACAATACAACCCCAACTAGGTCCTCTGTCACCCTTATTGGACCTGTACTCTCCCTCACACCCTCCCGAGTTTGTTACTTTGGTGAAATACACCATCTCCAAGTCAGGTTCTACTTGTGTTTTCTCTTCTGATCTTATTTTTCAACTTCTGCCTGAGAGTGAGATCATCCCATATTCATCCTTCTGTTTCTGACTTATTTCACTTAACATGATTTTTTCAAGCTCCATCCAAGATGGGCTGAAAATGGTGAAGTCACAATTTTTAATAGCTGAGTAGTATTCCATTGTGTATATATACCACAACTTGCTCAGCCACTGGTCTGTTGTTGGGCACCTGGGTTACTTCCAGGTTTTGGCTAGTACAAATTGTGCTGCTAAGAACATATGTGTACACAGATCTTTTTGGATGGGTGTGTTGGGTTCCTGAGGATATATCCCCAAGAGAGGAATTGCAGGATCATATTGTAGGTCCATTTCTAGCCTTGTGAGAGTTCTCCAGACTGTTCTCCACAGAGGTTGGACCAATTTACATTCCCACCAGCAGTGCAGGAGGGTTCCTTTGACCCCACAACCTCTCCAGCATTTATTGCTGCTACCTTTTCTGATGTATGACATTCTCACAGGAGTGAAGTGGTATCGCCTTGTTGTCTTTATTTGCATTTCTTTGACAATCAAAGAATTGTAACATTTTTTTCATGTGTTTCTTGCCTTTTTGGATCTCTTCTGCAGTGAGTATTCTGTCCATGTCCTGTCCCCAATTTTGGATGGGATTATTTATTTTCTTGTTGTTGATTTTGGCAAGATCTTTATATATTTTGGTTATTAGCCATTTGTCTGATATATGGCATGTAAAGTTCTTCTCCCATTCTGTGAGGGGTCTGTTTGTTGGAGTAGTGGTTAAAAGCTGTGCAGAAGCTTTTTAATTTGATGTAGTCCCATAGGTTTATACTTGTCTTAGTCTTCGTTGTAATTGGATTTGTTTCATTGAAGATGTCTTTAAAATTTATGTGGAAAAGAGTTCTGCCAATATTTTCCTCTAAGTATCTGATAGTTTCTTTTTTTTTAATATTTATTTATTCCCTTTGTTGCCCTTGTTGTTTTATTGTTGTAGTTATTATTGTTGTTGTCATTGTTGGATAGGACAGAGAGAAATGGAGAGAGGAGGGGAAGACAGAGAGGAGGAGAGAAAGATAGACACCTGCAGACCTGCTTCACCGCCTGTGAAGCGACTCCCCTGCAGGTGGGGAGCCGGGGCTCGAACCGGGATCCTTATGCGGGTCCTTGTGCTTTGCGCCACCTGCGCTTAACCCGCTGTGCTACAGCCCGACTCCCTCTCTGATAGTTTCTGGTCTAACATCCAAGTCCTTGATCCACTTGGAATTTACTTTTGTGTTTGGTGAAATATAGTGGTTCAGTTTCATTCTTCTGCATGTTTCAACACATTTTTCACAACACCATTTGTTGAAGATACTCTGCTTTCTACATTTAATAGACTGGGCACCTTTGTCAAAGATTAGATATCCATAGGTGTGGGGGCTTACTTCTGGGCTCTCAATTCTAGTCACTGGTCAGTGTGTCTACTCATGTTCCAGAACCAAGTAGTTTTGATGACAATGGCCCTATAATATAATTTGAGATCTGGGAGTGTGATGCCTCCAGTTCTAGCAAGAACTTCCAACACTATATTGAATAGTAATGGTGATAGTGGACAGCCCTGTCTAGTACCTGATCTGAGTGCAAATGCTTCCCGTTTTTCACCACTGAGTATGATGTTGGCTGTTGTTTGCTATATAAAGACTCCACAATCTTCAGGAATTTTCCATCTATTCCCATTTTTTGTAGTGTTTTGATCATAAAGGACGTTGTATTTTGTCAAAGGCTTTCTCTGCATCTATGGATATAACCATGTAGTTTTTGGTCTTGCTTTTATTGATGTGGTGGATCACGTTGATTGATTTATGCATATTAAACCAACCTTGCATCCCTGGGATACACCCCATTTGGTCATGATAAACAGTCTTTTTAATATACTGCTGTATTGGTTGGCTAGAGTTTTGTTCAGTGTTTTAGCATCTGTGTTCATCAGATATATTGGCCTGTAGTTTTCTTTTTTGGTTGTATCCCTGTCTACTTTTGGTATCAGAGTCATGTTAACTTCATAAAAGATGGAAGGGAGTATTCCAGTGTCTTCAATCATCTGGAAGACTTTTAAAAGTAGAGGTAGGTATTACTTCTTCTTAGAAGGTTTTGTAGAATTCATTTGTAAAACCGTCTGGTCCAGGGCTTTTATTCTTGGGAAGGTTTTTGATACCTGTTTCAATTTCATTATCTGTGATGGGCCTGTTCATATTATCTAGTTCTTCTTTATTTAATTTTGGAAATTCATATGTACCTAGGAACTCGTCCATTTCTTCCAGGTTCTCTAGCTTGGAAGCATATAGTTGTTCATAGAAGCCTCACATGCTATGTTGAATTTCTGTGGTGTCTGTTGTGATATCTCCTCTTTCATTTACAATCCGATTTATTTGGATCTTCTCCCTTTTTTGTTTTATGAGTCTGGCTAAAGGTGTGTCAATTTTGTTTACTCTTTTGAAGAATGAACATTTAGCTTTGTTGATCTTTTGTATGGCTTTCTTATTTTCAATGTTATTTATTTCTTCCCTAACTTTAGTTATTTCAGTACTTCTGGTTGCTTTAGAATTCCTTTGTCCTTTTTCTTCTAGTTCTTTAAGATGTGCAATCAGTTTGTTTATTTGTGCTTTTTCTTGTTTCCTAATGTGTGGTTGTATAGCTATGAACTTCCCTCTCAGTACTGCCTTAGCTGTGTCCCCAAAATTTTGATACTGTGTCTTCATTTTCATTGAAATCTCGAAATATTCTTCCTTTATTTCCTCTTTTTTCTCTTTTTAAAATTTTTTTAAATATTTACTTATTTTCCCTTTTGTTGCCCTTGTTGTTTAACATTGTTGTGGTTATTATTGTTGTTAGTGACAGTTGGATAGGACAGAGAGAAATGGAGAGAGGAGGGGAAGACAGAGAGGGGGAGAGAAAGACAGATACCTGCAGACCTGCTTCACCACTTGTGAAGAGACTCTCCCGCAGGTGGGAAGTTGGGGGCTCGAACTGAGGTCCTTACGCCGGTCCTTGCACTTCACATGCACTCCTTTATTTCCTCTTTAATCCAGCAGTTGTTAAGTAGTGTACTGTTGAGCTTCCACATCAGCTCTTTGGGTTAAAAAAAAAAACTAGCCTTAGGAACAGGTTTGGAGGGTGTGGCAGGCCTTCCCTAGGAGCAGCGAACTGTTATACTGTCTTGACTTTGACTTGACCAAGTCTGGATGAGGATCCATACTCTTACTCAGACAATAAATGTTGCTGTTTGTTTGTTTTGCTTTGCTTTTTAATCACAGGTCAGTCTTTACTTGTTTATAATAGAGCATCTAATTAATGTAATCCTGTGGATCAAGCTCTGGAAGGCCTGCCTAGTCCACCCCATGCCCACCACTCTTTTGGCCACCAGAGAGGTATCATAGAAGAGAACAGGCTGTGGTGGGGGTGAGCATGCAGAGTGAAGACTCTGGATACTATGGCAAGAGATAGTGCGTTTATTGGGTTTCACAGGGGTATTCTTATACTCAAGCAAGCAGGCAGAGAAGAGGAAGTGTTGCTGGGACTAATCATTTTAAAGGTCAATATCATGAAGCGGGAACAAGCTGGGGAGAGGGAAGTTGAGGCCTTAGCAGGAAGGGGCTGGGGCAAACGCTGATGCAATCTCAGCAGCTAAGCTACTGGGGAGTCTCCACACTCTTTTGCCTGTGGAAAATGGAAACTTAACTATAATCTGTGTAGCAGTTTCAGTTAATAGCTCCTGCCCTCGGGCCAGGTGTAGAATGTTGGCAACAAGGCCCTCTGAGGAACAGGAAGAGGGGCAGGGAGGCTTTTTGGGTGAACTCTTGCCATTCTCAGAGAGATGATCTGGGGTGTCAGTCCTGCTCGACCTGCCATATCCCCACATAATCCTAGGAATCTAGAATTAAAAAAAATTATGTGAAACTGACTGACATATTTATTCCTTCTGAGAAAGTGTACTCATGCAATATTCTTATGCTAGTTATGGTAACAGGAAATTAAGCCATTAAAATATCATGAAGGGTGTTAGCTAGATGTATTGATCACTTTGCAATATATACAAATATCCAATCATTATTTAATTCCTGTAATTAACTGAATGTTATGTTTTGATTATGTCACAATAGGAAAAATGATTAAAGAAAATGTTATAATTAAAAAAACTCTAGCATGGCTTTTAAGAATGATTAATAAGGTAAATGAGTTGAAAATATGACATCTAAGGCTGGGAAGACTTTCCACACCTATGGACATCTGATCTTTGACAAAGGTGCCCAGACTATTAAGTGGGGAAAGCAGAGTCTTTTCAACAAATGGTGTTGGAAAAATTGGGTTGAAACATGCAGAAGAATGAAACTGAACCATTATATTTCACCAAACAAAAATTAAATTCCAAGTGGATCGAGGACTTGGATGTTGGACCAGAAACTATCAAATACTTAGAGGAAAATATTGGTAGAACTCATTTCCGCATAAATTTTAAAGACATCTTCAATGAAACAAATCCAATTACAAAGACGACTAAGTCAAGAATAAACCAACAGGACTACATCAAATTAAAAAGCTTCTGCACGGCTGGGGGTATGGATCGACCAGTCAATGCCCATGTTCAGCGGGGGAAGCAATTACAGAAGATAGACCTTCCACCTTCTGCATCCCACAATGACCTTGGGTCCATACTCCCAGAGGGATAAAGAATAGGAAAGCTAACAGGGGAGAGAATGGGATACGGAGATCTGGTGGTGGGAATTGTGTGGAGTTGCACCCCTCTTGTCCTATGGTTTTGTTAATGTCTTCTTTTTAAAATAAATTTAAAAAAGCTTCTGTACAGCAAAAAGCAAAGACAAAAACAAAAACAATACCCAAAGAAAGATAACTCCCACAGAATGGGAGATCTTTATATGCCATACATCAGACAAGAGGCTAATAACCAAAATATATAAAGAGCTCCCCAAAGTCAACAACAAGAAAACAAATGGCCCCACCAAAAAAGGGGAGAGGATATAATGGAATATTCACCTAGAAGAGATCTGAAAGAGGCCAACAAATATGAAAAAATGTTCCAAGTCTTTGATTGTCAGAGAAATGCAAATAAAGACAACAATGAGGTACCACTTCACTCCTGTGAGAATGTCATAATCAGAAAAGATAGCAGCAACAAACAACAAAAGAGGTTGTAAGGACAAAGGAACCCTCCTACACTGCTGGTGGGAATGTCAGTTGGTCCAATCCCTGTGGAAAATTGTCTGGAGAACACTCAGAAGGCTAGAAGTGGACCTGCCCTTTGACCTTTCAATTCTTCTCCTGGGGATAGATCCTAAAGAACCCAACAAAGGCATCCAAAAATATTTGTGTGTACCTATGTTCATAACAGCACAATTTGTACTAGCCAAAACCTGGAGGTGACTCAAGTGTCCAACAACAGATGAATGGCTGAGCAAGTTGTGGTCTATATACACAATGGAATACTACTCAGCTATTAAAAATGCTGAATTCACTTTCTTCACCTCATCTTAGATGGAGCTTGAAGGATTCATGCTATGTGAGATAAGTCAGAAACAGAAGGGTGAATATGGAATGATCTCACTCATAGGCAGAAGTTGTAAAACAAGATCAGAAGAAAACACTAAGCAGAACTTGGACTGGAGTTGCTGTATTGCATCAAAATAAAAGACTCTGGAGTGGAAAGGGAGGGCTCAGGTCCTGGAACAGGATGGCAGGGGAGGACCTAGTGGGAGTTTTATTGTTATGTGGAAAACTGGGAGATGTTATGCATGTACAAACTATTGTATTACCATCAACTGTAAAACATCAGTCCCTCAATAAAGAAAATAATAATAAAGAGCTTATGTGGTGGGTGCAGTATGGAACTATACTCTGTAATCTTACAATCTTGTAAACCACTATTAATCATAAATAAATAATAATAATGATTTTTAAAAGGAAAGTATGGGGGAGTCAGGTGGTAGCACATTGGTCAAGCGCACGTGGGTGCAAAGCGCAAGGACTGGCATAAGGATTCAGGTTCAAGCCCCTGGATCCCCACCTGCAGGGGAGTCGCTTCACAGGTTGTGAAGCAGGTCTGCAGGTGTCTATCTTTCTCTCCCCCTCTCTTTCTGCCCCTCCTCTCTCCATTTCTCTCTGTCCTATCCAACAATGAAGATATCAACAACAATAACCACAACAATAAAACAACAAGAGCAACAAAAGAGAATAAATAAATAAATAAACAAATAAATGGAAAATGTGGATCTATTGAAGAAATGCTTAGACATTAAAAAACATTAAATAGTTCTTAATGATCATATAGTAATAAATAAGACTGCATGCAAAAGTAAACATGAAATATTGTTACAACTAAGAGAATGAGGTGACTCAATCTGGGGGGTTAATTTATTATAACAACATTTAACTTCTTAGTCTAGCTATATGATGTCTTTGGGGAAAAATATATATCTTAAGTAAGACCTAAGAACCTTTTACAAAATTGTGGAAGGGTAGTCTTCATTTTTTTTTTAAGAATGTATGCATACCTATACTTATAAATCTTTCTTTTCCTATCCCACCATGCAGAAGCTGTTTTTTTATACTATACTATTTAAGTTGTAAAATTTTAATATTTTGTAGCATTAGTCTAATTTTCAGAATCTCTATTTGTACCCTTTCATCTCGCTTCCACTCAATTCTTATTACCTATTTCCATCAAATGTCTTTTCACCCACTTATGCTTCGGTTCTGGCACTCTTGGACCACATAGTCACTGCCTCACACAAACTCACACCAACTTGCAATACTTTGTGGGTTTGAAAGATAGCAAAATGTCTATGGAAAAATACTTTAGTACCTGAGACGCCACTGTCCCTGGTTCAGTCCCCAACATTACCATAAACCAGAACTGAGCACTATTCTGGTAAAAAAAAAAATAGTAATGATAATTATTCATGGTTTCCTTCCTCAATAGTAAGCAAAATTAATTTCACTAGGTTAAAATCTCCTTCCAATCAAAACTGTAGGAATTCTAGGAAGTTCAGATTCTCTCAGGAAGTAATTTATACATTTTTCCTTGTAATTTCAATACAGTCACAGTTGAGGAAATTGAGTACTTTCATTTGTAAGTGTAAGTAAGTGTAGGGAGATTCACAAATGGCTGTTTAAGTACAAGTAATAATTTGTGATTTGACTTATTACATTTGAATTGAATACATTGAAGTTACAGATTGGTCTTATATGTAGGGCTTGTGACGAGGTTTCTTGATGATGTTTTGAGGGAGTGGTTAGATCATGTAACCTAGAAAGTTTTAATAGGAATTTTTGTTTTTCATTTTAACTGAACCATCTAAATTCACTGACTTTTAAATGAATGTTCTGAAATTACCAAACATACACCGAGTATATCACTAGACCTTTTCACCTAGGTTTTTTTTTTTCCATGTGGGGATTACCAGCTGCTCATCACACAGCTCCTGTTATATTAAAATCATCTGAGGAAAAAAAGAAACTCAATTCACATATAAGTTCTACTTAGGTAGGGTCAAATGTCTATTCACATTTCCTGATCATATTATGTACAACAGGTTTTGTCCCAACACCCTGATGGGAGCGAACATAAAATGAGAACGTAAACAGCCCTTACTCCAGGTACAGCTTCCGATGGTTTAGATTCCCAGGGAACAGTTCAGTTGCATAGGAGAAAGTGGAAGTCAAGTTTATACATGTCAGGAAGGAAAATTTTGACTTACTAGTTTTCAGATGTCACAAAAAAAGATAACATACATCATGTCTCATTTTGTGTCTCACCTATTGCATCGAGAACAGTATCATGTGCAATGCTGTAAGCAAATGAAGTATGTAAAGACAATGAGTTTAAAATATTAGTGGTGGCTCCACAAACTATGTCCAGCAGCAGTGTCAAATGTTATAAATTCTGGAAATCCCCAGAAGCTCAAGTTCTGATTAAATATTATGCACATAATAAGGACATCAAGTGTTTCATTTTGCTTGTTTGATCTCCAATACTAGCCTTGAAGGGAACAACAACAAAAATTATAGATACCCTCACTTCCCCTCTGCTAGACTTCATACTGTTTGTATGGAGATAATTTTCAACAGAGACATTCCTCATTTATAATCCCATATTATTTTGCCTCAGCATCCTGTGGCATCATAAAAGCCATTACTCCAAACAACTAGTCGATAACCACAGAGGCATGGGCCTTTTCACAGTGCCAATTGGAAGGCCCAGTCAAGAGCTGGCTTGACATAGACTTCTAATGAGATACTGATGGCCCTGTAATGGGCCTCTCCAGGACCTTAACCCTCGCTATATACTAGAAATTGTAGGGATTGCTCCACGCTCCAAAACAAGTCTGGATCACCCTACTCTGCCATTTTAAAAAGACTGGTCCTGAAATGAGTGCAACCTAGAATGTTCCCATCTGTGGCCATGAACTGTGTGGTCGATCTGACAGGGAGTCAGAGGTTACACAGGCTCTGTGGGGTAAACAGATACTTGTATTCACGTATTTTCTTCAAGTTTGAGAGCTACTCTTTGACCTAATCCTGCTTTCTAGTTCTATTTTCAATGGCACCATCCTCACAGACAATATTTCTAGCCTACATCCATGTTAGCTATCAAGCTCAAACAAAGATTACTAAAGTCATGGGCCCCAAGGAACAAACCTAAAACGGAGTTCCTAGCCTCTTTCCACTAAGACCCCTATTCTCATCTACTGTAATCCTACTCTTTAGTTCCTGTTTATTAAACATTTTGTCCTGCTTTATATCTTACTGCCTTTCATCCACCAAGTTATAGATGCTACTCTGATTCCATCCTGACCTCCCTGACAAATGACATCACCAGTGCATCCTGGAACTTCACCTTTCCAGAGCCTTACCCTACTAGAGAAAGACAGAAACAGGCTGGGGATATGGATCAACCTGTCAATGTCTATGTCCAGCAGAAAAGCAATTACAGAAGACAGAAGTCCCATTTTCTGCATCCCAAAAAGAATTTTGGTCCATTGCCCCAGAGGGGTAAATGATAGGAAGTAAACCAGAGAACTCTAAATCCATATTCCACCAGGACCTGAAGCACCTGTCACCAGGAATCTTGTTTTTATGCTATCTCTTAAAGGGAGGCGAATCTGGAAAACACCAGAGGAAGCCAAGCACTGTTTTTCTTAACTTAGAGATAAGAGGAAAAAAGGAAGGGCACTGGAAGTAGTAATAGGTGTAGTTGTGACTTATAAAGGAAGGTATAGATCGTGATAGCTATAAAGGAAGATACAGATAGTAATAAAGTCAAGCAATATCTGTGACCTTGGGAGAACTGCAGGAGGAGATGGGGTCACAGAGCTCTGGTGGTGGGAATGGTGTAGAATTATACCCCTATTATCTTACAGTTTGGCAAATCTATATTAAATCGCTAATAAGAAGAAATAGGACAGTTAAAGGAAAATATAAGGTGAAACTTGGACTGGGTATGGTATATTGCAAAGGACTCTGGGGAAAGAGTGGTGGAGGGTAGGACGACAGAATATTGGGGTCCTGGTGTGTCTCCTGGACACCAATCAAGGAGAGATAAGATGGTGTGCCTATGTGTTAAAGAAATACCATACCGTAAACCATTAACAAGCCAATAAAAGAAAAGAAAGAATCACTGTTAAATATCCCCCAGTACTATTTTTTCCTACTTGAAAGTTGGAGGCATCCTTCAGGAGGTAATAGGATATGAAAATGAGACCAATATCACTTTAATTTCTTGGATGTTACCTCAGCCTGGTTTTCAGACTGCCGTATTAGTAAAGGAATGAGGTAGAATCCATGTGTATCTGAGTAAGCTGTAGATTGCTTTTCAAATTGAACATATAGGGAATGTGAAGGCATTTTATGATGATGTTATGAGGAGTGGTTTAGACCATGTAAAATGTAGATTTTTATTATTTGAGAACAGATACTTTTCACTTAGAATTATAAATTACCTATTTTTCCCCTCAAGTTTATATCTTTTACTGTTTATTTGAATAGTTGTATGTATGTTTCTTGCTCTGTAGTTTTTACTCAACATTAAAACATATTAATTTAATCTAGTCAAATTTATTTTATAGTCACATCATTTATTATTTAATAATAAATCTTAGCTCTCACAAGCATCTCATGAAAATGGTAACATTACTAACACTGTTTCACATCAGTATATAAAATGCTGGACTGCAACTAAAAAAAATCCAATTCTTGCTTAGTTAAATTGTGTAGGCTCTAAAGAAACTATATATATTTTAACATACAAAATCAAGTTCTATTTATCAAAACAAAGGGCTGGAATCTAAAATACAAAAAATTCACAATAATATACAAAAGGAAGAACTTAGGAATATGAACTAGGCATTGACCCAACAAGAATTATAAAATACACATGGGAAATAATTGTCCATAATTGAGCATAGAAATTGGCAGTACCATGAGATAAATAAAATAATTTTTAATTGGGATGCTATAAGACTAAGAGCTCAAAAAAAAAAAGATGCAAGGTACTCAGATTTATTATGGAGCCAGTGATCACTGAGTGGACTACTGAAATTTTTGAGCAGGGTGAATTATAGGGCTGGCTCGTGGCCACAGTTTGTTGTCCTCATTTTTATCATGTCAAATATGCATGCACCTGTTTCTTTGGCTGATGTCAGGAAATCCTTTGATATTTCCCCAGGGTAATATTTTCCTTGTATGCCTCAAAAAGGGAAACTGAAGATCCTACAAGCATTTCCAAAAAGTGGGCTGTCCCGGGGCAGTGAGCCCTGATTTTTGCCCATCAAAACAGTTCTGCTTTGAGCAGGGTGTGCGTTGTACGCATTCAGTAGATAGCAATGCGAAAAGCAGATATTCCATCTGCCAACAATCAAACACATAAAATCACACAGGAATGTACAGTATGCTGGTTTGAACTACATAGGCATTTGCCTCAACCAAAGAGAAAGACCTGCCTATTTATGTCCCCTGGTAAGGACATTAGTAAGGAAAGCTTTGATGTTTAAGCAATCATATAATTGACTCCTATGTTGGATCCAGGAATCCAGGTTTCAGGAATGAACACTGAACATTTTTAATGGCACTGTGAATAAATGGAAGTGTGTGATAAAAACAAAATGCTTGCTGATAAACTATTAACTGAAAACTATTCTGATTATGTAGATTTTAAACTTTGCCTCACAAAAAGTACATGGCAGTGTTGCCAAAATTTGACTTTTGGTAGCCTATCCCTGGGAATCTGGAAAAAGAAACACAGATTTTAAAATGTGAAGGTTAGAATGTTTTGCACAAGCTTTGAGAGGACAGCTAAGAGAAGGTTTAGATGACTACAGAGGTCCTAGGACCTGACCTGATTAGAGGTAGAGCCAGTATTTTATCCTTTTACCTTACCTGTGTGTCTACTGAATTTACTCAGTCCTATTTATTTATCTCTGACCATACGGCAACCAACTTCTCCTTTCTCCACTGCTTATTACCTAACTTCATTTCTTTCTTCCCAGACTAGTGTGATAGTTTTCTGATTTCTCTTCATGTAGTTCTCTATATCCCAGCTAAGCTATAAACGATGTGCTTTCTTCCCGCATCTCGCATAACGTTCCTAAATACTACTGCCCTGTTGTTCATCTGTTCTTTCTACCTATTGGATTCCCTAGCACACAGCTGGAGTATTCAGGGCACTCTTTTCTTTAAAGGGTTATTATTATTGATTTAACAATAGTTTACAAAATTGCAAGATTTGGGGCCAAGCAGTGGCGCACCTGGGTAAGCACACACATTACAGTGTGCAAGGACCCAGGCTCAACCCCCTGCTCCCCACCTTCAGGGGAAAAAAATTTATGAGTGGTGAAGTAAGGCTGCAGATGTCTCTCTGTCTCTTTCCCTATCTCCCTTCCCCTCTCAATTTTTCTCTGTCTCTATCCAATAATAAGTAAATAACATTATAAATAAGACAATAAATCCTTTAAAAATTGTAATATTTTAGGGATATAGTTTCACACTCAGATATATATGTGTGTAAGTCACCACACCCACCATCAAAGTTCTGGGTCCCTCCTGCCCCCAACTATCATCCCCAAATTCTCACAAAGTCAGAGACCGTCCAGTAGTTGTCTTTCTCCTCAGCACAGTCACTTTCAATTCTATCCATTTTGCTCAGGGCACTCCTGATTCAGTACACCAAAAAACTAATCCAATATTCATCAATACATATCTTATAATAAATTATACTAGTCAAATTTTCCTATTTCACATTTATCTGATAGTATGCTTGTTAATCCTTCCTTCCATCAGGTTAAATCTCATCTTTTTCATGGTGTCTCTGGTCCAGATTTTCAGATCACCTTTCCAAATTTGTCTCTGAGCTCCTAACTCTGGTACTAAAGTAACTAACCTTAATTGGTTATTTACAGTTTACAGCTGTTTGCCAAAGCAGTTTTTCTATCAGGCAAGGAGTGTGTGTGTGTGTGTGTGTGTGTGTGTGTGTGTGTGTGTTTCTAATTTTGTAACCTCCAGTTCTCAGCAAAATATTTATTTTGAAGGATGCCTTCAAAATAAATATTTTAAATGAAAGCAATGGAGTAGATGGATTTATATTTTTATAGACAAGATAAATAAATGGTAAAAGAAAAGTTTACTTAAATTTATCTCTAGACCAGAGAAATGATTTATAAACAAGATAAGCAGTACTAGCAAAGACCCAAGTTTTCTTGTTTTGTTCTTGGCATGCTTTCATTAACATGTGATAGTATTACAAGGTGGGCATCTTTGAAAGATAAGACACAGAATTCTGGGCAGAAGGTAGATAGCATAATGGTTATGCAAAGAGACTCTCACGTCTGAGGCTCCAAAGTCCCAGGTTCAATCCCCCGCACCACCATAAGCCAGAGCTGAGCAGTGCTCTGGTAAAAAAAAAAAAAAAAAAAGACACAGAATTCTAATACATTTCTGCTGTTTTAAAACCTCCTAACCTGTATTATGTTGTTATAGCAGCCTCAACAGACTATAACACTAATATAGGCTAGATTTCTTAGAGGGTCTCCAATTATGTTTGTTTGTTAATTATTTATTTGTTTATTTTGCTGGGACTGTACCACTCTGAACTGAAAATTTTGACACAGAAAGAAAGTGACATAGAGATAGATAAAAGGAGAGTAAGAAAGATGCCATAGCAGCAGCTTCCCTTAGGACAGTGGAAGAGAAGTTTGAACCTAGGTTTTGTGCATGACAAAACAGATTCACTATACAGGCGAGCTATCTTGCCAGCTCTCCACTGCTGTTTATCTATACAAATATATATTGTATAGGAAATATGACAGTTTTACTGACCATAACATTTAATCCTGCTGAAATGTGAGACACTTGGTGCCAAAATAAAATAATAAAACAGCTCATTCATGTGAAAACAAAACAAAACAAAAAATCCTGAGTATATCTCAATAACATTGGAGGGAAATAATATTTTAAGAAACAAAAATATCGCTGGAGTCAGGCGGTGGTGCAGCAGATTAAGTACAAGTGGTTCGCGCGAAGCACAAGGACCAGCCTAAGGATCCCACCTGCAGGGGAGTTGTTTTCACAGGCAGTGAAGCAGATTTGCAGGTGTTTATCTTTCTCTTTCCCTCTCTGTCTTCCCCTCCTCTCTCCATTTCTCTCTGTCCTATCCAACAATGATGACATCAATAACTACAACAATAAAACAAGGGCAACAGAAGAGAATAAATAAATAAATATTCAAAAGTCTTTTAAAATATCTACTGTGATTGTAATGGAAGAAAAATTCATATAATACTGGTAAAACACTCTACCTAGTGAGTTATCTCCTGAGAAGGAAATTATTATGGCACCGGTAGGGAAGCAATTAGATCACTGTTGGCTATGCACCAGGTATAGTATCAGATATATTTTCTTTTTGTTTTAGAATACCTTTTAATAACACAGATCTTAGATTCTGGTTGTAGTGTTTTGTTTTCCATCCTGTCTGTCTTGTCCCATTTCTTCTGCTCAGAACCCCTCATTGTCTCAAAAATATCTGTGAAAATCTCATCCCTTCCATTATTCATAACTCACAATCTGATATCTACTTGAGGACTTCTCCCATGTCCCCTAATCTGAGGAAATGGATTATTTGCTCCTAAATCTGTAGAGTAAGTCTGTCAGCAGTGTTTCTATGTTGCAGGTGTTTTTTCCAAGAGGGCATATTATGCAGTTTCTGAAAACAGTTTTACTCATCAGCAGTGGGAAGAGGGCAAGTACTGCTTTGAAGTATAGAGGGTAGAGCTAGGGATTCTTCTTTATATCCTGTAATGTCCAGGGAGTCGCCGTAGCGCAGCGGGTTAAGCGCACGTGGTGCAAAGTGCAAGGACTGGGGTAAGGATCCAGGTTTGAGCCCCTGGCTCCCCACCAGCAGGGGAGTCACTTCACAGGTGGGGAAGCAGGTCTGCAGGTGTCTCTCTTTCTCTCTCCCTCTGTCTTCCCCTCCTCTCTCCATTTCTCTCTTTTCTCTCTGTCCTAACAACGATGACATCAACAACAATACATACAACAGTAGAAAACAAGGGCAACAAAAAGGGAAAAATAAAAATAAAAAAAAAATATATATATATATAAATTAAAAAAAAAGGGAGTCGGGCGGTAGCGCAGCGGGTTAAGCCCACGAGGTGCAAAGCAAAAGGACCAGCTTGAGGATCCTGGTTCTAGCCCCGGGCTCCCCACCTGCAGGGGCGTGGTTTCACAAGCGGTGAAGTAGGTCTGCAGGTGTCTTTCTCTCTCCATCTCTGTCTTCCCCTCCTCTCTCCATTTCTCTCTGTCCTATCCAACAACGACGACATCAATAGCAACAACAATAATAACTACAACAATAAAAAAAGACAAGGGCAACAAAAGAGAATAAATAAATATATTAAAAAATTAAAAAAAACAAAAAAAGAAATATATCCTGTAATGTCCAGGACAATCTCCAGCACAAAGAATTATCCAGCCTGGAATGTCAACAATGACAAAATGAGAAAGCCTGGAATAGAGAAACATATCATGTGCATATATGAGATCAATATATATTTTTTGAATAAATGAGTTTGTGTGAAATAGGTTGAGAAAAGTAAAACCTACTTATTTAATGTGGGCTTAGCTTCCCTCTTTCTGGAGGGACTTGTTCATAGCTGCCTGGTTATGTTGGGTCATGGAAGCCTTGAACGTTCTAAAACCTATCCATTCTGTAATGTACATTACATTTAGCAACATTTATTTTAAAAAAAGTTTTAGTTACATTACTATCTCCCTTTCTTTATATGATTTCTTGAAATTTAAAATAGTCCAATAGTTATTCTCTTAGTTAATCCCAGGCAAGAAGGTAGCGTAAATCTCCAATACAAATTGTTTGATGTTTGATGACTTTGTTAGCAGTCATGCAGTGGGTTAACATTTTACTCACAGTGTCTCTCACATTCTTCTTCTCCTTCTCCTTCTTTCTCTCCTTCTCCTTCCTTCTCCTTCTCCTCCTCCTCCTCCTTCTTCTTCTCCTTCTTCTTCTCAGCTCTGGTTTATGGTAGTGTGAGAGACTGAATTTAGGACTTTGGAACCTCAAGCATGAAAGTCTCTTAGCAGAACCACTATCTACCCCCACCCTGTCTCAGATTCTTTATTTTGCCCTTCATATAGAAATTGAATCTTCTGAAATCTAATAGCACTCCTTGGAAACATAATTTTATCCTTTTGATTGCTCACTTGTTAAATGAATCATCAATCATCAGTTTCCTGTATGGAGAGAGGCTGTGGGGAAACAGTGTATCTAGAAGCTGCTCATTTTGATGGTGGTCAGTCTGGAACCTTACGGGTGAGCATCTTTGTATGCAGAATCTTCAAGTGTGGCATGCAGAACTTTCTGCAATGTCATATAAAATATAAACAAGATAGTTGTTTTATGAGAATGAGTTCTCAGAGATAAATGAGTATATATATATATTAAAATTCTACAATCCAGAGATGAAAGATAAAATAATCAGATCAAGGGGGTTGGGCGGTGGCGCAGTGGGTTAAGTGCATGTGGCGCAAAGCGCAGGGACCCGCATAAGGATCCCGGTTCGAGCCCCCGGCTCCCCACCTTCAGGAGAGTTGCTTCACAGGCGGTGAAGCAGGTCTGCAGGTGTCTATCTTTCTCTCCCCCTCTCTGTCTTCCCCTCCTCTCTCCATTTCTCTCTGTCCTATCCAACAACCAACAACACCAACAATGGCGATAATAATAACCACAACGAGGCTGCAACAACAAGGGCAACAAAAAGGGGGGAAAAATGGCCTCCAGGAGCGGTGGATTCATGGTGCAGGCACCGAGCCCAGCAATAACCCTGGAGGAGAAAAGAGAAAAAAATAATCAGATCAAATAGTTTTTATCATTTTATTGGGAGGGGGATGATGGTTTACAGCACAGTGATTTTACAGCACATGAGTAAAATTCCTTCTCTCCTCATGACAGGTGTCTGTGAAATGTTTTCACCACCAACTTTGTGTATATCATACACCAGAAAGAACCCTAACACACTCACAGTCCCCCACCCCCAATGGTCCAAGCTGACACTTGTACTAAGTGTGGATAGTAAATATTTTAAGCTATAAAATCTCAACTCTAGCTTATTCAACTCTTGGTTTTTTTATTAATTCATTTTTATCAGAGACTTAATATTTATTTACAAAATTATAAGGTCATATGGATATAACTCCATATAGTTTCCACCACCAGTGTTCTGTGTCCCCATTCCCTCCACGGGAAACTGCAATAGCTCTTCTAGGATCACTGATATGGACTGATTTCTATAACTATTTATCTGTATCTATCCGCGAAGCCAGTCGGCATAGTTATGTACTTTTTCCCCATTTTTCTTAACGGTCCTGCCTCACTTCCTTTCAAGTTCTCCCTGTTATCTATTACTACTCCCAAGAGTCTTTCCTTTTTTCCTCTTCTTTCTCAGATAAGTGAAACTGTGCCTGGCTTCCTCTGGTGTTTTCCAGATTTGCTTTTGTTTCATTGATGGTATAAAAATAAGATTCCTAAATAAATAAATAATAAGATTCCTGGTGATCAGTGTTTCAAGTTATGAATCAAATATTTGGATATACTAATTTCTGATCATTCGCAAAGCTTTCCTCCAGCAGGTGGGGACCAGAGGCTTGAACGCAGGTCCTTATGCGTGGCAGTACATGCACTTAACCAGGTGCAGCACCACCGGTCCTTGTAACTTTTATTTGGGTTAAATACCCTCAGTGTGACTGCTCATTGTTAGTTGTTGAGATTTCCTGCATTCAGATAACACTTTAACTATATAAATTAGGAAAGAAGAGTGATGATTCTATATTACTTTTTCATCTTAGGATAAATTAGTATTTAACATATATATAGTATGTATATTTACTTCAGACATATTTTTTAATTAATTATTTATTTATTTATTTAGCCTCCAAGGTTATTGCTGGGGCTCAGTGCCTGCACCATGAATCCACTGCTCCTGGAGACCATTTTTCCCCCTTTTGTTGCCCTTGTTGTTGTAGCCTTGTTGTGGTTATTATTGTTATTGTTGATGTCGTTTGTTCTTGGATAGGACAGAGAGAAATGGAGAGAGGAGGGAAACACAGAAAGGGGGAGAGAAAGACAGACTCCTGCAGAACTCTTTCACTGCCTATGAAGCGACTCCCCTGCAAGTGAGGATCAGGGGGCTAGAACCGGGATCCCCATGCCAGTCCTTGTGCTTTGCGCCACCTGCGCTTAACCCACTGCACCACCACCCGACCCCCCAAATATCATTAAAAAAATTTTTATATACTTATTTTCCCTTTTGTTGCCCTTGTTGTTGTTTTTATTGTTGTTGTTATTGGTGTTGTTGGATAGGACAGAGAGAAATGGAGAGAGGAGGGGAATACAAAGAGGGGGAGAGAAAGACACCTGCAGACCTGCTTCACCACTTATGAAGTGACTCTCCTGGCGGGTCCTTGCACTTCACACCACGTGTGCTTAACCCGCTGCCCTACCACCCTACTCCCTATTTCAGATATCTTTAAGTATTCTCCATAACATATTGCCTGGAGATTATTTGCCTGATTTTTAAAAAATATTTGAGACATTCAGTTCTAGTCTGTTCAGGTCAGAAATAAAAATGAGTTTAAAATACTGGAAAGTATTTGATAACATATAAAAACATTTTTCTTGGGTGGTCTCCTAAAACTCATCTTTTAAAATTTTCCGTCTTATTATCTATATTTTTAAAGTTTTGACATTACACAAGTGAATTAGAAGAAAGCAAGTTCTCTACAAATTTGTCTAAAGAGAAAGGAGAAATGCAAAAGGTGTTTTACATTTTCTTTTCAGCATTTAATATAGGGATAACTTTCACTGCTGTCTAATAAAATGAACCAAGAGTGAAAAGTTCAAATATTAGACTTTCCTGTAGAGCTGATTTCATTAGGTATTAAGAGCCAACATCAGCGGAATGACAGAAGAGTGTTCATGTTTCTGTCTAGTCTGTGGTGGACTTCTGAGATGGCTACTTGAGGCAAATAAAACTCCCCAGACCAAAATTTTAACCTGCACCTCAGAAATTCAGTGGCCCAAGGTAAAGACCATGCTTCAACTTTTCACTGACTTCCTCTGCTTTTCACCAACTCTTCTCCCTCAAATTGCCTCCTTAAAGCTAAACAAACAAAGACGGCAAAACACCAGACCTCTCAACAAAAGGCAGTTTGTTTTCCACACAACTGTTGTATATAATATATGAAAGTCGCAGTCATAGCAGAAGGAAACTTACATTAAATTAACATTCCCCAAAACAACTTAAAATCAATGGATGTGTTTTCCTTCAGAGAAGTCCATAATTACCTTGGCCTTAGCACAGTAGAAAATAAGAGAGTATTACAGACAGTTTTTTAAATTGACTGTAGTTCAGACCAAGGTCCACATATGCAGTGAATCTTTGTAATGACAAGTAACTATCAGGGACCTACCAAGCCATTTAGCAATTTAAGTGAACCAGACCAGAATTTCTAAGTAGGTTAGAGTAAGTGTTCATTTCTCATGTAGTACCCTGAAGTGATCAGTAGACACAGTTAAAACAGCAGCCTAGAGATTTAACCCTATATATGCAGAATAGGAATACAGATAAATTTGAATTGCAGATAAGCAATGAATTTATTTGAGTCTAAATATGTATTAAAAAGCTACAGTGGGTACATGTATATATATATATGTATATATATATTAAGTGTAAACCTTAACTTTAATTTTTAAAAATATTTTTATTTGTTTATTATTGGATAGAGACAGAGAAATTGAGAAGAGAGGAAAAGAGAGGGAGAGAGACAGAGTGACACCTGCAGCCCTGCTTCACCACTTGTGAAGCTCTCCCCCTCAAGGTAGGGACCAGGGGCTTAAATCTGGGTCCCTGTGCATTGTAGTGTGTTCTCTTAGCCAGGTCTGTCACTGCCTACCCCCGCCCCCAAGTTTAAACTTAACAAGGAATTTTGTATCTTTTTTATTTGTTAAATCTGACAAAACTACCGAAGAAGATATTATTAAATTTAATTGTTATTTATGTATGAATTTGTAAATAGTCCACATGTTTGCTGACAGGATCAGGTAAATAACTGTGCTTGGTATTTTACACAGAATAGGATGCAAACTAATAAGTATCTCAAACTTTTGACAATATATAACAGTGTAGCTAGGACAAAATTCTCAGTGCGTAAAGCAAGAAAAAGCAGGTTGCACATATACTGTGGGAGCTTTTTTTTATTTTTTATCATTTTATGGGGGAATTAATGGCTTACAGTATGGTTGGGTACAATTTCTTACTACCTCATGATAGATATCTGTAAAACACCCCCCCTCGCCAACTTAGGTCCTTTTCCACCATCATCCACCAGGATGCCAAAGCCCCCCCACAAACCCCCTCCCTGTCCTCCTTCTCCAGTGACATTGCATTATAACCTGTTTCAGTTGTAACTCATTAAAAATAAGCATTAACTTTCAATGTTAGAAATTATCTATATATATCTGAGCTCACATTCTGTGGTCATAAGTAGGAACATTCCATAAGCTGCCTCAATATCGACCCATCTTCCTCAGGTGTAGCATAGAGTATGTTGTCCACCCTCCCTTAATAGGATGGAACATTCTTAGTCGTTGATTTAAGTTGAGGGCAAGGTCCTATGGGGCTCCACAAAGGGGTCTATTTTGTTGTTCCTGATAGAAATGACCAGTAACAATGGAGAGAGGGATTTATTCGGGGCCTAGGCCCATCATGTCTGTTTGGGCATCTCAAGACTCCCTAGTTAGAGCCCCAGCTGATGGGGTGGCTTGATAATGACTAAAGGGTCATCATTAAAGTATGCCTGTCTCTTGCCCTTATTCAGCTTTTGCAGTCCTTGCTTTGCTAAGGTTAGCTTTGGCGTGAGTGAGAGAACTGTAACAGGAAATAGGTGAGGAGGATATCTAAGTCTAAGTAGACACTGTTTCATTATGAACTTGATACTGACTCACTACAGACTATTGTGTATTTTTGCCTCAGGTATATATTTCGCCCTAATTTATGGTTACATGTGAACATATGCTCTATCTTACAGGACCTGGTCTATATTTAGGTTTTGGGACTTTGTTAGGAAGTGAACCTCCTGGAATGGAATTAGAGAATACTATGAAAGGGAAGATCTCACCTGAGTAATGAGGCTGAAGGGTTGACATTCCATGCCTGAAGTTTCTGGACACAGTCTGAAGTGAAGCATGTTGAAGTGGTACTCGTTGCATTGATTAGGTTGGGATCAGCAGATGCAATATCATTTGGTATGACTTGAGAGAAGCATGCAGAAAAGTGAGCCCCACCCTAGAGGTTCCAGGACTGGGGGAAATATAGGCTCTATAGAGGAAGAAGGAGGTTCCTGCTGTCTTAGGGTTAAGAAGACAATAGTTAGTTATTGCTATAATTGCATTATTTGGCAATTGGGTTAACTTTGAAAAATCCCTTTGTTAGGATTTGCTGTATCATACACAACATCACCATAATTTATGTCCTTTGATCTTATTTGTATATAGCTGTGCCACCGGTTGCTTCTATTCTCCCTGGTCTAGGCTTTTGAAATTTCTCATTTTTCTATGTGATGTGCAGCAGATTTCATAGTTTTCTGGAATAAATTATTATATATTAAATTTTATTCACTAAAAAGATGCCTCACCTTATTCTTTATTGGCATTTCTAAATTTAGAACTAGGATATAAATTGCAAAATCAGGTAAGAAATAAGATACATTCCTTTTTTATTTCAAAAACTGTAATTGGAGATTTTAAAGATGGTTAGAAAGCTCTACCCCTGTTTTTAAAAATCCCACTTGAAGAAGATAGTCAAGCAAGATGGAGAACTAGGATTGGAAAGGCTCGAAACTCTGGAGCTTGCTACGGTAGTCCAGGAAAACTAGAGCAGGCAGCCCATTTGATCCAGAAGCAGAGGCAACCAAAGTCAAGAACTGGAACTCTGCCAGCGACTGAAGCATGTGAATGCCAAAGGAGAAGCCAAGAAAATGAGTCAAGGATTAGTGTATAGAGAAAGCAGTAGAGGTAACAGGAGACAAGAACAGATGAAGTAGTTTCTAGGGCTATCTCCATAGCTTCTGGATATTGTCTCTTGAGCATGATAATGCCTTGTGCAATTCTCCAAGCATGAGCTCACTACTTAGTGCCTTATAGGTAATTTTCTACACCTGATACACAATCCCAGACTAATCTTCTGCCCTGGAAAATATAAAGACTTGGTGTGGAAACCGAGGAATGTTGGCATCTGAATTATCTGGGTTGTCATTACAGAGTATCCCATCTTTTTTGGTTCATTTCTTAAACCTGTGTCCATCCACTTCCCCCAGCCACTGCCTTGGCACTGAAAAGAACCTGTCCGAGCCTAAAAAACAGATTCATGTTTCTAATCTATTGTTTTGGAAGTAGTAGAAGTAAGATTCCAGATGGACTGTGGAATCTAACAATTTACAGATCAGAAACATGAGGTACAGCGTATTCATCTCAAGCCTGGTAGGAGCCATAGGAAAGAAAAAGGCCTTGTTACCTGAATCTCAGAACTAAGGAAGACTGGAGATTTACCTGGTCTTTCAATGGCCAGTTAGAGGGGTAGCCCATCAGGATCACTAGAAGTGGTTCATCACTCTGATAGTTCAATGATATCTTATTTCTGTGTATCAGAGGGAGATATATTGTTGAACTTCAGTGCTGAGAGCTCATGTGGAGTGCCATTTACTTTTTAACCTGACTCACAGCTAGTTTTTTGACCCCAGTGTGGATAATGCTTAGAACTGAGGTTCTCACAATGTTTTAAACAATAAAATTTTAGGTGTGATTTATTTTTGTCACACTACAAACTCTTTGAATTCTAGAAAAGAAGAATGGAAGGCAAAATTGATATAATTTGTCAGTCTACTGCTCTAAGAGTGTAGCTGGTCCCTTCTGATTGTGGCTTCTTTATTTGGAAGAGAGATTGTCAGAAGACAGTCCTCTGCGAAAGAAGCATTCATTGGTCAGTCTTCTCAAGACTACTGTACCATAAAGTTTCTGTCTAGGCATGTGACTTTTTTTACACTTTAAAGTCTCATATCACTAGCTAAGTAAACACTGTGATCTTAAGTCATTTACCCTGCAATTTCAATCCCTTTCTTTAAGTAATGTACACCAAATCATTTCTAAGTGTTTGCATAAGAAATAAGAGGGCTTAATAGAAGAAAAATAGACAAAATAAAGGAAAGAGCAAGATTAGTTCAATCAGTCCTTGCAGAAAGAGTGGACTTATTTTATTTCTTTTTGTAATCCTCACATCTTGAAAGGACAGTATCAAACACATGACTTGGTGTTCAGAAAAAGAAAGAGATATCACCTGCCCAGAGTTCTGCTTCTCATTTGTCAATGGATGCTAGAGTTCTGGGGTGGAGGAGAACCCCAGAATGTTCTTGGTGGAAATAAAATATTCAATATTTTATAATAACTCTTTAGGGTGGAAGAAAGATGGGCAGTGATAAAGTTGTAGGCTGGTCCAGCATAAATTGGTCTACTTGTACCCTTCTTTGGGTTAATAGGACCAGTGCACCCTCACTGCAGGATATTATGACAGATACTATCTAGTCTGACTAATTGAGAGAGGTCCTCTCCTTGAATATGGGGAGAAACTCCTAATCAATAGAATCCAGCAAAGATAAAGGAATTTTTTAGAGGTCTGGGAGGTGGCACAGTCGCTATAGCACTAGACTCTCAAGCCTGAGGTCCTGAGTTCAATCCCCAGTAGCACATGTACCAGAGTGATGTCTGGTTCTCTTTCTCTCCTATTTTTCTCATTAATAAATAAAAACCTTTTTTAAAAAGGAATTTTTCAGATATAATTTAGGTTCCTAATCAGTTGACTTTGAATTAATCAAAATAGTGATTCCATTGGGTTAGCCTAACTTACTCAAGCGAACCTTTTAAAAATAGGGTCTTAGCCTTTTCCAAAGACAAAAAGTCCAACCAGCAAATTTTTTATTTCCCTTTCCCCCTCCCACCGTTTCAAGCTTTTAAGAAGCAAACTGAAATGAATCCTTCAGTGCCAACGCAATAAAATCCCACCAACAATCTGACAGAGTTTGGATGGTCATACTTCCCTAGCAGAATCTGCTTGATATGATGGCTTCATTCTTGTGAAACCCTAGCCACAGAACCCAGATAGAGATAATCTAGATTTGGTGGCCTTCAGAATCAGTGAAATAATAAATATATACAATTTTAAATTTCTAAATTTGTGGAGATTTGTAATGCAACAGTAGAAAACCAATACAAATATCAAACAGGATCCTCCTTTTTTTTTTTAGTCTTTTTTTTTTAAAGAACTGCTTTATTAATATAAAGTGAGACAAAAATATGGAATGCTTCACAAATTTGTGTGTCGTCCTTGTGCAGGGGCCATGCTAATATTCTCTGTATTATTCCAATTTTAGTATATGTGCTGCCGAAAGTGAGCCTCAAAATGGATCATATTTAAGATCTAAGATATACGTGAGCGGAGACACCAATGTAGCTTGACCTTGAATTAGAGAACTCTGATGGCTGATTCTGATAAGGGCAGCTGTATTTAACATGATGAAGATTAAAAGGTAGATTTTGTACAAAGAAGAGATTGTTCCTTTTCATGAGTAGTCATTGTGCTTATACAAAGTCAGTAATTATATATTTTTTGTTAAGCTGCCATAATTAGAATACAATTACAAGAAGTATTAACTTTCAGGAATAATTTATATTTTCACTTTTCCTTCTGTTCTCAAAACACAAAATATGTATAATATTCCTCCCCCAAGTAATAATAACATTGCAAATCCTCAAGTGTCCACCATGCATCTTAAGAAAAATAACATAGTTGGGAGTCAGGTGGTAGCGCAGCGGGTTAAGCTCACAGAGCGCGATGCACAAGTAAATAATTTAAAAAAAGAAAAGGAAAATAACATAGTTGATCTCTTTCAAGTTTCCTTTCCCTTGATGCATACCAGATAAGGATAACTACTACTCTAAGATTTGTGTGCATTATTTCCTTGCTTTTTGTTACACTTAGAATGTATGGAGATATATAGGTTGTATATACATATACATACATATATAAATATATATATATTTAAATATGTTATGTATGCGGGTAGATATCTGTAAAGTTATATATTCCTGAGAATGTTATTAAGTGTTGTATACCTGTGAACTTTAAAAGGAATCATGTGTTTCTGTTAATTAATCCTTTCTTAAATAAAAAAAAAAATTTTTAAAGGAATCATGTGGTACATATTTTGCTACAGCTACTTATTTTTTAATTTTATTTATAAAATGGAAACACTGACAAGACCATAGGATAAAAAGGGTACAGTTCTCACCACCAGACTTCTGTATCTCATCCCCTCCCCTGATAGTATTCCTATTCTTTATCCCTCTGGGAGTATGGACCCAGGGTCATTCATGGGGTGCAGAAGGTAGGAGGTCTGGCTTCTGTAATTGCTTCCCCTGCTGAACGTGGGCGGGTGTTGACAGGTCAATCCATACTCCCAGCCTGTCTCTCTTTCCCTAGTGAGGCATAGCTCTGGGGAAGTGGGGCTCTAGGACATATTGGTGGGGTCCTCTGCCCAGGGAAGTCCAGTTGGCATCATGGTAGCATCTGGAACCTGGTGGCTAAAAAGAGTTAACATATAAAGCCTTACAAATTATTGACTAATCATGAGGCTGGAATATTGCAGATGAAGATTTGGTGTCTCCATTTTGTCCTTGTTGTTGTATAGGACGGAGAGAAATGGAGAGAGGAGGGGAAGACAGAGAGTGCAAGAGAAAGACACCTGCAGACCTGCTTCACCACCTGTGAAGCAACTCCTCTGCAGGTGGGGAACCGGGGGCTCGAACTGGGATCCTTACACCAGTCCTTGTGCTTTGTGCGCTTAACCTGCTGCGCTACCGCCCGACTCCCAACATTTCTTTTTGAGATCCTTTCACATCACACAGACCTACAAAGTGTCCTACTGCATGCACTTTTCACAATGTATTCACTCAGTTACCTATAGAGAGACATGTCATTTGTCTTTTGGTGTGTTTTTGCTATTATCTAATATTCTTATTAATATTCTTGTACCACTTTCCTAGAGCACAAATACAATAATTTTTCTAAAACAGCGTTTTTCATCTTGTTAAACATGATATCACAAATATAAATTGACATTCGTTCAAACACTGAAACAAGTCAATGGGCTGCTGTCATCAAAGGCAACTGGCCCAGGATTCCCAGATATTCTGAGGGAAAAAGGGAATAAAGACTTGACTTGCCGATTGCCAAAAGAACAGTGTAAAGGAGTCTCAGCTTCATGGACAGTAATTCAGACTAGAATAGCCAGATGGACAATTGAAACTGGTTTGCAAACATTCCTTCCAGCTATGTTCTTGGGCAGCAGTGAGTGAAGGTCCCTCCATTTGCTAACACGTTGCATTGCCAGAATAATTTAATATAATAATTTAATGTTGCCTTCATTTTTTGCACTTCTTTTTATATGTTATACATGCTAGAGTCATGCATTCGATCTTGCAGACCTGACCTACAACCAACCACAAACTTGTAAGCTTAAACAAGAACAAAAATCTTATGCAGTTCTGGAGGTCAAAAAGTTTGTTGTCAGCATGATTAGTTCCTCTTGACACCTGGAGGAGATGCTACTCCTGCCTCCGCCCTAGTTTCCCAGAGCTGCCAGCAGTCCTTGGTGATGCTTGGCTTGTAGAAAGAAGCACCACTGCAATTTCTACCTCCAGTACAGAGCCTTCTCTTTTTGTGGTTGTTTTTGTGTTTTCTCAAGCCTTCCTTATTAAGATACCAGTCATTGGATTTACATATATACTAATCCATTATTACTTCATCTTAAATAATTATACCTGCAAAAACCTCTTCCTAAGAAATTATTGTCACATTTTAAGGCTCTAGTTGGATATCAATTTTGCCAGAACACGCATGTGTACTATTTTTTATATATTGATAGTCTGTTCATATTTTTGTGCACTTTCTCTTTTTCTCATGGTCATATTCTTCTAGGTTTGGCAAGATAATTATTCATAACAAATACTAGCTTTTTGTAAATTGCTTAATAATATTATTTCAGTTTTTATTGTCTTTAATTTCTATAGTGCACTTGGGATTTAAGTCATACTTTCAAACTCATGTGGTAAAAGGAAGGTATGTTTTTTTTTAATGTACTTGTATAATTGTCATTCTGTTATTTGAATTATTCTTGAAATATTCTTTTTATTTTTCTAGTGATTTAAGATGCTTTTTAAATAATATACTAAATATCCATATTTATATGAGGTCTCTCTTTTTTTGGATCTTTTTGTTTTTTTTAAATTTTTTTATTTTATTTATAAAAAGGAAACACTGACAAAGCCATAGGATAGGAGGGATACAACTCCACACAATTCCCACCACCCAATCTCCATAACCCACCCACTCCCATGATAGCTTTCCCATTCTCTAGCCCTTCGGGAGCATGGACCCAGGGTCATTGAGGGTTGCAGAAGGTAGAAGGTCTGGCTTCTGTAATTGCTTCCCCGCTGAACATGGGCGTTGACTGGTCGGTCCATACTCCCAGTCTGCCTCTCTCTTTCCCTAGTAAGGTGTGTCTCTGGGGAAGCTGAGCTCCAGGACACATTGGTGGGGTCTTCAATCCAGGGAAGCCTGGCCAGCATCCTGGTGGCATCTGAAACCTGGTGATTGAAAAGAGAGTTAACATATGAAGCCAAACAATTTGTTGAGCAATCATGGATCCCAAGCTTGGAATAGTGGAGAGGAAGTGTTAGGGAGGTACTCACTGCAAACTCTAGTGTACTACTGCTTTCCGGTATATATTTTGCAGTAGTTTATGGATATGTGTGCACATAAGCTCTCTCTCACAGAAACTGGTGTATATCTAGGTTTTGGGACTTTGTTAGAAAGTGAACTACCTGAGATGAAATTAGAGTGTACAATAAAAGGAAAGGTCTCACCCGAGTAATGAAGCTGAAGTGTTGTCATTCCACACCTGAAGTCTCTGGACACAGTCTGAAGTAAAGCATGTTGAGGTGGCAATCGTTGCTTTGGTTAGGTTGTGATCAGCGGATGCAATATTATTTGGTTTGGATTGGGAGATGCATATGGGAAAGTGGGCCCTATCCAAGGGTTCCAGGACTGGGGGAAGTAGGGGCTCTATAGTGGAGATGTGAGGTTCCTGCTGTCTTAGGGTTCAAAAAGACAATCGATAGTTAATGTTATCATCACATTATTTGTTAATTGGGTTAACTTTGAAAAGTCCTTTTGTTATGGTTTGCTGTACAGTATCCAGTATCTTGTATATAGCTGTGCTATTGGATGCTTCTAATCTACTTGGTCTAGGCTTTTGAGAGAGTCCGCGTTATCAAATACACACCCTATATATTAAAAGGATTCAGTTTGTGTTTTGAGAAACTTTGAGACATACAACTGATTTTTCCCCTCTCATATTAATTAACTACTGATTTATATGTCTACATTTTGCTAGGAGTGTACATCAACACCATTCCCACCACCAAAGGACTGTGACCCATCCCTCCCGCCCACTGCCACCCCCCACTGGCCCAGGAAGCTACATGTCTACCCCTCACCACTGGGTTTTTACTTTGGTGCCCTACTTACAATTTGATCAGGTCCTGCTTTTAGTTTCCCTTTCAGATCTTCTTACTCAACTTCTGTTGATGAGTGGGATCATCCCATACTCATCTTTATCTTTCTGACTTAGTTCACTTAACATAATTCCTTCTAGCTCTGTCCAAGATGGGTCAGAGAAGGTGGGTTCATTGTTCTTGATAGCTAAACCCTGTGGTGAGGGGTAGACATGCATCTTCCTGGGCCAGTGGGGGGTGGGAGTGGGTGGGAGGGATGGGTCACAGTCTTTTGGTGGTGGGAATGGTGTATATGTACACTCCTAGCAAATGGAGACATATAAATCAGTAGTTAATTAATATGAGAGACGGAAAATCAGTTGTATGTCTCAAAGTTTCTCAAAACACAAACTGAATCTTTTTAATATATAGGATGAGTATTTGATATGCGGACTCTCTCAAAAGCCTAGACCAAGTAGATTAGAAGCATCCAATAGCACAGCTATATACAAGATACTGGATACTGTATAGCAAACCATAACAAAAGGAATTTTCAAAGTTAACCCAATTAACAAATAATGTGATGATAACATTAACTATCGATTGTCTTTTTGAACCCTAAGACAGCAGGAACCTCACATCTCCACTATAGAGCCCCTACTTCCCCCAGTCCTGGAACCCTGGACAGGGCCCACTTTCCCGTATGCGTCTCCCAATCCAAACCAAATAATATTGCATCCGCCGATCACAACCTAACCAACGCAACGATTGCCACCTCAACATGCTTCACCTCAGACTGTGTCCAGAGACTTCACGTGTGGAATGACAACCCTTCAGCTTCATTACTCGGGTGAGACCTTTCCTTTTATAGTACACTCTAATTTCATCTCAGGTAGTTCACTTTCTAACAAAGTCCCAAAACCTAGATATACACCAGTTTCTGTGAGAGAGAGCTTTGTTCACACGTATCCATAAACTACTGCAAAATATATACCGGAAAGCAGAAGTACATTAGAGTTTGCAGTGAGTACCTCCCTAACACTTCCTCTCCACTATTCCTAGCTTGGGATCCATGATTGCTCAACAAATTGTTTGGCTTCGTATGTTAACTCTCTTTTCAATCACCAGGTTTCAGATGCCACCAGGATGCTGGCCAGGTTTCCCTGGATTGAAGACCCCACCAATGTGTCCTGGAGCTCAGCTTCCCCAGAGACACACCTTACTAGGGAAAGAGAGAGGCAGACTGGGAGTATGGACCGACCAGTCAACGCCCATGTTCAGCGGGGAAGCAATTACAGAAGCCAGACCTTCTACCTTCTGCAACCCTCAATGACCCTGGGTCCATGCTCCCAGAGGGCTAGAGAATGGGAAAGCTATCATGGGAGGGGGTGGGTTATGGAGATTGGGTGGTGGGAATTGTGTGGAGTTGTACCCCTCCTACCTTATGTTATTGTTCATTAATCCTTTCTTAAATAAAAAATTAAAATATATGTGTATATATGTACAATTTCATCAGATAAATGATTAATACATTTTTATTACTTCAAATATTTGCTTTTAAATTGGTGTTGAATTATGTCAAATTGTCTTTCTGGCATACATGGTCATGATTGCACACACTTTTCCCTAATTTATTTATTAGCATGATCTATTTGATTCACGATTCCCCAGTATTGAAACACTCACTGGATTTGAATGTAGTACTGGGTTTTCTTTGCTATTTTATTTAATATTTCACATCAATGGCTTATGTCTGTGTGGGTGTACATATATGTGCATGAAAGCAATGTTAAACTTAGCTCATGGAAACAATAGGGAAGTTATACTTCTTTGTTGATATCTTGACACACTTAAAGTAGCATTAAGATTATTTGGTGTTCAGATTTTTATCATATTCCTTTTTCATAGCATTTGTTCTGATGAAGAAAGTTTTTGACAATTTGTATGCATTAAAATCCCAAAATACTTTTTTTTTTAGCTATTACCCTTTTTATTTCTTATTTTGTATGTTAACATAGTTCTTATTTCTCAGCTAATTTCTTTGCCTATCTTGAATTTCTCAGGAATGGACTCTATTAAGTCTCACAGCTCAATTAATGCTTGCCTTTGTAACTTTTTTATTTTCGTTTCTTTTAAATTTTTTATTATCTTTATTTATTCATTGGATAGAGACAGCGAGAAATCCAGAGGGAAGGGGGGAGAGAGGGGAAGAAAGAGAGACACCTGCAGCACTGCTTCACCACTTGCAAAGCTTTCCCTCTGCAGGTGGGGACAAGGGGCTCAAGCCTGGGTCCTTGCTCATTGTAATATGTATGTTCAACCAGGTGTACCACTACCCAGCCCCCCTTAAGTAATTTTTTCCACTTTGATTTTCTTTGCTTTGTTGACCTTTTTTCTCTTATTTTTGAATTGTTTGTGTTAATTTTTATTGCTACATGTATTTAATGCTATAGATGTCTTTGAGAACTGTTTTAGTTTTGTCCTATAGAGTCTGGACACATGTCACTCCTTTTACCAAAATATGCATGTGTTTTCTCTTGCTGTGTGACACATTAGCACCAACTAGTGGTTTGAAATAACATGTATTTGTTCTGTCACAATGTCTGTGGGTCAGAAGTCTAGGCATGGCTCAGCTGGCTTCTTTGTTCAAGGTCTCCTCAGGGTTTCAGCCAAAGTGTCAACTGGGCTGCATTCTCTCTAGAGCCAGGGGATCGTTTCCAGTTCATGGCTAATGGCTGAATTCAGTTCCCTGTGGTCCTGAGACTGAAGTCTCCACTTTCTTGCTGTCTGTTAGCCAGTGTGGTTTGCTCAGAGCCTCTGCAGTTACTGGCCATGTGGGCCCTTCAGAGGGCCTCTTCCAGATGGCAGTTTACTTTGAAGAGAACATGATGATCTACTAAGACAAAATCATTTTGTTTTTGTTTTTTCAATTTTTATATATTTCTGAGAGAGAAAACAATAAACTACAACATCAGTCCAGTACATGTGGTGTCAACAGTTGAACTTAAGACATTGAGTTTACATGTCCTGCACTCTGTTACTGCACCACCTCTCCAGCCACCAGAATCTTGTGTAATGTCTTTACAGTAAAGTCGAATTGAGAGTAGCTGTCCCATCATCTTTGTCATATTCTGTTGGTTGGAAGCAAATCTCAGATTCAGCCTAAGTGCAAAGAGAGGAGATTAAGCCAGGTATGACTTTACAAGGTGATCTTAAAGGGAACCATTTTGGTTATGTTGCCTTATCTTTATAGGCAATTTTTCTGCTCTCTGTAACTGGTCTTAGGTACTTTTAATTCTCTGTTCTGCAGCTTCACTGTGATAATTCAGGAGCAGATCTGATTTCATTATTATCTTGAGAGCTGATCCTTATGTTTCCTGAAATCAGATTTGCATTTTACAGTAATTCTGGAAATTCACGGATATTTTCTTTTCCAACATTGCCACAAAGTTGCTTTCAAGTTGATATCAGATAAATTTATTTTCTTAGATGAATTTCCCAGGAATGTAAAATAATTAATGTAAATTTTATTTCTTTACCTGAGAGAGCAGTTTATTTTCAATTCTCACAGGGAACTATTATTACTACTTTTTCTTTTTTTTTTTTTGCACCCAGAATTCCAAACACAAATTTTCTTTTTTATTTAAGGATTCACCACTCTAGGCTAACTCTTTCAGGTAGAATGAGTGAGACAGAGAGAGCAAGAGAAGGACAGTGTAGCACCAAATTTTTCCTCAGTGCTCCAAGCAGACACTCCTTGGTGAATTATCTTGCTGGATTGTGTCAAATTTTTCTTTTAGTGACAGGGTAGCCCAATTTGGTCAACATTTTCACAAAAGAAATAGTCTACTTGGCAATGCCAGCTTTGTGTTATCTTACTTTGGACAGATCCTATGTTTTGTGTACTGTTCTTCTTCGTTCAGCCATTGATGCTCAATGATATATGTTCACATATTCATAGCATTGTAATTTATTCCAGGCTAGCTTTATTGTCTACTTTTTCTTACTAGCCTAGAGTCAGTTTGTGGTTTTTGCTTTATTAGTATTATTTTTGTGTGTGTGTGAGATTCTTTTTTGGTTTGGCTTTTGATTAGTTACTTGGCTTGGTTTTGTACTTTTTTTTACTTTCTTGTGATTTACAAATACATTTAATAATATTTTTACCATAATTTGCCCTGTGTCTTAGTATTTTACAGTGTAGAAATATTTTAGAAAATAGTCATATTGTTGATGTGGCAATGCACATTTCTGAACCGTTTTTAATCATCGGTCTTAATCTAACCTTGGCTTTCTTCTGAAGATTAAGTTGAACACTTCTTTATATTCACTGTGAATAGTCATATTGCATTTCTAAAGTTTTTCTTCAGCGGGTCTAATTCTTTCATGTTGCAGAAAGTTTATTGTGTGACAAAGATCTCTCATTTGTTCATTTCTTCAAAGAGGGAGAACATCTTTTAGCAATATTTTTTTTCTCTTGATTATTCCTTTATTGTGGAGTCAGGGGTAGATGTAAAAGTGGCTTCTACAACCAGTATTTAAACTGTTCTTTTACAAAACAGCTTAAATGTTTTCTTATCACTTTTAATAAAAATATAAATTTATTTTTGTCATGACTTTTCCTCTTGACCTTATAATAATCTAATTTCTACCACATGTATGAAAATTACAATAACTACCAACTGTCAGGGATAAATATATTTTAAGTTATGATAGAAATCCATCTGGAAAGAACTTTATCACCTGAAAAGTTGCTCCTGTCTTTACATTATATAAAGTCCTAAAATACAGCCCAACTTCAGTGTACATAGATTATTTTGGTGTGCTTAATAAAATCTCTTACTCATTATTTACACATTTCTTTGACTTCTATAAGGTAGATCACTTCCAGTTTTACATTTTTTTGGTTTTTAAATCTGTATTTTATTTTTAATTGAGGTAACACTGGTTTATAAGACTTTTATGTTTTAGGGGCACAAATTCACACCTCTCCCCGCTTGTGTTCACACTCACTGCCAAACTACCAATATCTCTCACTAGTCTACTGGAGCCCCCTCAATCCTTATGAGCTCAGTTTCTTATATATATATATATATATATATATACATATATATATGTATATATATATATATTTACTTATTCTCCCTTTTGTTGCCCTTGTTGTTTTTCATTGTTGTTGTAGTTATTATTTTTGTTGTTATTATTGATGTCATCATTGTTAAATAGGACAGAAAGAAATGGAGAGAGGAGGGGAAGACAGAGAAGGGAAGAGAAAGATAGACACCTGCAGACCTACTTCACCGCCCGTGAAGCGGCACCCTTGCAGGTGGGGAGCCAGGGGCTGGAACTGGGATCCTTCCATAGGTCCTTGCGCTTTGCGACACATGCGATGAGCTCACTTTTAATACTTTTGAAAAAAATGTAGTTATTTCACAAGAGAATGTAATGGAGGGAGGGAGAAAGAGGGAGACAGAGAGAGAGAGAGAGAGAGAGAGAGAATGAACACATTGGTCTGCTGTCAGATGCCCCTGTTGGGAATCAAAACCTGGACTCCATACATGCAAGTCCTATACTCTACCTGCTGAACCACCTTCCCAGCTGCCCCACTTTGTGCATTTTTCAAAGCACCTGGGGGAGCAGGTAGAATAACACTTGGATAGTGTACCTGCAATTTGCAATACAGATTTGAACTTTCCCTACAGCATGGAAGGAAGCTTTGTTTTTGTGGTATCTGTCTAACCTACCTACCTACCTATCTGTAAAATTTATACTAGAGAATCCCTAGAGATGGGAAACAACAACAACAACAACAAGGAACAGAGAAACAAGCACCTAAACAAAACATAAAGATGAATCTAACTAATCATTTTAAAATCATGTTTCATATGTGTCTGTTAAAGTGCTTTCAGCTTCAGGAGGCATCAGAAGACTGGACACATACTGAATTGGATTGGATTTTAAATTATAATTTACTTATGTGCTGATTATTTCCAGACCTAGTTTAATTTCTTTCATGTTTGGGTCTTTAGAATTTTTCTGACTTATACATTTTTCTTTTATTGTTATTTTAATATTGACGTTATAAATGACAATTTTGACATTTGTTAACTTTCCTAGAGATGTATAAATAGCTTCTTTGGCTGTCCAGCCCAATGTTACATTTCTTTAATTCACTGTCCATACTTTCTTTCCCTTTCCCTTTTATTTTTCTATGATCATACTATAGATGTCACAGTATCCAGCATTTTTCATTGTTTTCCTTCTAGTGATAGTACTTAGATATATCCTACTGTGATTTTCTTTATCTTATGATTCATCAACTTCTTCCCAATATCTCTCGTATAGCATGACATATAGAAGTGTGTAGATTTTACATAAGCAATGAGTAGTATTTAGTTATAATCCATGCTATTTTATAATCAAATGTATTGGCCTATTGTTTAATACAATTATGACTTTCAAATTACATCTTCTTATCTTGAATTCATGTCTATATTTAGGTAATCTTAAACTGGAAAGAACATAATTTAAATGGCATAATAATTTGATTTTTTTTGCTATAAAAGTGAATCATTTATTTTAAGTGTAACAGAGGTTACGCATTGAATATGTACCTTAAAGTGAGCTATATTTGGCCACTGTCAGGATAATACTAAAATATCTAACATGATTGTGGAGCTTCTTCTCTAAAAGGGATTAACAGAGCATGGAGTTCTGTGTGTCTCATACCTTTATTGTTCAAACATTCAGTCTGGGGTGATGATTCCCATGCAAAGCTTAACAGACACTAAGAGAATGTGTGCCCGGGGCCAGGTGGTGTTGCACCTGGTTGAGCGCACATGTTAAGCTGTGCACGCACCCATGGTCCTCACCTACAGGGGGAAAGTTTCATGAGTAGTGAAGCAGGGCTGCAGGTGTCTCTCTGTCTCTCTCCCTCTCTATCTTCCCCTTCCCTCTTGATTTCTGACTGTCTCTTTCCAATAGATAAATAAAGGTAATAAGAAATAATAAAAAAATAAAACTTTTGCATTAAAAAAAGAGAGAGAGAAAATGTGTGCCCTCAAATATTACTCTAATGGCTTTAGTTCCCATCCTACGTGCACAAAGCTAAATATGAACAAAATGAGGCAAAAACTGTTTCTTTGCTAAAGACTTCTAGCAAATTTACCTCAGAGTGAAAAGGGGCAAACGCTAGAAGAAGAAGAGTGAAAAGGAAAACAAAACTGCCCAGGGGTTTCTTGAACCTGTCCTTTGCTCTCCAGCGGCCACAACCAGGTATCTTGGAGACTTTGTTACAGTGCTTAGGCATTTGGGGCATGATCTCACCCTCTGAGAAGTGCAGCAATAAGCCCTGGGAACTAGAGGAGATTAGAGGAAAATAGCTTCAGGCTAGCATCCACATAACTACAGCCACAGAGTTTAGTGGGGGGGCTAAAGGGAAAAGATGATCTAGAGGATTTTGTACCTTCCTTTATTTGTAATTTCCTCTCATTCATTATTTAATATATCTTTAATTCAATAGGCTTTGAAGGGCAGCGGTTACCAGAATTGATCATTCTCATGCTTTGTATGGGTTTTTCATTTTTTCTGTGGGTCTAAGAAATTTAATGTAGAATATCAGCTATAGAGATTATTTATAAAACCTACAAACATACACACCCTGAAAATTAAAAGACCAGCGAGTATATTTTCAGTTGTTTTGACCATCTTAGAATTTTCAACATTGGAATACATATTTGACAGATATTTCCCACTGTCAGCTGTGATGTTTTAGTGCGTTGCTTTCCACTGGTAACCGTTAAAGCCATGATTATTTATAATAGTAGCAAATGTATTACCAGAGCTTTCTGTGGAGGAAATGGTTTTAACATCTTAACTCTTTAGCATTTCTCTGTAGTTCTATTTTTAAATTGCTCCGTGAAGTTCATTGACCCTATTTCTTGGCTCTCTTACTGAAGAACATTTATCAATGTAGTTCTGTTAACCAAAAGTTAAAACTGCATTCTTTCAAAAGAGAAGAAAAGCATATATTCTTCAGGAATACTGCTAGACAAGAGAACTCAAATTTGAATATTAAATTTGTATTTGAATTGAGTAGTTTGCTTATATTTCATACTTCTTGTATATTACAATACTTGTTTCTGTGTCAGATGCTTTACTGAATTTCAGAAAACTGAGTATGTTAATGATGACATGCCTTTTAAAAAATATTTATTGGGAGTCGGGCTGTAGCGCAGCGGGTTAAGCGCAGGTGGCGCAAAGCACAAGGACCGGCATAAGGATCCCGGTTTGAACCCCGGCTCCCCACCTGCAGGGGAGTCGCTTCACAGGCGGTGAAGCAGGTCTGCAGGTGTCTATCTTTCTCTCCTCCTCTCTGTCTTCCCCTCCTCTCTCCATTTCTCTCTGTCCTATCCAACAATGACAACAACAACAATAACTACAACAATAAGACAACAAGGGCAACAAAAGGGAATAAATAAATAAAATAAAAAAAAAATATTTATTTATTTATTCCCTTTTGTTGCCCTTGTTGTTTTATTGTTGTAGTTATTATTGTTGCTGTTACTGATGTCATTGTCGTTGGATAGGACGGAGAGAAATGGAGAGAGGAGGGGAAGACAGAGAAGGGGAGAGAAAGATAGATACCTGCAGACCTGTTCACCGCCTGTGAAGCGACTCCCCTGCAATTGGGGAGCTGGGGGCTTGAACCGGGATCCTTATGTCAGTCCTTGTGCTTGGTGCCACATGCACTTAACTCACTGTGCTACCGCCTGACTCCCGATCACATGCATATGCGTATGCATATGTATATGTATATATATATATATATATATATATATATATACTTTTTTTTTTTAAGATACCACAGAAACAATTAAATGAATCCCTATTAGCAATGGATTTGTAGTGCAGGCACTGAGCCCCAGCAATAATCCTGGAGGAAAAAAAAAATCAAGAATGTCCTATTCTATCCTGTGTAATGTATACTGAGACTGTTTTCTGGTATATACCATGTCCTCCAAAGAATTCATTATGATTCCTTGTAACAACTTGACACACCACTGTTCATGCCCAGTTCAGGAAAGTCTACAATAGCCCATAATGGGCTGATTTTGACTATGGTGACATTTTTATTCCTTGATGTCTATGAGGTCCAAATCAGTCCTTCATTTTATACTTCTGACACAATGCCTTAACTTACAACTGAAACCAGCCCCGGCTTGTCAGTGAAGCTGACTGAAGCCAGATTGAGTGTTTTCTATCAAAGAATGCCACACATAAACTTTTAGAAACTCTATTCTCAGGAAGTCATTAAATACTACATCCAAAACAAATGAAATGCCTTATGCTCTAACTTCAGTTGTGTATTTTTTCTTCTGACCTCAGTGGAAATTCAAAGCAGCTGATAATTATCATATAATCATTCTCCTGTGTTTGTTTACTATTAGCAAATCATAGTTTAGTTGTTTCTTTTCAGATGATGAATTACTCTAGTTCCTTTTAAATCTTTCAGATTGAAGCTAACACTTGTTTCTTTTCTGGCAAATAAACTCAGCCTTATTGTATCGTGTGATAAACCCTGATAGGAATGCAAATGTACTTTCAGGAACTTTTATCAGCATTTTGGGAAGAAATTTACATATTCCTATAACATTTCTTTAGCAGCATTTAAAATATATTTTATTGGCAAAATGGTCACTGATTTTGGATTTACACATTTGTCTTTACTCCTGAATTAAAGTTCCCAAATAAACTAAAAGATTTCTAGTTAAACTTGAATTTCAGGTAGGTTGCCTCCCTCCTTAGGGCAGTCCTTTACAGCTTATTTGGAGAACTTTGACCCTTTTTGAGTATATTTATTTTACTTTTACTTTTCACTTCAGTGAATGTTATTGTCTCTGCATACAAAAACAATAACTTGAATTTCATATAAAGAACAAATAAGTTTTAATATGTCTCATGTACTAAGAAACCATTTGTTGTTCATTTTAAATTCAAATTTAGCAGGGAACCCTGCGTTTTTCTTTTGGTAAAGCTAACAACCTTCATGAGATCATTTACAAAACACTCATGTAAAGACACAACTATCCTTGTGTTTTTTGTTTAAAATGAGTCACAAAGCGCTCTTTGGCCTTTATCAGAAACAGAGCATATTCCAAAATGCTTGAACGCACTAGTGCCTCTTGCTTGCTCTGATTGCTAATTTACTACTACCAATGTCAAAACCTAAGTCTCTTTTACTTAGGACAGTAGAAAGTTCAGGACTCATGAATATAACTGTGACTGTTGAATCTTAGAAAAGTTCTTCATATCACTGAATGTCAGATTCTTTAACTATTAACCACCAGAGCTACCTTTATAGATCCATGGGAGGGAGAAATAATGTAATTTTTAAAATGGTAATGAAAAGCCCCTGGGGCTTCCTTTTGCAACATGACACAAATATTGTTGCAGTGACATTATGCGCAGGTATTGTCCTGGGCTAGAGAGATTCCAGTGAACTAGGAAACATGTCCATAGACAATAAGCGAACAGTGGAAACAGAACTCAGGGATATTTTGATACTAGTAAAAGGTAGGCAAAAGTAAGCAAGCAAACAAAGCAAACAAAACCTCAGAAGATGTGAAGGGTCTTAAGAACATACATTGGAGATTGGGGGGGTGAAGGAAGTGGAGCTATTTAGACTGAAGTTGAAATAAGAAAAGGAGATGGTCATGAGGAGACCTGCAGGCAGGGGATTCAAAACAGGACTTCTAACTGCAAAGACAGAGAGAACTCGGCTGGCTGGAACATTTGGGAACTGGAGGGGAAGAAATAGAAATTAAGGTTAGATACTACTCTGTGCAACTACCAGGTTCAAGCTCCTGATCCAACTTATAGGGGAAAGCTTTACATGCAGTGAAGCAGTGTTGCAGGTATCTCTATCTCTCCCTCTCTCTCTACCTCCCACCCGCTCAATTTTTCTCTGTCCTATCAAATAAAATAAAATGAAAAAGAGAAAAAGGAAAGGAAGAAAGAAAGAAAGACTGGAACATGAAGAAAGGGAAATTTCTAAAACAGTGTTTCTCTGACTATCCATGTGAAGGACAACTGTTTTTATTTCCAATATCTTTATAAAACACAACATAAATTAACTATTCTTTTTAAAAAATAATAAGAAAGTCACATACAAAATGCAAGCCCATGTATATTAACTAGAGTGTGTAAAAAAATTTTTTTAAATCACATTTCTGGGTGTCAGTGTAGAAAAAAAATAATGTGGGGGACTAGGAAATATGAAAGGTATTTTTGAATTCTGAAAATTTAATTACTCTGTAGATTTAATTGTGTCCCTTTTCAACAATATGTGGAAGAGAAAAACAAAGGAAACAGAGAATGATCAGTGCTGAACACAGAAAAGGCCACTGGGGTGAATTTATAATTTCATTCAACAAAGAAAATAAATGTATCAGTTGGAAAAGAAATTTTGTTAATCAAAATCATTCATAAAAATAGTTTAACTCAAGTGTGTTTAATTAAAGTAGCTTGAACACAAAATAAAACCAAACTCAAAATAGTCATGTGATCTTAGTGGATTGAAATGACTACAAAAATTTAGTTGAAGATTCTAGTAATTACCACATTGTGTCTTTGCCTTGAGTTTCTTATCTTTAGTTAGGAAACAGTTTTCAAAATGTTCCAATTGAGCTGTCTATCATAGATTCAGAAATTAACATTTATCATTGATTTTTAACTCTTTTATTCTTATTGCAACATTCTTCATTATGTTCCAATCAAATTTATGATTATAAATATTCTTCCTCCAAAGAATAAGCATTCCTTTCTAGAATACTCTAAATATAAATTTTGAAGTGATACAAGTAAACCTCTTCTAGAAATTGTCCCTTCAAAAGCAGAAATCTGGGGCCAGGTGGTGGTGCACCTGGTTAAGCACACACATTATATTGCACAAGGACTCAGACTCAAGTCCCTGGTCCCTACCTGCAGGGGGAAAAGCTTCATAAGTGGTGAATCAGGGCTGCAGATGTCTCTCTGTCTCTTTCCCTTTCTATCTCCCTCTTCTCAAATTCTCTCTTTATATCCAAAAACAAAAATATATTTTTAAAAAGTAGGAATTAGGGACTAAATGTTGGCGTACCTGGTAGTGTGTACATGTTATCATACTCATGTACCCAGGTTGAAGCCCCGGGTCTCCACCTACAGGGAAGAAACTTCACAAGTAGTGAAGCAGTATAGCAGAGGTCTCTTGTCTCTTTCTTCTTCCCTATTCCCCACCCCTACCCTCTCCATTTTTCTCTGTCTCCATAAAGTTTATAAAAATAGTAAAAAATAAAAATTGTGGTCCAGAAGGTGGCATAGTTGATAAAGCATTGGACTCTCAAAGCAGGAGGTCCCAAGTTCAATTCCCAGTAGCACATGTACCAGAGTGGTGTCTGGTTCTCTCTCTCCTCCTAGCTTTCTCATTAAAAAATGAATTAAAAAAAATCAAAACTAGTAAAAAATTAATAAAAATATAAAAGAAAAACAAATTTAGAAATCAACTGAGCACTGTTTGATATTGTAGTAATATAATAAATGCTATTGAATCATGCCTGGAAGGATGTGATTTGTTAGGAATAAACACTCAAAACAGGTTGATTTACTGGGTGAAATTCTTTAATTTGAAACAAGTGTAAAATGCTACGAGAACTCAAGGGTTAGAATGACTGACAAAAGATGTTTTGTGGGGTACTAGAGTGGGATCTTCAAAAATGGAAGGGAATTTCCTATCCCCATTTTTGTAGTATTTTGATGATGAAGGAATGCTGGATTTTGTCATAGTTTTTTTTTTCTTAATCTATTGAGATAACCATGTGATTTTGGTCTTGCTTTTATTGATGTGGTGGACCACATTGATTGATTTATGTATATTGAACCTGTCTTGCATTCCTGGATAAATCCTACTTGGTAATGATGTACATTCTTTTTAATATACTACTGTCTCTGCTTGTCTAGAATTTTGTTCATTATTTTAGCATCTATGTTCATTAGATATTGGTCTGTAATTTTTTGTTGTTGTTGTATCTGTGTCTGCTTTGGGTACCAGGGTGATGTTGGCTTCATAAAAGGTAGAAGGGAGTATTCCTATGTCTTCAATATTTTAGAAGAGCTTAAAAGTATAGGTATTAGCTCTTCCTTGAATACCTATACTTCATTTTCCTGTTTCATTCTAACATGCAGAAGAATGAAACTGAGTCACTATATTTTACCATACACAAAAGTAAACTTCAAATGGATCAAGAACTTGGATGTTAGATAGACCAGAAAGTGTGGGGGTCAGTGGGCCTTTCCCCATAAGAAATTATCAAATACTTAGAGGAAAATATTGGCAGAAGTCTTTTCCATCTAGGTTTTATTGGCATCTTCAATGATTCAGGTCCAATCCCAAGGAAAATAAAAATAAACCAATGGGCTTTCCTCAAGTTACAAAGCTTCTGCACAGCAAAGGATACCACAACCCAAACAGACAGAATGGGAGATATTTACATCTCACACATCAGAAAAAAGCTAACAACCAAAATATATAAAGAGCTCATCAAACTTAGCAACAACAAGAACAATAAAAAAGTGGGTTGGGCAGGAGCACAGTGGGTTAAGCGCTCATTTTGTGAAGCACAAGGACTGGCCTAAGGATCCGGTTTGAGCCTCTGGCTCCCCACCTGCAGGGGGATTGCTTCACAAGCAGTTCTTCTTCTAGTGTTTGCCCTTCTTCCGTAGCCAGTTAACAGCATCAGGTTGAGCCTGATGTAAAGTTTCGAGACCTCCTTTGAATCTGGAGAGGTGGCAGTCGTTGACTATGTGGGTCATAGTCTGTCTGGAGCCGCAGGGGCAGTTCGGGTCGTCTCTGGCTCCCCAGCGATGGAACATAGTGGCGCACCGACCATGGCCTGTTCGATAGCGATGCAGGTCTGCAGGTGTCTATCTTTCTACCTCTAACACCCCCCCACCCCCCATCCCACCCCACCCCACCCCACCCCACCCCCTGTCTTTCCCTCCTCTCTCCATTTCTCTGTCCAATTCAACAACAATAAAACAACAATGACAACAAAAGGGGAAAAATAGTCTCCAGGAACAGTGGATTCCTAGTGCAGGCACTGAGCCCCAGCAATATCCCTGAAGTAAAAAAAAAAAAAAACCAAAAAAACAAGCAAACGAAAAAACAATCCCATCCAGAAGTAGGAAGAGGATATGAACAGAATATTCACAAAAGGGGCCAAGTGTTGGTGCACTTGGTTGAGCACACATGTAACAATGCTCAAGGACTTGGGTTTGAGCCTCCAGTCCCCACCTACAGGGGGAAAGCTTTGAGAGTGTTGAAGCCTTGTTGTAGATGTCTCTGACTCTTTCTCCTTCTCTATCAACACCTTCCTTCTCAATTTCTGGCTGTCTCAACCCAGTAGGTAGGTAAGTAAAGATTTAAAAAATGAAGAATTTTCATCAAAGCAGAGATCTAAAAGGCCAATTGATATTTGAAAAAATGTTCCCAGTCATTGATTGTCAGGGAAATGCAAATAAAGACAAAAATGAGATAACCTGGTTACTCCACTCCTGTGAGAATGTCATACATCAGAAAAGGTAGCAGCAACAAATGCTGGAGAGGTTGTGGGGACAAAGGAATTCTCCTGTAGTCCTGGTGGGAATGTCAATTGGTCCAACCCCTGTGGAGAGTAGTCTGGAGAACTTTCAAAAGGCTAAAAATGGGCCTACTTTGTGACCCTTCAATTCCTCTCCTGGGGATATAGCCTAAGGAATCAAATACCTTTATCCAGAATAATTTGTGTATAGCATTGTTCATATCAGAATTGCTAATAGCCCAAACTTGGAAGCAACTTAGGTGTCCAACAACAGATAAGTGGCTAAGAAAGTTGTGATATATACACAATGGAATACTACTCAGCTATTAAGAATGATGAAGTCACCTTCTTCACCTCATCTTGAATGGAGCTTGAATGAATTATGTTAAGTGAGATAAGCCAAAAAGAGAAGGACGAATATGGGATGATCTCACTTATAGACAGAAGTTGAGAAATAAGAACAGAAAGGGGAAACACAAAGTAAAACTTGGACTGAGTTTGGTGTATCATAACACAGTAAAGGACTGGGGGAGGCTTTCAGGTCCAGGTGGAAGAGAACCTAGACTGGGCATGAGAGTGTTTTGCAGAAAACTGAGAAATTTGACACATGCATTAACAACTGTATTTACTGTAAACCATGAAACCTACCCAAATAGTAATAATAATAATAATGATAATGAATGTAAAGGAAATTTCAGTTCTCAGGGAAAGTCAGGCTCAGATGAAGCAGGGAGAAAGCATGTGGGAGAAGCAGGAAGCTCTGGGAAATATTTGGAAACTATGGGCATGTGCTGCGTGTGTGAGAAATCTCAAGATTCTCTATTGTTACCAAATTTGGGGACTATTTTATAGGTAACATGCTTTGAGCAGCAACTGAGGACAAGAGTCTTTGAGAATTTTGCAAGCATTTTACCTCATTTAATCTTTGGATCCAAGTTGTTTTGACTTTCTTCCCTTTTAAACAGGGAAGATGAGAGGTTAGTTAATTTATGCAAAGTTAAGTGGTGGTAAGTGACAGATTTAGCATTTGAATCTAATTGCTTGACTTCACAGTTGGAAGGCCAGCCATATTATTCTTCCCCAGGAGTTCTCCTGGAAGGGGTTATTCAGTGGTGATGGGAAAAGTTCTCATCCATCTTTGCTCTTGGGCCACCCAATTTCTAATGCTTCCTTGAGAAGGTTATCCTCCCAGTCATTTTGTGGGATGGGAATGTACCTAACTTCAGACTGGGGGCCCTTCCTTATCAACAATGGCCTCACAGGGTTTGCCTCCAGGCTTTTCATCCCTTCCTGCAGGTCTTGAGGAGTAGTTCACAGGATACAAGGACAAACTTAATTAAATTCAAGTGAGTGTGTTAGGAAGACCTGACAGGCCAGTTGTCTGCTGCTGAATAATTGAGTTGTGCGTTTTCGTTTTTTTTTTTTTTTCTTCCTCTTTTCTTTCTTTGCCTTCTTGGTGGTAGGCACTTTTTGAAGGGTGGGTGCTTTGTTTTATTTTCTTTGGGCTTCTAAAGATGACCCTGACACTTTCCATAAAGCTGTTTTCTAGTAGGAACGCCCTCCATCAAAGAGACGCAGTGTGGTTGCCAGGTTACCATGAGAAAAGAGAACTCCGTGGTGACCATGCCGACCTTTACTTGAAGTATCCAGGGTCTGTACTTGCTCGGTACAAAAGTACCTCCCAGAGACCTCACAGCGAGAGCTCCACAGTGCTACTTGAACCCCCGCACTGCTAGGCAGGAAAGCAAGGCTTGCCAGAATAAAGCTCACAGTTATGACTGAAAAACAAACCATAGCACATCCATAGTGAGGAAAAGAAAAGGTCATTTAGAGATTCATTTGAAATAGGACACTAATGATAAGCACAGATGAAAACAATTAAGGACCACCACCCCCAACCCTCCACACACACCATGCAGTTCTCTGGCCCGAGGCAATCAGATTTAGCAACTGGTTTGCTAACAGGTTTGGGGGTGGGTCACTCATAGTCTGAACCTGGATTGGATTGTAAGAACCTGTAGTATTTTCCAAGTTTTTTTTTTTTCCTCCTTGCTGTTTAAAAGTCACAAGGCTTACAACTCAGGCGTTACCAAATTCCAACTTCTCCATTATTGGTCAATAATCATCCAAACTTTGTACGTAGCTTCCAATATAGTTTCCAATATAAAATGAAAGCTACAAATGATACAGTGACTATTTAAAAAATTTCTGTTAATCTTAACATGGAAACACTCATTGGAAGAATATAAATGAGAGGAAGGTATTGGTTTACATTTTAGAGAAAACTTTTGGTTTGAAGGTATACTCCAGTTTATTTCACTGCAGTAGACCATGATCTGAATGTGTTGAAGTGTGTATAATATAGTGGTTTATTTTCTCATAATATTTTGATCCTATAACTTCCTCCACTATGATACTAATATGGAATTACACCACTCATCAATTGCTGTCACACAGAATAGCTTTATAGTATTTTATCTTTTTCATTTCCTGTAGATTTGTTATTACTCTGTACATTTTATTCATAATAAAACAGTCATTCAGTACCCCTGCTGAAACTAGTTTGTTCAAAGTCTCCTGATTCTTGTGTTATTTTCAAAAAGAGGTGGGAATAGTTTCGATTCTTAGCAACTCAGTTTTGTCCCTTGCTTTTTTGTTTACATGACTTTAGAAAACACCTTTCTTTTCTCTGGACCACTGAAGGCCTTTAAGTTTAAGTCAGCTCTTTGGAGTGACACAATCTGATCATTGTGGGATGGAAATGAATTCTTTCACACATCTCTATGTTTTTCTATTTTCAGTCAGCAAACACATTACAAACTTTAAAACAAAAATTGTAAAAAAAAAAAAAGTATTGAAAGTGATTATTAACCTGTAGTTCAGTCAGAATGTTATGAAAATATTCTTAAATTTATAGATAAAAATAGGTAAAGTACATAGTAGCATTAACTGATCAAAATACATGATTACCTACTGTATTCTAGACATTGTTCTTATTTGGAGCTCTAGCAGTAAATAAAGAAGATACCTGACCTCAAAGGCTGGTGGACATTAATTCCAAACATATAAAGTCAGGGGTCCAAGAATAACACTATGGTTATACTTGGTTTATGTTGACAGGATTTTTTAAATAACTACAAAAAATTCTGATGTGCTATCAGAGTCTGTACATGGAATGTACAATACTTTACCCTCACACATGTGGACTTTGTTTTATTCAAAATGGTCTATAGAGTTTTTAGATGAAAGTATGAATGTCAGGAAAAAGTAATGTATTGAGAATCCACTGAATCTAAGGAGTTTGGAAATAAAATCCAGCAAGCCTTCTTCTGGGAAAATTTTTACTGGGGAGATGTTTTGTGAAAGATGTCAGTATTTAAAATTGGAAATTGAACCCTTGAATTTGCTTAAACAGATCAGTGGATGGACTTGAGAAGCTACACAAAGGTCATAGAGGGAGATTTGCAAGAACTTTTTTGGGACCCTGGACTGCAGGTAGAAAGAAGGGCAAAGAGGACACAGGGTTAGGGTCACATAGCAGAAGTTAGGACCATGGAGGGTCAGTGTAGTGGGAACTAGAGAACTGAGTAAAGATGCAAAAAGTAGAGGGTGATCTCTGACTTTCCCTCCTTCGTCTCAATCTCAGATATTCCACTAGTGCCTCTTACTGGCCAAATCCAGGGAATTCAATTGATAATGGAGCTTGAGAAGCAAAGGTTGGTAGAATTAGACCCCCAAAATATAGAGGAGAGCAGATGAAGAAGGAGGAGGAGAAGAAGAAGAGGAGGAGGAGGAGGAGGAGGAGGAGGAGGAAGAAGAAGAGGATGATGATGATGATAGACACCAGTCCAGAACCAGCACAATTACTTTTCTGTTGTTGTTCAGAGTGGGCTCCCAAACTGTTAGTGAACAAGCATTACAGAATCTATCTTCCTCTCCACACCTTAGTTCTTATGTCTTCTCTCTCCCTTTTGCCATTTAATTTATCTTCTGATACTAAAATCGTTAAATGAGGAGCTGGTCACACAGTTATCTAGGGAAAAGGTATTCGTTGCATAATAATATTTCAGAGCCCTACAAGGGACACACCATGTCTCAGTGATTTTTTTTCCTGGTGACAAGGCACCTTGCAGTAGGATTACTGTGTGACAGGACTCTTGATCACCTGACATGACAACAGGACCCCTTCTCCTCTATTGACCCACTGTCATTATAAACCCCAACCTTTGGAGGGTAGATAGCATAACGGTTATGCAAAGAGACTCTCATGCCTGAGGTTCCAGAGTCCCAGGTTCAATCCCCCACACCACCATAAGCCAGAGCTGAGCAGTGCTTTGGTAAAAACAAACAAAAAAACCTGAGAGTAAGATGGTTTATTGAAACATGAGTCTGCCGCCTTCTCAGGATTGCTAACTTATGAGTAGATCTATCTATCTTATATCAACCCTTGTCTCTCAGTTGGCCATCTGGGCAGCAAGCAGAGTATTTGATTTGGTAATAGAGTTAAACTGCTTGAACTTAAACGATGATTTTACCATTTGTTTTTTTTTTATGTAATTTGGGGCAGATTGTTTGATTTCCTGCACTCTCATCTTTCTTGTCTATAAAATGAAAGTCAAGTAGGAATGGCATTATATGTCATATGAGACTGGTGAAAACTAAATAAAATAATGCATCTGGCATGGAATTATCACTGTGATTGTATTCAAGACATTGTTCTAGGTGATGTGACAACCTAATACAGGCATCACTGCCATCACAGGCATGTATAATTTATTGTGGAAAAGGAATGTAGCGATTAATAATGTAAAGAATTTTACTATAGGGGCCTGGTTGTGGTGTAGCTGGTGGAGTGTACATGTTACAATGTGCAAGGGCCCACCTACAGGGTGAAAGCTTTGCAAGTTGTGAAGGAATGCTGCAGGTGTCTCTCTTTCTCTCTCTCCCCCTATCCTTTTGACTTCTGGCTATCTCTATCCAATAAATAAAGATAATTTAGAAAATTTTAAAAAATAATAATTTTACCATATAGGAAAAAGAGTTAATGTCACTGTGTGACATCACTATATTTACCTTCCAATTTGTAAATTTAAAGGAATGGGACAATACAAAATTACCTTTTGAATCTTGAATATGAATAATAACATTTAAATACTTTGTCTAGGTTTGTGGACAAGATAGCATTTAATTTTGATATGTTCTTTCCAGATTATTAATACACACTTAATAATAATATAGCATGATACAAAGAGAAAGACAATTGTGAGTAATTCTAACAATCAGACACAATCACATAATATTTGAAATATTTCTTATCACTTTCTCTTTAATAAAAGCATATAAAATGTGTATACAGTTTTCATTTATATAATTTAAAATGTTTACACATATTTATGGAACCTGTTTCAGTACTGAATTATAAGGATTTTCAAATATCTTTAAATAAAGTTACAATAAATCAACTTCTAGCTATTTAATATTGTACTTATTCCTGACTTTAGTTGGTCTATTTGCTTGTATTTGCATTTCTGATAGATTTCCAATTTTTCATAATAGAAATCATAGTGTGATGATATGACTAAAACCAGGGAAGTCAAACTCAGATGTCTGTAGGGTGAAGTCAAGTCCCTAAAATGCAGTTAGGTATTAAGATGAAATGAAGTAGTAGACCTTGTCACAGATAGTGAAGAAGTGTTATCTCATGGAAGGCATAAACACAGCAACCAAAACAAAAACTACAGATGAGACTTGAGGATTTTTATGAACGTGCTACAGAAAAGCACCTGTGGGAGATGGAGTGCCTAGTCTGATTCCTCTTCTTCCATGACCCTGCAGTGGTTTCATTTTACTCAGTGACCCCCTGTCTACTCCTTGACTGGGAGGGAATTTGTCCAGTGATTTGCTTTGCCCTGTGTTTGCTTGACTTCTGTACCTGCTGCAAGCATAGGTTACTTAGGGTTTAGTACATTTTGATTTGTCATCTTGATCTCTACCTTACTGTGAGCAAAGCTGTTTATGACTAGCCCATTGGATTTAGGTAAAGGGTGGAAACATACAGATAAGACCACAACAGTCAGTGTTCTATTGTATTAGTCAGTATTTTAGTAAGAAGTAGCTTCATCCCTAAGAAGTTACATTTTTGCCACTGAAATGTGTTTTTTTTTTTTTTTGCAGTGAAGTAATAGCTAAATGATAGAGCAGAAAAATCAAATGGTTCCTACGAAAAGTATTTCATTCCCCATAACAATGCATGAGGTAAAACTAATTTATCTATCTATCTATCCATCTATTTATCAATTGAGACAGAGAAGACACAAAGAAGGTAAAAGAGACCATAGTGCCAAAGTGTCCTTTAATACACTGGGGGCAGGGCTCGAACCTGTGTTGCACACATGGTAAAGCAACATACTGTCCAAGTGAGCTATTTTACCTGTCAGTGATACTGCAAATTGCATATCTCAACTTCTTTTCCATTATCTAAGTGGTGTACGTGTGTGTGTGTGTGTGTGTACACACACACACACACACACACACACACACCTTTTCTGTTTAGATAATTATCATTCCCTGGCCAGTCATTACCACCTTCATGTCTTTGTTGATGTCTTATCTCCTCATACAGCTCCTTTTCTCACTGCTGCCTTATGGGACTCCTTCTTTACAGAATAACTTAAACCAAATTCAAGAAAGCTTGAGGAAAAAGATATTTTGCTAACTTACATAGCAGAAAAAGTCTAGATGTCAGTCTGAGAAACACTGGATCTGGAAGGTTGAATAATATTAATAATATGTCAGATTCACGTTCATTCTCACTTCCCCCGTATCTCTTTACTCATCCTTTATTTTTCTTTTTTTTTGTGTTGACATCAGTTTACTTACAAGATATCCCCATGTCATAACTTTTGTTGTCCCAAGTTTAGCAGCCCTAAAAGAAAGAAAATGTCCCTTTACTATTTGGGTCATATAACATCAAGATAATAATTCTCACATAATTGGTCAGATTTGGACTACATGTAAACTGTGAAACAAGGACAGCATCAACCCCAACTTAGCTACAAACCACAGAGCCTGAAGGGGGAAGATTATCCGTAAAGGAAAGTGAAGGTGAAGATACTAGAAGACAAGGAAATGTCTGAGCAGATGTTCTGACAAATGAATTCTATGGTTTTTTGATGTTTATTTCACATGTCTGCCATTGCTAACATCTTTCATCTCCCAAACTATATATGACTTCTTCTTCTAAATCCCTAATGCATGCTGTTTGTACTTTTTCTGTGACATGTACCATATTCTGAATCATATTTTATTTAGGTCTGTAACCAAATTAGCTCTGTCTCTTTCCACTCTTGTTTCATTATGATATTCTAATGAAATCCTCAAGAGCCATTAGTACATAATAGGAATTACATGTTTATTGAATAGAGCTGCTGATACCATTAAGTCTATTTTAAGTTGGAAATTTATACACCTAATTTTTTCTTTTTTGTGGTCATATGGACTTCACTGCTACAATCTGATTGTTTTTTTTTTTCCAGACAGACACCCAGCACTAACCTTTCCTCCATTACTATGAGCATCAGGACTCAACCTGGGTTGTGCTCATGAAAAAGCAGATACTCTTCCTGGTAAACTATCTCTTGAATCCATAATTAAAAATAGGAACTGGGGAGAGACCTCAGGGATTAAGCATAGGACTTGCATGTTTAATGCCCCAGGCATCACCACACACCCAAGCTGTGCTGTGTTATGATTCCTTTCTACTGCTTTCATAAAAATAAACCTTTTTTATTCGCATATGCATATGTCATAGATTTTTTTCTTTTTCCAATTTTTTTAGTGGGGAGATTAATGATTTACAGTAGATAGTAAAATTCAATAGTTTGTACATGTGTAACATTTCTCGTTTTTCCTAGCCCCTTCTAGGTCCTCCTCTGCCATCATGTTCTAGGACCTGAACACCACACCATCACCACCACCACGCTAGAGTCCTTTACTTTGGTGCAATACACCAACTCCAGTCCATTTTCTGCTTTGTGTTTTCCCTTCTTTTCTTATTTTTGAACTTCTTTCTATGAGTGAGATCATCCCATTTTCATCCTTCTCTTTTTGGCTTATCTCAATTAGCATGATTCCTTCAAGCTCTATTCAAGATGAGGTAAAGAAAGTGAATTCACCATTTTTTAATAGCTGAGTAGTACTGAACAAATCTTTTAAAAATACATTATTGCTTTTCTTTTTTCTTTCTTGCCTCCAGGGTTATTGCTGGGTCTTAGTGCTAGCACTATGAATCCACTGCTTCTGTCAGTCATTTTTTTCCATTTTATTGGATAGGACAGAGAGAGAAGGAAGGGGGGGGGGAGAGCTGTAGATCTGCTTTACCACTTATAAAGTGAACCCCTGCAGGTAGGGAGCTAGGGGCTCCAACCCAGATCCTCGTTTGGGTCTTTGTGCTTAAAAAATACATCATTTTATCCGTAAACTACTGCAAAATATATGCCTGAAAGCAGAAGTGCACTAGAGTTTGCAGTGAGTACCCCCCTAACACTTCCTCTCCACTATTCCAAGCTTTGGGTCCATGATTGCTCAACAATTTGTTTGGCTTCGTATGTTAACTCTCTTTTCAGTCACCAGGTTCCAGATGTCATCAGGATGCCGGCCAGGCTTCCCTAGACTGAAGACCCCACCAATGTGTCCTAGAGCTCCGCTTCCCCAGAGACCCACCCTACTAGGGAAAGAGAGAGGCAGACTGGGAGTATGGACCAACCAGTCAACGCCCATTTTCAGCAGGGAAGCAATTACAGAAGCCAGACCTTCTACCTTCTGCAACCCACAATGACCCTGGGTCCATGCTCCCAGAGGGATAGAGAATGGGAAAGCTATCAGGGGAGGGGGTGGGAAATGGAGATTGGGTGGTGGGAATTGTGTGGAGTTGTACCCCTCCTACCCTATGGTTTTGTTGATTAATCCTTTCTTAAATAAAAAAAATAAAATAAAATAATACATCATTTTAAAAGAGGGCAATACCTAGAAGAAGAAAAAATGGCCTCCATTTTGTGAAGTTAGACATCTAAATAGTAATGTTAATTAGGAAGTTAATACGATGGGTAGGATATGGAGTAGGTAAGGGGTACAGAAGGAAGGAAATACCTATCATTGCTGAAGTCATAGGACATGACAGTTAACAAAAAGAGATTAAGCATTGTTCAGAGGAAAGCTTTGCTGTAGCCTTATAAGTTTAAAAATAAGAGAAAAAAAAGTCCTAGTTAAGAATGTGGAAAAGAGAGATTAGTGCTATAAAATAAAATGTTAACAAATATAAATAATAGTGAAAAGGGAAGTTTTAAGGAACGTTCAACAATTTCACATGAAGCAAATACCTATATGGATGGAGATATCAAAGCTTTTTGTAGGAAAAGCTAGATGTGCCATATATAATTAGGTGTCTGTGACAAGTCACAAAATATCTCTTGCTTCTGCTTTCTCATCTCTACAGAAAGGTGGCAAAAGTATCTGTCTTTTCCCTCCCTTCTGGTGTTAGGTCCATAGGAGTTTACAGACAGAAATGCAATCAAAAGCTTAAAACATTCTGCAATGATGAGTGATGAAGGAAGAATCAACATGGTAAAATGTCTGGTTAGTAACTTGAAAAAGATACCCAATCAAAGGAAAGATGTCCTCTGAAAAAGATATAAGTATGTTGTAGGCAGAAGGTAAGATACCTACGAAAGAACTAAAGGCAAGTATTTGTGTAGTATGTAGCTTGCTATAGAAATAGGAAGGGATTCAGATATTCTTTCTACTAGCATTTGCTACATTCTTCTTGCAGGCTAAGTACCATATGAATTACTTTTAGAGGTGCCATCTCAATTAATTCTCATTACAATTCTGAGGACAGAAGTATTACTCATAGCTTCTGCAACAGCAGTTACGGTATTATTAAGACTGTGAGTTTCCAGGTCAGACCTTCCAACTTGAAACCTCAGAACCGGATCTAATTTGCTATAAAGATTTGGACAATTCTTGGCCTTTTCCTTTACCACTGCTTCATCTGTAAAGTATCAGCCTTATGGCATTTTTCAGTGAGCATTGAAGAAATAATGGATTTATGTATATATTGGAGGATTGGACAGGACCTACAGTGAAGTTAATGTAATGTGCACCTATGATGATTTTTAGTGTTGCACACCTAACATTTATGTCATGTTAAAATGCAATGTTACTTCAGTAAAATAAAAAAGAGTTCTCTTGAAGCACTTAGCATCTGACACATAAAAAATATTCTACAATGGCTATTCTCATCTGGAGACAACTTTTTCCCCCAGGGAGTATTTGGTAATGTCTACGGTCACACTGTTGATCATGACTACTATATGGACTGGCATCTCATAGGCAAAGGCCAAGATACTGCTAAATATCCCATGGCACACTGAGCAACTCCTTACAACAAATATTTGGTGTAGATGTGTCAACAAGGCCAAGGTTGAGAAACCCTATTCTACAGGAATTAACTATTATTAAATATGTAGGAAGACACTTAATGTCCAAAGTACTAGGGAACTTAGTGAAAATCACACAAAATGATAGAAACAATTTTAACTTCTTTACTTCCATTCCATTTTTTAAACATATATTTATTTATTTTCCCGTTGGTTGCCTTTTTTTATTGTAGTTGTTGTTATTGTTGTTGTCATTGATGTCATCATTGTTGGATAGGACAAAGAGAAATGGAGAGAGGAAGGGAAGACAGAGAGGGGGAGAGAAAGATAGACACCTACAGACCTGCTTCACTATCTGTGAAGTGACTCCCCTGCAGGTGGGGAGCTGGGGGCTTGAACTGGGATCCTTACACTGGTCCTTGCGCTTCAGTCCATGTGCACTTACCCACTGCACTACCATGTACCCGGCCCCCCCATTCCATTTCTTAACCTGACACAGGTGAACTTTCTACTACATCACATTTGTCATTTAAAGGTGACTATACCTAATATCCAACCCTTTATTTATAATTCAAATTTATAATTTCAAATAAAAGATATCAATGCTCCCTGAAGAGGCAGTTGTTGATTCAGGACCAGGAAAGGAAATAAACAAAATGATCTTGGAGTTCCTTATTTTATTTTATTACTTTTTGTATTATCTTTATTTATTTATTGGTTAGAGACAGCCAGATATTGAGAAGGAAGGTGCTGATAGAGAGGGAGAAAGACAGAGAGACACCTGCAACACTGCTTCACCACTCACAAAGGTTTCCTCCTGCAAGTGGGGGCTGGGGGCTCAAACCCAAGTCCTTGCGCATTATAATGTGTGCACTCAACCAGGTGAGCCACCACCCAGCCCAACTGTATTTCTACCTTTTCCTCAATCTATCTTTCAGCACCCAGTGAATATCTAAAAGGGTTCATAGCAAGTAAAAATTTTAGACATTATATGCTAATTGTTGTTTTAAAAGTAACACATTTTGAAATGAGCAAATGATGGAAATTCTCCATATCTGTGACTTCTAGTCTCTTGCCTAAGAAAGTGAATATAATACAAACAAATAAAATCAGATTGCATCAATACAGAGGTGGAAATATTCTGAAATGGTTATCATAGTATAAGTCTTCACTATTCAAATACACTACTAAAAGCTTAAGAGGGAACATTTTCTTCCAATGGAAATAGAAGAATATATAAATAAGGGTTGAAGAAGATTTTTTCTGATGTTTATTTTCCTAAATGGAACTTTATGATGTATTTTGCATAAAATTTACTTTTATGTTTCAAATCTTTTTTTTACTTTTGTCAAGAATATGTGTATATTTTACAATAGCAATACTTAATTGTTTCACTTTACAAACACAATTTTCTTTTTCTTTCTTTCTTTCTTTTTTTTATTTATAAAAAGGAAACACTGACAAAAGAACCACACACAATTCCCACCACCAGAACTCTATATCCCATCCTCTCCCCTGATAGCTTTCCTATTCTTTAACCCTCTGAGAGTATGGACCCAGGGTCATTATGGGATGCAGAAGGTGGAAGGTCTGGCTTCTGTAATTGCTTCCCTGCTGAACATGGGCGTTGACAGGTTGATTCATACTCCCAGCCTGCCTCTGTCTTTCCCTAGTGGGGCGGGGCTCTGGGGAATCGGAGCTCCAGGACACATTGGTGGGGTTATCTATCCAGGAAAGTCTGGTTGGCCTCATGCTATCATCTGGAACCTGGTGGCTGAAAAGAGAGTTAATATATAAAGCCAAACAAGGTGTTGACTAATCATGAACCTAAAGGCTGGAGTAGTGCAGATGAAAACTTGGGGGGGGGGTCTCCATTCTGTGGATAGCTAGTAGGCATATTTTAGTTATATTCCAAAGGGCCTGTGGCTATACTAGTTTGTTTGTTTGTTTTTTCCCTGAGCCTGAAATCTGATATGCAGGTGGATCCAAGTTATTGTCTGGGGAGATGATGTTATGGCTGGAAAGAGGACCAGAAAGCTGGATCAGGTAAGAGAGCAGCTCCCAAATATGGGAAAGGTGTATAAATATTGTTGACTGTAAACCCCGTCAATTTGATGTGATCTGGGGCCCATATTCAGTTTAGGAGCCTATGTGACCTCTGCATCCCTGTAGATCTGAGCTCACATTCTATGGTCATGTATAAGAACATTCCAAGCTGCCCCAATATCAGGACCCATCTTCCTCAGGTGTAGCATAGCGTATGTTGTCTATCCTCCCTTCAGAGGATGGAACATTCTCTACCAAAAATATTCCAAGTTGATCCAAGTTGAGGGCACACAAGGGGTCTATTTTATTGTTCCTGATAGAGATGTCCCATAACAATGGCGAGAGGGATTTATTCGAAGTCTAGGTCCATCATGTCTGTTAGGGAATCTCAGGACTCCCCAAATAGGACCCCAGCTGATGGGGTGGCCTGAGAGTGACTAAAGAGTCATCATTCAAATATGCCTGTCTCGTGCTCTTATTCAACTTTGGCAGTCTTTGGATGGAGCTAGAAGGAATTATGTTAAGTGAGCTGAGTCAGAAAGATAGACGAGTATGGAATGATCCCACTCATAAACAGAAGTTGAGAAAGAAGAACAGAAAGGGAAACTCAAAACATGATTTGACTGAATTTGGAGTAGGGAAACAAAGTAAAAACCCTGGGTTGAGGGTGAGGGTTGATGTTCTGCTTCACGAAGCGGGGGTGGGGGGGGAAGGGAGGAATGGATGGGATAGGACACAGTTGTTTGTGGTGGAAATGGTGTTTATGTACACTTCTATTAATTCACATTCACATAAATAACTATTTAATTAATATGAGGGGAAAAATTGATTGAATGTCTCAAACTTTTTAATGCATAGGCCATAGGCTGAGTCTTCCATATGTTGATTCTTAAAAGTTTAGACCAGGGAGAACAGAAGCAACCGGTGGCATAGTTATATACAAATAATGTCAAAGGACATAAATTATGGTGATGTTGTGTATGATACAGTAAATTCTAACAAAGGGCTATTTCAAAGTTAACCCAATTGCCAAATAATGTGATTATAGCAATAACTATTTATTGCCTTCTTAAACCCTAAGACAGCAGGAACCTCCCAGTTTCTTTATAGAGCCTATATTTCTCCCCAGTCCTGGAACCTCTAGGGTGGGACTCAATTTTCTGCATGCTTCTCTCAATCCATACCAAATGATATTGCATCTGCTGATCCCAATCTAATCAACATAATGAGTACCACCTCAGCATGCTTCACTTCAGACTGTGTCCAGAGACTTCAGGCATGGGAATGTCAACCCTTCAGCCTCATTACCTGGGTGAAACCTTTCTTTTCATAAGCTTCTCTAATTCCATTATAGGTAGTTCACCTCCTAACAAAGTCCCAAAACCTAGATATAGACCAAATCCCATGAGATAGAGCATATGTTCACATGTATCCATAAATTAGGGCAAAAAGTCATATCTGAATGCAAAAGCACACAATAGTCTGCAATGAGTCAATATAAATTTGATAATGAAATAATTTCTATTTAGACTTAGATACCCTCCTCACCTACTTTATTACACTTCCCTCACTCACTCTAAAGCTAACCTTATCTTTTTTTTTTTTAAAAAAAGAATTTACGTATTTATTCATGAGAAAGATAGAATGAGAGAAAGAACCAGACATCACTCTGACATATGTGCTGCTAGGGATTCTCATGGTTGAGAATCCAGTGCCTTATCCACTGTGTCACCTCCCGGACCACCAAATGCAACTTTTTATAGAGTGAACCTCCAGGAACCTGGAGATGGTACAGCAAATAGAGCACATGCCTTCCATGCAGAAGCTCTAGGTTAAATCTCTGGCACAGTATAGACCCACCAATGACAAGTACATTTTTTTAAAAAAGAACTCCATGAGTAATGAGATGGTTCAATGCTTACATCTCTCCCCCACCCCTTCTTTCAAAAATATAGAATTAACAGTGGGTGTTCAGTTTTAGGAAATATGAGCTAGTCCTAGCTAGATTCATTCTCCAACAAAGCATGAAAAACAAAAATCAAACTTGTAACATAGTCTACTCTTTCCATTTAGAATATAATCTTTTTTTTTTTCCTGCACATTGTAGTGGAATAGGATTATTGTTAGTCTATGGAGAGAAATTTATCTTCTGAGGAAAGAAAATGCTAAAGGTATCTTTGAAGTATTGGAAGAAAACTCTCTTTGCAGCTGCTTTGGAAGATGCTGGAAGCTGGGAAAATGTGAAGAGAGTGGTGCACACTTTCCTTCCATTCATGGAGCAAAGTGTGTCTAGCATTTTCCCAGATGTCAAAGCACAAACTGACCTAGTTGTTAAATATTATTTTCAGAAAATTCACAACCAGAAGGTAGAAATCAAACAGAAAGATTAATGGAAATTAAATTATATCTTCGAATGTCAACAGAAGGTATTTTAGTGCTAAAAGCAAAACAAAATAAAGGTCCCATGTTAACAAAGATTATTAATTAAGCATGTATGGGTAACAATCAGACGCCAGAGTATACAAGTCAGTAATAGCTTTTATCTATTCTGGTAACATGAGAAGCAATTTTGCTCATGTGAGAAACTTTGAGGAATTTGGGGCTGCCTGAGTAAACAAGATTGAAGTGAAAAAATGCTTGATTGGTCACAGAATCCTCTATAGGTGAAATGCTGAGCATTAGTGCAAAAGACCTGGCAAAATCCATAAAAGCTGCCATCCCTTTTCCCCATTTGAATACAGTAGAACAATATGGATCCTGTTACTGCTTCTGGGAAATACAATTGGTTCCAGGAGGTTGTGGCAAGCAGAGATATCCAAAGTGGCATTTACTCCCTGCCGATTTGGACCACTATGTAAGAAGCTGGGCTCTTCTTTGGCGAACTCCTAGGCAGCTGTGCCAAGCAAAGAATGGTGGTCCTCAGCCAGCTAATTTCTGGCCACTACTTGCTATCTTTGGCTTCAAATACTTCCTATTTCTCCCCAGGCCACTGTACCTCTGAACTAGCAAAGTTTGAGTATGGTAAATCTTAACTTTTCATATTTCTGTGTTTTATGCTAGAAAGAGTTGAACAGAGAAACCTAGTCTTTGACTGGTGACTGTCATCTTCTAATTATGGCCAACAAAACAATTTCCTGGGGCTCACGTGTGTCTGAGGTGAGAGGACAATCACTAGGTACATCAATTAATTTAGTACAGAGGAAGGAAATTACTCTAAAGGATCAAAATGTAGACTAAGACACAGGTTGCCATGCATGCAGGCCAGACTCTAACCCAACACCACAGAAGAGAGTCAGAGCAGTGCAAGAAGTTGTGCTGTGCTGGCTCATTCTCTCTCTCTCTCCTTACTCCCACCTCTCTCTTCTTCTTTTCCTTCTTCTTCTTCTTCTTCTCCTTCCCCTCCCGCTCCTCCTCCTCCTCCTCCTCCTCCTCCTCCTCCTCCTCCTCCTCCTCCTCCTCCTCCTCTTCCTCCTTCTTCCATTCCTCTCTGAAATGTTCGCTTAGGAGCAATGAAACTGTGTGTGCATAAGGTGTGGGTTCTATAATAGAAAATAAAGTAATTTGTGAAATGTTTTTGTGCACTCAGCAATTCTTAGAAGAAGCACCTTGCGTATTTGCAGACCTGACTATCTGTGATGAAAAGAGACTTATCTGAAAGCAACTTCACTGTAGTTGAATTGAGATTTTAGAAAATAATTGTTGCCAAATTAAAATCAGAAGAAGGCAATGAAGACAGATGTGATATAACACACTGATAGTTTAAAACTGATTCCTCATTTTTGTTTTCTCTTTTATTGAATTTCAAAGCTTGTCATGTTCAATAAATCCCCTAAGAGTCCAAATAAAAATTGCAGTGAAAAAATTGAAAGATGCTATATAAGACAGAAACAAGAAATTCAGTATGCATGGGATAGAGATTCCAGAAAGAGAAAGCAATTTATGGAGCAGCACTAGTGAAAGATAAGTCAGGAAATTTTTAATAGACTGAGGGATGTCAGAGTTTAAAACTAAAATGGGCCAGTTAAAGGAACTGTGGCAAGATAGAGGTGGTGGTGCACTGGAACTTTGTTGGAGGACAGGATGAATCAAATATACATATACAGGAGTGAAACTATGTCCCACAAATTTTATAGAAATGGTTGTCCATAAATGTTTAATGAATAATTAATTTAAAAGTAGGAAAAAATGAAATGGGTCCAAGGAACACAAAGCAAAGTAACTAAAGGTGAAATGAATACTGTAAACTTTAGCAAAGTCAATCTGATTACTTCTAAGTAAATCTCAAACAGAAAGATAATTAGATAGCTTAGACATGATGCAGAAAATATGAGCAATGAGTGCCAGAAGGTGGCACATTTAGTAGAGCGTACACATGACAAGTTCAAGCCCCCATCTCCACCTGAAGGGGTAAGCTTCACTAGTGGTGAAGCAGTACTGTAGGTGTGTGTCTATCTCTCCCCTTCTGGTTTCCCCTTCCTTCTTAATTTATCTCTGTCTCTAACCAAAACAAAAAACAAATAAGTTGTTTTTTTTTGTTTGTTTGTTTGTTTTAATTTGCCTCTACGATTATCGACTCGGTGCCAGCACTCTACGAATCCACTGCTCCTGGAGGCTATTTTTTCCATTTTGTTGCCCTTGTTGTTGCCCTTGTGGTTGTTATTGTTGTTATAGCTGCTGTTGTTGCTGGATAGGACAGAGAGAAATCGAGAGAGAAGGGGAAGACAGAGAGGGGGAGAGAAAGATAGACATCTGCAGACCTGCTTCACCGCCTGTGAAGCGACTCCCCTGCAGGTGGGGAGCTGGGGGCTGCATCCCGGATCCTTTCTCCAGTCCTTGCGCTTTGCGCCATGTGCGCTTAACCTGCTGGGCTACCGCCCACTCCCCCCCATAAATAAGATTTTAAAAAATAAGAGTAATGAAAATTAAGTGTTTAAAAATATGTACTAAGTGATCATAATTACTCAAGAACATGATACCTTAGTCTTATAGATAGTGGGATGGCACTTTTGGTGTGGGTGTAGTGAGTCTAATACACATACATAGCTGTGGATCCATGCCCCTGAAAATCTGGAGTACTCCAAACAATTAAAAATATAGAAAACATATGATTGATATCCTGTGCTAAATTATTAATCACAAATAAATGAAAATAGATGGCTATAAGACCTTAAAACATCCAGAATACAAGCAGTATTTTTTTTCCTTTAAGTTGATAGGACAGAGAGAAATTGAGTGAAGAAAGCTAGAGAGGGAAAGAGAAGGAAAAACACTAGCAGCACTGCTTCACCCATTGTGAAGTTTCCCCAGCATGGGTAGAGACTGGGGGCTTGAACCTGGGTCCTTGTGCATGGTAATGTGTGTGTTTAACCGAGTATGCCATTGCCAGACTCCAAGCAGTAAAATCTAAGAAGAGCAAGAGAAAGAAACTTATATAAAAGGCAATTAAGTTCAAAAAGCCAAACAAACACACACCTGGGACTAGTCCTTTAAATAATGTTTCTAGGGCTGAAGAGACTGAATACCTTGTTGTGCTCTTATCCTAGGTTAGAGCCCCAGCCCCACATGGAAGAATATATATATATTTTTCCCTTTTGTTGCCCTTGTTGTTTTATTGTAGTTATTATTTTGTTGTTATTGATGTCATCATTGTTGGATAGGACAGAGAGAAATGGAGAGAGGAGGGGAAGGCAGAGGGAGAGAGAAAGATAGATATCTGCAGACCTGCTTCACCACCTGTGAAGGGACTCCTCTGCAGGTGGGGAGCCGGGGGCTCGAACCGGGATCCTTACACTGGTCTTTGGTCTTTGCACTTTGTGCCATGTGTGCTTAACCTGCTGCGCTACCTCCCGACTCCCACATGGAAGGTTCTGTGGCATCAAAGGCAGCTCTGGTGCTATAGTTTCTTTCCCTCTTTCCATTTCTTTCTGTTTCTCACTCTCTGAATGAAAAACCACCCAGGAATCATGAAGTCATACACGTTCAAGAAAGAAATAATGAGAAATAGAGAAAAAGGAAAAAAGAAACATGATTAAAATAATATGCTGGTAAAAGCTGAACTTTTTGATATATAGAACCCAATTCTGAGTATATATTCATTCAATCTAAGCATTTAATGTTTCAAATTGGTAAACTGATTGAATTTTAGCAGTAGGCTTAAATTGTTAATACATTTCTAATAGTGGCTTTTTCTTTGAAATATTAAATCACCTATAAGCTTGGACCAGGGAGAACAGAAACAACTGGTCTTGTCAGTATATAAGATACAGCTATTTGTAAATAGAATTAAATGACATGAATCATGCTGAGGTCATGTATGGTACAGGAAATCCTCACAATGGGATTTTCAAAGATAACCCAATTTCCAAATAATTTGCTTATAATAATAACTATATATTGCCTTCTTAAATCTAAGACAGCAGAAACCTTCCCCATTCCCTATTGAACCCACATTTCTCCCAGTCCTAGAACCTCTGGGGTGTGGCTTGTCTTCCTTCATGCTTTTCTTGATCTATACCATTTAATCCTGTATCTGCTGATCTCAAGCAAATCAATGCAACCAGTACTACCTTGACATGTTTCACTTTGGACTGTGTCCAGAGATGCCAGGCATGGGATATCCACCCTTCAGCTCCAGTCCTCTGGTGAGACCTTTCCTAGCTCATAGGACTCCTTAATTCCACTTCAGGTAGTGCACTTCCTAACAAAGCCTCAGAACCTAGATATAGACCAGGAGCCATGAGATAGAGTACAAGTGCACATGTAACCATAAGTTGGGAAAAAATATATGCCTTAAAGTAAAGGTGCACCAATTTGTAATAGCCAGAACCTGGAAGCAACCCAGGTGTCCAACAACAGATGAGTGGCTGAGTAAATTGTGGTATATATACATAATGGAGTACTACAGCTATTCAAAATGGTGATTTCATGTTCTTCACCCCATCTTGGATGGAGCATGAAGGAATCATATTAAGTGAGATAAATTAGAAACAGAAGGATGAATATGGGATGATCTCACTCATAGGCAGAAGTTGAAAAACCAGATCAGAAGGGAAAATACAAAGCAGAACTTGGATTGGAGTTGGTGTATTGCACCAAAGTAAAAGACTCTGGGGTAGACGGGGGAGGGATCAGGTCCTGGAACATGATAACAGAGAAGGACCTAGTGGGGGTTGTATTGTTATGTGGAAAACTGGGAAATGTTATGCATGTACAAACTATTGTATTTTACTGTCGACTGTAAACCATTAACCTCTCCCAATAAAGAAATAAACAATTAAAAAAAAGTAAAAGTACACAATAATTTGCAGTGACTCAATAGAGCAAGCAAGTAGAAAAACCTAAAAAAGACTCCATAAAGTACTTAATCAAAATAGTTTCTACTTAGACCTACATACCTTCTTCAACTATGTCCCATTTCACTTCTCTCAATCACTCTAAGGCTAACCTTGTCAGATAAAGTACAGACTACAAAAGCTGGATTCTTCTTCTTCTAGCATTTGCCCTTCTTCCGTAGCCAGTCAACAGCGTCAGGTTGAGCCTGATGTAAAGTTTCGAGACCTCCTTTGAATCTGGAGAGGTGGCAGTCGTTGACTATGTGGGTCAGAGTCTGTCTGGAGCCGCAGGGGCAGTTCGGTCGTCTCTGGCTCCCCAGCAATGGAACATAGCGGCGCACTGGCCATGGCCTGTTCGATAGCAATTGAGGAGGGCCCAATCATAACGTGCTAGGTCAAAGCCGGGTTGACGCTTGCAGGGGTCTGTGACGAGGTGTTTGTTCTTTACCTCAGCTGACTGCCAACTCTGTTTCCAAGAGTCTGGAACAGAGAAGTTCAGTGTAGGCGTAGGGGACCAGATTGGGTGACGAGACGTCAAGCGTTGGACAGGGTGGGCGAAGATATCCGCATATATTGGCTGGTCCGGTCGAACGTAGATGTGGGAAATGAACTTAGATGATGCCACATCCCGACGAATATCTGGCGGGGCGATGTTGCTAAGAACTGGCAGCCATGGAACCGGGGTGGAACGGATGGTTCCAGAAATTATCCTCATGGAGGAGTGTAATTTGGAATCGACCAAGTGGACATGGGGGCTACGGAACCATACTGGGGCACAGTATTCTGCAGTGGAATAGCATAATGCCAGAGATGATGATCGTAGTGTGGAAGCGCTCGCGCCCCATGAGGAGCTGGCCAGTCTTGCAATGATGTTATTCCTCACGCCCACCTTTGCTGCAGTTTTTATGAGATGTTCGTGAAATGACAGAGTGCGATCGAGAGTAACGCCAAGATAGACTGGCTGGGCTTCATGCTGGATTCTCGTATTGTCAAGCTGCACATTAAGCTCTCGCGAGGCCGAGGTATGGTGTAGATGGAAAACAGATGATACCGTTTTTGCAGTGCTAGGGATTAGTCGCCATTTTTTACAGTAATCAGATATCAGAGACATGTCTTTTGTGAGTGTTTCCTCCAGGATGTCGAACTTTGATGCCTGAGTTGCACAGCAGATGTCATTGGCGTAGATGAACTTCCTTGAAGAAGTTTCTGGGAGGTCATTGATGTAAATATTAAATAGCGTAGGAGCCAGAACAGAGCCCTGGGGGAGGCCACTTGAGACAAGTCTCCATCTGCTAGACTTGTCACCCAGATGCACTCGGAATCTTCTGTTTTGGAGAAGAAACGATATAGTGTTGGCCACCCATGGAGGCAGGCATCTTGAGATCTTGACTAGGAGACCATGGTGCTGGCAAGAGACTGACACACTTGAATTATGGCCCTTTTGGCCACTACCAGGCAACCCCATCATCTGGGGCCTTAGTTAGGGAGTCCTGGGATTCCCACATAGATATGATGGGCCTATGCCTCTATTAGATAACTCTTTGCACATTGCTGGTCATCTCCATCAGGAACAGCATTGTAGACCCTCCTGTGGACCTTTATGAGACTTTGCCCTCAATGTGAAACAATAATAGTAGGGATTGCCCCATTCTGTTAACATACTCTGCCATCAAGGATGACAGCTCATGAAGTGAGCGCAGCTGATAATGTTCCTAGCTATGACTACAGAATGTGAGCTCAGACCTACAGGGATGCAGAGGTAACACAAGCTCCTGTGCTGAATATGGGCTACAGATCAAATTGGTGGGGTTTACAGTTAAGGATATCTATATACTTTCCCCATATTTGGGAGCTACTCTGTTCCCTGATTCAGCTTTCTAGTCCTATTTCCAACTCTGATACATCTCCCCCCAGACAATACCTTTGTTCACCTGTATGTTAACTGTCAGGCTTAGGCAAAAATTAGTAAAGTCATGGGCCCCATGGGATATAACTAAAATAAACTTCCTACCTTTTTCCAATATGAAGACCTTCAACTCTCATCTGCTCTATTCTTACCTTTAGGTTCCTGATTATTAAATAATTTGTTCTGCTTTATATCAGTGCTTTTCAGCTACCAAGTTGCAGAAGCTATCATGATACTAACCTGACTTCCCTGGGAAGAAGACCTCACCAATATGTTTTGGAACTCCACCTCTCTGGAGCCCTACCCCACTAGGGAAAGAAAGAGACAGGCTGGGAGTATGGATCAACCTGTTAATGCCCATGTCCAGCAGAGAAGCAATTATAGAAGCCAGAACTTCCATCTTCTGCACTCCATAGTGATCCTGGATCCATGCTCCCAGAGGGATAAAGAATAGGAAAGCTACCGATGGAGGCATGGTATATGGAACTCTGGTGGTGGGAATTTTATAAAATTGTACCCCTCTTATCCTATGGTTGTATCAATAAATAACTTTTTAAAAAGAAAGTTTTAGAATATTAGTATGATAATACTATATTTCTAAAATAATATCTATTTTTATGGATCTGGGCCAGGAACAGTGGATTTGTAGTGCTGGCACTGACCCCCAGCGAGAACCCTGGAGGCAAAAAAAAATTCAATTAATAATGATAAAGATTATATGGGGGGGGAAGGTTCAGGTCTTGGATCATGATGGTAGAAGAGGACCTAGTGGGGATTGAACTGTTATGTGGAAAACTGGGAAATGTTTTGCGTATACAAACTATTGTATGTTACTGTCAACTATAAACCATTAATCCTCCAAGACAGAGATGAAAAAAGAAGACTACAGCTCACCTGCATAGTTTGCCTGCTCTGTTATGTACTTGCTTGCTTCGGCTCTACCACACTTTTATTTTATTTTTTAAATTTGTTTATTATCTTTATTTATTGGATAGAGACAGTCAGAAATGGAGAGGGAAGGGGGAGATAGAGAGGGCGAGAGACAGAGAGAAACCTGCAGCACTGCTTCACCACTTGTGAAGCTTTTCCCCTGCAGGTTGGGACTGGGGTCCTTGCACATTTTATCATGTGCGCTCAACCAGGTGTGCCACCACTTGGCCCCCACACATTTATTTTTATTTCTTTACATTAATAACATATTTTTTAAGATTTTATTTATAAAATGGAAATATTGGCAAGACCAGAGGATAAGAGGGGTACAATTCTACAAAATTCCCGCCACAAGAACTCCGTATCCCATCCTCTCCCCTGAAAGCTTTCCTGTTCTTTATCCCTCTGGGAGTATGGACCCAGGATTGTTATGGGGTAGAAGGTGGAAGGTCTGGCTGCTGTAATTGCTTCCCTGCTGAACATGGCTTTGGCAAGTAGGTCCATACTCCCAGCCTGTTTCTGTCTTTCCCTAGTGAGGCAGGGCTCTGGGGAGGTGGGGCTCCAGGACACATTGGTGGTGTCGTCTGCCCAGGGAAGTCAAGTTGGCATCATGGTAACATCTGGACCCTGGTGGCTGAAAAGAGTTAAGATATAAAGCAGAAAAAAACTGTTGACTAATCATGAACTTAATGGCAAGAATATTTTATTTCAAGATTTGGGGGTCTCTTTTAGAAAAAGGTAGGAAGTCTATTTTAGGTATATTCCAAGGGATTCATAGTTGGTAAAAGTACTAGAAAGCTAGATAAGGGAAGAAAGTAGCTCCCAAATATTGGAAAAGTATATAAATATTGCTATCTATAAACCCCATCAATTTGATCTGGAACCCAGATTCAGCACAGGAGCCTATGTAACCTTTGCATCCCTGTAGGTCTGAGCTTGCATTCTGTGTTCATGGCTAGGAACATTTCAGGTTGCACTAATTTCAGAATTTATCTTGACTGGGTGGTCGAGTATGTTACCCAACCTCCCTTCAGAGAATGGAACAGCTCCTACCATTGTTGATCCACGCTGAGAGCAAGGTCCTGTAGAGGCCCACAAAGAAGTCCATTATGTTGTTCCTAATGGAGATGACCAGTGGCAGTGGAGACAGGGATCTGTTAGAGGTCTAGGCCCATCATGTCTGTGTGGGAATCCCAGGAATCCCTGACTAGGATCCCAGGTGATGGAGTGGCCTGGTAGTGACATCATTAAATAATCATCATTAAAGTATGCAGGTCTCTTGCCCTTATCCTGCTTTTATAATCCTTACTTTGTCTGACAAACTTAGCTTTGGAGTGACAGAGGGAAGTGAAATAGGAAGTAGGTGAGGAGGGCATCTAGATCTAAGCAGAAAATACTTGATTGTGCACTTTATGGTGTCTTTGTTAGGTCTTTCTACTTACTGCATTTATTGACTCACTACAAACTATTGTGCACATTTGCTTTAAGGTATATATTTTCCCCTAACTTATGGATACATGTATACATATGCCCTGTCTCATGGGCCCTGGTTTATATCTAGGTTTTGAGATTTTGTTAGGAAGTGCACTAACCAAAATGGAATTAAGGAGTCCTATGAACCAGGAAAGGATTCACCAGAGTAATGAAGCTTATGTGTCTGGACACAGTCCGAAGTGAAACATGCCAAGGTGGCACTGGTTGCATTGATTAGGTTGAGATCAGCAGATGCAGTGTCAATTGGTATGAATTGAAAAAAAAAAGCATGTAGGAAAGTGAGCTCCTCCCTGGAATTTCTAGGACTGGGAGAAATATGGGTTTTGTAGAGAATGGGGAAGGTTACTGCTGTCTTAGATTTAAGAAGGCAACAGAGAGTTATTGCTGTAACCAAATTATTTGGCAATTGGGTTAACTGAAAATCCCATTGTTAGGATTTTCTGTATCATACAAGACCTCATCATAATTTTTGTCCTTTAATTCTATTTACATATAGCTGTATCTTATAAAGTGATGCCACCAGTTACTTCTATTCTCCCTGGTCTAAGCTTATAGGTGATTTAATATTTCAAAAAACAAGTCATTATTGCAGATATATTAACAATTTGAGCCCACTGTTAAAATTCAATCTGATTACCAATTTGAAGTCTTTTAAAAATTTTTTTATATTTATTTTCCCTTTTGTTGCCCTTGTTTTTTTTATTGTTCTTGTAGTTATTGTTGATGTTATTGATGTTGTCGTTGTTAGATAGGACAAAGGGAAATGGGGAAGAGAAAGAGGGTGAGAGAAAGATAGACACCTGCAAACCTGCTTCACCACCTGTGAAGAGCCAGGGGCTGGAACTGGGATCCTTACACTGGTCTGGTCCTTGCGCTATGTGCACTTAACCGCTGCGCTACCACCCAACTCCTGCCCAACTCCCCCAATTTGAAGTCTTAAGTGCTTAGATTGAAGGAATATATACTCAGAGCTATGGTCTATTCATCAAAAAGTATGAGACATTTAATCCATTTTCCCCCTCTCATATTATTAATTAAATAGTGATCTGTGAAACTATGAGTTAATAGAAGTGTATATTAACACCATTCCCACCATTGAAGGCCTGTGTCAGGCTGTAGTGCAGCAGATTAAGTGCACATGGTACAAAGTGCAAGGACTGGCATAGGGATCCTGGTTCGAGCCTCTGGCTCTCCACCTGCAGGGGGTGGGGTCTCCTCAGAGATGGTGAAGCAGGTCTGCAGATGTCTGTCTCTACCCGTCTCTCTGTCTCCCCTCCTCTCTTGATTTCTCTCTGTTCTATCAGACAACAAGGGTAACAACAACAAGGGCAACAAATTAGGATAAAATGGCTTCCAGGAGCAGTGGATTCATAATGCAGGAATTGAGCCCCAGCAATAACCCTGGAGGCAAAAAAAAAAAAAGAGTGGAAAGTCACTGACTCTTGAACAAAATCAGCCTAAATCACACAAATAGTCAACCAGTCTTGAACAATGCAAGGAAGTTAATCTGGACCCAATTGGACAGAAGCCAACAGTCTCAGACACTCCAGAGATTCTTACTGCTACCTTGGTGCAATGCAACTGAAGTTTATACTACTCCCTTCACCTGGGTTTATACTAATCAATGGACCAAATGCATCTGAACTTTTCATCCATGGGAGGGTTTTGTTTTTCTTGACAAATCTTTTTTTTTTTTTAATTATTCAAATACCAATTTAGAGAACTTTCCTAGCTCTTGTTATAAATAGGGGTAGTCCACCACTTTCTTGGTATAATCTCATGCCTAGAATGGACTTTAAGGCCCAGCAGGTGTGATTTCACAACCACAACTGGGGGTATTCTAGAAATGCTAATTTCATTTAAATTAGACCTTGTTGTCTGCATTGTCCTGGGCTTCTAAGATCTTGTGGGTCAAAATCTGTTTCTCTTTTTCACCAGTCACTCACTGCTCGATCCTGAAGAAACCAAAAGCAAGCAAGGCAAATTATATGTGGATTACTTTTGCCTCTTTTAAGCATTTCCTTGATCAAGAGAATACAAAAAGTATGTGTGGGGGAGGGGGGGCGGATAGGGGGTGGGAAGCGTTGATGGGGATGAACTAAAAAAGAATAATGAGAAAGCTAAAATAAATATGTGCTTTTTCATAGGTAGTTAGCATCAGTTATATAATGCTTTCTTAATAAGGTCTATTTCCATCTGCATATTAACAATGAGAACACTTCATCTATTCTCAGAGGATGAAAGAACAGCATTTTCTAGACTGATCAAAGGGATTAATGGGACATTTATATACCCAGAAACAGGATTATTCAAAAGACCCCATTATATGGGTGTGAGGAAAGCAAGCATTATGAATCTAAGAAGCATTCTATGTGCTCTTGAAACATATACTAGAATTTCAGAACTATTTAAGACTTATTTTGACTTCTATCAACCAAATTGTTTAATAACTAATGTTCTCAAACTATAGTGTTTAGAAAATGCTTGATGGTTAGTTTTTTAGTAAGACAATCCTAAGTCCTTCAAAGTGTTTTCTTAAAGAGGAGTGACAGTTTCTTGAAGGTAAACTTTGGAAAGCAAAGCATAGGCACATCTCTGTCTTTGATGCAGGATGCTGGTTGCTTGAGAAGAACAGAAATGCACCCCCTCAAAAGAAAATGTCTGCTTAGAGTTCCCGTGGGGACCCAGCATTCCTCAGAGGGATTTTGGAATGTGATCTCTTTTTCCAAATATTAATCATTAACCTTTTAAAAACTGGTTTTATTGAACATACTCATTGTGAAAGAAAGCACATGGCTCAGTTATTATTCTTATTTAGCAAAAGCACATTTAACTTCCTACTCAAGGCTACAAAGATGTTTCACTGTGCTTATTTCAGCCCAAATCTGAACTGTATGTTGATGATGTATAGTGGCTATAGAGTTAGGACTGGCTGACAAAATTCTATGCTATTCTAAGTGGCCCTAGCATGATTTTAAGGTCATGTGACTCCTATTTTCTTTCATTATCTACGGACTGTATATTCTAAGAGTCTTAAAGTATTGCCTGAGAGCCAGTGATGTCAGTGTTACTTGAAGACGTGTTTGAATTGCCCCACTCCAGACTTACTGAATCAAGATTCACACTTACTGATTAGACAGAAGTTTGAGCAGCATTACTATAGGCACAGTTTAAGTTGAATTACCTGTGAAACTAGGAAAATAATAATGCCATATTTCACAGACTGAATCAGAATAGTTAAAAATTGTATTCAATGTGTGCATTGTTATGTATTTTATTTTTATTTTTTCACTTCGTGAAGATTTAATTATCTCCTCTAAATTCTTTTTAAAAATTATTTTAATGTATTTATTTGTAAAATGGAAACACTGACAAGACCATAGGATAAGAGAGGTTCAATTCCTACCCCCAGAGCTCCATATCCCATCCCCTCCCCTGATAGCTTTTCTATACTTTAACCCTCTGGGAATATGGACCCAGTGTCATTATGGGGTGCAGAAGGTGGAAAGTGTGGCTTCTGTAATTGCTTCTCCGCAGAACGTGGGCATTGACTGGTCGGTCGATCCATACTCCCAGCCTGTCTCTTTCTCTAGTGGGACAGGGCTCTGAGGAAGCGGAGCTCCAGGACACATTGGTGGGGTCATCTGTCCAGGGAAGTCCGGCTGGCATCATGGAACCTGGTGGCTGAAAAAGAGTTAATATATAAAGCCATACAAATTGCTGAGTAATCATGAGCCTAAAGGCTGGAATATTGCAGATGAAGATTTGGTGTCTCCATTTTGGAAATGGCTAGTTTTGTCTATTTTAGGTATATTCCAAAGGGCTCATGACTTTACTAGTTTTTGCCTGAGCCTGACATCTGATATGCAGGTGGATCCAAGTTATTGTCTGGGGAGATGATGTCATGACTGGAAAAAGGTCTAGAAAGCTGGATCAAGGAAGAGAGTAGCCCCCAAGTATGGGACAAGTGTATAAATATTGTTGACTGTAAGCCCCATCGATTTGATCTATCCATATTTAGCATAGGAGCCTATGTAACCTCTATATCCCTGTAGGTCTGAAAGTGCATTCTGTGGTCATCAGTAGGAACATTCCAAGTTGCACCAATTTCAGGACCCATCTTCTTTAGCTGGTAGATAGAGTATGTTATCCAACTCCCTTACCATTGTTGATCCACACTGAGGGAAAGCCTCAAAACCTAGATATAGACCAGGTCCCATGAGATGGGGCAGATGTACACATGTATCCATAAATTAGGGCAAAATATATACCTGAAAGCAAAAGTGCACAATAGTTTGCAGTGAGTAAATAAATGAAGCAAGCAAGTAGAAAGACCTAAAAAGACACCTTAAAGTACCTAATGAAATAGTTCCTACTTAGACCTAGATACCCTCCCCACCTACTTCCTATTACACTTTCTTCAGTCACTCCAAAGCTAACCTTATCAAAGTAAGGACAACAAAAGCTGAATAAGGGCAAGAGACTGGCATACTTTAATGATGACTCTTATGTCACTATCAAGCCCATCAACTGGGGCCCTTTTTGGGGAGTCCTGGGATTCCCACACAAACACTATGAGCCTAGACCTCAAACAGATCCCTCTCTTCATTATCACTGGTCATCTCCATCAGGAACAACATAATGGACCCCTTTGGGGCCCCCATCAGTCCCACTCTCTTTTATCATTAAGTGCAAATATCTTTGTTTAAAATAAAGGAAAATGATAAAAAAAAAAAAAGAAATGGATGATACCTTTTTTTTCCTCTTCACCCCTACTATCAATGACAAGCTATTTTCAACAGAACTTTTTGGACGTTCCATTGAAAGAAGAAAAATTATGCAGGAAAATTTATAGATACAAGAAATCAGAGATGGAAACATCATACAAGGTCATCTGGATCATGTTTTGGTTAGTGGTTGAGGAAGTGGAAGTTCCCACAGACTTTTCCTTCATAGGAAACGCAATGCAAGAATAAATTAGGACTTCCAGGAATTTTTTATTTCATCATTTGCTTTTAGGATAATTCCAATAGTGAGAAAAGAGTCCAGGAAAAACTATTCTTCATTTTTATTCTTTTTCCTCCTTTTCCTTGACATTGGGTTTATTCATTGCACAATTGTCCCTTCTGGGGAAAAATTAAATTTTGCATCATGCTCTCTCTCTCTCTCTCTCTCTCTCTCTCTCTCTCCAGCTTAAAAAAAAATAATTTTGCATCATATTAAGTTACCAAAAGTCATCCCAATTTTACTTAATCAAACAGCTGTTTAATAAGAGCAATTATTTTATATATTCTCTAAGGTAGAAACTAACCTTTCCCAGACTAAATTAAGAACAATTTTCTCAGAGAATATAAAGAAAATAATCACTGAAAAAGTGAGAAAATAGTTATAAAATCAGTTCATGTCATATAAATCATATAAAACATTCATGGCCTGCCCAGTGTAATGGCTCTCTAACTCCAAGCTTTGGATTTTTACCTGAATAGATTCTCATGTAAGTGATAAACCAGATGTAATCAAGTTAGTTATTACCACTAATGTATTACTATCATTAGAAATAATCAGTTACTTTAAAGAGGAAAATACTAACAGTTATATATGAATGATAATATGTCAATGTGGGAGCCGGGCGGTAGTGCAGCAGGTTAAGCGCATGTGGTGCCAAGTGCAAGGACCGACTTAAGGATCCAGGTTCGAGCCCCTGGCTCCCCACCTGCAGGGAAGTCGCTTCACAGACAGTGAAGCAGGTTTGCAGGTGTCTATTTTTCTCTCCCCCTCTCTGTCTTCCCTTCCTCTCTTGATTTCTCTCTGTCCTATCCCAGCAGCAACAACAATAATAATAATAACCACAACAATAATAAAACAACAAGGGCAACAAAAGGGGAAAAATGGTTTCCAGGAGCAGTGGATTCATAGTACAGGCACCAAGCCCTGGCAATAACCCTGGAGGCAATAATAATAATAATAATAAGTCAATGTAACTTCATCAATTATTTTAAAATTATTTAATTTTTTTTTTTTCCTATCGGAGCTATTGCTTGGGCTTGGTGCCTGTGCTACAAATCCACTGCTTCAGGCAGCCATTTTTACCTTTTTCTTTTTTTTTTTTTTTAATGATAGAAACAGATAAAAATAGGGGAAGAGAAAGATGAAGATAGAAGACAAACACCTACAGCCAGCTCCTACACACTATAAGTACCTCTTACAGGTGGGGATTGGGGGATTGAACCCTAGTCCATGTATATGGTAACTTGTGGGCTTTCTGAGTTGTGCCAATGCAGGCTCCACTTCCATTAATTCTAACTACTGATGACTCTGGGAGATGTTGATAAAGGGGTAGTCTTTGTATAAGGACAATGGGCATAGTGAAACCACCTTTTCTCCCCTTCAATTCTGTTATGAACTTCAGTCTACTCTAAAAAAAATTTGAGAAAAGTAAACAAAAGAGAAAGAGCGCCTAGGTTCTAGCATATGTTGGGTTGGGGGATTGAATCTAGAAACTTTGGTGTCCCAGGCATGAAAGTCTTTTCTTATAACTATTATTACTATCTCCCACACACTATAATTGAATTCTTTGCTGCCCAAAATGACAAAATTTCACTTATACCCAACACACAATAAACACTATCAAAATGCCAAATTATGACAATATATAATTTGTTTTGAAATATTCATGAAGTTTAATTTCATGAAATTTTCCCTTTTTAAAAATTTTAAAAGTTTTTTTTTAATTTTTAATTTTTTTCCCTTTTGTTGCCCTTGTTTATCATCATTGTTGTTGTTATTTCTGTCGTTGTTGGATAGGACAGAGAGAAATCGAGAGAGGAGGGGAAGATAGAGAGGGGGAGAGAAAGACAGACACCTGCAGACCTGCTTCACTGCCTGTGAAGCGACCCCTCTGCAGGTGGGGAGCCGAGGGCTTGAATGAACTGGGATCCTTACACTGGTCCTTGTGCTTCATGCGATGTTCCCTTAACCCACTGTGCCACTGCCCGGCTCCCCCCCCCTTTTTTAAACAAAGATTTATTTATGAGAAAGAGAGAAACTGAGCATCAGTCTGGCACATGTAGTACTGGCCCAGTTTGGGGGCAGGGGGTGGGTGGACCTTATACATGAAGTTCCTAAGAAATCTATTTTATTTTATTCATCTGAGTATTTCACAAACTTTATCTGACTTCCAGAGAAACTGTAGTTGTGTGGGGTTTTGCTTTTTTTTTTTTCTTTTGTTTTGTAAAATACTGTACATTTCAGAAATGCTAAGTGTAATGAAGAACTTTATCAATCAAAACTCAACTTATGTAGAATCCAAGTAATATAAGCCATAATATCACATGCTCTTAAACAATATTTGTCAGAATAAGGGTCATGACTAACTGGGCTGTGAAATCAGTGAAGTATTGCTTACTACATTCTGGGGGAGAAACCCCAGCAAACGGTAAAAGCATCAATTGTTTTCTTGTGGTAATGGATTGTGATTTGTCTAGTAGGTAATACTATAAAGTACTCCCCCCCCCCCGTGGTGATAGACAAAAATGTATGATGTCACATTGTGCCAGGAGTTACAGTGATAACAAAGGAGTGGACTTAGAGAAGTTAATAATAATAATAATAATAAGAGGCTACTGTAGTGCCATGGCTAAATACAGTGTGTCATGACTTAAATTCAGAAAACTTTAGAGCTAAAATATCTTACAGGAGAAAGCCAAACCAGAGTTCAATGATTTATCAAGGTCAGATAGCTGTTACTTGGGTCCAACAGCTAGGTGTTCTGGTCTTCTACTTTCCATCATAAATGGACATAATCTGTATTTCTAAAACATGTTTTTAAAGATCTGTTAACATGAGAACAAGAAGCAGAGAAGAACCAGAGTACATGCAATGTCAGAGATCAAACTTGGGACCTCAAGCTTTTCTCTTTTAAAAAATATTTATTAATGGGAGCCAGGTGGTAGTGCAATGGGTTAAGTGCAGGTGGCGCAAATCACAAGGACCAGTGTAAGGATCCTGGTTCGAGCCCGTGGCTCCCCACCTGCAGGGAAGTCTTTTCACAGGCGGTGAAGCAGGTCTGCAGGTGTCTATCTTTCTCTCCCCCTCTGTCTTCCCCTCCTCTCTCCATTTCTCTCTGTCCTATCCAACAATGACAACAATAATAACTACAACAATAAAACAAGGGCAACAAAAGGGAATAAGTAAATACTTAAAAAATTATTTAGGATAGATAGAAATTGAGAGGGGAGAGAGAGATAGGGAAACAGAAAGATACCTGCAGCACTGTTTCACCACTCATGACGCTCTCCTGAAGGTGGAAACAGGTGGGCTTGAACCCAGGGCCTTGGGCATTGTAACATGTTCACCTTACCAGCTGTGCCATCACCTGGACCTTCACCTCAAGCTTTTAAGTCTAAAATACTAGCCACTGCCCCACTCGATAAGCTACTTATCTTTTCTTTCTTATTTTGACACTTACAATTCCATGGCTATCAGCGGACTCTTCCTTCTCTTTCCCCCTTTTAAATTTTGATAAGAGACAGACAAGGTCAGGTGGGGATTCTTGGTGGTGAGAGTGGTGCTCCCTTGTGGTGTGTGTGTGAGGCTCCAACCCAGCCTAGTCAGGAAGCCTACACTCAACCAAGTGAGCTGTCTTCCAGCCAAAACAAAGGTTTATTTCTTTTCTTCTTTCTTCCTCCTCCTCTTTCTTCTCTTCCTCCTCTCTTATTCTTCTCCTTCTCTTTCTCCTCCTTCTCCTCTCACTCCCTCCTCCCCCTCCTCCCCCTTCTTCTTAAATGAGTAAGAAAACTAGACATATCATTCAGTCAATCATTCCTGGACAGCAAGTCAATAATAGGGTGCTAAAATGCTGAATGCTTTCATTGAAAGTGGTAGGGAAAGTAATTTCGAAGTTCTTCATTACTGCGCTCTAATGATATTTCCAACCAATAACTAATTAACCTTCTATGTGAGTTACTAGGTGAGTGCATTAAGTTTTCTAGTTTTTTATTTGTACATTTAAGTTTTGGGTGTCCATATTATATGATTTAGCAGGTTACACCATGCGTGGTAACATCTTGGGATGAACCAGTGACATTTATCTAATACATCAAAGTATAGCAAACCCTCCAAATTCAGGGTTTTCTTATATTTTGAAGAAGGGTAACTGTGATTTATGGACGCCTCCTTCAACAAATCAAACAATGGTTGAGCAGATCCGAAGGAAGATCCAGTCACAGTCTTGGAGATTATATTCAAATTTGTGTCTAATTAATCACTGCTTGCTCAAGGTCTGTTCTGGGAAGGGGTGTAGCAAGCTGGTTTGTGCAGGCTGGAGATGCTTCCTTTTCCGCCACTCTGCTTCCTGCTAAGTGCCCACAGAAAGTCCACCCGGGGGTAAAGGAACCTGGGTTTGATGCCGGTAAACTCTTCTGTCTCTGGAGTCCAGGCTCTGTCATCTCTTCTCAGGAAGTTCTGGCCATGGCGGGCAGAAATCCCTTGATAATTTAGTCTAGGCGGCAGGACAGCCTCGGTGCCCCCTGTGCTTTAGTGATAACCGGAAGTGTCTGCACGAGCCAAAAGACCCCGAGTCTTTCCAACACCCAAAGAAACGTGTGCTGAGTAGACAGACAAGCACTTTAAAGGGAGGAACGTAGGAGAAGATGCCGAGTCTAGCGGTGGTGGTGACCACCCGGACCTGGGATTGGGGTGGGGAGTGGTGTTGCAGAGTTCTCTCCAAGGAGACTTCTCTGGCGGGGAGGAGGAGGAGGAAGAGAAGGAGTCGCTAGAACCCTGGATTAGTGCTGGGACCCTTCCCCTTGGTTGGAAGGAACCCAGAGCCCGTCCACCCGCCGGTCCGCCTGTCCTCCCGCTCGCCCGGGAGGAGAGGATCCCGGGGCGGGGGTTCTGCCCGGGCCGCCCCCCGCCGGCCGCGCCCTCCCCGCAGCCCCGGCCCGAGCAGGGGCGCTGCCATCGGCCCCGCGTGACGTGCGCGCCGCCGCGGGAGGCCGGTCCGGGGGGCTCGGCCGCCTTATTAGCCCCGACCCGGAGCCGGCCCGACCAGACGGCCGCTCCGGGAGCAGCAGGAGCCTGCGAGCGGCCCGCTCCTCCCGCCTCCTTCGCCAGCCTCCTCCCCTTCGGCTCCTCCCGCCCCCACCTCCGCGAGCCGCGGAGTCGCCCTCTCGCCGCCTCTCTCTCCCGCTCCCGCCCGCCCGCTCGCCGGCCGCGCTCGCTCACACGTCCCCAGCTGAGCTGCCCGGGACTCGCGCCCGCACCGCCGCGCTCACCCCAGGGGCCCGGGGTGCCGGAGAGCCGCGGCGGGAGCCCGTCGCCCCGATCCCGGCTGCACCTTCTCGCGCCTCACGCTCGGCGAGCACCGGGTGGGAAGGTGAAGCGGCGACCGCGGCAGGGCTCCGGGGCAGCCCACAGCTTAGATTGCATTGCCACTGAAGCAAAGCGCACAAGACCTTTTCTTGTATTAATTACCCTGCATCTTTCTCCCCCCTCTTTTAAAAATCGCCTTTTTTTTTTTTTAAAGAAACCTATTTTTGCGGGGTGCTTGCTCTGGGCATTTGCTTTGCCCAGTAGTTGAAAAGTGAACTCGACTCGTGATGGTTCTCCTGTCACTTTGGTTGATAGCAGCCGCTCTGGTAGAGGTTAGGACTTCAGCTGATGGACAAGTAAGTGGAAAATAATAACAGTGATGATGATAATAATAATCATAAGACACCCCCCCCCAAGAAAAAGTTCCCCCACCCCTCTCTCCCTGTGCTCCTCCTCCCTCCCCTGACTGCTTAGAGCGCTGCTTTTGAGGGCTGGGCGCCCGCTGCGGGTCCCACTTTCTGGGGTTGGGGGGTATGGAGGGGAATGAGGTTCAAAGCACCAAGGGGTTGTGACCGCCACTCAGGGAGCCCGGGCTTGTCACAGCGAGGGTGTTTGTGTGTGTGTGTGTGGGGGGGGGGGGTTTGTGCTTGAGCACTTTGCAGCATTCGTACTAATTCCCGGTGACAAAACTGCAGCCAGTTCGCATCCTGGCCCCGCCATCTGGGTTTCCCCTTTCGGGAGGGCGGTCTGGGCGCCTGAATGAAGTTCTGGCTGCCGGAGCCAGAGCCGCGCAGCTCCCCGCGCGGGGCTCCCTCCCGGGTGACTCCCGCCGCTGGAGGCTCCGGGCGGTCGCGGGCTGGGCTGGGGTTTCCGGGGGGCGGCCGGGGGTGGCGGGCAGCCAGCCAGCCAGCCAACCCGCAGACACGTGTCCCCGGAGGACCGCAGCCCAGCTGGGGTTTGACAGTTGCACAGGGAGCTTGGGGTCATTTCCTACCCTGCATTTTCCGGGGCTGAGGCTGGAGGCGCCCCTCCCCCCTGCCCAGTTCTCTCCTTAAAACCCAGTAGTTGAGAGCAGCTCTGTGTCTTTTCCACTCAGCCCCCACCCATGGGAGACTGAAGGTGAAGCCCGATGCTGGATGAGTCCTCAGGAGGGCTCTGCAGGGCCGCGTGCTGTCAATCACAGCAGCCCAGGCCTGCCGTGGAGGGTAGGGGGTGGCGCCTGGGGTACAGACTTTCTCTCTATATTTTTGTAACCGCTCTGGTCTGGTCACACCATAAAGGAAAAGTACAGTATTGTCTGGCTGGTTCCTGACCTCAAGTCTGATAAACCGTCCTTCCCCAGAGTCTTACATTTCTCATTGTAGTAACTCAGAGATTCACCACCACCGGCCACACCAGTCCTGAACTAGTGGTACCTGGAGTTTTCAGAAAATAGTGTTGTCAGCATTTGTTTTTGCTGGCTTCTTACATGTTAAAAAGGAAAACAGCGGAACCACTAACCCCCTGCCCCAGATTGTCACTAAATTGGCTCAAGCATCTGGCTCGTGGAAAGAAATGTCTGCAAACCAAGGTGCAGCCTTCGGGCACCAGTCCCAGTCTCCAGCATCTCCTGATTAGCGCGCTCCTGAAAAGCATTAATGGTAGAAATAAAACGCACAAGGTGATAAGATGAAACCCAGTAACTGTTTTTTTTCTTTTTCTTTCTTTCTTTCTTTTTTTTTTTTTTTTACTTTTCCCTCCCTCCTTTCCAGGCTGGTGATGAAGAAATGGTGCAAATAGGTAAGCTTTGTTCTCAGATGTCACTCTTATCTTAGTAGAAAGTAGGGAATGAAGTAAGCTAAGCAAAATATTGTTTCTGAAATTTCTCCCACTGGTGGTTAATAAATTAAGTTGTAGTGAGGAACATTTCTATTATTCTCTTCCTTTGGAGAATTGTTCTACTTACCTCAGGTTGATTTATAGACAGCATAGACATTCCAATACATTACTGTCTTTGCCTAAGACACTGGTAGGGACTTTGAGGGTGACACGGGGGTTAGAGGAAATTTTGGAGATAAAGCAATAAACTTGTGTGAATTTGGAGTCACACATGTGATTAGAACCAAAGGCCAAGTGTAAAAATGCTGTAAAAGAAGAGAAAAACTAAGTACAGAGGTTGAAAAGAACTTTTCTGAATTCCCCCCCCCCCCCTTTTCATGACTTCTCTTACTCCACCTACAGTGAAATTATATGATTAGGTGCAAGGCAGGACTTTTTACAAACAGTGACTACAAACTTCAGTACTGTCTGATGATGTAAGAATTATTCCCATTTTACAGGTTAGGAGTTTGAGGCCTAGACAGATTATATAGCATGTAACAATCTGTGGTCTTTTTGGAAACTGTTTATAATAATATATTTGTTCCAACTTCAGGTCATCTTGCAAGAGATTAGGCTCCACTCATGGTTTCTAGTCACATTTAAATCGAGTTAATTTAGAAGATGGGGCTGAGTATCAGTCACTGTAAATTATGTGTTTCTCTAGTGACACTGTAAAAGTCATCTTCTAGACAAAAAGGTTTTATTACTGTTAACATAGTTATGAGTCATTGCCCATCTGTTATGTGCCAGTTTTTAAACTTTAATATATTTTATTAGTGATTTAATGATGGTTTACAGGATTATAAGATTACAGGGTTATAGTTGCACATCACACCCATCACCAGAGTTTTGTGCCTCTCCCATTGCCATAACTCTCCCAGAGTCTTAGCAGACAGAGTTTTAATGGTTTTATGTGCACTGAGTCTCTGTGCACTCTGAGTTGGGGGCATCATTATACTTATGTTGGAAAGGAAGAAAATAAAACTTGAGAGTTTGCACAGCTTCTTGCCCTTATGCATAGTGAAAAGCTGAGGGATATCACATCTATGGATAGAGGGAAGGAACCCCAAGTTATGTAGACCAAGAAATGGCTTGCTATGTGTCATAGCACATGTCAGACTGCAACTTTCCTTCTCTCTGCTTAGCACTCTTGGAGCTTCTTCCCAACCTTAGACCCCATAATGTGTGCAAGACAGAGTGAGGAGAGTGACTGAGAACTGCATTACAAATACAGTATTTATGAAAAAATAATTGGCACCTTCATCCATTTGTATGCTACAGATATATATATATATATGTATATAAGGAGAAGATTAAAAACAAGATAGCTGGATAATGTTATGCATGTACAAACTATTGTATTTACTGTCAAATGTAAAACATTAATTCCCCAATAAAGAAATTTTAAAAAAACCAAGATAGCTATCTTTTAAAAAAATTGTATTTATCCATATATTGGCTAGAAACAGTCAGAGACTGAGATGGAAGGGGATGATTGAGAAGGAGAAAGAGAGAAACATACAGCCCTGCTTCCCCACTCATGAAGGTTTACCCCTGCAGGTGGAGATCAGGGACTTGAAGCTAGGTCCTTAGGCATGGTAACATGTGCCCTCAGCTAAGTGCACCACTACCCATCCCTTCCCCCATCTGTCTTTTTAAAATAAGTTTTTAGCCTAAATACTTTACTACTTACACATCCCAGATTTCCATTATATAGATTAACCCCCCACCCCCCAATCTTTTTGGGATTATCCATTCTACCAAAGTAATAGCATATGTTGCTTTGATTGCATTTTCAGATGAAATCATCATGTTCTCATTTAAGAGGCCAGGGCTAAATTTTGCTAGTTTAGATTACTAGCCCTTTTTCTGAAAGGATGATGTTAATACAGGCTTGCTTAGATGTGATAGGAAGGAACTAAAAAGCAGTATGGAAGAGAGGAAGGGTGGGCACTCTGATATTCCTTTTTCAACAAGTTCTTCCACTCTGTGGGATTTCTCTCATAATGCACATTTTTTTTAAAAAAAAATTTATTATCTTTATTTATTTATTGCTTAGAGACAGTCATAAGTTGAGAGGGAAGGGAAGGATAGAGAGGGTGAGAGACAGAGAAACATTTGCAGCCCTGCTTCACCACTTGTGAAGCTTTCCCCCTGCAGGTGGGGACTGGGTGCTCGAACCTGGGTCCTTGAGCATTGTAACATGTGCCCTCAACCAGGTGCGCCACTACCAGCCCCTATGATGCACATTTTTATTTACTGTTTTCAAATTTGATGAGAAGAAGCAAAGGCAAACAATGGATTTGATTCACTGTCTTGTGATGGCAAAACTATGCCTATCGTCTAGTTGCCCAGACTGGACCTTGAAAAGCAGGTTCAGTTCTTGTTCACTCTCGGAAAAGAATTCAGTATGCAAACTCAGCAAAATGACTAGAGGTTTATTAGGCAGAAGCAGGAGGAACTAGGGGTGGGGGAAGATTAAGAGTGAAGGACCAAAATTTCCAACCAAGGAGAGGGAGACTATGGCATGAGGTCTGAGACTCTAGAGTTTTATGGGTTCTCCTCTCCCTAGTCCCTCGCTTCCTCTGGGTGGATTCAAGTATGTGCAAGCTGGGTTACTTGTAATTAGTCAGCTCAGCTCAGATAGGTTCCCCTAGGTTGCCCTCTCTCAGGTGATTCTTAGGCCAGCTGGGTACTCTCTATCTTACCTTGTTTCTGTGTGCGGCCACATGGTCCTTCCCATGTTGGCTTGACTCCCTATTGCTGCCACATTGAGGCAAGTAAGGGTAAACTTTTAAAGAGAAAAGTAAAGGTTAACTTCTTAGTTGAAGAAAAAGGCAGTTGGCATTTTTCTTCCCCTATTCTCTCATACATACATGCATAGACAAGTGCATGTGTTGCATATGTATATGGAAGTATGTCACATGAGGTCTTTCTACTGCTGTAATCAGAGTGGCCTTGGTCAGTGGCCTTAGGATTTGCTACTTCTGTCCAAGGGTCTGCTAATAACCCAAACAAATTGTATTCTCTGTAGACACAAAAGTGAAATGTTAAACTTGTTGCTATGGGTTACTATGGGATAGTTGATAACTGTATATAAGAGCAAGCATGGCCCAGTCTTTTGTGGACACAAATCCTGCTCCCTACCTTAAAGCCTCAGTATGTCTCATATGTCTCTGCCTGAGAATCTGATAACATGGTCCCCTTGGGGTTTGGGATTACAGTCATTTTTGTAGCTGTTAAAAGGGTCTTAAAATAAAATAAAATAAAATAAAATAAAAAACATATAGTAGTGAAATTTCCATTTCTTGTCACTAAACATAAATGGATAGCTAATCTGAAGGGCTGGTAAAATGTTCTCATCTGTGTGTAATTAATGCTTCTCTTTTCCAACAATTGTTTTAGAAATGGCTTATGTAACTATTAGAAGGTACTATTTGATTAATGTTATAATAAGGAAAGACTAACAGGGTTTGTAGAAACAATTATTTATTATTTCCTGCTTTAAAAACTGATTAGAGACATTTCCATGGTTCTGAATAATTTATTTTCTCCAGAAGGAAACACATAAGGTAATGGCAAAACAAAAAATCACAATATAAATTACAAATACTTTCTATTGGAATATAACATACATGACAGAAAGCACACATAAGTGTACATCTTGCTGATTCTTCATAGAGAGAAAAATGCCTGTGTAGTCAGCACCTGGATCACTGAGTAGACCATTTCTGGCACTTGTGTCACTGTTGACCAATGTTCCTGAGCACAGAGTAACCACTTTTCTTGACTTTGCATAGGCTGATTGATTTGCATCATTTGCTGTGTACTGTTAATATATATATATGTATATATATATCTACATACAATATATACATAGTAGTATATTGATATATATGTATATATACACCTAGTATATACATGAAGTTCACAAATAACATATATACTCTTTATTGTATAACTGAGAAAATCAGTTAAAAATTATATTTTAATCCTCTAGAATGATAGATTGTGATGGGGTAGATTAGAATATATTTAGATTTATCCGTTATATAGTGTGTCAGGCTGCTTCTGTGTATTGCAATTCTGTGTATTGTGTATTGTGTGTATTGCTGCTTCTTTATCCATCCACTGGAAAAGTGCCTTCTTGATTTATGGGTACAGCATGATTCACTTTAGAAAAAATAGCCAGATATATTTTGAACTCTGACCAAGTCAACTAGAGAGGGTGTATCGACCTTCTTATCTATTATCTACCTATCCACACAGAGATACATAGACACATACATACATGCATAGACAAGTGCATGTGTTGCATATGTATATGGAAGTATGTCACATGAGGTCATCATCATACTTCTGTGACCTATTAGGGAGAGATTTCATTTCTGATTCAGAAAATGACCTTGGTAGGATGCCTGTGGTAATTTTAAGCAGCTGCTCACTAGCATGATTGGATAGGAGACTTGCTTTGTGACACATGTGGCTTAGAAAATAGTCATTGTTCTAAAGAACTCGGAGAATCTGAAAAAGGATCTCTCAGTCCTTTTGTTCCATAAACCACCACATTAAGATTGCCTGAGTATCACTTGAAGAAAAATCATTGTGAGGGTTTGGTATTGAAGTTTCTTCTCTTTCCAGTTTCTGTTTTGTTATTATTATTATTATTATTTTTTACCAGAGCACTGCTCAGCTCTGACTTATCGTGGTGCTGGGGACTATGGAGCCTCAGGCATGAGAGTCTCTTTGCATAACCATTGTGCTATCTACCCCCGCAAGGTTCATATTTCTTTGCCCTATTTCTGTTTCCCAGTTTCCAATTTCCATTGAGTTTTCATTCATTAAAAACTAAAGTTGCAAACTGGCAAGCTAGCTCCCCTGAGAAAGTGCCTGATCTGCCATGTATGTGATCTAGTTTCAGTGCTGTGATGTCTGTCCTCTTTCTGTCTCTCCTTCTATCTAAAAAGGTCAGCCTAGAACAGTAAAGATAGATTAAACACAGATAGATAGTGATAGATTTGATGGTGATAGATAAACACAGACACATGCACATGCACGCTCACCCACCCACCCCTCATTTTGTCTCCTGAATTATCCACTTTTCTCTCAGGCTATCCTCTGGAAGGTTCATGGGGTGCTTTCTGGCCTTAGTAGTGAAGTTTACTTGCTAGCAGTCAAGTATAAGCTGTCAGGGACCAGGCCTGTTCTTCTGCCAGGAATAAGCACTCTTGATTCATGTCTCTCAGACCGCCCCCCCCCCCCCCCCCACTACTCTTCTTTCAGAATTTGCCCTCAGGGTCTGCTACTTTGGGGGTTGTATTCCAATGTGGAGTCCAGGAAGGATTGAATTCCAACATGGAGTCTCAGCAAGGTTACACGAGGTTGTTAAAATGTCATTTGTTGTTAGCTCCCACTGGATTTATAGCCTATAGTTTTTGCCTGCTGTCCAGCATTGTAAGTGTAAGGTCTGAACAGCATTAGGATGCTGTGGGCTTGACACAGCTGGACTCGTTGCTCCCCACAGTGAAGTTCTACACTAGAGAGATTTCTTCCTGGTTGCTTTGTTTTGCTGTGGGGCTGGTGAAGGGTGTGTGTGTGGGGGTGTCTCCCTATCCCCTCACTGCCTGAGTTATGCTCTCTCATGTCTTGCTGTGGAAGTTTGTTCATCTAGGTTTCAAATGTTACTCTACAAATCAAACCACAATTTGATGTAACTTTGTCATAACTGTTAAGTGCAAACTTTAAGCGTGGCTTGTTATCTATCACTTGTACTTCTACTGCTGCTTAGTTGAAATAATGCCTGAGTCTTAGTTCTTCATAGGTTTACTGTTTTTCCTTGTGGTTGTACCAAATAATCATAGCAGTGCTCAGACAAGTCAGTAACATCCACCCCCAAAACCGGAGGTCACCTCTTCTTCTTCTAGCGTTTGCCCTTCTTCCGTAGCCAGTCAACAGCGTCAGGTTGAGCCTGATGTAAAGTTTCGAGACCTCCTTTGAATCTGGAGAGGTGGCAGTCGTTGACTATGTGGGTCATAGTCTGTCTGTAGCCGCAGGGGCAGTTCGGGTCGTCTCTGGCTCCCCAGTCACCTCTGTGGGAATATGTTTCAGAATTTCTAAGTCCTTTTTTTTTTTTTTTTTTCCTCCAGGGTTATTGCTGGGCTCAGTGCCTGCACCATGAATCCACCGCTCTCGGAGGCCATTTTTTCCCCCTTTTGTTGCCCTTGTTGTAGCCTCGTTGTGGTCATTACTATTGGCATTGCTGATGATGTTCGTTGTTGGATAGGACAGAGAGAAATGGAGAGAGGAGGGAAAGACAGAGAGGGGGAGAGAAAGATAGACACCTGTAGACCTGCTTCACTGCCTGTGAAGCGACTCCCCTGCAGGTGGGGAGCCCGGGGTGGGGGTGGGGGGCTCGAACCGGGATCCTTACCCGGTCCTTGCGCTTTGCGCCACATGCGCTCAACCCACTGTGCCACCGTCCGACCCCTCTATGTCCTTTCTTCAGTGTTCCTCTAGCAAAGACCAGCTTTTTTTTTCTTTATTAAATGTTGATTTAATAATGACCAACTGTATGATAATATGGGTATAATTCTACAGAATTCCCACTACTAGAGTTCTGTTTTTACCCTCAACCTGTGCTACTTCTACAAGTTATAGAATTATTGTTTATTTGTCATTAGATTTATCTATGAGACTCTTTTAAAAAATCTTTATTTATTAGATAGAGACAGCCAGAGATCAAGAGGGAAAGGGGTTATAGAGAGGGAGAGAGAGGACACCTGCAACACTGTTTCACCACTCACAAACCTATCCTCCTGCAAGTGGGACTGGGGGCTGGAACCCGGGTCCTTGAGCACTGTAATGTGTACATTTAACCGGGTGTGCTATCACCACCATCCCCATCTCTGGGACTCTGTATCTACAATATTCCATGATACTTTGTAGATAGTTTTTTTTTTCAGATGGAAAGAGAGAGACAGAGACAGAGAGAGAGAGAGAGAGAGAGAGAGTTGCAACAGTATTTTCTCACCACTCTTGAAGCTTCCACCATACAGATGCTCCCATGTGGTAGATTGGAACTAAAACTAATATATTCACACATGGCAATATGTGTACTCACCCAGGTGAACAAAGTTGCAATGTCCTGAATTATGGTTGTTAGTTCTGATTTTAAATGTTTTTTTACCTGTGCTGTTTATATTCATTTTCCTTAATATTTTCACGTTCCCAGATTTTTCAGTTATCCTAAATACCTATCGTCATAGTTTAGTATATCCATATTCAGTTTTCTTTTAATATACAGATCAATGGTTTTCACATGATTTTTTTTTTGTTTTTTAAACAATTTCAGATAAGTGTATTTATCATTACAAACTCCTTGGAACAGCATTTAAATTCAGTCATATGCATAAATCTTCATTTAGGTAATTATTTTCCTTGGTATCTGTATAATCATAGTAATGAATGCTGCCTCACAGTGTTGTCTACTAATGATTGCCTGACTTTCAGAAGACTCCTTCAGGAGAAAGTTCTAGAAGTGGATTGCTGAGTAAAATCAAATAAAAATTATACATTTTGACAAATGGCTTTTGAAAAGTTAGCAACCTGAACTTCTATAAGCAACACTAGAAAGTGTCGATTTAAATTTTTAAAAATTTTCATTAGTTGTAGACTCTGAACATTTGAATATAAGTTTGTTTGTTGGGCCATTGTTGCAGCTTCACCACTCCAGGCCAGTTTTTTCACATAGAAAGTGACAGAGATAGTGAAGCAGAGGGAAAGATACCATCAACACTGGAGCTTCCCCCAGTGTGATAAGGGTGGGGCCTGAACCTGGGTCATGCCCATGATAAAGCAAGTGTACTGCCCAAGCATCTTGCAAGTCCTGAATATGTTTTCTTTTCTAATTATTATTTTTAATTTGCCACCACTGTTCTCTGTGGCCATTTCCCCCCCCCCCCTTTCTATTTAACTTGACAGGACAGAGAGAATTGAGAGGGGAGGGGAGATAGAGAGGGAGAGGAAAAAATAGGCACCTGCAGACCTGTTTCACTGCTTGTGAAGCGTAACCCCTGCAGATGGAGAGCAGGAGACCGAACCCAGACCTTACATATGGTGATATGTGTACTTAGCTGGGTGTGCCATCACCAGGCCTTCCTTTTTTTTGGTCAGAGACATTGAGAGAGACAGAGAGGTAGAGATGGTGAGATAGAGACACATACATCACTGCTTCACCATTTGTGAAGCTTCCTCCTGTGGTTGGAAACTGGGAGCTTGAACCTGGCTTTGCCAGGTGTTCCACCACCCTTCCCCTCAGTATGTTTTCTTAAATGCCTGGTTATGCAGTCTCTGAAGGATACAGTGAATTAATAAATAATATACATGCTAAACACACACATATATTTATAGGTAGATTTCTAAACTGATTTCTAAAACATCAATGTTTACTTAATCTTGTTCTAATCTTTATTTACTTATTGGACAGAGACAGCCAGAGAGAAGGGAGTTATAGAGAGGGAGAGAGACAGAGAGGCACCTGCAACTTTCAAAGCTTTCAAAGACACCACTTGCAAAGCTTTCCCCTGTAGGTGGGGGCTGGGGACACGAACCTGGGTCCTTGAGCATTGCAACACATGCACTCATTCAGGTGCACCACCACCTGCTCCGTAAGACATTAATATTTAAAGTTTCAAAAGTCTAATATTCATTTTGTAGAGCAAATATGTTACAATAAGCAAAGACCCAGGTTCAAGCCCCTGTACCCCACCTGCAGGGTGAAGGATTCATGTGTGGCAGTATGGTAAATGTCTCTCTTCACCTCTGTCTTCCCCTTTCCTCTTGACTTCTGTCTCTATCCAGTAAGTAAATAAACAAACAAAATGTTTTTAGAAGTTTGACCTTAATTTACATTTTGTTTTTTTAAGTCCTCTAACATTATTTTAACTTTATCAGTCCCTTGAAAACCAAGATAGACTGTTTTATGCTGTTCACAATCTGTCCTAAATTCCATAAAGATTCATCATGCTGAATTTGTGGCAATCGTCTTTATAAACAAAAGACTGACATTTGACCACAGAATCTCTCCCAAGGACTTACAGTTAGTCAGCAAAGTCATGTAAAATCATTAGGAAATTTAGGATTTATCAAGTGCATATGGGAACAGACATTCCTATTTTAAGGAAGACAAGTATGTATATGTACACATGCAAATGAAAATAAAATAATGTTTTAAAGCTTTATTCACATGACAGTTCTGTTTTATAGGGGAGAGAGTCTCTCTTTTACATGTGATTTAATCTAAAGTCTAAAATCTTTCATCTGAAATCTTTAAAATCTAAAACCTAACCAGTTTATGTTATAGTGGAATTGTTTATAACATCACTTATCCTCCTTCAGAGAGTCAGGGGCACAGACTCCATGTTGTTTAAAATCCTGATTCTACCACTTACTTTTTTGTATTTTTTTTTTTACTTTTTTATAATTATCTTTATTTATTGGATAGAGATAGCCAGAAATCAAGAGGGAGGGGGTGATAGAGAGGGAGAGAGACAGAGAGATACCTGCATCCCTGCTTCACCACTCGTAAAGCTTTCCCCCTGCAAGTGGGGACCCGGGCCTCGAACTCGGGTCCTTGTGCATTGTAATACATGCACTCAGCCAGGTGCGTCACCACCCAGCGCCATCTGATTCTACCACTTTCTAGCTGATAACCTTACCCTCTCCAAGTGACACTTTCATATATGTAAGGCAGATTTATTACTACTTCTGAGAGGTACAAAAGGTTCATGAAATGCTGGCACATGGTAAGTGAGTTAGAATTCTAGCTATTCTTGCTAGTTTCTTAGTCATGTGTTTTTTAAAAATCATTTTTATTTCAGGAAAGACACCTCATTGTACTTCCTACAGTTTTGACATTTTGACACATCTGCCTGCCACCTTAATTTACTGTGCTTGGCTGGGCTTATAAACTGCCCAACCACTCACTCAGCTCATCATCTGACAGCTCTTTGAGAGTTCTATTTTCATGCATTATCTTCCAGTTGATATTTCAGTGTCGTGTTGCTTAATACATTGGAATAGAGCAGTAGAGGGAGGATAGTGGAGTAAGGTCTAGTACAGAAACAGTTATTACATGTGGAGGAACACATTTTACCATGAGTAAGGAGCAGGGTTCAAGCCTCTGCCACCAAGTGGAAGTAGCATACAGAAGGAAAACTTCACAAGTATTGAGTTAGTGCTATGGTGTTTCCCCTTCTTTTTCTTTTTCCCTCTTTCCTTCCCTGCAAGCTATCTCCCGTCCTGCATCTGGAAAACAAGATAGATAAGGATTCACCAGAAAAGGTGGAATCCTGTGGGCATAAGGCCCCAGGGAAGCCCTGGTGGGAAAAAAGAAACCGTCATTACATATGGATTCTGCATTCACTCTGTTTCCTGTATCTCAGACACAATTCTTTTCTTTTCACCTTAATGACTTTCTTTCCATTTCATCGAGAAATTACTGTAACAGTCATGATTTCTTTAGATACCAATACCAGGAACCTGAAATAAGTTCCAGGGAACTTATAGCAAGTAAAATAGAGTTAAATATTCAGTGTGGTCTTAAATACTTATGATATATATAGTTCATATTTAGCACATAACTAGTCAATATTGGTTAAGAGAAGTGGCTGGTTCTAGGCTCAGATATGACAGGGATTTCTGTCTCTTTGCTTCTCCTTCCCCCCTCCTTTCTTTTCCTCTTCCTAGCTTTTCCTCTTCCTTCCCTTTTCCCTGCTTTTCTTGTTTTAATACTATCTTTCTCATGTTTTTTTTTTTCTGTGCCAGATAAAACCAGTGCCCCTTGAAGTTGTGACAAAAGAAAAAAAAGTCACCAAAAAAAGTCTCTAGGTTATCATTCTGCTCTTCAGCCTGCTAGATAGAACACTTCCTCCTCCCTCCCCTCTTCTTCCTTCCCTTCTCTTCCTTTTTTTTCTTCTTCAACATTGAACTACACTTTAATAATAAAGAATATTGAGAGCATACCAATTTAAATACAAAAGTGTTTTTAAACTTGATAATAATTACATATATTTGGCTTTCTTACACACATTTATTAAAAGAGTACTTTTCTGACACCCCTAATAAGTTCTTGGTAGGAATTTGCTGTCCACTTAGCTCAAATTAAAGCAAACAAACAAAATGCTGAATCACATGGTCAGGAAATACAGTGTCCTGATTGGCCTGGGCAAAGACATTTTACCCTTGACTTACAGGGACTAAGAGTAGAATATGGGATGTTTAACCTGAAGGAAAACTGAGATGTTATTAAAAAGAATAGATGCTGGGAAGCATACATGTGCATGCATTCCACAACTCAGAGGACTTACCAGCACACACATGGGCAATAGTGGGACCCTGCACCCCCAAAATGTCCATATATGAATCCTTGGAACCTGTGAATATATGAATATATACACAGGGAAAAATACTATGTGTAGATAAGATAAAAAATTCTAATTAGTTGACCTTAAAATAGTGAGCTTGATAAAAAGAATCTTTTATAAATGAAAGAGAAGGTCTTTGCAAGGTGAAAGAGAGAGAACTAGAGAGACAACAGCATAAGGGTTTGATGTTGTTGGCTTTGAAGATAATGGAAGGAAATCATAAGCCAGGAAATGCAGATAGTCCTTGGAAGCTGAAAAATACAGATCACTCCCAGAGCTCAAACAAGAAATGCAGCTCTTGATTTTAGCCCCATGCGAACTACTTTTGACCTCAGAACTGTAGGGTATCAAGTTGATGTAGTTTTGAGTAGCCACATTAATGGCCATTTGTTATAGCAGCTATAGGAAACTAATACAGTTACTTAATGGATTATTTCAGTTTCTCATACTTTTGCCAACCTTGGAGCCAAACCATTTTATGTTTGGAAAATACTATTTACCACAAGTGAAAGTTCAGTCAAACCTCTAAAAATCCTATCCACATTTCTTATCTGTCATACTTCCCCCAGCCTTTGGCCCTGGGGATAAATGCTAATTTTCCTGGCTTTACATTCTAGTCTCAATATTAGTCTTTAAAAATATTCTCCACCAAATCATTGTAAGATATGTGAGAACTACTAATCTGTAAAATGCCTTAGAGCTTTCAATTCTTTAAAACTTCCAGTGATGGTAAATGAAGCACCAGAAGGTCTATCTTTAAGAAACTAACATTGCGATGATAAAAATTTCAGAACTTGGTCTCATTTAAAACTTTAAATATTCTCTGTTACCTTGATGTTGATTGTTTGACCAGTTTAAAATGTAGCATACACATGGGTGGAACTATAGAGAATCATACTGATCAAGATAAACAAGGAGGAGGATGTCGGATTACTTGGTTATCTTACTCACTGATGGGCTCTAGGAAACAAATGAAAGGACAGCTCAGGGTGAATCCTCAGTGGATTATAGTCTATTATAGCAGATTCAGGGACTCAAAAGGGAGAAGAGGAAGAGCTACTAAGAGGTAGTTAGGGGCCTAAGTAATATATATATATATATATATATATATATATATATATATATATATATTATTATTACTGGATAGAGGCCCAGAGAAATTGAGAGGGGAAGAGGAGAAAGAGAGGGAAAAAGGTAGAGAGACACCTGCAGTCCTACTTCACCAATTGTGAAGCTTTCCCCCTACAGGTGGGGACCAGGGGCTTGAACCCAGCACACTATAATGTGTGTGCTTAACCAGGTGCACCACCACCTGGCCCTGGGACCTAAATTCTTATGGTGGACTAACATAATGGTTTGGCTGAGGGTGAAATGTACTGGCACCTTTTTTGGGGGGATGTGGAAATATACCCTAGTGACAACAGAAGTCTTATAAATCACATTTCCTTAATAAAGTGATACTGAAATTGGAAGGAGGAGGAGGAAGAAGAGGAGGAGGAGGAAGAGGAGGAGGAGAAAAGATGTACCAAAAGACATACAAAATAAGGAAAACACTTAAATATTTTTCTTTCTTTTTTGTCTTCTCTGGGGCCTTATGGGTGTAGACTGAGTTTTTTCAGATAGAGACAGAGGGAAAGAAACCACAGTATCCAAGCTTCCTCCAGTAAAATGGGGGTCTGGGTCTGAATGTGGGCCGCGTGCGTGGCAAAGCAAGCACTTTCCCAGATGAGCTATCTTACTGACCCTGAAAACATTCTTTTATGCTCTTTCTTTTTCTAAAAGGTCTTCCTTACCTGTTTTCATGTTCTTTAACAGCTAAGAATGTGCTTGCTGTTCTTCCCTAAAAGACTTGCTTGAACATAAACATTGAACAATTGCAGTAAATATTTATTAAAAAGCCAGTTTTTTTTTAAAAAAAAAACACAAGATTTTTTAAGTTCAGGGATCTGTTCTTTCTTCATAATGCTTTGAAAAAAAAAAACCACTTAAAAAGGTAACCAGATTAAAAAAAAATCTCTGACTACGAAAATATGTTTGCAAGGAAAGTAAAAACATCAAAGAGTTCCTGTGCCTTGTGGTGATAACAGCCTAGAGATGATGAAGTGAGGAAAAAAGAATTTGGCTGTGTTCAGAATTTCCTCATGTGTCATAATTAATTTTTAATTGCTTTTGAAAGAATATGTGCCCTATCACTGTTAGTGTTTATAGCCGGGTGGGCCCCACGGCGGGTAATGTCCTCTTGGACATCCTCTCTTCAGCCTAGTCACATCTTTTCTGGAGCAGATGTCTCCTGTCATTTCTGATGAAAGTCCTTCTCGTACTCTGAGATCAGGATTTGGAGATGTTGTTGTTGGAGCTGCTTCTTTAGCAGATTTTAAAAACACGTGTTCAGTTTCATTCTCGTGGCCAGATTACTGCACTGAGAATTTTTACCTGATTAAGAAAACTTCCCGTGTGAACTGCCTTTTTATAGTAGGGTAGGCAGCCATTCTTGGGAGAGACTTCCAGTCTCTGGGTTGAGAAAGAGTGAATGAGTTGCTCCCATAGCCTGGACCCCAGGCCTTCTGTTGACAGAGTTTAAGACCCCCCTCTAGCCACCTCAGAAACAATAGCGTGAGACAGGAATGGGGAAGAAGGGAAGGCCTGGGGGTGTTAAGACATGGATGGAATCTGAAACTGGCATCCTTTTCAGCTTTAGCCAAGCGGTGAGGATGATGGTGATAACATGTGCTAATTGCTCATTTATTGAGATGGCTCAAACTCTTGAAAGGTTTGATTTAAATTGGTTTCATTATAATTCATATTTTATAGATAAACTCTGTGAACATTTATTTTCAGAATTTGCTTGCAGGATGCCAAGGAGTGCACCAGCCTGAAACTGGAATGCAAGTGCTATGCTTTCTAACTCTAGATCTGCACTAGTTAGCCTCCAGACCCTGCTCCCTCCCTTACTTGGGACCTAAATCTACACTAAAGCAATCTTAAGTATTCCAATATTCTTGTGTGCCTGTGGAAGCCTGGGTTTTAGATTAGGTGAAAATGACTGTTATTCTGGAGACTTCTTTCCCCTTACTTTTCTGTAGTGTGGTCTCTGTAGCTGGGGGTAGCTGGTATCCTTCAGGAGATATTGGTATATTCTTCTATGACACAGAGAAAGACTCTCACCTGCATGTTTTCAACTGTGAGCATGTGGGTGAATGTGTGGAGTTAAAAGATCCCAGAGCCTGGGCTGTAGTGTAACATTGTGAGAGGGCTCTTTACCCAGAGAATTCCATTTCCAGACAGAGCAGTTGATTTTTCCCTGAAATATTGGTGAACATCAAGGACATTAAGAATAATTAATTTTGGGGCTGTGTGGTAGCGCACCTGCTTAAGCGCACATAGTGCGAGGCCCAAGGTCCAGCACCAGGATCCTGGTTCAAGCCCCTGGCTCCCCACCTGCAGGGGGGTCACTTTGCAAGCAGTGAGTCAGGTCTGCAGGTGTCTGTCTTTTCCTCTCCCCATCTGTCTTCCCTTCTCTCTCAATTTTTCTCTGTCCAACAACAACAGCAGCAGCAACAACAACAGCAACAACAGCAACAAATACAAGAATGGAAAAAAGATGGCTGCCAGGAGCAGTGGATTCATAGTGTAGGCACCGAGCCCAGAGATAATCCTGGAGGCATAATAATAATAATAATATAATAAATTTATCACTCCTCTAGGTCCCAGAGTTTAACAGGGATAGGAAGATTGATAGTATGTGTATTCTGGATAGATTAATAGGGGAAATTTCTTGGAAAACATAAGATGTTAACTAGTTTCTGGGGGCAGATATATTGACAGCAGCAGTCCTTTCCTGTGATGATGTAGCAGGATCATAAAGGCAAGTGTTACTAAATAAACTGGGACTATTGAGAACATCAGAATGCTCCAGTAGGCTAATATCAGAGATGATGTCAGAATGAACTTAGGGACAGAGTAGTGCAGTGTGCTTTAGATTTCAGAGTTAAATTTCGAAGTGATTTGCAGTTTCTGACTTGCAAAGTGAGATTTGATTAATATTAATAGATGATCTACCAAGCAATTTTCAGGTTTTAAAGATGAAAAAAATATGCTAGTTTCCTGAATCTATTTTAACTTGAATTGATGATGAGCCTTTGAAACTATTCAGAGAGAATAACACAGTGACATTACCTAGCATTTATTGAGCTACTAGTGTAGCTCAATAAATATGTAATAAATAAATAAATAATGTAGCTCAACTACTATGTGCCAATGTTCTAAGAACTTTGATTTGATGTAGGCATTTAATTCTCACAGCAAACCTGTGAATTAAATATGGTTAGTCTTATTTTTATAGACAATGACAAAAAGTCTGAAGTGATCAAAATACCAAAGGTAGTAAATGGTAGAATTTAGGCATTTTCAGATGTGAGACTTTAAAACACTTTTCCTGGCAGTAATTGAGACAGTATTTTGGCAGAATTAATACAACATTTGGTAGTAAGAAATTGTATTTGGGGAATTTGGAGCTGGCATTTACATCTTTTCAGTGTGAGGGTATAAAGACTGCTTGGAAAGTGAATGGAAGAAAGATGATTACTATATCAGGAATTGCTGAGGAGGCATTGGTAGTTCTTAAATGACATAATGTTGCAGGAAGATAAATGAAGCTAGCTTTTTGGCCTTGGGGTTTTGGGGAATCAGCACATGCTGAACAGAAATAGCCAAGTCAGAAAGGCAAGCTGAACATCAGGTGGAAATAAAAATCTGGCTTTGATAATTTTAAAGGTAAAAAGAGTCACATTATTTGTAGCAGAGGACTGACCTTTTTAGACTGTAGCTTGAGTGATTTCTATTTTCCTTTTAATCTTTATTTACAGAGGGTCTACTATCTGCTGGGCATCATGCTAAAGCAGACATGTGTAAAAGGCCCCAGGATGGTATAAGTGATTAGAGTTTGGAAACTTAGAAAAGTTTAATATGGTTGACATTAAAACAGAAAAAATCGGGGGCCAGATGGTGGCACACCTGGTAGAGTGCACATGTTACAATGAACAAGGACCCAGGTTAAGCCCCCAGTACCCATCTGCAGGGGGAAAGCTTTGCAAGCGGTGAAGTAGGGCTGCAGGTGTCTCTCTGTCTCTCCCTCTCTATCTTGTTCTTCCCTCTTGATTTCTGACTGTCTGTATCTAATAAATAAATAAAGATGGTAAAAATATTAAAAAAATAAGACAGAAAAGATGATTTAATGTATGGAAACATGAAACATTGCCTTTTCTAATCCTTTGAATTAGATTGTGAGTAGTAGTTATGTATACACATATCACACATACATATGTGCGAGCATGTGGTTATTTCATACACCACCAGAAGGAAAAAGGCATTAAATTGAACTCTAGAAATAGAAATTTAAATATGAGAGACTTCCCTGACAAGAATCGTTTAGTGTTATAATTAGACTGCCAGCAGAGGTGTGACAGTCCTTTTTCTTAGAGGCAGTTCAGGTTTCTGAGGAGATCCTCCCTAAAAATATTTCTTATAGCTTAGGATCTGCACAGGTGGAGGAATAGCACATGCAGTGACAGCAGAAATACATTTTACCTTAGATGCCTGAGTAGAGCAAGAGGCTCTCACTTTGACAGGCAGTGGGCACTCTCACTGTACCTGTTCCAGTAAGTGTTTGGCTCCCATGGCAGGGCTGGACCTTGGTGATGTGGGAGAGAACGTGTGCTCTTTATCAGGATCATTTCCTGGAAGCAGAATAGACAGGAGGCTGCTAAACTCTGCAGATTTGTTTTCCCAAACTTACCAAACACATAGATCACTCTTCATTGCCAGGGATGGGCAAGTTAAGAGACTGAAAGGCCTGGAATACTTGGAAAAAAAATCACTCCTCACAGAGAGCTGGGTCAGATTAAGGCATCCTACCTCCAGTCTAAGAAAACATCACTCCATCTATTTTTTAGGTCCCTTCATCATATCAAAGAGGCAAGGGTGATATGATTTTTCAAGGTCTACATACTTAGAATTCTACGACTATCAAGAGGGACTGCAGAGTGGGGGTGAATTTCCTGCTGTCAGAGTATGAGGGCTTCTGTACTGGATTTCAGGAGGTCTGTTTTAATGATTAGATCCTTTTCCCCCCTCTTTTTGTCCTTAGTAGATTGAAATGCAAGACCTCTATACTACTACAACATACTTGATTTATAGTCAGCTGGAACTGTAAGCCTATCTACATGTGCAAATAGAATGCTTGCTGCAGCAGTATATGATGACTTGTGTAGTTCTGCTGTCACTGACTGCTTGATGGTAAATGACTTGTTTGGGGGAAAGAGGAAGCAGTCTCCTTTTAAACACCTCCCTCAGGCTCAGACTGCCGCCATTCATTCACTCACAAGTATTTATTGAATGGCTTCAGGTCTCACTTTAGTCTCTGGGGAACTATTGTGATGAGAACAAATGAATATCCCTACTCTCATAGAGCTTATGTGCTAGTAGTAATAATCAATAAACAAACATAGATGCATATATAGAGAATTGATTATATGAGATGGTGACAAATTTTGTGGAGAAAAATATACGATGGAATGGGGTTAGAGAGTGATGAGGTGGTTACTGGGGTGGAAACACTTAAGACTTGAACAAACTGTGGAGTGAGCCAGGGGACTGGCTGCAGGAAATACAGTTTGACAAAGGGCACAGCTAGCATGGTGACCCTGAGATGTGAGAATTCTGCCTGCCAGACTGTAAGAGCTTGAGATTCCTTTGGCTCTGAATGGGATGGGTTGTGAGAAGAGTGACATGATCTGCCACATTAATCACCGTGGCTCTGTTTTGAGGATGACCTACCAAAGGGCCAGAACAGCAGCAAGGAGAAAATTATTTTAAATTGGTGTCACTCTAAATTGGTCTTTTTCAGAAAGGGAACAGAACAAGAGGGTATTAACTAAAGGCATGTATGACGTCAAAAAGGTTTCTGGTTAAAGATGAGAGCATTAATGGAAGCCTATTCATTTGCTGATGGGAAGGCCTAGATGAGGAAAGAGAGAGTTGCTGAAGCCATTCTTGAAAAGGCAGGAGGAGCTGAGATGTTTTCCATGAACGGAACGCTTACTCTTCGATGAAATTGTCGACAGTTCATTCATAGTTCCAGGAGGGAGACAGACTCTGGGAGCCCAGATGCCAGAGGTGGGAAATTCACTGCATCTGAGTCATGGTTGGGTCCTTAGTGACCATGATGTGGTTTTACAGTGACTCCAGGCTTCTGTGTCTGTGGAACTCCTGGTTCACAAAGTCCTTTACATACTTATTTCAGTGGACTTTTGGGTGTTTCCCTTGACAGCTATGAAGTTTCACATTTAAAATTGTGCATGTGAAAGACCTTTATATATGTTTTGCATTTGTTTTTTCCTTTCAGTGGGTGGTACTTTTCCTTATTTTTAATATAAGACCCAGAGAGGGAGTAATGAATGAAATAGATTTTCAAAACATGTAAAATGTACAGAATTAAGAGTTACAATCTATAGATTGGATATCTAATAATTTTTATTGTGTACAAGTGTCATTAAGAAAATAGCACACGGAGGAAATGACAGGTTGGTGGGGAATGTAGTTGCTGATGTTGTCATGGGAAGATCAAAAAGCCATACACACATGACAAGTCTTTTACATCATCATTTATCTCAATACAGTGATTTAATTTAAAAAAGAAAAAGGCATGGTGCATATTAATAAAAAATATGGGAGAACCCACATGACAAGTCTTATACATCATCATTTATCTCAATACAGGGATTTAATTTAAAAAAGAAAAAAGGCATGGTGCATATTAATAAAAAATATGGGAAAACCTCTAGAGAAAACAAGTAGGAATCCTCCATATAGTCTCATTTTCACTTTTCACCAGATCTATGCAGTTGGTCCTTTAGCTAATCTCCAGTGAAGGTCTGAGGGAGCTGAGCCTCAGAGATGTCTCCTCTTGTGTTCTTCTGACACTGTGGATTACTCCTTACTCATAGGCCATGCTCCATGGTGGAAGTATTGAATACTATGAAATGTGTAACTTCTGGGTATAGCAGATTCATACTTGGTTACAATTTGGTTTTGATTATGGATAGTAGTCCGAAATTTAAATAGTTTTGATAGTTTCAAGATTCACTGACCATCTTTTTTTTTTTTTTTTTAATTTTCTTCCCCAAAGATAGAGGATTTAAGAGATTTTTGCAGAGACTTTTAAAGCTTACACTAGAGGACAAAGTAGGTTGATTGATTGCGGGCAGGCAGGACATCATCATTCTTGTGGTAGTTTTTTCTTATAAGACAGATCTTAAACTAGAAGTTGTCAGCAAGATAGTCCATCTATTCTGGAGTGAAGAAGAGTATAGGCACATAATCTTCAGAGTCAAAAATGATCAGAACGTTATTTTCCTTTGGCTTCTTGCTTGCTAATGTGTCAGGCCTTTCAGGTCTGCTTTCTCATTTATGAACTTGGGATAACGTTACCTACTTACTGTGATGACTGTGAGACTTAGAGATGATATATTCTTGAGCACAAAGTACAGTGCTTCATACTTGCATTGCTGACAGATGGCAGGTGACTGAAAAGCTCCATTGTCAGCTCTGTGAGCTACATCTGTGGGGGGATGGTAGTGGAGAGGTTGCTAAGTGTTTCTTTCCCCTTGCTTATCTTAATTCCCCCTTGGAAGATGACTCATTCAGGGTTTAATTTCAGAAATGTTTCTTGCATGTACATTTTACAAATGATTTATTATTTAACATTGGAGATGACAAAGCCCTATAGAAATGTACCAGTTATTCTAAAGAAAAATTCAGACCATATTGTCTGATGATGGAAAAATGGAACTGTCCCAGAGAAATGGTGGACAGTTCCTATAAGCCTGAGACTCTGGGTCTCTCGCTTTGGGTACGAAGGAGACTCTCACATTCTTTCTAAATCTTCTAGTTCTCCAGTCACTTAATCCAGGCATCCATATATTGTCTAGACTTTGGTTATGTGAATTCCCTTCAGTGGAGATGGGAAACCCACACATTGAAATTAGGCTTTGCTTCCTCCTTCTTTTCAAACAGTAAAAGAAGTTAGAGAAAGAGTTATAAATGGGATTTTTGATGCAGCCAGAAGCTCACAGTCCTTTGGCAGTTTGTTTTTAAAGTTAGAGTATTTTACAGCATAGACAAGAGCAAAAGTCCTCTGCACACACCCCTAACTTAGTGTGTATTAAACAAATCCTACTGACAAGAGACCCTACAGGTATAAAAGCTGATTTTAGGTGATATCAGGAGCTGCCATATTGAACGGGGTGTTCCTTGTCTTCATGGAATTTGACGTCGCCAGTCAATAACTAAAAGCCAGAGCCATCCTACAGCGTGTAAAATTTTCCCTCCATCCCTGTGCTCCTGTGATACTTGAGTTCCTTCTCCAAGTTTCGAGATCTTGTTTAAGCCAGAATTTACAAAAATAATCATTATGAATTTGGCTATAAGGGAGACCACATCATTAGGACTGTGCTTACATTAATAGCTCCTTCACTGTGCGAGAGGGAGAGCCCACAAAGCAGGGACTGTGCTGCTGTCACTCCTAATGGTGGAGCCACAGGCTTCACTGTACTCTGTGATGTGACAGCTCTCTCACTCCCACTCTGCGTAGTAAGAATGTATAAGTATTACTTTCTCCATGCAGTCAGTAAACAGGGATATCTTGTTTAAATTCATTGATCATTGCAAGTGACATACTGACAGATGTGCATTCAGTAAGATTTTCTTGTTGCAAAATGTTTTCCTTTGTCTTTTGGTACTTTACACATTGAAATATTTAAGAATTGGAAAAACAAGAAAAACATAGTGATTCTGTAATGATACTTAAAGAGCACAAGGTTAATTTTGTGCGTCTCTTATTCTAAAGGATTCATTCAGTGGCAAAACATGCCTTCAGTGAATGCTATTTGTGAATCATATACTTTTTCACATTAATTTAGTGTGATATATAGGATTAGTGTTGGGCTAGAATTATGAAGGTGGAAAACTTTAAACTGTTTTTTCTTCAAATTTTTTTTGTCATTCTTGTTTCTCTCCTCACTTCCTTTTTCAATGTCTGCTAGCCACCATCTTCTATCTTTAGAATCATATCAAGGGATAAATAACTTATTAAACATGATGTCTTTCCCAAAGATGTTTGTTCCTCTGCACCTCTTCACTTTTGGCAAATAGAATACTTACATTTAGCTAGAATTGGGGAATTAGGTTCTGACTATGAAATTCAGTTTAGTGGGTGGATGACCACATATGCTGTAGGGTAGACTCTATGTACATGTCCATGTTTTAAATGAATATCTGCCCAGTGGGAAGAATATGTTGTAAAATACCACTTGCTCTTGGCAAACCAATGACTGTATATTTTATTTATAGATGATTCTTCTTTATAATTAATTCTTATTCTCTGGAAATGTTTCTTGATTTATAGGGCACAGTATGATGTAACAGAATTCATATGTGGTCTGTGGAGTATGACCTGAATTTCACAATTCCTTAACTTGAACACTTACCATACACTTAATCTATTTCCTCACCTCCAAATTATGATTGTTAGCAGTACTATGCTATAAAATGTGTATAGACAGTAACACTGTAAGCCACAGTTTATAAGTTAGAAGCCCATAATACGTGTATCATATACATTAGAGGACTCTCATAGATAAAAGTGAAAGTAATCAGAAAAAAAGTTTTAAAATAGAAAATTTGTTAAAGGTTATTAGTGGTTGCCAGTTACACCAATAATAAATTAATAGGGAGCCTGCTTTGATCATAAGCAGGCTATGTATGGTTTATGGAGACTTGAGCGTATCTGTGTTCTCAAAGGAGTGATTTATGTTTACATTGTAAGAAACTTCAAATAAATTGTTACATAATGCAGTTGCCTAATTACACTTGACAAATCATTGACATTCTCAAAATTTAAGAATTATGAGATAATTCAGGGATGCATGTTTAGGTGCACTCTTGTGAGGAGGTCACTTTATGCCTATGTTCTGTCCTGCTATGTTCTTTTATTGCGTAGGGCTCTGTAATTTTATTGCAGTGTTTCATTATTATTATTATTCCACAGATTTACCAATAAGGAGGAAGAGAGAGTATGAGCTGGTGACTCCAGTTAGCACAAACCTAGAAGGACAGTACCTTTCCCATATTCTTTCTGCAAGTCACAAAAAGAGGTCAACAAGGGACGTGTCTTCCAACTCGGAACAATTGTTCTTCAACATCACAGCATTTGGTAGAGACTTTCATCTGCGTCTCAAGCCCAACACTCAGCTTGTAGCTCCTGGAGCTGTTGTGGAATGGCATGAGGTGGCTCTGAAACCTGGGAATATAACTGAGCCCATTAACGATCATCAACCAGAAGGTGCTTCTGAAAGAATATGGAAGACAGAACCTTTGCAAACTAACTGTGCTTATGTTGGTGACATCATGGACATTCCAGGAACCTCTGTTGCCGTTAGCAACTGTGATGGTCTGGTAAGACTCATTCTTTTAGTGCCTGTATAGTTGTAGGTATTTGGGAGTGCAGAATGGCTTCAGCTTAGTTTAGGAGGTAGAAGTGAAAAGTAAGCTACATTGCTATATTTTAAGTTCAAGAAGAAGCATTAGTAAGCATTTTGCTGTGTACTTTGGCTTAATTTATGACATAAAGACAACATTATTCCAAGAAACAAAAGACAGCTGTTACCTTTTTTTTTTTTTTTTTTTTTTGTTTATGCTTCACTTGTGTTACATTATGGAATTTTATTTCTTTCAAAGCATTCTGAAAACTTTTAAGAGAAACATAGGTTCTTTCAAAACTATAGTATTTCAGCTTTTATGTAGACTCTTGGATATTTAAAGAAGGTATTCTGAAAGCATTATTTTGCTTCTCTGCAGAATGCTAAAATAGAGAATTTGTTCAAATGACTTTACCTTATGAACATAAAACGTAGTCCTTTCTGTATGGTGGTTTTAATTCATTTATTTTCAAATAAAATACCTATACATTGCTCTTCAGTTTTGTGGTTGACACCAGTGGAAATTGACCCTTCTTTATATACTCTGCAGTTGTGAAATGTTTTTTTTTTTTTTTGTTAAATTTTATTTATTTATTCCCTTTTGTTGCCCTTGTTGTTTTATTGTTGTAGTTATTATTGTTGTTGTCGTTGTTGGATAGGACAGAGAGAAATGGAGAGAGGAGGGGAAGACAGAGAGGAGGACAGAAAGATAGACACCTGCAGACCTGCTTCACCGCCTGTGAAGTGACTCCCCTGCAGGTGGGGAGCCGGGGTTCGAACCGGGATCCTCATGCCGGTCCTTGTGCTTTGCGCCACCTGCGCTTAGCCCGCTGAGCTACAGCCCGACTCCCTTGAAATGTTTTTATTTGCTGTCTATCTCCAGATGTTGTTTGAAAAGTATGCCAGTGTTCATGCCTCTACCATTCACAATTGACTCCATGTCTTTGTTTAAAAGAACAGCCATTTTTCTTTCTGTGGTTGCCAGGCTGCTGTTTCTTGGGAGTTCAAAGCCATTTCTTATGTTTTGTTACTCCTTCTGAAGAGTTTCAAAAAGTTCTTAAAATTATTCTACTTTCACCAGTCTTCCAACAGTACCTTTAGTATTAAGCTATTTGTTTTCTTAGTATTAAGCTATTTGTTTTCTCTATGCATACATCCAACCAAAGGAGTTATGAAAACATGTGATACACCAAATGCTGGTGAATTTATTGTTTTAGACTTTCTTTGTGTAGTTTTGCTTGTTCTGACTCTAATGTTCTACAGGGTGTTAAAAGGCAGCCCCCCAAACTGACTAGATTATGAATAGCAGACTCAAGCTCCCAACTTAGGTTCTACTAATTCAGGGTCTTCCATATGATGCAAGACTGTGCTTTGGGTATTTAAAGATGGGGAATCTCTCAAATTCTTCTCAATGTAAGAGAGAATGAATTGGTTTGAATCAACTCATTGAATACAAAAACAAAAAAGAAACCACTTTCTATAAGACTAATGTATTTACCAAGAGATCTTAATTAAAAATAAATAAATAAATAAATCTTAATTCAATACTGCTAATAGATATATAGAGAAAAATAATATAAAATTGTATTACAGTACTTTCTTGAATATAACATTTATTTCAGCATTATTTTTTCACTTATAGCTTCTTGTGCTTTTTATAAGTAAGCTATAAACAAAAAATGAAATTTTTGTACTTTTTATCTTACAAGTTAAAATTTAAAACTTAGAATATTGATTTGAAATCAGTTTAAAGAAGACAAAGTCAAAGGAATTAATGGTTTATTACAATTATCTTCAAACTTGACCTCACAGTAAGCTTTTTTAATGTACATTTATCTAATAACAGATACAGAAATCTGGAGACAATAGCAAGTCATCTTGAGGAAGAATAGAATTATTAGAATTATTTAATTTCCCTTTTAAAATGGTATGAACTGTTGACATCATGTATATGCTGACTCAGTGTACTTATATATTACACTGCCAGTATACTTTGCAAGTACTCATTTTTTTCCATTCTTTGATCTCCTAATTAATTTTTATTAATATTTTTACTTTAATGTAATGACACACACCCACAACCCCTAAATCACTGTTCAGTTCTGGGTTATGGTGCTTCCAGGAATTGAACTTGGGACCTCTGGGACTTCAGGCATGCAAGTAGCCTTTTAGGGAAACTACTGTGTTATCTCTCCAGCCTTAACTAGTTTGCTAAAAGATATTTTTTAGGAAACCAGTATGAACCAAACATTCTTCCTGGCACTGTGAAATGGTGAAAGGAATAACCATGGTTACCATTCTTTTTTTTTTATTTATTTTTTATTTAAGAAAGGATAAATTAACAAAACCATAGGGTAGGAGGGGTACAACTCCACACAATTCCCACCACCCAATCTCCATATCCCATCCCCTCCCCTGATAGCTTTCCCATTCTCTCTCCCTCTGGGAGCATGGACCCAGGGTTGTTGTGGGTTGCAGAAGGTGGAAGGTCTGGCTTCTGTAATAGCTTCCCCGCTGAACATGGACGTTGATTGGTCGGTCCATACTCCCAGTCTGCCTCTCTCTTTCCCTAGTAAAGTGGGTCTCTGGGGAAGTGGAGCTCCAGGACACATTGGTGGGGTCTTCAGTCCAGGGAAGCCTGGCTGGCATCCTGATGGCATCTGGAACCTGGTGGCATCTGGAACCTGGTGGCTGAAAAGAGAGTTAACATACAAAGCCAAACAAATTGTTGAGCAATCATGGACCCAAAGGTTGGAATAGTGGAGAGGAAGTGTTGGGGGGGGGGTACTTACTGCAAACTCTAGTGTACTTCTGCTTTCAGGTATATATTTTGCACTAGTTTATGGATATGTGTGAACATATGCTCTCTCTCACAGAACCTGGTCTATATCTAGGTTTTGGGACTTTGTTAGAAAGTGATCCACCTGGGATGGAATTAGAGAATACTATGAAAGGAAGGGTCTCACCCGAGTAATGAAGCTGAAGGGTTGTCATTCCACACCTGAAGTCTCTGGACACAGTCTGGGCTGAAGCATGTTGAGGTGGCACTCGTTGCGTTGATTAGGTTGTGATCGGCAGATGCAATATTATTTGATATGGATTGGGAGAGGCATGTGGGAAAGTGGGACACGGTTACCATTCTTATGGAGCTCCAAAATGCCAAGTTTGTCATAAAATGTGTGGCATATCAGTCAATCAATAAGCATATACTTGCTTATTTATTTGAATGCATAAACACATTGATCACTTCTTTCCCAGATATTCTTAGATATGATTCTAATTTTTACATATGCACATATATAAGTGACTTTAATAGTTGTGGGTAAGGGCAGATATCTTCTAGAGAGATTTTTGTGAATGGGACAGAATTCTGAACCAGAGATTGGCAACCCAGCCTTTAGCTTGATCCAGGAAAAGGGTGGGTCTGGTGAATAGTAGCAGTGCTATCTCTGTGTTATGCAGAAATGGAAGCTATTTGTAGAATTTCCAGCTCACTTCCAGCTCATACCAGCTGTGTGCTAGGAGGAAGAATGAAGAGGATGTCAAGAAGAGAGCCAGCCTATGAAGAACAGATCAACACTGTAGGGCTAACATCAATGTCTACTTTAAGCCAGGGACATATTCTCAGCTTTCAGGATCAGACAAGATTGGGCATATTTGGGGTGATATGACCATAGACTGGGGACAGATTCTTAACATTGCAGAAATGGAATGGACAGCATCAGCTTGTAGCAGAGGTGAAGTGGAAAGTTTGATGAGGAGGCAAATAAATTTGACTGGTTGGCTGAGTCTTCCGTTAACTGACTGTGTAAGAGTATAAATTGGATCTTCTGATTATAATCATATCCAAGTTATGGCCCTAGAAAGCTAGTCACTTTAGGCCTAAGAATATCAGTGGAAAAATCCCTAATCAACCAGTATATTGTCAGTGTCCTGATGTGGTAAAGAATGCTACTGAAGCTGTACATGGATAGGAAATACAGTCCTTTCGATTTGATTGATTTTAGGACTGTTATAGAAGGGGTGCTACTGACCTGATTTTCTTCTCATGCCCTTTTAAGTTGTGGGACATAAGGAACAATTATAGATATTTATTTAATTTTTCACTCAGGTGAAAGATAGCAAGGATTTCTCTATGAGTACATTTCCTTACTTCTTTCTTCTCTCCTTGTGGCATACTGTGGGTTTGAAATGGGACAGCTCTTCATTAATTAATTAAAGATTTTAAAAAGTTAGGAAACGTAGAAAGTGTGACCCCAGATTCAAGTTTATGGCAAGATAAATAGAGACTGTCTTTAGAAACTTTGGTGGCAAGGACTTTATGAGCTATTGTGCGTGCCTCGTGTTTAATAATAAAAATAATGGAGGCTGGTGCTTTCTATCTTCTTTTTTTTCCTTGTAATTATTTTTTATTGTATTCAGCACAGTATCATTCCAAAATCATTTGGAGAGAGGGTTCCCCCCACCATACTCCTCACCCCACATATAGGAATAAGCAGTAAGGTTTAGTTGTTGTTATACACCTGAACATCAGGAACTAGACTAATAGGTAAAAACTACCTCTTCTAGCAACTGAAATGACCCCGTGATAGGCACTGTAACACATCCCTTATAGAGAAAGACAGAAACATGCCATACTGATGTTTGTTCATGTTCTAGAGTGTGACCTAGGCGTTGATAATATATACATGGTGACTAAACTATTATTCTGTAGGTTTCTTTATGTTTACTTATAAAATATTTATTCATCCATTTTTATGATAGAGGGAAAGAGAGACACTAGGGCACCACTCAACTCTGACACATAGTATTGCAATAATATATATATATATATATATATATATATATATATATCAGGGGGGCAGAAGGTAGCGCAGGGGGTTAATCACACATGGCACAAAGCACAAGGACTGGTGTAAGGATCCTGGTTCGAGTTCCTGGCTCCACACCTGCAGGGGGCTCGCTTCACAAGCAAGTGTAGCAGGTCTGCAGGTGTCTTATCTTTCTCTCCCCCTCTCTGTCTTCCCCATCTCTCTTGATTTCTCTGTCCTGTCCAACAGTGACGACAGCAATAAGAACAATAATAACAATGGTGATAATCAACAAGGGCAATACAAAAAGGAAAAATAGGAGCAGTGAATTCATAACCCTGCAGGCAAAAAAAAAAAAAATATATATATATATATATATATATATATATATATATCAAACTTATGACCACTGTCCTCAAACTTATAAGACCTCTGTTTGCTTATTTCTTATTTATTTTTTGAAATTTTTTATTTATAAAAAGGAAACACTGACAAAAAATATAGGATAAGAGGGGTACAACTCCACACAGTTCCCACCACCAGAACTTCATATCCCATCCCCTCCCCTGATAGCTTTCCTATTCTTTAACCCTCTGGGAGTATGGACCCAAGGTCTTTGTGGGATGCAGAAGGTGGAAGGTCTGGCTTCTGTACTTGCTTCCCTGCTGAACATGGGCGTTGACAGGTCAATCCATACTCCCAGCCTGTCTCTCTCTTTCCCTAGTGGGGCAGGACTCCGGGGAAGTGGGACTTCAGGACACCTTGGTGGGTTGTCTGCCCAGGGAAATCCAGTTGTTTTTACCAGAACACTGGCCAACTCTGGCTTATTGTGGTTCTGAAGACTAAACCTGGGACCTTTGGTGCCTCAGGCATAAACATCTTTCTAGCATAACCATTATGCTGTCTCCCCAGGCCCCATTCTCTTAACAGTACTTTGTGGGTTTCTGAAATCAAAATAGACATCTTCTGCAAGAGATAATTGAAAAGACGCATGTTCCATATGTTTAAGAGCAATGCTTGTTCCAGTGTGACATGACTGCTTTCTTTATCAAACCAACCATTTAAGTTACTGCTAATTTTTTGCTAATTACAGCTTTGTTCCTGCTCTGGTCTATTCTTAGAGGTGATCACTGTTAAGGTATTTAGTGGCAAGATTGTGCCCTCTTTCTGACTCCATCCAAGCTAGAACTAAAGTGCTTCTCTAGATCTTCCCCAAATAACAGCCATGGCCCAAGTCTTGTTAATGAGTTCTTTCTGATACTCTCTTTCTGAGATATGTGGGATTCCTTCAGAGTGTGGTCTCCTAGCTAGTAAACTACAGAGGTGCTCTTGGTGATCTTTGGACTTAATTTTCTCCTTTCTGTCTCTGAAATGAGAGCTCCTGGTCAGGAGTCATGATGATGGCAGGCTTTTCACACGCTACTTATTGCAAAGATACTTCTGGCTTAGAATCCCAGCTGCAAATAGGTTATTCCACAGAGTCCTGGCATTTGCTCGGTAGCCATTAAATCTCCCCTGCAAGAAGTGGCAGCTTACAATCCTATTTTGTGGTCTACAAATTTGCCAAGGTAAAGGATTGTTTGGTTAGTAGGTTTTATGTCAAGTATTTCATAATAAATACAAGGGAACTGGATTTATTTATTAATTTTTTCAGGCTTGCTAGAATTATATTGCCCCCAGCAGAGGGACCTAGTTGGCAGTGAAAATCTGACTGATGGCAGTTCTCCTTATTGTCTATCTCAGTGATTTCTTTGTGGGATGATTTTATGACCCAGGAAGTTTATCTCAGATAGGAGCTCTCAACAATCCTTTTCTTTTCTTTTCTTTTCTTTTCTTTTCTTTTCTTTTCTTTTCTTTTCTTTTCTTTTCTTTTCTTTTCTTTTCTTTTCTTTTCTTTTGCTTCAACATTCCAAGCTGACTTTTTCAGATCAAAAGAAAGAGACAGAGACAGAGGGAAAGAGGGAAAGGGAACACAGTGCCGCTTCCAGTGAGGTGGTTCTGGGTTTAAATCTATGTCTTGTGCATGACAGCTTAGTCACATGATACAGATACCCTATTGATATATTATCAGTCCCTCATTGTAACTGAACTAGTAACTGAAATGATCACAAGGTGGGCATATTTTTTAACTATGGAATTATTTCCTTCAAATGATATTGTTAGGAGCTATCTATCTAGCAATAGCATATAAAATGAATGAGCACAGAAAAGTTTTGGGTTAAGTACCTGGGAAATGACTATTCTCTTTAATTTAAGTCCAGACCATTGTTTTGACCTCGGAAGTGGCTAACATGATTTTCCCTATTAAATTAGGACTTAAATTAGAAACTTGAGGTGACAATTTGGGAGCCTCGTTTCTAAACCATCTGCTCTAATTAATATTGATGGTATTGTGTGCTTTTAACTTTGTGGAGTGCCTAATGATGTTTTGTGTGCTACTGGAAAAATATAAATAAATAATAATACTAAAACAACCTTAGGCTTCATTGGCTTAAAACTTTTATGTTGGAATTGGTTTCTTTCAAACCCTGTCTTTGCCATGCCCGTACCAGTTAAGTCTTGCTGCAGAGACACTTCAAAAAGTCTGTGAGCCAGCATGCCTTGGATTGGGAACATCTGACCAGTGCTTGTAAATACAGCTCAGTCTGGTAAATGAAATACTTGATACTAAAGATAGTACAAGTTTGTAGCTATTTGTTGTGAGATTTAGAAAATAAGGTTTTCAATGACTGATCTTTAGATGTTGACATTTGAACATCTGTTTTTCAAGAAGAATCTGTTTCCAAAAGGCCAGTTACCCCCCACGCTTTTGTCCCTGGAAGAGTTTTATCTTTGTGGTTTGAATGCTGATCTGGAAGAAGATAGAAGGTGGTGAAGAATTGAAACTTTGTTTCACCTTGAGGTACCTATAAGGAAGTTCAACTAGAGGAAACTTGGAACCCTATATACTCTGTTTATTTCTAGAAGCCAAAGATAAAAGCAGCAGACATTGGCCCCTTTCAAACTGAAGAATGGTGAGATCTCTAGTATAATTAGTCTTGGAGATCCAGAGCAGGCCTGATAGCTTCTTCGGTGTAAGATGGTATTTACCTAGCTAGGTAGAGGGTCTGGATTATTGGAAATTTGCCTCATCCTGCTTCCTTTCCCAGATGGATAGTCACCAGCTTGTCCTGATATGAATTGAAGAGGGAAAGCTTGGCATAGTCCTTGATCATTTTCACATTTTGTGTTGGAGTTGTATCAGCCTAGAGCTGTACTTGTATCAAACCTTCCCCAGATTTTTGGATGATATTTCTCTATAAGTTACTAGGTCTTTTTAAAAATTATTTTATTTTATTTATTTATTGGATAAAGACATCCAGAATTTGAGAGAAAAGGGGAAATAGAGAGGGAGAGATAGAGAGACATCTGTAGCACTGCTTCACCATTTGTGAAACTTTCCTCCTGCAGATGGGGACTGGGGGCTTGAACTCAGGCCCTTGCAATTGTAATGTGAGCACTTAACCAGGTGTGCCACCATCCGCCCCCCCCCAAGTTAATAGATCTTATCCAAAGAATATCCAAAGATGTGAATGTGAACAAAAGAGGAAGAAAGAGAGAACTATTAAAACTTTTTAAGTTTTGAAAATATTTCATATATATATATATATATATATATATATATATACTTAGTTATTTTATTTTATTTTCCTATTTTTTGCCCTTATTGTTTATCATTGTTGTTGTTGTTATTATTGTTGTTATTACTGCTGTCATTGTTGTTGGATAGGGCAGAGAGAAATGGAAAGAGGAGAGGAAGACAGAGGGGGAGAGAAAGAGAGACACTTGCAGACCTGCTTCTGGGATCTAAGACAGGAGTAAAAATTTTATGTAGTAAAACATAGTAAAATAGTATGTTAGCATAAATGTATAGTAAACATACCTTTTAATTTGATATAGTCAATTTTTAAAATTAAGTTTAAGGATGAATTAAAATTTGTGAAAGCATAAGTATGACCTTGCAAATCTTTCTTTTAACAGACATGGACTACAGCAAATAAAAGGGGGTGTGCTTTTCTTCCTGTTGCTGGCTTGGGAAGTCAAGCTTCCAGTGTCATTACACTCATGACTTTATTATAGATTTATAAACACATCCAAGACCTGCTTTAAGAATCATGAAAATAGTGTTAACCACATTAGCCATCTTTTTCTAGGTAAATGGCTTTTGAAACAAAGCAAACGCACAGTGTGGTTTTGATATGCTGCCCGTGCGTACAATCAGGCTTTGAGGTCAGACTTCTTGCAGACTGTACCCAGCCTCAAGATCCTCAACAATAAAGACTGTGTTGTTCCTTTGCTGTAATCATCTTTGCTTCCATGACTTGACTGATGTTAACAAAACATTCTGAAGCACTAGGGTATGTGTAAGGTGTTATACCAGCGGTTGGAGTAAATGCTGAGGTAGGTCAGGCATAACCTTTGTTTTCCAGGAATACTGGAAATAAGATACGCAAAAGCACAGCCAAAGTAAAAGACAGAATGCTTTAAATGCTGCAAGATTGGGATAGATGAAATGGGAGAACGTGAACAGTAGAAAGATTGTTTCTGCCTGAAAGAGTGGTAGAAGGCTTCCTGGAAGAAGCTGGTAAGGATGAGAAATACACTACTTTCCATTTTGATTGTACTGAGCTCTACTATTTAGAAAGTTCTATCTTAGATTTACTTTGAAAGATGAACTAAAATCTTGTTCAATTTTTAAATTCTTTAAATAACTGACAAAGATAAGGTAACCAGAAAATCTTTTATGGCTGCTATTACTATAGTATTTTGGTATTATAAAATTTACCACTCAGTCAGGCAGTATACCACACAAAACTACTTTTGCTATAGGAAGTAGTTCCTTTTACTGGTGTGATACAGTGTTGCATCCAGGGCCGTGACTGGAATGGAATTAGCAAAAAAAAGTCAAGATTTTATTACTCCTCTCAGCCTTTCACTTTGGTCAAATGTTTTAACCTAATCTCAGAGTGGGGCAGACTTCTATGGTATTAGGCAGCATGCACTATTACCCACAGTTTCCTCACCCTAGTTTGTATTAATCTTATTAGGTGATGTTGGTTAATGTGCTATAATATCTATTTCTTTCTTTTTAGTCTAGAGTTTTCCATGGGGGAAAAAAGACTTACTCCAAGGAGTACATATTTTCTGTAGTTTGTGCAGACAGTTGAGATGAAGGTGAATCTGGTAATTCTCTACTTCCATTTAGCAGAAACTGATTTTTTAACTTAAACGTCACTAGTAAAGAAGAGTTTTGATTTATTAGTGAGATTTTGATTAATTGTTATGATTTTTCTTTTCTTTTTTTTTCTTTTTTATTTAAGAAAGGATTAATTAACAAAACCATAGGGTAGGAGGGGTACAATTCCACACAACTCCCACCACCCAATCTCCATATCCCACCCCCTCCCCTGATAGCTTTCCCATTCTCTATCCGTCTGGGAGCATGGACCCAGGGTCATTGTGGGTTGCAGAAGGTAGAAGGTCTGGCTTCTATAATTGCTTCCCCGCTGAACATGGTCGTGGACTGGTCGGTCCATACTCCCAGTCTGCCTCTCTCTTTCCCTAGTAGGGTGGGTCTCTGGGGAAGCGGAGCTCCAGGACACATTGGTGGGGTCTTCAGTCTAGGGAAGCCTGGCCGGCATCCTGATGACATCTGGAACCTGGTGACTGAAAAGAGAGTTAACATACGAAGCCAAACAAATTGTTGAGCAATCATGGACCAAAGCTTGGAATAGTGGAGAGGAAGTGTTAGGGGGGTACTCACTGCAAACTCTAGTGTACTTCTACTTTCAGGTATATATTTTGCAGTAGTTTACAGATACGTGTGAACATATGCTCTCTCTCACAGAAACTGGTATATATCTAGGTTTTGGGACTTTGTTAGAAAGTGAACCACCTGAGATGGAATTAGAGTATACTATGAAAGGAAAGGTCTCACCTGAGTAATGAAGCTGAAGGGTTGTCATTCCACACGTGAAGTCTCTGGACACAGTCTGAAGTGAAGCATGTTGAGGTGGCAATCGTTGTGTTGGTTACATTATTAAGAACTTCCCCAACAACGAAAGTCCTGGACCAGATGGCTTCACAAATGAATTCTACAAAACCTTCAGGAAACAATTAGTACCCATACTTCTTAAGCTTTTCCATAAGACTGAAGAAATAGGAATACTCCCTTCCACCTTCTATGAAGCCGACATCACCCTGATACCAAAAGCTGATAGGGACAGAACAAAAAAGGAAAACTACAGACCAATATCTCTGATGAACATAGATGCCAAAATATTAAACAAGATCTTGGCCAACCGGAAACAGCAACATATCAAAAAGATTGTTCATCATGACCAAGTGGGATTCATCCCAGGAATGCAAGGCTGATTCAACATCCCTAAGTCAATCAATGTCATTCACATCAATAAAAGCAAAACCAAAAACCACAAGATTATCTCAATAGATGCAGAGAAAGCCTCTGACAAAATCCAACACCCATTCATGCTCAAAACTCTACAAAAAATGGGAATAGATGAGAAATTCATCAAGATAGTGGAGTCTATATATAGCAAACCTACAGCCAACATCATACTCAATGGACAGAAGCTGAAAGCATTCCCCCTCAGATTGGGGACTAGACAGGGCTGTCCATTGTCACCGTTACTCTTCAACATAGAATTGGAAGTTCTTGCCATAGCAATCAGGCAAGAGAAAGAAATCACAGGAATACAGATTGGAAGGGAAGAAGTCAAGCTCTCACTATTTGCAGATGATATGCTAGTATACATGGAAAAACCTAAAGAATCCAGCAGAAAACTACTGGAAGTTATTAGGCAATATAGCAAGGTATCAGGCTACAAAATCAGTGTACAAAAATCAGTGGCATTTCTTTATGCAAACACTAAATTTGAAGAAGAAGACATCCAGAAATCACTCCCATTTACTGTTTCAGCAAAATCAATCAAATACCTAGGAATAAAGTTGACCAAAGAAGTGAAAGACTTGTATGCTGAAAACTATGAGTCGCTACTCAAGGAAATAGAAACTGATACCAAGAAATGGAAAGATAGCCCATGCTCATGGATTGGAAGAATAAATATCATCCAAATGAATATTCTCCCAAGAGCCATATACAAATTTAATGCAATACCCATCAAAGTTCCACCAAGCTTCTTTAAGAGAATAGAACAAACACTACAATCATTTATCTGGAACCTGAAAACACCTAGAATTGCCAAAACCATCTCGAGGAAAAGAGACAGAAATGGAGGCATCACACTCCCAGACCTTCAACTATATTATAAAGCCATCATCATCAAAACAGCATGGTACTGGAACAAAAATAGGCACACAGACCAGTGGAACAGAATTGAAAGCCCAGAAATAAATCCCCACACCTATGGACATCTAATCTTTTATAAGCGGGCCCAGAGGATTAAATGGAAAGAGGAGGCTCTCTTCAATAAATGGTGCTGGGAAAACTGGGTTGAAACATGCAGAAGAATGAAATTGAACCACTTTATCTCACCAGAAACAAAAATCAACTCCAAATGGATCAAAGACCTAGATGTCAGACCAGAAACAATCAAATACTTAGAGGAAAACATTGGTAAAACACTTTCCCACCTACACCTCAAGGACATCTTTGATGAATCAAACCCAATTGCAAGGAAGACTAAAGCAGAAATAAACCAATGGGACTACATCAAATTGAAAAGCTTCTGCACAGCCAAAGAAACTATTAAACAAACAAAGAGACCCTTCACAGAATGGGAGAAGATCTTCACATGCCATACATCAGACAAGAGACTAATCACCAAAATATATAAAGAGCTCAGCAAACTTAGCACCAAAAAAGCAAATGACCCTATCCAAAAATGGGCAGAGGATATGAACAAAACATTCACCTTAGAGGAGATCCAAAAGGCTAACAAACATATGAAAAACTGCTCTAGGTCACTGATTGTCAGAGAAATGCAAATTAAGACAACACTAAGATACCACCTCACTCCTGTAAGAATGGCATACATCAAAAAGGACAGCAGCAACAAATGCTGGAGAGCTTGTGGGGACAGAGGAGCCCTTGTGCTGGTAGGAATGTAAATTGGTACAGCCTCTGTGGAGAGCAGTCTGGAAAACTCTCAGAAGGCTAGACATGGACTTTCCATATGATACAGTAATTTCTCTCCTGGGGTTATACCCCATAACACCCAACCCAAAAGAGGTGTGTACTCCTATGTTCATAGCAGCACAATTCATAATAGCTAAAACCTTCAAGCAACCCAGGTGCCCAACACCAGATGAGTGGCTGAGAAAGCTGTGGTATATATACACAATGGAATACTATGCAGCTATCAAGAACAATGAACCCACCCTCTCTGACCCATCTTGGACAGAGCTAGAAGGAATTATGTTAAGTGAGCTAAGTCAGAAAGGTAAAGATGAGTATGGGATGATCACACTCATCAATAGAAGTTGAGTAAGAAGATCTGAAAGGGAAACTAAAAGCAGGACCTGACCAAATTGTAAGGAGGGCACCAAAGTAAAAACCCTGTGGTGAGGGGTAGACATGCAGCTTCCTGGGACAGTGGGGGGTGGGAGTGGGTGGGAGGGATGGGTCACAGTCTTTTGGTGGTGGGAATGGTGTTTATGTATACTCCTAGTAAAATGTAGTCATATAAATCACTAGTTAATACGAGAGGGGTAAAATTATTTGTATGTCTCGAAGTTTTTCAAAACACAGACTGAGTCTTTTTAATATATAGGCTGTGTAATTGATATGCAGACTCTCTCAAAAGCCTCTACCAAGTAGATCAAAAGCAACCAATAGCACAGCTATATACAAGATACTGGGTACTGTACAGCAAACCCTAATAAAAGGACTTTTCAAAGTTAACCCAATTACCAAATAATGTGATGATAACATTAACTATCGATTGTCTTTTTGAACCCTAAGACAGCAGGAACCTCACATCTCCACTATAGAGCCTCTACTTTCCCCAGTCCTGGAACCATTGGATAGGGCCCACTTTCCTGTATGCCTCTCCCAAATAATAAATAATCAAATAATATTGCATCTGCCGATCACATCCTAACCAACACAACAATTGCCACCTCAACATGATTTTTATTTATTTTTAGTGAAAGGGAGAGGGGAAGGGAGAGGGGGAGAGAGAGAGAGAAGAGAGGAGAGACTCGAGACTCAAAGACCAGATCACTGCTCATCTCTGGTTTATGATCGTTCTGGGGATTGAACCTGGCACCTCCTAGCCTTAGATGTGAAAGTCTTTCGCATAACTAGTGTGCTGTCTCCCCTGCCCCATTAGGGTTTTACTTACCCCAATTTTAAATCTAGAGATATAGGAAAGGCTTACTTCTCTCTGGTGTTATGCCTAAAAGTTAAGATCTTTACTGATCTAGTAAAATATGCTATTTATGCTGGGACATCCTATGCTCATAGTGGAACCTATTCGGAGCATGTGAAGCCCGTGAATACACAAAGAACAGTAGTGTAGTGTGATATTCTGCAAATGTTAGCAGCCCAAATACAATGAGAAATGTTTTGGTTAGCATTATCTGTGAAGCACGATTCTTTTGACATAAGGATTAGAATCTTGGAGTTAATACTTCCCTTGGGCTTGATACTTGATCTTGCTTGCAGGGTTCTACTATTTCTAGCTTTTCTGTCTTGCTTCCTATAGTCCTTTATTTTGTATATCTGGCTCTGAGGATGGTATTATTAACTGGCTGTCAGGAGAATGCAGATTAAGCATTGTGATATGGATCCAGATAAAATGAAGTTACTGTGAGATGATTTTCTGCCTGGTCCACTGAACATTCTTGTCTCCATTGACTGAAACTCTAATGCCACACATAGTGTAGAGAAGACTTTGCTAAGAGGGAGATTTTTTTTTTTTTTTTTTTTTTTACCTGAGTACTACTTTGCTCTGGCTGTGGTGGTATGGGAGATTGAACCTGGGACTCTGGGGCCTCAGGTATGAGAGTCTCTTTTGCATAACCAGTATGCTATCTACCCCTGAGGGGGATTTTTAAAAAAACAGGTTTTTACTTTATTATTTGAGAGAGACACAGGAAAATTGAGAGGAAGTAAATGAGAGAGAGGGAGAGAGAAAGAACACCAGCAGTATTCCTTCACTGTGAAGATTTCTCCTTGCAGGTGGAGACCAGGGGCTTGAACCCAGGTCCTTGCATATGTAACATGTGCACACAACCAGGTGCACTACCACCTGCCCTCGAGGGGGATTTTTAAAAATATGCTTCATTTGGAAAAGGTTTGGAAGCTTTCGTCTATGAAAATGTTTTAAATTGGGGGCTCTATTCATGGAATTGCTTTCTTACTATTCCTCATCCAGGGATACCTTTGGTTGGATCTTGTGCTTTGAAATATTTTATAATATTTGTTAGGAGCACAAATTGTGCTTATGAAACAGTGAATCATTTTTCCTATGTGTTGTTTATCATAAAAATAGATTTATGGGGGTCGGGCGGTGGCACAGTGGGTTAAGCGCATGTGGCGCAAAGCGCAGGGACCGGCGTAAGGATCCCGGTTCGAGCCCCCAGCTCCCCACCTGCAGGGGAGTCGCTTCACAGGCGGTGAAGCAGGTCTGCAGGTGTCTATCTTTCTCTCCCCCTCTCTGTCTTCCCCTCCTCTCTCCATTTCTCTCTGTCCTATCCAACAACGAATTGCGTCAAGAAGGGCAATAACAATAACCACAACGAAGCTACAACAAGGGCAACAAAAGGGGGGGAAAAATGGCCTCCAGGAGCGGTGGATCCATGGTGCAGGCACCGAGCCCAGCAATAACCCTGGAGGAAAAAAAAAAGATTTATTTATTTTTATTTTTTATTTTAAAAAAAGAGTTTCCAATGGAGGGGATGGGACACAGAACTCTGGTGGTGGGAACTCTATGAAATTATATCCCTGTTATTTTTTTTTTTCTTTAGGTAATGATAATATTAAAAAATTTTCTTTATAAAAAGGAAACACTGACAAAAACCATAGGATAAGAGGGGTACAACTCCACACAATTCCCACTACCAGATCTCCATATCCCCTCTCCTCCCCTGATAGCTTTCCTATTTTTCCCTCTGGGAGTATGGAGCCAGGGTCATTGTGGGGTGCAGAAGGTGGAAGGTCTGACTTCTGTAATTGCTTTCCCACTGAACCTGGGCATTGACAGGTTAATCCATACTCTCAGCCTGTCTTTCTCTTTCCCTAGTGGGGCAGGGCTCTGGGGAAAGGGGCTTCCAGGACACATTGGTGGGGTCATCTGCCCAGGGAAGTCTGATTAGCATCATGTTTGTATCTGGAACCTGGTGGCTGAAAAAAGTGTTAACATATAGAGCCAAACAAATTGTTGACTAGTCATGAACCTAATGGCTGGAATAGTTCAGATGAAGAGTTGGGGGGTCTCCGTTTTGTAGATAGTAGTTCTATTTTAGTTATATTCCAAAAAGCCTATGACTATGCTAGTTTTTTTTTTTTTTTTTCCTGAGCTTGACATTTGATATACAGGTGGATCTAAGTTATTGTCTGGGGAGATGATGTCATGGCTGGAAGAAGGACCAGAAAGCTTGATCAGGGAATAGAGTAGCTCCCAAATATGGGAGGGGTGTATAAATATTGTTGACTGTAAACCCCATCGATTTGATGTGATCTGGTGTCCATATTTAGTTTAGGAGCCTATGTGACCTCTGCATCCCTCTAGATCTGAGCTCACATTCTGTGGTCATGAGTAGGAACGTTCCAAGCTGCTCCAATTTCAGGACCCATCTTCCTCTGGTGGAACATAGAGTATGTTGTCCAGCCTCCCTTCAGAGGATGGAACATTCTCTACCATTTGTTGATCCACATGGAGGGCAAATACCTCTGCTATCTTATAACCTTGTGAATCATTATTAAATCACTAATAAAAAATTAAGTAAAATAAATAGTAGTTCAAAGGAAACAAAATACATATTGATGGTCAGAGATCCAAATGAGTACAGGTTGCTTTCTTTTTTACTTAATTTTTAACTTTTCTTTCATTATACTTGATAGGACAGAAAGAAATTGAGAGGGGAGGGGAGACAGGGAGAAAGACAAGAGTGACACTTGCAAACCTGCTTTGCCACTTGTGAAGCATCCCCTGCCAGTGGGGAGTGGGGACTCGAACCCAGGTCCTTGCATATGGTGATATGTATGCTTAACCTAGTGCACCACCACCCAGCCACCAAATTGCTTTCTATATCATTTGATTACGTTTTTCTGTAGACAGACTAAATTATTAGTTTATAAATAAAAGATTACATAAATAAATTTATAAATAAAATAAATATTAAAAAAGAAATTGTTTACATGTTATTTTTACCAATGTGAAGATATTTTACATTCTTTTAAAATTTTAATTTATTTATTATTGGATAGAGATAGAAATTGAGAGAGGCGGGAGAGATAGAGAAGGAGAGAGACACCTACAGCTCTACTTCACCACTTGTGAAGCTTGCTCCCTACCGATGGGGACCAAGGGCATGAATCTGCGTCCTTATGCACTGCTGCAGTGTTCACTGCCTGATCCCGAGATATTTTATATTCTATGAAAGATTTTTTTGGTTTTTGAAGATTAACTTATTAACTATCAAAGTCTTCTGTTTTTGAAAGCTTCGAAGGACCTAACTGTAATCATGTTTTGGGGAGCTTGATGCCTAAAAAGATTTAATAACAATCAATATAAATAGAAATATTCATGTTTATTGTGTTTAGATATATATGCAATGTATTTATGCAGAAAGTGGAAGGTCTGGCTTCTGTAATTGCTTCTCCACTGAACATGGCCATAGGCAGGTTGATCCATACTCCCAGCCTGTCTCTTTCCTTCGTGGGGTAGGGATCTGGGGAGGTGGGACTCTAGGACACATTGGTAGGGTCGTCTGCCCAGGGAAGTCAGGTTGGCATAATGGTAGCGTCTGAAACCTGGTGGCTGAAAAAGAATCAACATATAAAGTCAAACAAATTGTTGACTAATCTTAAACCTAAAGGCAAGAATATTGCAGTTGAAAATTGGAGTACCCCCCTAACACTTCCTCTCCACTATTCCAAGCTTTGGGTCCATGATTACTCAACAATTTGTTTGGCTTTGTATGTTAACTCTCTTTTCAGTCACCAGGTTCCAGATGTCATCAGGATGCCAGCCAGGCTTCCCTAGACTGAAGACCCCACCAATGTGTCCTGGAGCTCCGCTTCCCCAGAGACCCACCCTACTAGGGAAAGAGAGAGGCAGACTGGGAGTATGGACCGACCAGTCAACGCCCATGTTCAGCAGGGAAGCAATTACAGAAGCCAGACCTTCTACCTTCTGCAACCCACAATGACCCTGGGTCCATGCTCCCAGAGGGATAGAGAATGGGAAAGCTATCGGGAGGGGGTGGGATATGGAGATTGGGTGGTGGGAATTGTGTGGAGTTGTACCCCTCCTACCCTATGGTTTTGTTAATTTATCCTTTCTTAAATAAAAAAGAAAAAAAATAAAATTTGGGGTCTCTGTTTTGGAAAAATCTGTCAGGTCTATTTTAGGTATATTCTAAGGGGCCCTTGACCCAACTAGTTTTTGCCTGACCCTGACATCTAATATGCAGGTGGCCCCAGGTTATTGTCTGAGGAGATGGTGGTCTTAGTTGGAAAAAGGGCTAGAAAGCTGGGTCAGGGAAGAGAGTAGCTCCCAAATAGGGGGAAAGTATATAAATATTGTTGACTGTAAACCTCATCGATTTGATCTGGGGCCCAGATTGAGCACAGGAACCTATGTAACCTCTGCATCCCTATAGGTCTGAGCTGGCATTCTGTGGTCATGGCTAGGAACATTCCAGATTGCACTAATTCCAGGACTCATCTTCCTCAGGTAGTAGGTAGAGTATGTTACCCAACCTCCCTTCAGTGAACAGTCCCTACTATTGTTGATCCACATTGAGAGCAAGTTCCTATAGGGGCTTACAAAGGGGTCCATTGTGTTGTTCCTGATAGAGATAACCAGTGACGGGTGAGAGGGATCTGTTAGAGGTCTAGGCCCATCCTATCTGTATGGTAATCCCAGGACTCCCTGACTAGGGCCCAGGTGATGGGGTGACCTGACAGTGAATAAAGAGTCATCATTAAAGTATGCCAATCTCTTGCCCTTATCAGCTTTTGTAGTCCTTACTTTGCCTGCCAAGTAGCTTTGGAGTGATTGAGGGACATGTAATAGGAGGCAGGTAAGGAGCGTATCTAGTTCTATGTAGAAACGATTTTATTAGGTACTCTGTGCTGTCTTTTTAGTTTTTTTCTGCTTGCTTGCTACATTTATTGACTCACTGCAAGCTATTGTGCACTTTTGCTTTAAGGTATATATTTTCGGGAGTCGGGTGGTAGCACAGTGGGTTAAGCGCACGTGGCGCAAAGCGCAAGGACCGGTTAGGATCCTGGTTCAAGCCCCTGGCTCCCCACCTGCAGGGAAGTTGCTTCACAGGCAGTGAAACAGGTCTGCAGGTGTCTCTCTATCTCTCTTCCTCTCTATCTCCCCCTTCTCTCTCAATTTCTGTCTGTATCCAATAACAAATAAAAAAAATTTAAAAAAGAACAAAAAAAGGGTATATATTTTCCCCCAATTTATGGATACATGTGTATATAAGCCCTATCTCATGGACCCTGGTATACATCTAGGTTTTGATGTTTTGTTAAGAAGTGCACCACCGGGAGTCGGGCTGTAGCGCAGCAGGTTAAGCGCAGGTGGCGCAAAGCACAAGGACTGGCATAAGGATCCCGGTTCGAGCCCTGGCTCCCCACCTGCAGGGGAGTCGCTTCACAGGCTGTGAAGCAGGTCTGCAGATGTCTGTCTTTCTCTCCTCCTCTCTGTCTTCCCCTCCTCTCTCCATTTCTCTCTGTCCTATCCAACAACGACAACAACAATAATAACTACAACAATAAAACAACAAGGGCAACAAAACAAAAGGGAATAAATAAATTAAATAAATATTTAAAAATTTTAATAAAAAAAAAAAGAAGTGCACCACCCAAAATGGAATTAAAGAGTCCTATGAGCTAGGAAAAGATTCACCAGAGTAATGAAGCTGAAGGGTTGACATTCCACACCTGATGTCTCTGGACACATCCGAAGTGTAACATACTGAGGTGATACTGGTTGCATTACTTAGGTTGGGATTAGCAGATACAGTGTCAATTGGTATTAATTGAGAGAAGCATGCAGGAAAGTGAGCCCTACCCTAAAGGTTCTAGGCCTGGGAGAAATATGGGCCTTCTAGAGAATGGGGAAGGTTCCGCTGTCTTAGGGTTTAAGAAGGTAATAGATAATTATTGCTATAACCAAGTTATTTGGCAATTGGGTTATCTTGAAAATCCCATTGTTAAGAATTGTTGAATCATACAAGACCTTACCATAAATTATGTCCTTTAATCCTATTTACACATAGCTGTATCCTATAAAGTGACTCCACTGGTTTCTTCTGTTCTCCTTGGTCTAAGATTTTAATAGATTTAATATTTCAGAAAAAAGTCATTATTATAAATGTATTAACGATTTGAGCCCACTGTTAAAATTCAATCTGATTACCAAATATTTCTGTGTAGTATGAAGGTTCCTCACTGTAAAACACAGGGCACCCAAACTCAGCAGTTAAAAAGCAAATAACCGGGAGTCGGGCTGTAGCGCAGCAGGTTAAGCGCAGGTGGCGCAAAGCACAAAGGACCGGCATAAGGATCCTGGTTCGAACCCCGGCTCCCCACCTGCAGGGGCGTCACTTCACAGGTGGTGAAGCAGGTCTGCAGGTGTCTGTCTTTCTCTCCTCCTCTCTGTCTTCCCCTCCTCTCTCCATTTCTCTCTGTCCTATCCAACAACAACAACAATAACTACAACAATAAAACAACAAGGGCAACAAAAGGGAGTAAATAAAGAAATAAAAAAAAAAGCAAATAACCCCATCCAAAAGCCGGAAGAGGTTATGGATAGAGTATCTACCAAAGAGATCCAAAGGACCAACAGACATATGAAACAATGCTCTAAGCCACTGATTATCAGAGAAATTCAAATAAAGACAACAATGAGATACTACATCACTCTTATGAGAATCTTATACATCAGAAAGGACAGTTAAAAATGTTGGAGGGGTTGTGGGGATAAAGAAACACTTATTTTGGGGACTGGGTGGTAGCACAGCTCATTAAGCGCACATGGCATGAAGTGCAAGGACCTGTGTAAGAATCCAAGTTTCAGCCCCTGGCTCCCCACCTGCAGGGGGAGTCGCTTCACATGTGGTGAAGCAGGACTGCAGGTATCTTTCTCTCCCCCTCTGTGTCTTTCCCTCCTCTCTCAATTTCTCTCTGTCCTATCCAACAACAACAAGGGCAACAATATGGGAAAAATGACCTCCAGGAGCAGTGGATTTGTAGTGCAGGCACCAAGCCCCAGCAATAACCCTGGAGGAAAAAAATAATAAGAAACACTTATTTTGGGGGCCGGGTGGTGGCACACCTGGTTGAGTGCACATATTACAGTTCACAGGGACCCGAGTTCGAGCCCCTGGTCCCCACCTGCAGGGGGAAAGCTTTGCGAGTGGTGAAGCAGTGCTGCAGGTGTCTCTCTGTCTCTCTCCCTGTCTATCTCCCCTCCTCCTCTCAATTTCTGGCTGTCTCTATCCAATAAATAAATAAAGATAATAAAAAAATTTTAAAACACTTATTTCCATATTGTTAGCTGGTATAAACAGCATTTTGATAAATACAGGTATGTATCATCAGATGGACATGTCAGATAAATGTTCTTCTTCTTTTTTTTTTTTTTACTAAAAACCCAAACTTCTTACTGTGACTTTTAAGGACTAAAGCCAATATTTGCAGTAACCATGGAGTACTATTATCACCAAAAGGTTTAAAAATGTAGTTCTGAGCCTCAGATGTGCAGATTCACTTGTTCTTGGGTGAGGTTCTAAATAAATGGATACAGTGCTGCTGCAGATGATTCTAAATACAACTCATATTGAGGAGCTTTGTTCTCTCCAAGTGGCTTTCAGCCTTATTGGGCACTAGAATTCCATCCACAGCTCATTAAAATATGGATTTCTGGAAGCCACCTTGGATTTTCCAATTCAGTATGTCTGCAGAGGGACCAGGAAGTCTGGATTCCTATCAAATTTCTAGGTGACTCTAGATTTATGGAACAATTATACTACAAAATCTGGTCTTTGTGTATTTCTTGGATACTATTCCCTTCTCACTATATATTTAGACATTTTGTACTTTTTCTTTCTTTCTTTTTTTTTTTTTGACTTTAAGACACTAACTTTTTCTTGTTTCTGTCCTTTTGGACATGATGTTTCTATTGCTCAGAATATTCGTTTCTAGATTTTAAAGTAGAGGCTCTATCCACCATTCAGATGTTAACACTAAATGAAAGAAAAGGATTTCCTTGCAGCCTCATCACACTTATAGACATTACAGCCTTCTCAGTGTTACCCTTTTAGTGATTTAGCAATGGTATATAAAATAAAAGAAAAGAAAATAATATAATATAATATAATATTTTAGGAGTATAGTTTCTTTTTCCTGTGTATGTGTATGCATGTGCATGTGTGTGTACATGTGCATGTGTGTGTACTTGTACATGTGTGTACTTAACGCATCAAAGATAGATTCAGATTTATCTTTTATTCTTTACATTGTTGGTGTAGGGGGAAAGGACTCTTTCTGCTAAGGATAAGAACTTGTTCCCCTGGGGAGTTGGGCGGTAGCACAGTCGATTAAGCGCATGTGGCGCAAAGTTCAAGGACTGGCTTAAGGATCCCGGTTCGAGCCCCTGGCTCCCCACCTGCAGGGGAGTTGCTTCACAGGTGGTGAAGCAGGTCTGCAGGTGTCTATCTTTCTCTCCCCCTCTCTGTCTTCCCCTCCTCTCTCCATTTCTCTCTGTCCTATCCAACAACGACATCAATATCAACAATAATAACTACAACAATAAAACAAGGGCAACAAAAGAGAATAAATCAATATAAAAAATAAAAAAGAGCTTGTTCCCCTGTATTGTTAGCAATGTTTATCAGACAGTATATGCTCAATAAATTAATATCAACTGTCAGAACATTGTTACTGTTGGAGTGGGGAATTGATTTCCACTTTTGAAAAGTGAATTAAATTGATTTACTGCTGTTAAGCAACAACAAAAGGACCAAGTTACTATGGCAACTTTTTGCTAAAATAGTATCCTAAAAAAGATAGAAAAATATTATTTTTTGGATTAATTCCATGGGAGAAAATAAAATGTACTGTATATGAATTCTTCAGTCAAGACTGTTACTATAACTTGTAGTTCCCCTTTTAGAGCACTAATAGTACATACATTTATTTAATGCCTTTTTCCCCTGTGCTAAACGGGAAATTCCAGGAAAGTTGGGACTGTGTATGTAATGTTTACTCCAGTGTCCACAAAACCAGGCCTGATATATAGTAGGTACACAATAAATATTTGATGAATTACTGAATGAAGAAGCAGAACATAAACTCTACAGCACTATAATCTGCTCCCCATTAAAATTTCATGAATTTTAATTGAATAAATGCTTCCTCTGTCTGGAATCCCTCTCCTTCTTTCCCCTTCAGTGCCTTTTCCACTTTTGGTGCCTTTCCCCTTTGGTGCCTTGGTTACCTTGTAACTGCATTTTTTTCTGTGGTTTCTCCTTGATGGAATTTTATAAAGATTCACAGGCCAAGTACTGAAAACAGCAATAATTTCTTGTATTGTTTGAATTCTTTTAGATGGTTTTATTTTTCGAATGTTTGTGTCTCTTGGTACCTCCTAGGATTCTTTTTTTTTTTTTTTAATTATCTTTATTTATTGGATAGAGACAGCCAGAAATTGAGAGGGAGGGGGAGATAGAGAGGGATATATATATATATATATATAGAGAGAGAGAGAGAGAGAGAGAGAGAGAGACAGAGAGAGAGAGAGACAGAGACCTGCAGCACTGCTTCACCACTTGGAAAGAATTCCCCTGCAGGTGGGGACCAGGGGCTTGAATCTGGGTCCTTGCACATTGTAACATGTGCGCTCAATCCAGTAATCCACCATCTGCCCCCCCCCCCCCGCCCCGGATTCTTTCTATTCCTATAAGTGAATACTAACTCCCCTCCCCCCCTTGCCCCACACTTTTGGGGAAGAGTTAAATAGTCTGTGAGATATGGATTGAACTTGACTGAGTCACTCATTCAATAAATGTTTATTGTGTCTTTATTGAGATGCTGTGTACTACCAGTGTCAGGCATGCAGCTAACGAGCAAAATCAAACTCCCCAAGGGCTTTAGATAGAGGGGGTAGTATAGAGAATATTTTTGAAAGTTACCCAGTTGAATGAAGATAAACTGGCATGTATTTGTAAAGTAAGTAACAAAGTTTTCTGACCAAGGCTAGCAGTCACGGAGCGTTTTCCTGAAGAAACTGGAGTTAAACTGACCTGTCTGGAACAAATAGTTTTCTAGATAGGGTGCTCATTCAATAGATTTTTAGGAATCAGACAGAAAGGTTAGGCATCAGGTTTTTAGTGTGGACTGAAATAAAAATGGACTTTTAAACGAAAACTAACATCACAGTGGTCCTTCTGAGCTTCCTGAGTATTTATCATAATCCACATAATCCACATATCATAATGTGAGGGGCAGAGATCTGTCCTTATCAGATTTTATCCTAATCCTTTCTCATTTGTGGATTAAGAAATCAGAGGAGTGAATGTCTTATCTTGTGTCTTACTAAAAGCCCAGATACCTTACGGAGTTCTGGTGGTAGGAATGGTGTGGAATTGTACCCCTCTTATCCTATGGTCTTGTCAGTATTTCCATTTTATAGATAAAATAAGAAACAAAAACAAAACCCCCAGATACCTGCATGTAGAACCTGTGTTTTTTTCTGATTCTCAGTGTGTATCCTAATATTTCAGGTAGCATTAGGAGTTTGGATTAAAATAATAGAGCCATATGTGGTTCTCTGTATATACTTATACTAAAGGTAGGTGTGTGTGTGTGTGTGTGTGTGTGTTTATATAAGATCACCCATGTGAGTATTTAGATGTGTGTATGTGCCCATTATATTTTGAGGTCTAACATTGGATTTCAGGCTTGAAAATCAAAAGAATTTGAGGATGGACGGGTCAGGCAATGGGCACACCT